>NC_041394.2:141184806-141912306 GCF_900747795.2 Erpetoichthys calabaricus
AACAGTTCTACCTAAAAAGACATCAATTGGTTAATTTAGGATCTTAGCCGGAATCTTAACTAGAAGAAGAAAACCTGAACATATCGCACCAGTTTTAGTGTTGTTACACTTCTTACCTGTGTCATTTAAAATAAAATACTACTAATGGTGTATTAAGCTGGTGGTGTAATGGTGGCACTGCTACCTCACAGTAAGTAGATCATGGGTTCATGTTGTGGGTCCTCCCGGTGTGGAGACAGCTTTGAGTAGTGAGAAAAGTGCTATATAAATGTAAAGAATTATTATTATTATTATTATTAAATAATCTTGCACTTTCCTATATTTTGGAATACCTGCCCCCTACACACCAAGTCTTAACCCTTAGGTTTTCTAACAATTATCTGCTTATAATTCCAAGAGCCAAGCTTAAAAGAAGTAGTGAGGCAGCCTTTTTGTGTTATGCACCTAAAATCTGGAATACTTTGCCAACAGAAACTCGCCAGGCTAATAGTGAAGAACATTTCAAAAGAACTGTTAAAAACCCATTATTTTAACTTGGTTAGACTATATAAGCATTGAATTATCATTTTCTTCAGGGATTTGCAATTTTTACTAATCTCTACATTTCTCTGCTTTCCTTTCTGTTTTTTTTTTTTTTTTTTGCCACCATCAACGAGACCGACTTCATCAAATCCTTTCAGATGAAGCCTGGAAACAAAGGTGAATGACTTAAGAACATTTATATTGGGTAGAATACCCAGTGAAGGCTGGGCAGGTTTTTTACCCTTGGAACCCCGGCAGATTTTTTTTCCTAGCTTAAATGGGAGCTTCTTTATTTTTTTCTGTCCTGTCATCCATATTACCTAATCACTGGACTCATTTTTGGAGACTTATAATATGCTAGGATTCTGCTCTTCTACTAATGTACTAAAAGTACATAGTACTAATGTACTATGTTTTATAAGATGTTATGAATTTTTTTATTATTCTTACCTAATCTTGTTTTTTTTTTCTTTTCTTGTAACTTTCTCTTTGACATCTTGTAAAGCACTTTGAGCTACATTGTTTGTATGAAAATGTACTATATAAATAAATGTTGTTGTTGTTAAAGTAGCACAGCAGTCAGCATGCTGTTAATGCTCAAGGTGATCTTTTAGAGTTGGTAACATTTTTGACAAATTTGCTTTTATTATTATTAATTTTTTTTTCATACAGGGCACCGTCAGAATAGATATCTGTACATATTCATATTGGCTTTGGATTACTTGCAAAGTTGATTTTAACAGTCAAACAAAAATCAGATTTGCACCTAAAATCAGAATTGAGTCACTTTTAACTACATTTTTAAAAAAGCTGTAAAGCATATTCTCTGGGTTATTTGTGTCACATTATGTTACATGGTCTTTTTTTGGACAAAATGTAGTGAATTCAGTGCTGACAGGACATTAGTAGGCTGTAGGATGTTGAAGCATGCCTGTTTCATCATAAGAAGATGGTACAACAGATGCCATGGACTGTAACCAGAACCATTGTACACACATAATTTGACGCTGAGATTTCTTTAATTTTGCTATACTTATTTAAAAAAATATTAACGCATACCCTCAAAAGATCTTAAAATGTGTTGTATAATTATGTGTGTTTTTGTGACCTGGTTTCGGAGTATTACAAGGATACTGATTAATGTACTGTTGCTATATCTGACTTAAAAAACTCTCATTTCTCAACATTTACTCTGCTCTGTCTTGCATTCTTCTTCTTAATGGCCTCAACATTGTTATATATTTTTTGTAGAAACCATGTACTCTAATCAGGATTATCACTCCCTTCACCTTGCTATGTTCAATTGCTACTGCTTCCTAAATCTGACCTATTTGATTGATTGTTGCGGCATGACAACGGCTGTCTTTAAATTTTCTTTAACTGCTCCTCTCTGTCATCTCTCTCTCTATCTCTTTCTATCCGACTCTTCCATCATACAATTCTTTGGAAAATGACTTTACTAAATTTATTTCTCCCCTGCCTTTTGCCCTTGCTGTTCTCAACTGCCCCCCTTGCTGCCTTGATTTAACTGACTACAGCATAGGCAGGATCATTAGATCACAATGTCAATTTATTGGAATCAGTGGCAGTGAAAGATAAGCAAATGCCAGCGTCATATCTTGGTTTTCATTCCAAAGAAGTAATAATTTAAACATTAAAACACAAGAGCAAAATAAAACTTCTTTAAATTGCCAGATTGTTTTATTTTTAATTCCTTGTTAATCACAACATTACCCCTTCCTTGTAACCTCAGACTAAAATGCTCTTTTGTTTTCATGTATTTGTACAAAATGGCTACTATGTCGTCACATATCAACATGCTACTTGTGGTAAAATAACTGACCTCATAACATTAAAAAAAATAATAATTACAAAGCTTTGACAAATGAAAACAATACCACAACTGTGAAAGACAGGTTTAAATAACATTAACAAGTCACTGCATCTATGCCTTAATTCTAGAATCCGCTATTTTCTGTACAGTTTACTAACAGACATAAGTTTTTAATAACTGCTGACCTCAATGATTGTGTCAACAGGCATTTATACTGCTGTAACATCAAGGTTTTCTTACGTTTTTTCATTCCATTAGACTGATTGATTCGCCTCATTCTCTTGTCCACAATGCTAATCACACTTTGGATCTCATTAGTTCCCAAATATTTTTTGCATGTTAACTTCTCTACAGCTGACTTCACAATTTCCATCCATTTCCTTATCTTTTCTGATCATCCTCTGTCATCTCCACATCTCACTCACCTACCATTTCAAGGAACCACATCTTCAAAACCTCATGAAATGTTCTCCATATATCTTCATTTTGCTAACTAATCTCCAGTTTTGCTACTCAAATATAACTCATAACAGATCTGGTTGCACTAGTCAACACCTAGCCACTTTAACACTAGAATTACCAAAGCCTATGAAAAAACTCGTAAATCCGGCCCACCTTAAATCCCTTCGCACTTCTCAGTCAGTATCTTTTGTCTTGTAAATGTGCTGATCAAGACAAGTAGCAAGCAGCCTACTATTCCATCCCCCCACCGCCGCAGAACAGCCACAAAGTTCTCCCTGTTCCAGCCTTCATTATCTGGGAGTGAAGTGCTGGAGTTTTAGAATGGAAATAATAGATTGTTATTTGGAACACATGCATTTCATGTGTGTTCTGTTTCTACAATAATCTGTGTAAACACATCGTTAAAACAGAAACGTTTTTCATATTTTAGTTATAAATGACAAAATGTTGGCATAAACTATATAATGAGTAAAGCCTGAAGTGCAAAGATCAAATAAACACTTTCACAAAAGGTTCAAGGATAGTGCAACAGTTTCTGTGGCACAGCAGTAAGAATTGCTGACTTATAATCAAGAGTTCCTCCGGTTTGATCCTGACTGCCTCATATATTTACTGTTTTGAGTAGTGAGCTGCTCTTATTGTTAATATTATACAATAAACACATACATTTGATTTGTGTCTGTAACAGCTGCTGTAAATGTATAGTACTTGCAAAAGTTACCCATTTTTTTCACTTTTATTCTCTCAGTCACGATCACAATGCATATTACGGCCCCCCCAAGGATCTGACGCTGTTACTTTTTATCTGAAACTGGGAATAACTGTAGATATGAGTGGTGTTTTGAGACAATCAAACCGTAAATTCTCTGATCTGGATGGATAAAAGCTGACACACAAACACTGGCGAATCTGTCTCATTCGTATCTCATTGTCACTTGATTTTTTTTTTCAATTTTATTGAGTGTTCCTGCTTACGTTGAATTAGTATGCGCCTTATGGTCCATGATGTCAAAGCCGCAGTGACAAAAAAACAGAGACATAGGTATATATGATATTTGGAATAATTCATTTTATGACCTGTATAGTACATTTCGGAAAACATTGTGGCACAGATACAACATTATTCATATTATTCATATTCATTTGCGTACCTTCTTGTGCTTGTAATCAGTGACCGCGTTTTTTTTCCCCCCCGATCTTGCCTAGTCTGCACAGGACTGCAGGACATGCAGAGGAAAGAATGTTCCTCTGCAAAGTGAGCTATGAACCCTCTTCTTTTCTCAGTGGACCCCATATATGCCTTGCACAGTATATGTGTGTTGATTGTCACCAGGTCAACCTTGTTATAGCACAAATAACCGGCCACCTGCGTGCTCCTGCTCGCAGTGAATAAGCTCACACTTTCTGGTGCATGCTGTCAGCGCAGCACCGGGAAAAAAAAGAAAGAGACAAATATATGTGACATTTTGAAGAAATCATTATATGACCTGAATAGTACTAGTAAGAAAACATCATCACACTATTCCAATATTATTTGAAAACTAACAGATCGGGTGTAAATTTATGCTGGCGCTGTTAGTTAGGCTCAGATCAGATGGGGACGGAGAGTATGAACGTGACTGAAAGAAGTGAAAAAAGCTAACTTTTACAAGTAACATAAATTTACACCCGATCTTTTCATCTTGACCAATCAGTCTTGTCAATGTTGTTCTGTTCATGCTACCCTAGATTACATTTCCTAGTGCTAGTTTCTTGTTACTTCATAATAAACAATATGCCAGTCTTCAATAAAGCGTAGACGGTTGTGTCCAACATTATTTGCAACAATTTGAGAATCATTGTAGAGATCCCAGTCAGCGACTAATTGTATGGATTTAAAAGTTAGTTAGTTAGTTACTCTTATATACAATATTTCTAGGCACCAAAATGCTTTACATAGTGTGAAGCCACTTCAGTCCTCATCAATGTGTGACATCTACTTGGATGATGCAACAGCAGGCATTTTTGTGCCAGTATGCTCGTATTACACATTAGATATGAGGTGGTGAGAGAGATTGATAGCTAATAAAGGGGAAGAGGATGATTAGGAGCCCAGTATAGTCAGGACAGTGATGGGCAATTTAGCCAGGACTTCGAGGTACATCCTACTCTTTATGAAGAATACCCAGGGTTCTTTTATGACCACATACAGTCAGAACCTCAGTTTTACATCTCATCTGAAAGACAGAACCAGCATTTATACAGCACAGTGTTCCTGTCACTGCGAGCCACACAGTGATCACAGGGTAAGTGCATCCTGCTGGCCTCACTAACACTTCTACCAGCAGCAATTCAAGATTTTCATAGATGATCTCTTGTCAAGTACTGGCTGGACCCAAATATGTTTAGCTTCAGGTGGATTACCTGTTTTGAAGTGCAGATGGTATGGTGCATTCTTTTGGGTTCACATGGATTTCCTTTGACATCACAGAGTTGCTTCTTGCATGGTACATGTTGCTAGGCCACCTTAAGATGGCAAATTAAAAAGACAAATCAGAAAATTTTCAGGAAAGAATTATTACATGTACAAAAGAAAAACAAAAAAGGAAAAAGTTTCTACTTTGTCATTTCAGTCTTAGCTTTCTAATGTTAATATTTATTTAAATTATTTACTTACAGTTCTTTACTTACAGTTTGTGGAAATAATTCACAAAGAAAAAGAAACTCCACAAAAATAAAGTTTTGGGGACCATCCCCGTATATTGTCCTGTGGACAAAAGGATGCAATAGTGATCAAAAGTACTGGAAAAACAAGTAACACTTGACAACATGGTTGTTACAAAATGGTGTTTATATATGAAATGGATGATGGGAACAGGAACTGGTTGGCAGGAAATGACGATGTAATCAGGAACCGGAAACGGCGTCATTATGGAGGAAGCGGAAGTGATGTCCATGGAGTTAACCGGAAGTGATGCCAAACTGAGTCACCGGAAGTGACGTTGTGGTGGCCATTTTGAAACCCGGAGATGGCTGCGATTATCTTTCGTCTCTTTACCTGTTGGGAGAAGAGGTTCAGGTAAGAACCATGTGATAATCCTTCATCTCGGAATGTTTCACTCACCTTTGGGCTTTTTGACTGCCTCTCAATCGCACGTGTGTGACATGATCCCCCCAAAGCCCAGACCCATCGGGTCGGGCGACCTGCACTGAGAGGTCATGGGCACGGGAGAGAGCATCCACATTGGCCTGCAAGGAACCTTTACGATAAATAACACTAAAATGATAAGGTTGACGGACCAAAAACCACCTCGTGACACAGGGATTAGACTCCTGGTGAAGGGACATGCACTGTAGGGCAGCATGATCCGTCACCAGAGTAAATTCCCGTCCAAATAGGTAGCACCTTAACTGTGTGATAGCCCATTTAATTGCAAAGGCCTCTCGCTCCACCGCGGCATACTTGGTCTCCCTGTCCAGCAGTTTCCGGCTGAGGTACATAATGGGGTGTTCAGCACCATCAACACACTGGCTCAACATGGCTCCTAGTCCTGTGTCCGATGCGTTTGGCTTCTCTTAAAGAAAAAAAAATTTCCTTGGATTAATATGACGTACCGCTCTTGGTAGTGTGGAAAGCACTGTTTTAACCTGCAATACATGTTCCTTCCATGTGCCGGAATAGATGAAAACGTCATCCAGGTAGGCGGCACTAATGGAATTGTGGGGCCTTAGCAGTGTATCTACCAGACGTTGAAAGATTGCCGGTGCCCCGTGCAAACCAAATGGAAGGACCTTATACTGCCAGTGTCCACTAGGTGTACTAAAAGCGGTCTTTTCTTTAGCGGAGGCCATTAAGGGAATTTTCCAATACCCTTTAGTCATGTCAAGAGTAGTTAAAGTGTGCGTTTCCAAGTCGATCGAGTAGATCGTCTACTCGTGGCATTGGATACGCATAAAATTTAGAAACCTGATTAAGTCGTCGAAAGTCATTACAAAACTTCCACGACCCATCTGGCTTAGGAACCAAGACAATTGGACTAGACCAGGGGCTATAACTTTCTTCAATAACCCCCAAATCTAGCATCCGTCTTACTTCCAGTTCTTCTTCCGCTTTCTTTGCCTCCGGGAGCCTATAGGGTCTTTCTCTGACAATTACCCCCTGGTCAGTAGTTATGTTGTGTTCAATCAGAGTAGTCTGTCTTGGTAACTCGTTTACAACTTCCGGTATAGACAGGATAGCCATTTCTACGTCCTGTTTTTGATCCGGGGTCAAATCAGGTCCGAAATTAAGTTCAGAATGTGAGATGAAAAGGGAACGAGGCTGGCCGGAAGAGGGATCAAGTTCCCTGTCCTTCCACGATTTCAGCAAATTAATTTGATAAACTCGTTCACTCAGTCAACGATTTGGTTGTTTAACCAAATAATCAACGAGTCCTTTTCTTTCCTTAATTTCGTACGGGCCTTGCCAATGAGCCAATAATTTAGAATGGGAAGTTGGAACAAGTACCATCACACAATCCAGACAAATTCCAGAGTGGTGGTGTTTCTATTATAATAACACGACTGCGCTGCTTGAGCCTTTTCCAAATTTTCTTTTAGAATAGGTCTAATTTTTTCCAATCTATCACATAATTGCGCGATATATTCAAGTATATTTGAGGTAGTGAGGACCTCCTCTTCCCAACCTTCTTTTAGCATGTCCAATAGACATCGTGGTTGTCTTCCATATAATAATTCAATTGGAGAAAACCCTGTGGAGGCCTGAGGGAATTCCTGATATGCAAACAAAACAAGAGGAAGTAACTGATCCCAATTTCTTCCATCTGCGGTACCTACCTTGCTTTACATCTGTTTTAAAGTCTGATTAAATTGTTCTACCAACCCGTCTGTTTGAGGGTGATAGACCGATGTTTTTAGATGTTTTATTCTGAGTAATTTAGCCACCTCCCTGAACGTCTCCGAAGTGAAAGGAGTCCCTTGGTCCCTTAAAACCTCTTTGGGGATCACAACACGTGCAAATATCACTACTAGTTCCTGTGCAATGTTTTTTGAGTTAGCTGAGCGCAAGGGAACAGCTTCGGGGAATCGAGTGGCATAATCTACTAGAACTAAAATATATTTAAAGCCTTTTAATGAGGGTTCTAATGTGCCTACGAGGTCAATACCGACTTGTTCAAATGGTACATCTATCAGGGGAAGGGGAACAAGAGGAGAGCGGTCCCTCCTAGGAATCTGATGAAGTTGACATTCGGGACACGAAGCACAAAATCATCAGACCTCCTCATTAATTCCTGGGCAATAAAATCAGAGTTTTATCCTCTCCAAAGTTTTGTCAGAGCCCAAATGGGCTCCTTGAAGGTGCGCATGTGCTAGTTCAAACACTTGTCACCGAAAAGTGTGTGGTACTAGCAATAATGCTCTCACTTCACCCCTGTGTTCAACCACTCAATATAATAATTCATTTTTTATTACAAGAAAGGCATCGGTGGCATGGGATCTAGGGTTGTGTGGCCCTCGGTTAATACTATGGCATTCCTTGCAAATTTTAAGGAATCATCGTTCCATTGTTCTTTTTTAAAGGAAGAAGGGGTAACTAGTAATTGGGTTGATAAAGTATGAATGGGGTTTCTTCCGACCTCAATGGCAGGAGTTTAAGCCACCACGTCCTCTGCGTTAACTGTACCAGCTCCCACAGAGGACGATGGGACATCGATTTCCTCGTACTGTGTACCTGTATGGGTCTTAGTGACCGTGCTACATGGCGTGGGTGCAGTCGGAGTAGAAGAACTCTCCATTATTAAGCCTAAATTTCTTTCAGGAACAGTTACGTTTTTACCACTGTTAATTTCTTCCCAGTCTCTCCCCAAGATGACAAGAAATGGAGGGTCCGGTAATACAGCCATGGTCTTCACCATAACGAGATCCACCGTAACCACACATTTAGCGGTTTTATAATACCGGACGTCTCCATGAATACATATTAGGCTGGTTTTAATTTTAAGCCACTGCCGCGGTAAAACGAATCGGGAAGCAACAATGGAAATGTTACTCCCAGAATCGAACATTGCTCTTACCTTCCTGCCATATATAATAACTGCACCTGTATAGGGAAGAAACAAAGGATTAATCACAGTGGCACAATACCTTTCCCCCTTCATCAGTGAGCAGTCCATGGGCTCGTTGGTGCAATTTGGGGACAGGTGATCGAGCTCCCCACACTTGAAACAGCGCAGCACATTGTACTGTCTGTCCCTTTTTTGGACGGCAGGCACGGGTGGTTGTCGGGAGGGCTCAGGGGCTGCTCCATGTACTTGGGTATGGTGAGAAAACCTTTCTTGTCCGCCTCAATTTGCAAGCCAACCAGTGTCGCTCCGCGATCTTTATTAAGGTGTCTATGTTATCAAAATTTTGTCTCCGGATTTGCTGGGCTATATCGTCAGGGAAGGCATGACCAAAGGTTTCACAGGCTAGCAATTTGGCCATTTTAGGGGAGCTGTTTACATCGGGCTGTAGCCAGTGACAAACCTTGCACCATGCTTCAAACGCTTGTGTGCGTAGTGGTCTTTCCAGGTCAAATTTCCACTCCCTCCATTCTCTTGCCTGCTGTTCCGGAGATATGCCGTAGCGCTTGAACACCTTTCCTTTTAGAACGTCATAGTTGCTGGCCTGCTCCTCAGTTAAGTCATAATAAGCCCTCTGCGCTATCCCCTTCAAGTAGAGAGCCAGTAGGTACACCCACTCCAACCTGGGCCATGCGTTTCGGTTTGCGGTGCGTTCAAAAACCAAAAAATACGTTTCGATGTCATCATCTTCAGTTAGGTACGTCAATTGGGTTGGCAGTGACCGAGCGGTCTCTGCCTGAACGGCTGCTGCAGCACGAGCCTGGGATTCCACTAATTGCGTTCTGGTTTCACCCATCTGTAATTGTTGAGTGTGTAACTCACTCACGATCGTCGATAGAATGTCGTTGAGGTCCTGCCCTTCTGCCATCTTCGAAAAGCAAAAATCCTGCTGACTATGCCAATTGTGGAAATAATTCACAAAGAAAAAGAAACTCCACAAAAATAAAGTTTTGGGGACCGTCCCCGTATATTGTCTTGCAGACAAAAGGATGCAAAAGTGATCAAAAGTACTGGAAAAATGAGTAACAGTTGACAACATGGTTGTTACAAAATGGCGTTTATATATGAAATGGATAATGGGAACAGGAACTGGTTGGCAGGAAATGACAATGTAATCAGGAACCAGAAACTGCGTCATTATGGAGGAAGCAGAAGTGATATCTGTGGGGTTAACCGGAAGTGATGCCAAATGGAGTCGCTGGAAGTGATGTTGTGTTGGCCATTTTGAAACCCGGAAATGGCCACGATTATCTTTCTTCTGTTTTCCTGTTGGGAGAAGAGGTTCAGGTAAGTACCCACGTGATAATCCTACATCTCGCGATGTTTCACTCACCTTTGAGCTTTTTGACTGCCTCCCAATCGAATGTGTATGACAAGTTACAGTACACAACTCTTCTTCTTTATCTATCTATCAGTACTGCTCAAACAAATTAAAGGAACACTTAAATTACATATTAGATCTTGATGAACAAAATATTCAAGTTGAAAAACTTTACTAAGTAATATGGAACGGAAACCGGAAACCAAAATCACCAACCCATTGAAGGCTGGATTCAGCATCACACCGAAAATCATAGTTAAAAATTCAAATCACAGGCTGATCCAACTTGCATGAATTTCATCATGGCAACTCATAATGTGACTCAGTGGTTTGTATGGCTCCCATGTGCCTGTAAGCACTCCTGACAATGTCTGGCCATGTACCTGATGAGACAGTGAATGGTGTCCAGGGGATCTCCTGTCAAACCTGGATCAAGGCATCAGTAAACTCCTAGACTGTCTGTGGAGCTACTTGGTGGCGTTGGATGCACCAATACAATAAAATACAATACAATTTATTTTTTCTACAGCTCAAAATGACACAAGAAGTGCGGCAATGTGCTTTAACAGGCCCTGCCTCTTGACAGCCCCCCAGCCTTGACTCTCTAAGAAGAAAAGAAAAAACTCCCAAAAAAACCCTTGTAGGGAAAAAATGGAAGAAACCTTGGGAAAGGCAGTTCAAAGAGAGACCCCTTTTCAGGTAGGTTGGGCGTGCAGTGGGGGTCAATACAATACAGTACAATACACAGAACAGAACAAATCCTCAATACAGTATAAAAATAAAAATTTTAGAAGTACGGAGTAGAATTTAACAGTAGATGATATCACATAATATGATTTGGATTTGTTTAGAGTCCTGGAGACCTCATTTATCAAGCTGCCTCCCCCATTTGGCCATTTCACAGCTGAAATAGCGCTAATCTGATGAAAGGACCCCTCTTTCCCACGATTCCTGCGATCCGCCATCAGGGATGACTTTACCTTAGGTAGGCAAAACAACTTGGCAGGTGGGCTGTGGCACCAAGTGCCACATTTGAGTACCGAGAAGAGAAACAGAATAGGTGAGGGTTAGCATCACATTATAACTATGTTGTTATTTATGTTTTAGTGCTAATGACTAACAACAGAGATGCAGTCTGTACAGTTTTCTCAGGAGCTCTAGTCAGGATATGCTAAACTGAAGTAATGAGTCTTTAGCCGGGATTTAAAAGCTGAGACGAAGGGGCACCTCTTATAGTAGCAGGCAAACCATTCCACAGTTTAGGGGCCCTGTAACTAAAAGCTCAACCTCCCACTGTTATTTTATTAATTCTTGGAATCATAAGCAGACCGGCATCTTGAGATCTTAATGTGCGCTCAGGTTTGTAAGTCATGATAAGTTCAGACAAGTAAGCCGGACCTTGGCCATTTAATGCTTTATATGTTAAAAGGAGGATTTTGAAATCTGCCCTAAACTTAACCGGGAGCCAGTGTAAGGATTTAAGAACTGGAGTTATGTGTTCGTATTTTTTTGTTCTTGTAATAATTCTTGCAGCAGCATTTTGGATGCATACATTCTCAATACATACAGTAATGTCTCAGAGGTTTTCAATTGGATTCGGGTGTGGGGAATGAGCAGGCCAGTCAATGGCATCTATGCCTTCATTATCTGGAAACTGTCTACACTCTCTGGCCACATGAGGCCAAGCATTCTCCTGCACCAGGAGGAACCCAAGGCCCACTGCACCAGAGTAAGGTCTGACAATATCTCTGAGAATTTCATCCCATTATATAAAACAGCAGTTAGGGTACTGTTGCCTAGCATATGGAGGTCTGTGTGATCCTCCAAGGATATGCCTCTTCAGGCCATCACTGACCCACCACCAAACCGGTCATGTTGGATGATGTTGCAGACTGCATAATGTTCACAATGGAATTTCTAGACTCTTGAACCTGCTCTCATCTTTGAAGAGAACGGGGCACCAATGGCTTAGCAGCCATTTGCGGTATTCTCTTGTGACAAAGTGATGGGCTGTGAGCACAGGTCCCAGTAGAGGAAGTTGGGACGTCATGCCACCCTCATGGAGTCTTGTTTCTGACAGATTAGTCAGAAACATGCCCACCAGTAGCCAGCTGGAGGTCATTTGTAGGGCTCTAGCTGTGCACCTCCTGTTCTTCCTTGCACAAAAGAGCAGATACAAGTCCTGCTACTGGGTTGATGCCCTTCTACGGCCCTATCCAGCACTAGTCATGTAACAGTCTGTCACTTGATATCTCCTCCATGCTCTTGAAACTGTGCTGGATGACACAGCAAACCTTCTTGCAATGGTGCATATGGATGTGGCATTCTGGACAAGGACAAAATGCAAAACAAAGAGAGAGCAATTGTCTGTGGTCACTGCTTGCAAAACCATTTGATTTTTTGGGGTCGTTTTGCTGCTGCTTCTCCAGTGCACACACACAATTGCTAATGTTTCCTAACTGGACAGAATGATATCCCTGAGACTTAATTGCCTTAATCTACAAAGCGAGTTTCAGGCAGCTAGACAGTGGCAGAGTGATGCACTTGGCCATAAATGCACTTCATTTTACTTTGTCCACCATATGTTAAAATAAATCTGAGATAAACCGATTACACTACATTTTTAATTAATGTATTGTCTTGTGTTTTTGAAAATGCCAATACTGTTTTTGACCTGTATATAATCATTACATTTGCAATATCAATCAATGATCAGCCCTTTTTGAAGTTAAAAAAAGAAGAGAAAAAAGAAACACATCACAAATTAACCAATGGAGCCAAGCCACAATTGAACAGACTGAGGTGTGATTTTTTCCTATGGCTGAAGGAGATGCTGTTTTTTAGAATGTGATGAAAAGAGAACAGGACAATGCTTTTGAGTGAGTAAACGTAAGTAGTAACTTTAGTTTTTTTTATTGGTGAACATTTATTTAAAGCCACTGTATGCTGATATAGTATTAATTTTATGCTAAAGAAGAGTTTTTAGCATTGAATAAATCAAGTTTAAATCACCTTTGTAACATTTCAGAATATCCTAATATATCCTTTAATATGTAATTTTGCTGCAATCTCTTTTACACCAACACCACAAAGGACATGTATGTAGCCTGTTCAACAGTAAACAGATTAATAACATTAGCGCCTGGGAAAAAATACATACATTGTATACAGAAAGTACTTAGTTACATTACACTTCTGATACATCTGATTAACCAACAGCATTATAACTGAGTTCCATTTTCTTAGAAAATTTCCCAGGCAAAACCTTATTTTTCAGATGGTATCAAATATGTCATAATCCATTCTTGGATTCTTAATTGGAGACTGTTCTTTTTTTATTCTTTTTCCCTATTGGAATTTTGTTGAGACTCACTATCATCATGATTTACCAACAGTATCTATATTCATTTATACACTGGGGACACTTTAATTATATACGGACTTAAGCATGAACTATTCTTAATGTCAGTAGAGCTATATGTTTTTGTTGGTAATGTCTTATATTATTTCTGATATGTATTGTCACATGTGTGCATATTGGGGACAGCTCAAAGGCTCAGGTGATGATAATTTCCCACTGGAACACAGGATGGCATTGTTTACTTACATCTTGTCTCCTTCTCCCTCTTCAAACTAGAAGATTGATGGCTTTGCAACCCTTGATGTCACTTCCAGTATCCGCCCACCCTGGACCCACCTTTTCCTGCCGGAAGTCCTCATCGCTGGAAGATCTACTATCTTGAAGTAGTCGATTTTGAGACTCACATCTGTAAAACTCACATTTTCTTTCAATTATACAAGGTCTGCTTATGGGTGCCGCAGCACTTCACAGCTGTCTGTGTTTTCTCTTACAGTATGTATTCTGATAATGTATTTGAAATGGATATTGCTTGTTGTAATACTTATATTTATATCAGTTATTAATATATTCTGCACCTGACAATTAGCACTTGATTCTCTTTTATCCTTGATGCTAACCTTAGTGAGAGAGGGATATAGTTCATGGTAAACCCTATAAATAATATTAAATCAGCAGTCCACTGAAGTGTTGATTTAAAAATAAAGCAGTTCTCCAATACCAAGCCTTGAAAAAATGGCCAATGTAATATGCACTTGTGCTGTCATTGCCCTGAGTTCAATTAAAGAGGTTGCTTACAGTGCAGTGTTCTAGTTGTCTTTGCCATGAGGACCTTTGTCGATGTTTATGATGTGATATAGTATTCTTCAACTCAGTTTGGGTGTTGGTTTCTTTGCTGTGTTCTATGCCAGGGGTTCCCAACATTTTATATGCCAAGGCCCCTCTAACAGATTTCACACAATAAAAACAAGAAATAAAACTCACCTTAAGCCTAGTGAGCCTTTTGGGCTTTTATATTCTTGCCCAGTTTGTCTGCTCTGTGTTGCAGCTAACATAGTGACAATTGCAGGTCATTCTTCACAGGTAGGCACACTCTTTTTTTTGTTTTCAGTACTTGCAACGTGGAAAAACCTGCCTCACACATGTATGTTGTTACATAGGGTAAGATACAGCTGATGTTTTTTTTTTTTTGCTCGAAATTACATATTCATTTCTCAGACTGCTCTAAAAGTCTGTCAGGGGACAGAAGAGAATTTAATTTTCAAACTTTCATCATTGCCAATTTTATTTGATTCTGCCTGTGAGCTCAAATCAAGCATCTTGTCATTTCTTGTTGTTTCAAATGGATTTCTGATCCAATACAAATGCAATAGTCATTCTTTCAGATGTGTTTGTTGGATGTGACAAAATGGGACAATAAATGTTTGTGGTGACACTGGAATTTCCAAATTTACTAGTAAAGAAGCAGGAATATTATTGCATTTCCTTCATATAGCTTTCTTTCCAAACGTTTATACGGATACATGAAGCATTTTGTGGTAATGGACCTGCATGCTTTAATTAGGGCTATTAAGAAGATCAGAAATGTTGGACAAGTATGCAAGCTTAAGAACCCAAGACTTGTTGCCAGAACAGAGGCAAGTTGTAAGTTTTCAGAAAAGAGAAATACACACAACTCTTTTTGAAATTCAAACAATTGTTGAAAACTGCCCAGTGAGATAGCCACTAGACCTTAAAATGTAGCTGAAGGGCTTTAAGATTGGCACCCATGTAATTGCACAGCTTGGCAAGCAGTCTGTATTTAAGGGGACATGTTTTAATATTTATGATTTTAACAACATCTTGAACCAGTGTTGCAACTTATTCTACATTCTTTTAGTGAGAAGTGTTCAAGGAGAATTATGGAATGAATATCTATGGCATCTGTAGTTTTGGCCTTTATTAAAGTGATGCCATCCATCTAGATCCCCATGCAATGAGACCAGTCAATGCATGAATTCATCCAAAATTTCAAAAATCTCCTGACATGTTGTCTTCCCTTCAACTTCTTTACAGAGTAAAAGCTCCCATCTGCAAAGGTAATTATCTGTGCTATACTCCTGAAACTGCACTTCCTCGCAAACCAAGAAAGTGACCTTGTGAAAACTATTTATAAAACAAAAATAAACTACAAATAGTTCTCTCTCATGACGCGCTATGTCATACACACATGCATGATATCATTGCCTGATTCCTTATTCAATGACAGTATGTGAATTAGTTTTACATTGGTACAGCATATTCAACCACAACATAATCAAGAATTAGTGATTCTTTTACTTCCTTAAACCTTGTGGTAAAAATCCAGAAAAACTCAGATTACCTTTATCCAGAGAAAAGTGACTAAGCTTATTCCATGTGTTCAATGTATGAGTTATGAGGAAAGAATAAAGGAGCTGTATATTTTCAATATAAGTGAACATGATTGGATTTCAAAATTATGAAGGGAATTTTAAAATGATTTTTTCAACAAGAACACATGGGTACAGATAGAGACTGGTTGAGATTAAATTTTTATCTTTATCTTCACAAAAAGAATCATAAACAAATGGACTAAGTTACCAAGTCATGTGGTAGTAGACAGTAGTACCATACTTTTTTGGACATTCAAAACTTGACTCTATTTTTGGAGATATTTGGTGAGTGGGACTGATGTGCTTTGTTTGGCTGAATGACCTATTCTCTTGTTATAATTGTTCTTTGAAGAATATTGCTGATATAAAGATTTGTTAAATGCAACTCATTCTTCACCTGGACATTTTTTAGGAATCTTTTAAAAGAAAATTGTTGTGTTTTTAGGTTATCGTTTTAATTTTGGTTTAGTTTACATACTGTATGTTAAGCTATGTCAGTCAAGATTCCAAATTAAATTATGGTTAACTGTATGAAAGCTTACATGAGGCAATGGATTATACACACTTATGCAGCACTAGTATTTTAAGATATCTTAATGAACCTAAACATCATGAATTATTAATAATAAGCAAGAGATTTTTTGTGAAAAATGTCAATGATTGCACCAGAGCTTCTAGATGAAACACCTGACTTCCCTTAGATACTGCACAGCTGTCAAAAATATTACTAATTTATTCAAAATGTGGATTTTTCTGCAGAGGTTGCAAAAACATTCAATGCATCTCGTATAAATGCAGTGTGATGTGTGTAATTTACTATCTTCCCTAAAGCAAAATAAGGAGCATATTGCAGAAGTTATTCTTCACATTTCATTGATTTATTAATAGACTGCTCTTAATTGTCTTTGTTGCAGATGCTCATTTAAAAAAATCAGTTTATTTTTTTCCTGGCATATCTGAATAGCTTTTATTTAAACTGAGAAACATTTAATCAAATGTAAACTTCTACAGTTTACCCTGTGCCATTGACATTGTAGGACAACGAATGCATTGTTTATTCTGCTAGGCTTTTGGGGCACACAAAGCATGTGAAGGCACCAGATTTAGCAGACCTCCAGCTGCACAAAACCTCCAACATAGATTCCCAAGAAACAGAAAGTGGCTGACCTCTTCATAATAGGATCAGCATGTACTTCATTTGAAAACAAAGGTGTAAATCAGAGGTGACCTGATATCTTTATCCAGAATAACTCGCCTATTAGAAAACACTGATTTTGTAACTGAAAGTGATTTTAATCCAATCAGATTTGAGTTTTGCATGCAGTTTGTGTGAAGAACTTACAGACTTGGGTGTGACTGCCAATCCTAATGTGATGTAGGAGACCTTTTGTGAGAAGTCCCTGAAGGTTGTTGAGGGTTATGTTGGTGTTACCAGTGCTCCCAGAAGGAGTTGTCATCGAGAGGAGTGGCTTTATGGCAACTCCGATCTGTACCAGGAACAGAGTAGCACAGCTGCAAGGGCTCTGAGAGCAGATAAGGAGGCATTTGTTAGAGGAATCTGTGAGCAAGTGACACACCATCTATGGTCTAGTGACCCACATCCTGCTTACAGAGGAATCAAAGCATTATGCACATCTGAGTCTGTTCCTCAGAGAGTCGCAGTCAGGGCGGCTGATGGAATGGTCCACATGGATGACACTGCAGTTGTGACCTGCTGGGCTGACAACTTTGAGCAGATCCACTGGCTAGAACGTTGAATATCTCTGGGACCACGATTTTTGAGGCAGATCCTCCAATTAGCTGTGAACCAAACAATCTCATTGAGATTGCACAGGTAGTGAACCAGCTGAGGGAAGGGAAGGCTAAAGGGATCGGTGGCATCCGGGGTGAAGTTCTCCAGGCTTGTGGTAAAGCTGTCCTCTTGGCATTGCAAGCAATCTTTGCTTCCATTTAGGAGATTGGCATCATCCCAACTGACTGGAAAACAGGACTTGTCGTTCCTATCTGGAAAGGGAAGGGTAATCACCTTGATTGTAGCAACTACAGAGGGATAACACTGCTCTCGGTGCCAGGTAAGGTCCTTGCTGGGGTCGTCCTCAATAGGATCCATGATCACTTGCTCACCTACCAGTGACCGGAGCAGTATGGTTTAACACCTAAGAAGTCTACCATCAACCACATCCTAGCACTGAGCGTTCTCATGGAGCGCAAACGCAAATATCGTCAGAGTTTCTTTGTAGCCTTTGTCGATTTTCATAAAGCGTTCAAATCAGTTAATCAAGCTGCCCTGTGAGACATCCTGTGACCTCAAGGTTGCTGGATATCATGGCTGGCCTGTACACTGGTACTGTGAGTGCTGTGCAGAGTGAAAGCAGAACCTCTGCATTTTTGCCAGTTGATTCTGGGGTTCATCAGAGGTGTGTTCTTGCTCCTACTCTGTTCAATGCTTGCAAGGACTAGGTGTTGGGAAAAGTCATGGGGTACAGCAGCTGTGGGGCATCTATTGATGAAGAAAGATTTAATGATCTTGACTTTGCTGACAATGCTGTGATCTTCACAGAGTCAATAGAGGCTCTGATCGGGGCTCTAGAAAGACTGAGTGAGGGCTCTGAACGTTTGGGCTTGCAAGTGTCTTGGATAAAAACCAAGATCCAGACATTTACTGACCACTTAGGCACAGCCATCAGCAGTGTGTATGTCTGCAGAGAGAGTGTTGAGTGGTACTGGGCCGCGTGTTTGCCTGGAGGGTTGCCAACCAGGATCCTGAGCTGTTTTGTCGTGTGTTGAGTGCGGTGAATGCTCCCCAACCTGACCTAACCTGAGGATGGTTTAACCAACCTTTATAAACTATATGTACTCTACAGGGTTCTTAGAGAATTGCAAGTTAAGAGAAGTTCAGGAATTCTCTTGAGTCATACCCAGAGGAATTCTGAGAGACTCCAGGATTCTTCCCAGGGGAACTCTGTGCACATTCTCTAAAGTGACATTCTAAAATACTTTTCTCAGAGACTAACAAGATGTGACCCACTCTCTCCCTGGACAGCTGGAAAGGTGACCAATCCTCCAATTCCATTCTTTGTGGACATGAAAGCTCAGGAGGAGCAGTCATTACTTCAAGAAGGGAACATCAGCATCTAAAGTCTTCTGCCAGAAAGGACAATGCTTTTCTCCATGAAGTTGCAGAGAACACAGTAGTAGGTGAGCAGGGAAGGCAAATCATACCATGGATAAGGGATCATGAAGCAAAGAGACAGAGTACACTCCAGCACATGAAGATTCCTCCACTTGAACATGGATCAACAACAAAGCAACGACACCACACAATACTGGATGTCATCCATAAAGACTTGGTATTGTAAAACTAATTACGTAAGTGTGTCAAGATAAATTTACACTCTAAGTAACCAGTAAACAGCCAGCCTATATGTTACATGTTTGTCTGTCTGACTGTATCCAGTCTTATAGTATATGTCAATATACATATTTGCATTTACCATATTTTTAAAATTCTTGTGTTTATTAATAAATTTATATTATTCAGTTCCATAAAATGAGTGTGCCTTACCTTGATATGCTGTATATAAGTCTAAAAGCCAGACACCCACTTCTTACAACAGAGAAAAGTAAGGTAAAGAAAGTAGGAGCCTTGCCTAAGTATTTGGTTAATTACTGGCATAGCTTAAGGTAAGACTGATGATTAATTGACCAACTTAAAATTCATTCAATTTCTACAGACAAATGTAAGTAATAAGACATGCAGATTCTTCTGGACATATACATAATTTTTTAATTTGGAGTATTGTGTTTTAGGTTAATTGCCAATGTGTATGAGCCACTGTGCTGTACATAATGGTGGATTGGCTTTCCATTAATGGTTGAATTCTGCTTTATGGCTTATACAGCAGAGGAATGCAATAGCATTGAGGTGGAAAAGCAGGATCAGTCAATAAATAATGAGTAGTGCTTGTTATGTACTGATACAATGACTTATTCCGAACACCTAAAGGGAAACTCCATTTGCTTTACAAAACTGAATGCTAATACATACTGTACATATATAATATCTTAAGTATAGAAATATCACATCTTTTTTAAGATGATAAAATGTTTAAATTTAACATCTCTTATTAAGGCACTTCCTACCATGTCCTTTTTGCTGATCTTGGATTTACCATTCCTAATTTTATTGTGTACCATGCTTATGTGTGTTCTCTAAAAACATAGACAGAAGGTTTGTATTTTTGGTACCAATTATAACAACATTGATATAAAAAAAAATTTCTGTACATTTTTAGTGTATATCATTTTAATAATAAAAGATTTTCTGTTTAACTATCTGGTAATACAGAGACTTGTAGTGCTGCCACATTAAAAACAGTAATGTATTTTAGGCTGTCTGTCTGGTTTGCTTGTGCGGGTATTAGGATAGCCCATACAGGCTATGATTGACAGTTGCGCCCTGGAAGGCAGGACATGCGGTTTCTTTTTTTCTGGTGGAATTTGCACAAATCCTGCCCTTTTTCAAAAGGAGAGGGGAACAGCCATTGAGGAACAAAAGACAGATAAGATCTGTCTAAACTGATCAGCATCTGCCCGGTCCATGGGAAAAGGTTCAGTAGCTCCCAAACACCTATCTATTTAGGAGGAGGTCAGTGATTCGCTCTAGAAACATGATTTTTTTCATTCTATTATATCTAGAGGACTCGGGTGAACTCATCAGCTCCTTTTATTCACAATGGTGCACACTGACTGAGATACATTTTACAGTTAAGATATCAACCTGCTATTAACAGTTGGTTGGATCTTTGGACTTTTGTGTGAACTTTGGAAAGGGGCTGGGGGTACGATTTTTCCAATGTATATATTTTTTTTGCATGTATAGGGGTTATTGTTGGTAGGCGGCAGGGAGGAAAGGGATTGTTGCTGTTTTTCTCATTCTTGACTTTCTTTATTTGTATAATATATTTCTCATTGCTAATGGCTGTTGCCTTATAGCTATTTTTTTATACTGTATATATTCGTTCATCTGTTTGAGCTGATCATTTCAAAAAGGGGCATATGGTGGGGCACTGCAGGGTGCGATATTGACATAACCTGTTTATCAGCCGCCTTAAAGTTAGGTAAGGTGAGTGGTAGAGATCGGCCCATTTTAGTGTGTCAGGGCCAATTTGTTACAGACTTTCACATTTCTTCATATTTTTTTCCTGTCGTCCTCTGTGTTAGTCTTATTCCTCCATTAAATTGCTATGACTGGGATGACAATGCCATATCTGTATAAATTTTCTTGACACATTCACCCTAGCACTGTCTTAACCTGCTTATAGTACCAGTAGTTTGGAATAAGATATAAATTAAATGTAATGCACCAACCTCTGATTTAATTTTTACTTTGGTGTGGCCATAACAATGGCAAAATTTATTGTGGTAGATCAGGAGAATCTCATGAAATGTTTGACTGAAGTTTTAAATCACTACAGTGGTTCCTCTGGAATCAATTTCCTTAATAATGGATCATGAAACTAAAAGGAAAGAAATACATGTAAAGCAGTATCAGTAACTACTGTATAAATGTAATCATGACATAGCAATGAGAAACATAACAATCATAGCAAATTAAAATTAATCAAACTGGAAACAATTACAGAACAAGATTCTATAAAATTAAACATCATTAACCTATTTAGCCATCGCTATCTTTCAATGTGACATTCAAATCACAAGTGTATATTAACATTTTTCTCAACTTTTGCAGTGTTAGCACTGGTAAATTAGGTGAGTTGGTCAAAGTCAAAACACAGACTTAATGGAAAGGATTCATGTAGAAACCGGGTGGTACAGTCCAAAACTTTAGAAACCAGGAGGCATTACTGATTAGTATTCACACAGAAATAGCTGTATTGATGACAATACATATTTAAATAATTAGTTTATATAAAGGTGCCAGGATTTAAATTAATCTTGCTGAAAATTCTGGATAATTTAAAGTTTTCTTTGTTTAGTTTTATGGCACATTATTGTTATATTTCTAGCCAATATGATACATTTAAATGTACAGAAAAAGTTTTCACACACTGAGCACAATTCAGTGGTCAATGTTCTTAATGAAAATTTGATGAAATAAGGAACCATTGCTCATTATTCAAAGCTTCTTGAAACCCAAGAAAAAGCAGCTTTTCATCAATAGTTAAACGTTTCTGTGCTTTTCAAGGCATTGAGCATCTTCACACTAGCATGGCACTGTCTCATCTTGTGTATGCTAATATATATATATATATATATATATATATATATATTCACGGCATTCAAAGTCTGTGTCACAATCTGATTGTATGGGTGGTTACCTACCAGGTAATGCTTGTGGTTGGCCAGCAATCTGCTAACATCCGCCACGGTGCCCTCAGTATATATATATTGTGACAGGCGGTTGGTGTCCTTACCCAGCCGGGACACCCCTGCACAATATATTCAGGGGGAGCAGCCATGGACACTGCAATACCTCCCCCTGGACGCTAGATGGGCACCTAGGGATGCTAGATGGGTGTCTCGGATTCCCTCAGGGCATCCTGGGAATTAGAGTTGGGTGCAGCCCTGTTGGGTCCCGCAGACACTGCCAGGGGGCACTGTCTTTGGGACTCCTGAGCCCATATGGGCAACCTGTTCATCACACCCGGAAGTGCAGCCGGAAGTCAGGGATCAAGCACCTGGAGCACTTCCGGGTTTTATAATAGGAGCCAGCAACCACCACTCAGTGGCCAGAGTCGGGTGGGAGGAGGACAAACCTTGGTGAGGAGTGGTGGAGGATGAAGAAGAGAGTGTGCTGTGTATATTAAGTGCTTGTGGGACTGTGTCATGGCTGGGGGGTTCACGGGGAAGACATGCCCTCCAGCTGAAGAAAAATAAAAGTTATTTAATTTTACACGTGCCTCTTGTGTCCAATCTGTGTTGGGCCAGGCGCTATATAACGCTATTCTTACTATATATATATATATATATATATATATATATATATATATATATATATATATATACTAATAAAAGGCAAAGCCCTCACTGACTCACTGACTGACTGACTGACTCATCACTAATTCTCCAACTTCCCATGTAGGTGGAAGGCTGAAATTTGGCAGGCTCATTCCTTACAGCTTACTTACAAAGGTTAGGCAGGTTTCATTTCGAAATTCAAAGCGTAACGCTCATAACTGGAACCTCTTTTTTGTCCATATACTGTAATGGACTGCAGCTCGATGGCCGTGGGAGGCGGACTTGCGTATCGCGTCATCACGCCACCCACGTAATCACGTGAACTGACTGTGAACGCAGTACGTAGAAAACAAGGAAGAGCCCCAAAGAGCGCTGAAGAAAACATTCATTACACAATTGAGAAGGCAGCGAAACAATAAGAAGCGAGCAAGTGACGCATACAAGCATATTCATAAGTGCAGCTACTGAGGAAACAAAGCGCGGTGTAAACCGTAAGTTTAAATTAAGTTTATAGAAACGCTCCCGCTACCGTTTGCAATACCATATTCGCGACATACAAGTTTAATGAGAAGACACGAGGTATAAACGAGACTTTGGATCACTTTGTAACGGAGTTAAAATTGCTGTAGCGAGAAACTTTTAAGTGCCGGGTCTTAGCTAACATTAAATTAAGCTGTGGACATCGCAACATCACACAAGAGAGCGGCTCACGTGAACTGACTGAACTTTGAGGCAAGATTGCTTTTCTCCTGTACAACTATACTTTGCATTCTCAACAGTGAGCTTGCACAGCTTGGTCATATTACAACCGGAGTGCTGAACTGACAACGTGGTATACAAACAGAACTATAACAATCGTAATAAACCAACAAAAAAACAGCGGAGAACCCGTGAAATAAATAAAAAGGCTGCTTCCATTGGCGAAGCAACGAAAAAGGAAGACCTTATATGGCGTTTGTTTATAAAACAGCGGAAAAGCTGTGTAAAGGCTGCTTCACAAAAAAACAGCAAAGCGCCTTATATGAGCAGGCAGTCAGCTAAAGAAGGGAATCAATAAATAACTATAATGGTAATAAACAAACAAAAAATAGCGGAGAATCCGAGGACTACATAAAGGAAATGGGTACCTGAACAGAAGAGTGAGTCTCAAATAGCTACACAATAACTATTACAATCGTAATAAAAAATACAGAACCGCTAAGCAAGGAGAAAGGACGGCCTTATATGGCGTTCGTTTATAAAACAGCGGAGAGGCTGTGTAAAGGCAGCTTCACAAAAAAACAGATCCTTAACAAATTGTTATTGGTATATTTTCCCTCAATTTAAAAAGGTTTTCTTTTCTTCTTAATAAAAATTTAAAAGCAGTACTTCGCCGGTGCGAAGCGCGGGGATTTGAGCGACTGACGCATACAGACATATTCATGAGTGCAGGTACTTCGGAAACAAAGCACCATGTAAACCTAAAGTTTAAATTAAGTTCATAGACCTACAAAAGGTTGCCATTGATTTGAGGCAAGATTGTTTTTCTCCTGTACAACTATACGTTGCATTCTTAACAGTAGGCTTGGATGGCTTGGTTATATTACAACCGGAGTGCTGAACTGACAACGTGGTATACAAACAGAACTATAACAATCGTAACAAAAGAAAAAAAAAAACAGCGGAGAACCCGTGGATTAAATAAAAAGGCTGCTTCCTTGGCGAAGCAAGGAAAAAGGAAGACCTTATATGGCGTTCGTTTATAAAACAGTGGAAAAGCTGTGTTAAGGCTGCTTCACAAAAAAACAGCAGAGCGCCTTATATGACCAGGCAGTCAGCTAAAGAAGGGAATCAATAAATAACTATAATCGTAATAAACAAACAAAAAATTACATAAAGGAAATGGGTACCTGAACAGAACAGTGAGTCTCAAATAGCTACACAATAACTATAACAATCGTAATAAATGAACAATAAAAGAATACAAAACCGCTAAGCTAGGAGAAAGGACGGCCTTATATGGCATTCGTTTATAAAACAGCGGAGAGGCTGTGTAAAGGCAGATCGTTAACAAATTGTTATTGGTATATTTTCCCTCAATTTAAAAAGGTTTTCTTTTCTTCTTAATAAAAATTTAAAAGCAGAACTTCGCCGCTGCGAAGCGATTTAAATAGATATATATAGTTATGAATGGTTATATATATATATATGTGAATGTATGTATGTATATATGTATGTCTATATATATATATATATATATATATGTAGATATATATCAGCATTTTTAGACGAGCGTCCGTATCGTCTAGGTGTGCGAACAGCCCCCCTGCTCACACCCCCTACGTCAGGATCAGAGAAAGTCAGCACGAGAGAGAGAGAGAGAGAGAAACAAAAGTAAGTTGGGTAGCTTCTCAGCCATCTGCCAATAGCGTCCCTTGTATGAAATCAACTGGGCAAACCAACTGAGGAAGCATGTACCAGAAATTAAAAGACCCATTGTCCGCAGAAATCCGCGAACCAGCAAAAAATCCGCGATATATATTTAAATATGCTTACATATAAAATCCGCGATGGAGTGAAGCCACGAAAGGCGAAGCGCGATATAGCGAGGGATTACTGTATATATATATGTATATATATGTGGATGTGTATATGTATATATATATATGTATATATGTATATATGTATATGTAGATATGTGTATATGTAGATATGTATATATATATATATGTATATATGTATATGTAGATATGTGTATATGTAGATATGTATATATAAATGTATATATGTATATGTATATATATGTTTACATAACCTCTTTAACACACTACTTCTCCGCTGCGAAGCGCGGGTATTTTGCTATATATATATATATATATATATATATATATACATATATATATATATATCTCTATAATAATAAAAGGCAAAGCCCTCACTGATTGACTGACTGACTCACTGACTGACTGACTCACTCATCACTAATTCTCCAACTTCCCGTGTAGGTGGAAGGCTGAAATTTGGCAGGCTCATTCCTTACAGCTTACTTACAAAAGTTAGGCAGGTTTCATTTTGAAATTCAAAGCGTAATGGTCATAACTGGAACATATTTTTTGTCCATACACTGTAATGGAGGAGGCGGAGTCACGTATCGCGTCATCACGCCTCCTACGTAATCACGTGAACTAAAAACAAGGAAGACATTTACAGCACGAGTCACACGCGGGAACGAAGGTAAATGACGTTAATTTTTGATTGTCTTTTAATACTGTGTAAGCATACATATTAAGACATGTGCAATTAAACGTGTGCATTTACGGGGTGATTTCTCAGGCTTAAAAGCTCACCTTTTATCAGACGCGGGAACAAAGGTAACTGACGTTGTTCACTGTCTTTTAATACTGTGTAACCATACATATTAACACATGTCCAATTAAACGTGTGCATTTACGGGGTGATTTCTCAGGCTTAAAAGCTCGCCTTTTACTAAAAAGGTAAATGCAAAACTATTTTCAATCAGTTTATTGAAACGCTCCCGTTAAGGATTGCAATAACATATTCGCGAGATAAAAGAACGAAGTAGGGGGAAATGAAGGAAGAGCCGCAAACAGCGAACAGCAAAAAATTAATTAAACAATTGAGAACGGAGCGAGTTAAGCATACAAGCATGTTCATAAGGGAAACAAAGCACAGTGTAAAACGTAAGTTTAAATTAAGTTTATAGAAACGCTCCCGCTGCGGATTGCAATAACATATTCGCGAGATAAAAGTTTAATGAGAAGACACGAGGTATAAACGAACCACACGCCGTGGCGCAACGTTAGGGGCAACAGTTTCAACCATTCTATGATCTGCTTCTCGCAACTGAAAGACGGCACATGGCGGATGTTAGCCAACTTGCTGACCGCAACGTTAGGGGCTTCAACTATGGCGCTGACGCCACATCTCAGTGCCAACACTTTGCAGACTGTACTTAAAAGACACGCCCTCCTCACTGGACAGTTAAAAACACCAATCAAACTAACGATGACATCAAGTATTACCCAATCAAAAGTAGGAAAGGAGGCATCTTCATAAAATGCGTGTGGGATGATTTGCATGAGACGCTGCTTTAAAAAAAAAATTATAAAAAAAATACGGGATAAATCCCGTCCAGTATTGATTCAAAACGGGACGCGCAATTTCATTCTCAAACGCGGCACGATTCCGTATTTTAAAGGACGGGTGGCAACCCTACAGTGCCAGGTAACCACCCATACAATCAGATTGTGATTCAGACTAGGAATGCAATGAATGTAATTACCCCGATCTACATACAAGGCGAAAGTCTTGCAACATTCAAAGATGATGGTTTGGGATAAGTACACCATACAACATAAAAGAGCTTATGAAGCCTTGAACCGAAAAAAGCAAGATCTCAGAGATCGTAAAAAAAAAAATAGGAGGTAATGTCGTTTTACTCGCTGTAGATTTTAGTCAAACATTACCAGTTATTCCACGAGGGAGACCAACAGATGAACTCAACGTGTGTTTAAAATCCATGCTTCTCCCACACTCGGTTATATGTCGCGTGTTCTCGGGTAGGTGCACCAAAAAATGTATACATTTAAGCATGTAATGGGCAAACAAAAAATGAGGTATACCCGAAGGCACTGCAGTAGTACTTAATGTAAGTTTACTTCTTAAATGTTAATGTTTTACTGTTTAATAATTTATACGCTTCTTATATGTTCTTCAAATTCTTTTATCAAAATACCACTGACAGCGCAATGCACGATAACATGGAGTGAATACACCATACGCATCCGCCCACGGCTGCCCTGCTGTGCGCAGATACGAGTTGATTCTACAATAAAATAAAATAAAGATAAAAAGAGTAAAACAATCATCACCCATAAAGCGTGTGTGTGTGTATATATGTGTATATATATATGTTGATATGTGGATGTGTATATGTATATATATATAATATATACATATCTACATATATATATAATGTGTATATGTATATGTATATATATGTTTATATGTGTGTGTGTGTATTTTATATATATAAAACACAGCAACACTCATAACAATGACAACACAATTACATTGACAATCATGTTACGTTATTTTTAAAATGTTTCCTTTTTTTTTCATAACCTCTTTAACACACTACTTCTCCGCTGCGAAGCGCGGGTATTTTGCTAGTATAAATATAATAACAAAGATAGCCAAGAGACATCAAAGGTTTGGGGCAGCCACCCGTATAATATGCTCTGGCTGCAAATGGGTGTTATTTTTGAGTTGTGTTCAGGTTGAAGTCCAAAACAGAACTGACTTGAGTGGAAAAATATGGTGACTTTAAAGGCCGTGACAGGAAGTGATGTCAACAGTGGTACCAGTACCAGTAGTGATGTGTTCTGGACTGGAAGTGACATCATCCATGGCGCCGGTACCATAAGTGATGTCATCAGTGGCGCCGGGACCTAGTGGGATTTCCTGTGGATGGTCTGCAGAGGATTGAGAGAGAAAGTCAGTGCTGCTCGTCACACACTCGTCTGGCATGGTACTACTATTATTCAGGCGCTCTAGCTGCCTCCCAATTGCACATGTGTGACAATATATATATTCATATATATATCTTCGATAGATAGATAGATAGATAGATAGATAGATAGATAGATAGATAGATAGATAGATAGATAGATAGATAGATAGATAGATAGATAGATAGATAGTGTAGCGGGCGGACTGGGTCCCATGCCCGGCCGGGATGCCCCTTCTACACATGTTCCGGTGGTGCAATCATGGACTGCTCAATACCTCCCCTGGGACACTTGGTGGCAGCCTCACTGGCTGAGGATGGTGCCTCAGTTTCCCACAGGGCTCCATGGGAGATGGAGTTCTCCACAGCCCTGTTGGGATCTGGGGTGGCCACCAGAGGGTGCTGCATGGGTCCCTGAGCCGGCCTGGACAACTCTACAGCCCTGTATCAGGCCAGAATCGGGAGGAAGAGGACGAGGTTGCCTGGGAGGAGTGGTGGTGCCAGAGGAAAGGTTGTATGTTGTGGTTTAAGTGCTTTTGGGGCTGTGTATTGCCTGTGGGGTTCACAGGGAAGACGTGAGGTGAAGAAAATAAAAGTCTGGTTGGATTTTACATGTGCCTCTGTGTCAGTCTGTGCCGGGTCTGGTGCTATATAGCACTACTATCGCAATAGATAGATAGATAGATAGATAGATAGATAGATAGATAGATAGATAGATAGATAGATAGATAGATAGATAGATAGACTGAGTGATTGGGTTTGATTGTCAAGCCCATGGAAGAAAGGCCATTATTCTTCTTTCCAGTTCACAGAATGCTTGCATACTTTCTTATGACGACTTCATCTTCCCACCAGTTCAGAAAAGGCACACTATAAAGTGGTATAAGGGTAGACTAGAGCAAACAAGCTAGAGAGTGTCAGAAGATCAATGACTTGTGAATATGTTTGGCCTACCCTATTGCACCAGACTGTTCAAACATGATAATGTCTTGCCAGTCATCAGAAAATAGTAGCCAGAAGCTGTAGAGTATACTTGAGCTTGGATTCAGCTGCAAATCTACTAGGCCCTTCTGCCACCAGTAGGAAGCCAAAATGACTATTGTTAGAGTTTTACTTAAAAAAAATCTAAACAGTAGATTAATCATAGCCATATCACACCTTCATTTATCACTTCTGTATTACTTATACATACATAATTTATTTCAAAATGTAAAAAGAATCTTTTATAATACAGTACATTGATACTATCTTATGCAGGACATGTTGTTTATAGACTTAAGGAATTTTCACACCTAGTTATTTTGGAGTGGGATTTTTTTTCACACTCTGGAAAGTGATTTGCCCAGTAGTCTGGTTTGTTTAGCTAGACGTAAACACACCAATTTGGCTCTAATGAAGAACAAAACAGCAGACAAAGACCCTTTAAGGACAGTGGTCTCAGTATGCAAACCTTGTAACGATCACATGGGGTATAGGTGCTATCTGACAAGTGATCGATCTAACTGCAGGAAATACCGTGCATTATAAGAAACATTTTCTTTGGTAACTGGATGATGTCAGCTTAAGCAAAAATACACACATACATATAAATATGTAATCACATTTCATAAATACCAGTAAATCATATCAGTCCTAACACCTCAAAACACTCTTTATCTCTTTCATGATCAGATAGCAGTTGACCACATTAAAAAGGTTTAATTTCACTTGTGATGAGGTAGATCAAATTACATACAGAGTTGGTGACAAATTAATTCCTTGTGTAACCAAAGATTAAATTCCCTAATCTGCACCACAACACTGATTCACGTGGGTGCACGTCCTCACGTCTACTTTGCATGATACAAATGCTGGAGACACATTAATTTTCACTCTATGTTGTAAATGTGATTCAAACATTTCAAAGTGAACATTACATTTACATTTTTTGCTTAGCAAATGCTTTTATCCAAAGTGACTTATAAAAGAGGTAAACTTTCAAGTAACATTAAGCTGTTTGTTCAGCAAGTGTAACAGGATGGGTAACAAAACTTCATCACCACAAGTGAAAAGATGTAATAACTTGTACATTTGCAATCATAGATTACAATCAATAAAGCAATTAAACAAATTAACCAAGAATATAAAATATTGCAGAGCAATTTTTTTTCTTCATCAGTTCAACAGATATTCACAGAACAGATGGGTCTTCAAATGCTTCTTAAATACATTGAGGGAGTCAGCAGTATGGATGGAGGTGGGCAGCCTGTTCCACCAACTAGGAACTCCACAGGAAAAGAGTCTGGATTGAGACTTGATGCCAAATAGAGGTGGCATCACCAGATGCTGTTTCCCCAGCAGACTTAAGTGGGTGGGAAAGAGTATAGCATTTCACCAGTGTCTCCATATACTCAGGTGCTAACCCACTGACTACTCTGTAGACAAACATCAGGAATTTGAACTTAATGTGTGCTGCTACAGGGAGCCAGTGTAGCAACATGAAGACCTATTTTACTTACAGGGCTAAAGACAGCAGAAATGTGATTTGGATAACCTATATAGAGGTGATGTTCAGGCTACTGGAAAGTAAATACTCAACATCATAACATGAAATTAAATTCACCTGAAACTTTTACTGTCTAAATCATATTGGGGTACGTCACTGTATGTCCTCAGGAGAGCTTGCCATAGAGTCAACTAGATCAGCGGTTCTCAACCTGGTGGTCCGCGAGCAAAGCCTGAATTGCATGTATTTTAAAAATTAAAAACATGAAAAAGAATAGATGTTGTAACTTTTTGAAATTATTGATTCATTTCAATCGCTAGATAGCGAAAAAGTGCATTTCGATTTTATGTTTCCTTTTAGTAATTTAGTTACACCGGAAATCAGATGGGCCCTGGCGTCTTCCCGTTTATATTGACATTCAAAAATACACTTTTTTATTTGAAAACTAATAAAGTAATTAAATTGATTGAACATATGGATAGATTTTTAAATAATAAAGAAAGCAACCGAACATAAGGACAACGATGATGATTCCTCAGATTCATCTTCACAACCTGTGTGTGAATCAAATGCAGTTCCGGAGAAAAAAAGACGAACTCCCATACGACGGTATGATGAAAAGTATTTGCGCTTTGGGTTTATATGCGTCATAGTAAATGATCAACCCAGACCACAGTGTGTAATATGTTCACAATTTCTTGCAAATGAAGCGATGAAACCTGCGAAACTCCGAAGACATCTTAAAACTAATCATACTGACTGCTCGGAGAAACCATTGGAATATTTTATACGCAAGAAACATTCACTTGATAATTAGAAGTCTTGCATACTGCAAGCAACTAAAGTCAATGAGAAGGCTTTAAGAGCATCATTTTAGCTATAGATATGTGTCGAGAGATGTTTGGTAAAGCCTTGGCAAGTAAACTGAAAACAATTCCAATTTCAAACGACACAATTCAACGACGTATAACTTTGGCGGCAGCTGACGTTGAAGAACAGTTGATTTCAAGGCTGCAAGATTGTAAACAATTTGCTATTCAATTGGACGAATCAACGGATGTTTCTGGCCAGGCACAATTAATAGCTTATGTCAGATATATCTGGATGGATGAAGTTGAAGAAGATTTTTTATTTTGTAAAGTTTGTCCGGGTCACACAACAAGTGCAGAACTTTTTGCTATCCTTGATAATTTTATGGCAGCCAATAGCATCGAATGGTCCTGGTGTATCGGAGTGTGCACGGATGGTGCTGCAGCAATGACTGGAAAACGAACAGGCTTGTGGGAACGTGTGCGTTCTAATGTGCCAACTGCCACATTTGCGCACTGTATGATTCATCGGGAAAGTCTTGCGAGTAAAAGAATGAATGCGAACTTGAAATCTATTTTTGATCAGGCCATAAAAATTGTTAATTACATCAAGGCTCATCCACTGAATTCTCGTCTCTTTGCTTCATTATGTTCGAATATGGATTTTGATCATGAACAGTTACTGATGCACACTGAAGTTCGCTGGTTATCAAGGGGAAAAGTGTTTAACAGACTGTTTGAATTACGTGATGCGGTGAGAGAGTTTCTTGGAGGAAAAAATTCACAGCTTGTTGTTCATTTGAATGACAATTCATGGGTTGCTGCTCTGGCTTACTTGGCTGACATTTTTGAACAGCTGAATAAACTGAATTCATCTCTGCAAGGGAAGCACACAAACTTAATTACCCTCAGAGATAAAGTGTCTGCTTTTATGAAAAAACTTGATCTGTGGAAGACAAGATTATTTCAGGGTAACTTTGAAATGTTTGATGAATTGCATGAATTCACCGAGAAACAAGAAAATGCTGAAATCAACAAGCCCGAGTTGGTGAAATTGATTTCTGAACATATTCAATCATTGCTGGATCAATTTAACTTCTACTTTGGTGATTTGAACGTTGAGAGTTTTTCGTGGGTTTCCAGTCCGTTTCTTGCACACATTGATTCATTAAATTTACCAACATCGGAATTAAACCAATTAATTGAACTGACCAGTGATACTACATTGAAGATGATGCATCCGAGAGTGAGCTTGATGAAATTTTGGACACAAGCTTCACATGAGTATCCAGAACTGTCTCAGAAAGCTTTCAAAATAATTTTACCCTTTGCGACATCATATCTTTGTGAATGTGGATTTTCTGCACTGGTTACAATTAAAACAAAATGTCGTTCACGGCTTGAAGTCGAAGATGAACTCCGATTCAGTCTTTCAAGCATTACACCTCATTTGGATAAGCTGTGCTCAAATTTGCAAGCTCAAGGCTCGCACTAAAATTAAATGTAGCATTATTTCTAATACTAACTATTGTTAGCAGTAAGTGACATTTGTTCATTACAAAAGGATGCAATTACAATTTGTTTCATATTTGACATAAAAATTGATGAAACGGTGTATGCAAACATCAATGTAAATTGTAAAACGAATATTATACTTTTTAATTTGAAGTTGAAACATTTATTAAAATATATAATAAATAATTTTAAATATCAACTTTATTATACCTATAGTCAAGTCACTCAAGTGTAGTAACTGTATTTCTTATATAGTTACACCAAGTTAGTAGTACTAACTATTATATGTATAGTTGTATACGAAAGTATAGTTATATATTATATAAATTTCTAGTGCGCCAGTAGCAAAATTTTCAGTAGTGGTCCGTGGCTGAAACACACATTTTTTAAGTGGTCCTTGAATCTCAAAAGGTTGAGAACCGCTGCGCTGGAACATGCGTCATGTCACATGAAGTATAAACCCAGCCTTACACTCTTTGCTATGAAATCCATTATATTTTTGGCACAAGAATGCAGGTGCTGAAGATCTTTCTTGAAGTAACTGCTGCTTCTCAGTTTTCTCAGACTAGGCTTAGTCATTTGAATAGAGCTTGATTTGTTAGTGGATTTTAGAGCTAGTTCAGTGTGTGCACTAAGACAATATGGAAAGTAGCTTCCATGCCAAAGAATGTTTGTGAGCTTCTTTGCTCTGCTGTGAGTGGGTGGCTTCACACCCCAAACAGGGTGGATTGTTAGCTTTCAGCTCACAAAGAAAACAAAAATGTAAGCCTTCAGCTCCCCAAAGAGAGCAGCTCATCAGCTTTCAAGTCCCCAAAAGAGACAGAGCAAATTAATGCAGCTAGTTTTGAAGGATGTATAATTTCTAATGATAGGATCAAGGCCTCTGCCAGTTACAGATCAAGTGCCTGCCTATTGGTGTGTTATTTTGTCCATCACATCTAGTCAGAGTTCAGTTAGTGGTTAAAAGCCTAAAATCAATGTACTTTTGGATGCCTTCTTGCCTGAAGGAGTCTCTGTGAAGGTGTCCGCTCAACTGTGATTTATACCTTTGATATCAGGTGAAATACAGAGCTGACAAAACTGTTGGTAAAGCCGCAGTTTTGCCATTCACTTTAGTCTTCACTCTGCAATACAGGTGGGGGATTTTTGCATCCCTCTTAAATCTGCTGCCTTTACAGACTTAATAATATAGCTAAAATGACAACAAACTAAAAGCCAATGAAACATAACATAATCATGAATATACATAATATACAGAAAACAGTAAAAACATAATTCCATACTACACAGATATATATGAACAAGTACACAGTTGAACAAATGAGCAAGAACACAGAATTCTTTGTGAGTCAGCATCAGTGAGTAAGCTGGGACAGGCATTTTATGTTTAATGTTCCTTTGACACCTGGGGTGCCATGTACAGTATAAATGGTACGTATGAACAAAAATGTTGTTTCCATGCTCACATTACAATGTATAATAACTAAACTTGGCATTTAGCCATGCACATTCTCACGGCAGCCTTCCCCCTTGTGTACGTACTTTTCTGCTTGGTTTTGCAAACTGGTGGAAGCCAGCATCAAAGCAGTGCTACTGTTTCTGTGTGGTCTCCCTTTTTTCAGATTTGCATCAGTGACGCGGGATTTATCAAATACTCCAAAATTAACTGAATATCGTTTACAAACTTAATTTACTTGATTGTAATCATTACATAACAATATAATGGTGCAAAGAATGAACAAACCATTCCAAATACCACAGCTGCTTTAGCGTTGTTACTCTCAGTGCACCATTCAGTATTTTAACCCATTGTATATGTGTGTGGAATCATAGCTGCAAAGTAAGCTGATTGGAAAGCTCTGTGGTGGGTTGTATCGCAGAGGATTATCGGGATACCGCTTCCAGTCCTGGAGGATTTTTATAGCACTTGCTGCCTAAAGAAAGCCACCAGTATCAGCATGGATTCCACTCAGCCATGCCAGAATATATTTGAACTCCTCCAATCCGGCAAACGCTTCAGAGCCTTTCTTGCACAGACCTCAAGGCACAGAAACAGTTTAATCTCAAGAGCTATAAACACACTCAATCAGTCCATCAAGGGCTCCTGGTAGAACTGCTTGTACTTATAATTTCAATTACCTCACTGTAAACTTGCACTACAACTGTAATATTGCACAACTTGAGCCACTTTATGAACCATTTGCACTATCTGCACTGTATGTACATGCTTATTGTACTTATGCTTTCATATTGTATAACTTTCATTATTTTGTATTGTAATATTATTGTTATTTTATAATTTCATAGTAAAATAAGTTTATGGAGGATTTGCAAATTAAATCTCATTGTACCATACAATGACAATAAAGGAATTCAGTTCAATTCAATAGAAGAGAGCACATATTTACAGATGATGATGACCGGCTTCTAAACTGATTTAGATTTCCAAGAGGTATCCTCTTGGCGCTGTGTGCTGTTAAAATACTAGGATCTATACCTGATATCATTTTTATGATGAAATCCATTAAAGTATGCATATTACATTTTACAGATTAATCATTAACTTCATTTAAATAATAAATACTGTTATTAATTATACATGTGGGTGTGCGGTGGTACAGCTGTAGCGATGAGCTAACGCCCCATCCAGGGATTGTTCCTGCCTCACGATTGATGCTTGTTGGGACTGGCATGACCCTGGATGGAATGAAAAATTAAACATGTATAATGAAGATTTTTCAAAGTTCAATGTTCCATAATAGTTTTTAAAAATCGACGTTCTAAGCTTACAGCTGGTTTCACAGAGCTCATTGTGTGGTGATTGGTTATATGGAGAAAGAAAATGGAAGGACAGGAATTGGGGGTTGGTAGGTTTGACAGAGACAGTACTGCTGCATTAACTTATTCTATTCAGGGTCGCGCATGTCCCAGCAAGCATCTTGCAGGAGGCAGGAATAATCCCTGGAAGGGAGAGGCTAGAACAATCCCTAGACGGGATGCCAGCTAATCGCTACCATTGTGCCACCATACCCCCACATGTTTAATACATGCTTTAATGTATTTCATCATGAAAATGATATCAAGTATACATCTTACTATTCTAAAATGTTCAGAGAGTTGTAATATCATGAACGTAATGTATTCTGTGTGGTGATCATTGCCTTCATGCTCCTTTCTACAAAAAAGAAAGCCTGTTTAAGAAACACATAGTGATTCACACACATAGAAAACACAGAATACGAAGAATTTAACGTGCTGCTTTAGTTATGATGGGGTATGAGAAACTCTGGTAAATTAAACAGCGATTTTAAGATGAAGTTTAAAATGTTTTACTTTAATGACAAAATAAACTTTGAGATCAAATTGGAAATTTCGAGATTAAAGTGTACATTTCAACCTTTATTTTCTTAACTGTGTCCTTAATTTTTTTTCTTTTCTTTGTCCCTTAATATGCTTCCGCATGATACTCTGACGGTGGGCTATGAGTCACTTTTTCAACTCGACTTTGACATCTGACCACTTCTTGTTTATTTCAAGCACTGAGCAACTTTCTAAACTTGAACTTTTGAGTGTCACTCTATCAATTCCGCTTTGTTGCTCATACCCTTGCCTAAGTTACCAAAAAGCAAATTTTTCTTTGCCTCCACTTCACTGAGTAGGACATCCACTTTGCATTCGCTGAAGTTTTTTTTCCCCCGTGCTTTTGTCATTGTCTTTTCACAAAACACTGAATGTATGGCACTATTTATATTGATTTGTATTTTCAAAGCTGCTTAATTCTAGGGGGAGTTGGGGAGGAGGCAGCAGGCATGTGCACATGCATTACATTTCACACTGACGGATTTATGGAGCGGAATTGCGTGGTAGTTGGCTTACACATGGTTTAGTGCATTCTGAATTTTTTTGTGCATACACACATTTCCACTTTTGTCCATATGCCATGTTTTAGTGTGAATTCTACGTACAGCATTACACATGAGGACCCTTGTGTTTTTCCTTTCTGTGTCTCTCACCAGTGTGAATAAATAAAAAATGCACCATTATTTTATATGGGCATAGTGTTATTGGGTGTAGGAAGTTGTGAGAATTATAATCTCCTTTTACATTGCATATTTATAATGATATATACTGTACCTATAATTGTTAGAGTGTTATGCATTCTAATGTGCAATCCTTAATTCTTTAGCAAAAATAGGTGGAAACACAAGCTTACAACACTCTTTTTCTCAAACACTTATCATCATCATCATACATGATGGTGTGAGAGGAGTGAAATTCAAGCTTCCCACTCTCTCCATCTCACATATGGTGTGAAGAAGCAAGACACATTCCGTCTGTATTTGCACTTCATCTCCCTCAACACAGTTTGAGAAAAAATAGGACACACTCTTTTCATGTAATGACCATGCCTTATTTAAAACAAAAAGTGATGGAAAAAAGTAGACACAAAAAGAAAATAAAGCAGAAAAAATAAAGGATTTATAGGACACATGTAAAGACAGATTAGAAGTGTATTTCAAGAATGATGCAAAGAAAACTTGTCAGGGTTTACAAATAATGTCTAAGTATAAAGTATATACAGTAACTGTCCCAGAGGAGCTCCAGTATGTGAGTGAACTGAACTTGTTTTTGTTTTTCTGTAGGTTTGACACAAACAACTTTACATCATGCACACAAAGACTATGGGCAAAGTGAACGCTCATCCATCTTCAGCATGTACAGAAATCACTCCTTAGAATGTTATTTCACAGTTTACCCATGTAAAGCAAGGCATAGTTCATAGGCAAGATAAAATCAATTGTAAAATACTACAGGAACGCTCTGATTAATTAGCACAGTATTTTCAAAACTTGTTCCAGTGGTCTCTTGCTATGGGAGTCACTCCAGACCACTAGAAATGATCTGTGATTGTTCCTCGGCCCAAGATCAGTGAGCCAAAAGAAATGAATGATTTGCACCCAGTTGCATTAACGTCTGTTCCAGCAAAATGTTTTGAACAACTCAACTTAAAGTGCCTACTTCCGGAGGATAACTAACATCCTGATCCAAACCAGTTTGCATTTAGTATTGAAAAGGGGGTGGAAGAAAATAATGCCCTTGAACATCTGGAACAAAGAAACAAAGTTTAACAGCACTGTTTCCTCCGTACAGACTGTTAAAACCGGATTGCCCCAGTGTTGTGTGCTCTCTCCTATACTATACACTTTATACATATATAAACAAGTTATAAATATAAACTTCATTACCAGTCAGCACTTTTTATAAGTATGCAGGCATGTCACTGGTGGGGTTCTTAAATCTAACACTTTTTCTAGTCAATATTTTGATATAGATGTAGAAAATGTTACCAAGCGGTGCTCTAAAATTTTACTGTAATAAATGTAAAGAATACTAAAGAGATGGTTATTTATTTTAGGACAATAAAGACAGAGGTACAACATATGTAAATAAATGGCAAACTAGTCACATCCTACAAATATTTGGTGGTGGAAATTGATAACCAGTTATGATTCAATGAAAGTACTTTGGATACAGTTAAAAACTCCAGGAAGGCTGTTTATCTTGCATAAATTGAACAGCTTTAGTGTAACCTGCCACATTCCACATGTGTTTTACTTCCCTATTCTGTAGAGTGTACCTTCTTTTGGATTAATCTGTGTCTTTGGCAAAATGTATGCCCAAGACAAAGTCAAACTTCAGTGCCTGATTAAAGCAGCGAGTAAGGTCACTGGGGTGGGACAAAAACTGCCTGGTTCTTAAAAAGCTCCATCAAATTCTCAGCAATCCCACACACTCACTACATTTTAAATTTAATTTTAGCTCTTTGGCACCAAACAGATTCTGATAATGTCGAACAAAAATTTCCAGATATGTGAGGTAATTTGTACCCTCAGTAATTATACTGTTTAATAAAAACAGGTAACTGGAATACACGTCCATCACTGACATTGCTGATTTATATAAGCCGTTACATAACAGTGTTACGTTTTATTTATGTGTTTGCATGCTAGTGTTCAGATATACAGTATGTTATTCCTTATATTGTGTTTCACCTTCCTTGTTCTTTTATATTTTAAACCTACATATTTCTATATAAGCTTTTTATTTATGCACAAACCAAATGAATTTCCCAATATGAGATAATTAAGTTGAGATGAGTTGTTTTAATTGACCCTTGTGGCAGGCGGCTGGGGGTCTATGCCCAGCAGGGTCGCCCCTGCACACTGTATTCAGTGGAAGTAACCCTGGACAGTGCAATACCTCTCCCTTGATGCTAGATGCCCCCCTCCCCCAGGTTCGAGCAGTGCCTTAGTTTCCCTCAGGGCTCCATGGGAATTGGAGTTGGGTGCAGCCCTGTTGGGTCCCGCAAACACAGCCAGGGGGTGCTGTGTTTGGGACTCCTGAGCCCGTGTAGGCAGTGTGTTCATCACACCTGGAAGTGCAGCCGGAACTCGGTAATCAAGCACCTGGAGTACTTCGGGTGAACTATAAAAGGAGCCAGCGACCACCACTCAGCGGCCAGAGTCAGGTGGAGAGAGAAGAAGAGTGCTTTCCTTTACTTGTGCACTGTGTTGTGTCTGTGAGTACGGGGAAGGTGTAGCCCACAGACGAAGAAAAATAAAAGTTTGTTTATTTTACATGTGCCTCCCATGTCCAATCTGTGTCAGGTGCTATATAGCACCTTCTTACACCCTACATTTTTTACCTGTTCTGTTCTGTTAACATGTTCTAAGATTCGTCAGATGAAAGACAGAAGTTTCAAGGTAAGGTTGTTATACTCATCAATCATGGCACAATGTTAAATGGGCTCCTTCTGAATGACAGTGATCTGCTGTGGGTGCATTATATAGTAGAATGCTCTATGCAATCATTTTGTAAAAGTTCTACATTAATAAGGACACAGTTTTGGAAATTTGCTGCAGTTTCTGTATGTGCATCTAAACATGGGCAATTTTGTTTTTTTCTTTAATTTATATCATACAATCATGGTGGTAGCCAGCCCCCCTTGGAGAGTCACCATAGTTTAAAAAACAGTGATATAAGGAATCAACTAGAAGGGAATTTAAACCCATGAAAGAACTAACAGAACTATCAGAGAGGTTGCTGTGGAAAACTACAACAATTTTGCAATTATGACCCTTCAGAAACTAAACGGCTATTGGGTACAATTCAAACTTGACATTTATGCCAAACATAAAAGTTTGAATGAACGGGCATCCCGGCCAGGAAAGAGCATGGATTATTACCTGGAATGGAGGCCTGAGAGAAACGTCATTGGCCAGGTGGGTGGAAAGCTTATATCATGCCCAGCTGGTATAAAATAATGGATGGATGGACATGAGGAAGCTGGAGATTGGGAGTAGGTCCAAGGTGACAGTGGTCCTCATGTAAGAGCCCAGTTGGGACACCTGCTGGGATGCTAGGGAAATGAAGTTCAGAAGTGCAGCCCTGTAGGGGTCCCTTGGGATCTGTAGAGAGCGCTGTCGGGGGAGGTCCACTCTACTTTGTCTATGACCTGGAAGTGCTTCTTAGAGGGGACGAAATGATACCAGGCGGATAAGAAGCAGATCATTTATTGGATAGTTGGTGGCTTGTTATTATTATTAAATAATTAGTGATTAGAAAAGAGGATTGTGAGAAGGTGTTGAAAAAGAAATAAAAGTCTTTTATTTTATTTTATTACAAGTGTGCTATATTGCTGCAACTGTGGTTTAGGGTACTCTGGTGTCCTCTTGTGATCACACAGAAAAAATAAAATGTCAATAATAATTATAATGTATTCATATTCTTGGTTTCCTGTCATCATTTTAGTTGAATGTCTCTTAGCAGACTGGACATGTAGAATGATTTGCCATGTTCAGCTGGACTCGCCTACTTTCCCAAGTTTGTCAGTTATTAGGTAATCAGTTTACTATTGCAGTATATGCCATCAGTGTTCATCGCTTGCCTTTTACCACTGGCTTTGATTTCTACAGTATGTTGTGATTTGCATTATGCTAAACTGTACAAAACACACACAGTGACCCCAACACTCAGCTCTGTTTATTACCACTTTCTCTGTTACACTGCAATGTTCACAGTTACAAAATAAAACAAAAAAGACCTTCCATATGTCAGGCTTTTGCCTTGCCTATTTAACAGAAAAAGACCCTTGAAGCCCGAGAATGAAACAAAAATGAAAGTAATATAAAATTGGCAAACATTCCAAACAACCAACACATGTTTTCTAAGACATCACAAAAACAATTACAGTCACAAAAAAATGATAACTCAAAAAATTGAATTAAAAGTAATTTCAGAAAATACAATGTGCTCACCATTTCTCAATGAAGACTTTGAGGAACTTAAAATAATGTCACATAACCAAGGGAACAGACTGGGACAACTCTAATGAGAAGAGAGCAGAAAAACCTACAACACTGTAGGTATATATTGAGGATTTGGTGAGGTCACAGAAGTATACTGTATATTCACCTGTCACATATGCATGAAGAACTGGGAAATGGCAGTAGAGAGATCACAGTGCAAGTTCCATTGCCAACATACAACATTACTAAGTACCTGAGATGAGATTTCAGATGGGACAGCAACATGATGAGCCCAGCTTTATCTCAAATGTTAATGCCTTTTTTTGCTTGTTCACAATAACCAATTATTCTGACGGCTTCAGCCCTTCACCCTGAGTGTCATGGCAACCAGAAGCACTAATGTCAAATTTTAATCAAAATAATTACTTTCAACATGCTTTTCAGCCCACACGTTTATATCCAATTACATTTCACTCACAAATTCTGCCCTCGAGGTATGAAATGGGGCCATCTTTACCAAGATGCAAAACTAAACCACCTGACAGCCCCCCACTTTCAGGAGGGTTGACACTCAGCACACCTTAGCTGCCTCTGATCCAACAGAAAAAAATGTTTGATGGGAAAAGGATGCTTCTCTCATCCCGTAATTCCTACATTCAGTCTGAACACATGAAATGCAGTTGCAGTTTATGTTATCAAACCTGCCAGTCTCCATAAAATGACACTTACTTCTGTGTAGTCCATGTTTAAAATGTAATTTAATTCAGGGATTTAATTCAGAAAATGCAATGAACTTTAAATGTCATCTCTGGATTTTTGTTGATTAATAATGACTCATGCTAATGTTCTCTGCCTTTTCCCTTACTGTTCATTATTACTTTTAGTTGTGGTAACTTAATGTCTTTATGGTTTCCACTTGCTTTATTTTTTATAAAATACTTTGTGGTGTTGTGAACTAGGGAAATCACTGAATATGCTATTACCAAAAGAAAGGCATAACGTTCAGTATATTATCAGGAACAATGTCAAATGTTTATGTGTTTTTGTATGAGATATGTAAAATGTAATATAACAGAGGAGTGGAATATATGAAATAACTTGTATAAATTACTAGATCACTACATCTAGAAGGTCATGGAGTAGGGAGAAGGAAGGAGAGTCATGAGCTGCACAAAACAAGGCCACAAAACTCAATGGACAGTCAAAGACAGCACTAAATATCCAGTCTTAAAAATAAAAAGCTACTTTCTTAGCACAGTTTTCAGACACTATGGCTTAGTGATATCATTTATCTTCTGGATGTCATGCCTCTGCTGATTGCAACAAATAAAAAGCAATGGACACTTTAATTGTTGTTGTAACTAGGAAATAAGAAAAACGTGGATGTTATGATAAGTGTTTCTTTAATCAAATACACTTTTTCTGGTTTTCAAATATGTTTCATTTCTGATTTTGGAATTCCTTAAATTTTAAAATAATATTTTCTTGATAGAATAAATTTCTCATAATTCTTTTTAATTTCATATTTGATTACATTTTTTTTTGTGGTAACATTTGTAGGAGGAGAACGAGTATTCCTGGATGAGATGGAGAGAAATACATTACCTGGATGGGAGGCCAGTGCAATGACACAGATGGATTGGCGGGAGGAACAAATAAATAACTTTGTACCCAACCAGTGTAAGTTGATGGAGGGATCAACAGGAATGGTTTCATCCCTCATATGCCAGGTGGCAGTGGTCCTCATGTGAGAACCCAGTTGGGACACCCGCAGGGGTGTTTGGGAGATGGAGTCTGGAAATACAGCCTTGTCTGGGTCCGTGGGGATCAAGAGAAGATGCTCTTAGGGGAGGACCTCCCTACTTTCCTTATGACCTGGAAGTGCTCCCTGGAAGACATGGCATGGCAGGGCACCAGAAGCATTCCTGGGCCCAACATAAAAAGGAGCCTCACTGCCTTACTTAGTTGGACTCAGAGTCGGGAAGCAGCCGGCAACACTCAGCTGGAGGAAACAATGAGGGAGGATTGGTGAGAATTGTTTAATTTATTGTATACTTGTGGCTTGTTACTAAATGGAGGATTGGGAAGAAGTGCCTGGAGAGAATAGAAAGTCTTTATTTGATCCTAATAACGTGTGATGCTTTTACTGTGTCTGTGGTTTGGGGCTCTCTGCCGCCCTCTTGTGGTCACACATTGCTATGCTGTGATGACACATTACTAGAGGACAGGGTCACAGGTTAGTGTCATTAATAACACTTTGTGAAAAAATTGTGAATATTAAACATATTTTTGTGTATTGTTATGAAATATAGTCAAAGAAAGGTAGGGCTTTAACTTCTTCTTAGTACTTTTGTTGCAGATTTTAGGAATAGCGTTTTGAGACACATTTATATTGAGTTTTTGATGTTGACCTCCATTGTACATTTGACTTTGATGTTGTCTCTTTCAGCTCCCGGACCAATTCAATTTTTCTAAAATATCTCTCTGCTATCAGTTTTGTGGCAGAACATTGCTATAATCTTTAACACAACTTAGCCTTATCTTGAAAGAGAAAGTCATTATGATGAGCCCAGAAGAGCTTATTTTAATTGCCAGGCTTTGCATAGCCAGCCCAGTGCCTTTCTAACTAACTTACACCTAACTTGAGTGCCAAAATATACCAAATTGCTTAAAAAGACAAGCCAAAATAAGACAACGAAATATATAATGTTTTGATTTTCCTCTACACAGAAGGAAAAAGACTATAAAGTAAAACCTATAAAAAGTAAAAATAATGGCAAGAAAAAACTGTAAGCAAAATGCTGAAGTAGACCAAACAGCAAGGAATCACATAACAGAAATGTAATGAAAACAATAAACAGTTTTTTTATATACTGTAGATCAGAAAAGCTAACATTTTACCTGAACCCTTCTGCCTCTTTTTTATCAAATGCCAGCTCAGGAGTATGGTACACAACTAAATACACACTAATTTATGTTGTGAAACGTGGCCACAACATCTTTAGTGTGTGCAAGCATAAGAACCATAAAAATCAAGAGAAAATGGAAGACAGGAGGATATTATTAATCATTAAAGATGAGTAATACAAAGAAATATAAACAAAAAATGTCTATTAGCCCATTTACCCAAATGTGAAATGTTGTCATAGAAGAGAATTATGTAATGTGCTGGGCTAAAAGCAATCTGACATTTTTATCAAAAGTGGGCATCCGAGATAGACACTTATAAGCAACCTACTTTCAGTTTTATAAGAACACCAGTAACGGCGCACTGCACGATAACATGCAGTGAATACACTTGACCTGAGCATTCATAGTTTTCATACTCTTTCTCTGTACGTTTAGCATTCGTTTGCTCAGAGGTTGATGCACTTGCTGCTTCCTGAGCAGATCTTCTTTTCTCCATCCTAGAGGCCCACTTCTTCTCTTCTTTTGTTGGCATCTTTTTTTAGTTAAAACTGATTAAGTCAGTGTCTGTGTTGCAATTGCTTAGTACGTTTTCCTGAATTTTTCACTTAAGCTGGCACTTAAGTCTTCAATTTGCCTGAAGAATGATTTAACATATGAAGAGGTAGGGGAAAGGTGGTAGGGAATGAGAACGGCGTCAATACACATGCGCCGCATGGCCGCCCTGCTGGGCACTGCTGAGAGTTGATTCTACAATAAAACAAAATAAAAATAAAAAGAGAAATAACCTTGGATGTCAATCATCACCCCGAAAGCAGTGTGAAAATGAACAGACTCGACACACTTGAAAAGGTTAGGGGCAGCCATCCGTATAATATTCCTGGCTGCAAAAAAGGGTTTTGAATAGCATAGAGATGTTCACAATACTGAGTCAAAAACAGAACTGGTGAGGCTTTGCAAAGAAGGTGGCTTTAAGGGATCAGACCGGAAGTGATGTTCTTCTGACGTCAGTCTGTGCGCCAAAAGTGATGTTTTTCTGGGCGTCGGAACCAGAAGTGATATTCTTTTGGGCGCTGGAACTGAAAGTGACGTCATGCTGAGTTCCGGAATCGAATTCATCAGCTCTGAATCAGACCTGTTTTCCCACGGCTGGTCTGTACAGATAACAAGGGAAAGTTTAGTGCACACTGCCACCCCCTGGCCTGGCGTGGAATTACCTTTCCTTGGTCCATACAACATTCTCCTATTCGCATGCGTGTGACAGCGAATAGTAGATGTCAAATGGTTTGCGAGCTACAGAATACTGAACAACAAATGGATAGTCACGGTAGCATATTATATAAGAAGATATATTAGAAAATGCGATTTTTTGTTTTTGCTAATTATCCTTTCCTAAACAGTCACAGAAGGTGCTTATCTTTAAAAGCAGGGCAGCATGATGCTTAAACTTCTGAAACATATTCCAGAGAGCAATGCAGTAGCTGTTATTTCTTGTATCATTTTAAATATTTGTGCTCTACGTGGAACAACACATTTCTTGCCTGAAGATGGATCAGCATTTACTTTTATTATTTTATTTGGGTTTTTAGATTTGTTGAAAGGTATCAGAATGCACTGCAGTATAAAGTTAAGTCATAAGCATAAATTTTTCAGTCAGATCCCGCATTTTTGTTGACTGCTTCATCTTGAGGAAAACAGCATGAAATAGCTGGATGTGCAGAGAAGAAATTGATAATATGTTGCAAGACTGCACACTAAGATTAGAAATGCCAGCTTAAATGTTACTGGACACAATGTGAGAGAGACTGACTACATTTCTGAACTAAACTGATTAAATTTAGGTGCCTATTTTCTGTTCTTCCGCCACATGCATACATAAAATGATTTAAGCTTTATCATTATATAACAAAGTTGCTATGAATTTGCTTTTACAAGCATAAATGTGGTAGTGTAAGGTAAACTATACAGCATTATATACTAAAACATATTAAAAATTATATGACAGCATGTGGAAAACTAGCAAATGACAAAACTGCACACATTAATCACTTAATAGGGACTATCTTAAAGACAGACCTCAGTATGTGCATCTCGGGAACTGCACGTCTGACATTGTGGTCAGCAACACAGGAGTGCCACAGGGGACTGTATTTTCTCCGGTCCTGTTCAGCCTATATACATCAGACTTCCAATACAACTCGGAGTCCTGCCACGTGCAAAAGTTCGCTGACGACACTGCTATCATGGGCTGCATCAGGAGTGGGCAGGAGGAGGAGTATAGGGACCTAATCAAAGACTTTGTTAAATGGTGCGACTCAAACCACCTACACCTGAACACCAGCAAAACCAAGGAGCTGGTGGTGGATTTTAGGAGGCCCAGAGCCCTCATGGACCCCGTGATCATCAGAGGTGACTGTGTGCAGAGGGTGCAGACCTATAAATACCTGGGAGTGCAGCTGGATGATAAATTAGACTGGACTGCCAATACTGATGCTCTGTGTAAGAAAGGACAGAGCAGGTTATGCTTCCTTAGAAGGCTGGCGCCCTTCAACATCTGCAATAAGATGCTGCAGATGTTCTATCAGATGGTTGTGGCGAGCGCCCTCTTCTACGCGGTGGTGTGCTGGGGAGGCAGCGTTAAGAAGAGGGACGCCTCATGCCTGCACAAACTGGTGAGTAAGGCAGGCTCTATTGTTGGCATGTAGCTGGACAGCTTGACATCTGTGGCATCTGAGTTCACGAGGAAGACTAAACTATAAACATGGACAAAAGATCATGTGTTTTAAGACAAAAGTATGGATACTGAACCCAAATTAAATTGCTAGTCTACACAGTATTACAGTTGTCATGCATGCACATCAGAGGGTCACCCTGTAGGTTCCACCCAGGTATGTAATTCCACTGTGGGTTGGGTGGGAGCACTGCCACTGCCATCTTCTTTTGCCTCAAACTGCCCTGTGAAGGCGATTGACTCCACCCCCTTCTAGTTCCAGTACCATAAAAGCCCAGGCACCTGGAAGGAGACATCACTTTCTGACTGGAACCCTGAAAAGGTGGAGCTCCTTCAAACCAAAAGCAAAGTGTCTGAAGTAGCCTTAATAGTCAGTGATTCTATTAGATATAACACCAGAGGGTGGCAATTTTTGTTTGTATTTGTGCCATCACTCAAATTAATTATTGATTTTATCAAAAAAGTGAGAAGGACAGTTTTGTTTAATAACTCTCCACACAGTAGTGACCACTGTAGGAAAGGAACTACTAACATACAAGAAAACTGTTACATTTTTCATGATTTCTTGAGAAATACAGTTAGTTGGATGTCGGTGGTCTCCAGATTGTCTGCTTATTTCATGTTTCAGGACGTATGCAAGTACACCATAAAGGTTAGTTTCAGACCTGCAATCCTTTTTGCCATTCTAACAACACCTTTCAGGTTACATTCTGAAGGGACAGCCATATTTCAAAACTAAATCATTCTGGAGGAAGTAAGAATGCTTTCAGTGATAGCTCCGTAATATTGTACTGATTGAGAAAGATTACACTCTTAAAGATTAGAAAGGGAACATATGCTGTTGACCTTTTTGTTTAGCTGAAGAGATGCTTTCATCCCAGTTTGAATAAGTGGTGCCTAGAAATGAAAACATAAATTCTCTAATACTCTTAAATCTAGTGCAGGCATACTTTACAAGTATGGCAGAAACATGGAAGGGTATTTAAAATGACCTCCTGTATATTCATTTGACTTATTTATTTAGCTTTTGCCATTTCATGTTTTTCATCCCAGTTACTATGTTCAGATTAGACCTTAAAGTTTTTTTCTGACTCTGTGTTGTTGTCTGCCTTGGATTTTGACATCCTGCCTACTTCATCACAACCATATATGTGATTTTGTCATGTTTTCTAGGCTAAGTATCATTTGTCATGTTCACAACACGACCTTCACATTGTGGCAGTGCCATGTGTAAAACTGATTGCATTTTAAGATTTTTGCTTCATTGTCACATTCTAAGAAGACATTATTTCCAAAGAGAAGCCAGATTTGTGGGTACAAGAGTAGAAGTAATAGGCTGCTGGTGGCATTGAGCTGGAAATGCTGTGACAAGTTAAATGTTACGCTGTTTCTGACATTTAGGAAGGAAATCCCATGCAAACATTGCCACTGCAACTGATTCTCATAAGAAAAGTCTTCCAGATCTGTATTTTGACCTCCTCTTTGCTCTTACATTTTTCTGTTTTCTGACCTGCATTTTCTTTTATTTTCTTATATATTCTAACTAACTTACTGCCCACCCATTTGTCCATTTTCAAACCCAATGATTCCAATTCAGGTTATTTCCTTCTTTAGTACTGTTGAGGTATATGGACCCTCAGAGGACTGGTGTGGGATAATTTCATGTACTATAGTGTGTCAACCTATATAATATAAATATTGTAAGAAAGTCAAGTCAAGTTGCTACCTTATGGCACTTTTTCCCAGATTAGGTCCATAAATCTTAACCAAAACATGTATTCTGATTTAAAAATGAATCAATATATACCAACCCATTATAAAAGAGACAACATACTCCACTATGTAACATTGAAATAAGCCTGAGATGAAAGCTGGATGTGTTGAAAAAGAAGACAATGAAGGTGACATTGTAATGAAGGCTAGTAATTAGTTATCTATCATACAAAAATGCTTTGTTTTCTGTGTTAGTGTAGATTATTTATAGCTATGTCAAAAGAGATTCTTTATTATTTATCTGTTTCTTGTTTATACATGAATTACTCTCTAATAAGCCATGATATGCTAATTAAAAAGTTAATTATGTTAACTAGCTGACTAAAGATACTCATTGATGCCATGTTCTGGTTATATATTTTCAGGGGACAAAGTCATTCAGAGCAGAATTAATTACTTTATTGATTTTGATTGTTTTCCTCTGTTTTGAGACCATAAGCCTCCCACCTATTTGAATAAAAACAGAGCTTAGAGTCCTTCCCAGTATGGTGCAGAGGCATCTTGTTTGCTTTATCCTTTTCTAAGGAAAGATAAAATCTGTCTGTGTCTTTCTTTCTATTTCCTTATTTCTCTTGGCTGTATCTTTATAAAGGCACACATTACTGGTTTTACCCCATTTTCTCATTTGGATATTTACGTATATCACATTTTGCACTATCCGCTGTATTTGTCTTGATATAGTATCACATATCTTCTCTAGCATTAGTTAAGAGATGTAGAATAATTAAACAATATGACATCATGGTCTGTCAGCCTAATTGCTTTGAACATATTGTCACTTGTGTGCGCTTGGGAGACAACTTAAGAGCTCTGGTGATGGTACCTGCCAAACCAGTAGTTGGCACTGTTTGCTAATGCCATCTCTCTTCCTCCCCCTGTAGAATGGAAGTCTGACTGCCTTTCTGCCTCTGATGTCACTTCCGTTATCTGCATTCCTGGACCCACCCCTTCCTGCCTGGTAGCCCTCTTTGAGTTAGTTCTGTTTTCAACTTGCATCTGAAAAGACATTCCTGCAACTTGTTGCGTACTTTTGTTTTACACAAACCTTCAATTATACGGTGTCACCAGGGTGGTATATCAGCTTAAATGTATACCACAACTTCTAGCTGGTGCTCTGTAGATTCAACGTAGTATATCTATTAATTAACAATGTCAGGTAGCAAACCTTCTGGAACTTCCTAGGTAGCTCATTCTTTTTAAAGAGGACAAGTAAACAAAGTTTCCTCTTTTGCTTTTCTCCTTTATTCTCTTGCAGATAGGTTTGAAGGGGGGGGGGGTATATTGCACCCCCAACTCAACATCCCCATAATGAAAATGCTCAGATAGATCACTTAGGACTGATCCTAAAAAAAAAAACATCACTTTCCCCTAGGAGTACAGTATCAGAAAGTACCATAAACCTGCTTTCGACAAACAAACAATCAAAATAACTAATACATAAATAAGTAAAGGAAAGTAGTCTATGAATAGAGAAAAAATAAAGTATAGAGGGTAAAGAAGAAAACAAAGAGCAGATCTCACATTAACATTTGTTAGGACGAAGAGCAATGGTTATCTTGTGGAAAGTTAACAGTGTTGGCTGTGATTGCTCTAGCAGCACTATCAAAAACAGTAATAGTGTCAACTGTGGCTTTGTCCATTTGTGCTTCTCGGCATTGTAAAAGGACAAGGTTGTTGAAGGAGATCAACCAATGAAAACAGTTAATCAGTTTCACGAGATTTCCATCTGTCTTTCAAAAGACGTTTGGCAGCAAATGCACCTAAAGCAAGAACTTTAAGTTTATAGAAGGACTGAAGTAGCATGGAGTAGGAAAATAAAAATATGGGGATGAAGGGGAAATAAAATTCAGAACTGAACACAGAATGTTACAAACAGGAGACCATAAAAATGACAGGATAGCAGGACCAAAATATATGCAGGGAACTTCTTTAGGACAGTATGTGTAACAGCACACTATTAAAAATAATGGTCTTTTAATGGAACTTTATGGTTCTTTGCTGGGTTGTGTGGTTCCTCGTGGAACTATTGTTTGACAAAGCACCATTTCATTCTTGGAAAGGGTCTTTGCATATTAAATTGGTTCCTTGTGCTTTGAAAAATATATGAAGAAAACATTGAAATATTTAATGTATGGTAGGCTTCCTAGCAGGACACTAACAGATTAAGAAACCCTGGACTTAGTCTGTGTTATCGTATGCAGCGAGAGTTCTTTTAAAATCATAACCAATTGGTATTTCACAATCCTGTTATCATCTAGTCATGGATATTGACTGTCATGGAGCCTGTTAGGGATCTAAATAAAGGTTCAAAAATGGTGGCCCTATGGTATTGCTCTGAAGAACCACTTTGGCACCTTTATTTTTAAGAGTGCAAAGCCAGGGAAACTCCCTTTATCAACTTCAGAAGCTAGATACAACCTACACATGAATAGGAATTGAGTAAACTATAGTGAAGGATTTTTGGAACAGAATTTAGTGTTTCTAAAAATGGAGCCCCTTTAGAAGGAGGGTGAAAAATGGAGAAATATTGACATCAGGTTGTAGCAGTGCTACTGGGGAGTAAAAACTTAATCTCCCAGCAGTCCCTGCAGTGGCTCTGATTGGACACCTCCCAAGGTTGCAGGGGCTGCTAGGGACGAGAAGGCCGGCACGAGCTTTAAAAGGATGCTGAGTTATACAAAGAGAGGTAACTGTGTTTTGTCTGGAATTACCCGTCTGTTTTGTCTTCATGTTCCTTGCCTTAGGATTATTGTTCTTGTTCTGGATTATCTCCTGTTTGTCTGTAGAGACTGTCTGGTGTCTGCCTGTAGCGTGAAGACTGAATTGGATTGTTTGTCGACCTTCAGAGAAGGAGCACTCCCGATCCTATCACTCTTCATCATCAGGAGATACTGGTAGGAATGTTCTTTACATTTACTTACAGCAAGCTGATCTCTGGATTATTCAAACTTCATGATTGCACTACATTGGTTGCCACTTCCTATGGACTTTGTTATGGACTTCATCGTGTGTAGTTTTTGTTAGTTGTTTTTTGTTTCTGAGTTCATGTTTTTTGTGTATTCGATGGAAAGGGAACTAGGGTGGGATTGATTTAGTTTGTGTTAGATCTTACTTATTGTTGTTCAATACATTCACCAATTTCTGTTTTATTGCTGTTTGCTTTTTTGATTCTGTGAGGGAGTGTACATGAGTCATGCCAAGGATTTGTGCATTCCTGGGGTCCCCACCAAAAAAATAAATCACTGTCAAAAGGCAGCGTGAATCTTAGATGGGTCTTTTTCAGACTGCTACAAGGTGTTAAGGAGAGAAAAATATTAAGAAAATGATGTATACAACAAAGTGCCCAAAGCAGAAAGAAGGAAAAGGAAGGAAAAGGAAATCTGAGAGATACACAGAGGAGATGGGAATACAAAGGGAGATGAAAAGAGAGACTAAACGATTTTATAACTGAAGGAAACCGTAAGAAAAAGTGAAAGTACAGATAGGAATGTGGTAACTACTCAAACTCCCTGCCTGCCAAAATAAAGTCATCTAATATTCTAATACCTGCCCAAGACATAAATGAAGGACAATAACAACAACACAAAACATGGTGTGAGAGGTTGCCCAAACACCATTAGACAGACACCGGCAGCTCTACAAAACACAGCAAAAATTTTATTTACAGCAAAATCACCGCACACAAACAGTGCCCCTGCACCAATCACCCTCACATGGGCATCTAAATGTCCCTGGGCTGCCTTTCTTCCTCACTCTTGAGCTTTGTCCTTTTCCTCCTAACTCTGGCTTCTTGACTGTATGAAGGCGGCCCCTTTTATATTTACTTGGATGTGCTCCAGGTGCTCCCTGACGTCCTTCCGGTGGCACTTTCTGGTGTGGCAGAAGTGCCGCATGAGCACCTGGAAGCACTCTGGGCGTTCCTGGAAGTTCCTCTGCCAGCACTTCCAAGTGTGGTGGAAGTGCAGACATCCTGGGCTGTATGAAGCTTGGGGCGCATCCTGGCGGTGGCCACGGGTCCCAATGGGTTTGACCCTCCATGCTTCGTTCCCGTGGGGATGTATAGTCCGACTCCCGGTCCTTCCAGGCGTCCCGGCTGGGTCTGACCCCCAGCTGCCTGACACAATGGGCTTACATTAGCTTAGTTTAATCTTTTTCTCTCTTATAGAAAAAGGCACAAAACATATGACATACTGTGTAACATGGATAAGTTCTTTAGTTAGTTATTATGTTTGTAGCACCTGCACTGTGTTGGTGTTGATTTGTTGGTTTACCCAACCATGTATAACTCCTGTGTGTGTGTGTGTGTGAATGTGAGAACCTGCTCTAAACTTTCCTGCTGAATTTAGGAAGTGAAAGGCTATAACTTTTCAGTGATACCTAATAAAAAGAATATATTAGCTGGCTTCATCATAACTACTAAGGTATAACAGTTCTCGGAAATCAAAGTAAGTGTTCTTATGGTTTGTTTCTTGTTGACACAGGGTGTTGCAATGCTTTGTTCCAATTTTTTAAGTTGGTTTTCTCTGGCACGCATAATAGGATATTCAGCAAGCTTTTTTCAGATTTCAGAAGCAAATCTTCTTGTTTGCTTTGGTAACACTTTGTGGTCATGGGTGGTGCTGAAGTTTTCTCCAAGGTTTCACTTACTACAGTCCTCATTTGTACCATACAATTTTACATCTGCTGGGCAGTCAGTAATCAGTTGACTCCCATTTTTAGCAAGACAAAAACACGACTTTACATAAGACTCTTCTGCTCATGCACGTTCCTTTACTTGGCAAGGTTTGGACTCATGGCAACTTTGTCTAATTCTATCACAGACTATATTCCACTCTTATAATCCAGCACCATATTGCCCTTCAGAGTAAAAGAGATCATACCAGCTTTTGTTTTGGCCACACCCTAGGCAACACAGATCCTGCTATAGACTGCTGGCCAGGCCAAGAGTGGTAAGCATATTATCCATCCAGCTATATCCTAACTACAGGGTCACGGGGGTCTGCTGGAGCCAAACCCAACCAACACAGGGCACAAAGCAGGAAACAAACCCCGGGCAGGGCACACACACACACACACACACCAAGCACACATTAGGGACAATTTAGAATCGCCAATGCACCTAACCTGCATGTCTTTGGACTGTGGGAGGAAACCGGAGCACCCAGAGGAAACCCACACAGACACGGGGAGAACATGCAAACTCCACGCAGGGAGGACCCGGGAAGCGAACCCGGGTCTCCTAATTGTGAGGCAGCAGCGCTACCACTGCGCCACCGTGCTGCCCTAAGCATATTATAGAGAGGTTAAATTGTTTGCAATGGGTTATAAAGGAAGGATTTGACATTTTGCTATTGGTTTCATGGGTGCACATACTGTAAGCCCAACCTTTTGGTTGACAATTGGTATAATGTTTTGTCCATCAAGGTTGCCAACTGTTGAGTTATAGCTTTTTGTTCACTGACCAAATGTTTAGATGGATCATTACAGAGACATCTCTGAATGTCATATTTCCTGTGATTTATTAGTCTTATCAGATGAGACCCAGGGATTGCATTTCCAAAGAGGCTCTGACACTTAAGTGTCAATGAAAGAGGGTCTTGGCAGTTTCTTCTTAAGCAAAGGACTTACATGCCAAAGCAAATCAAAACAGGTAATACCAGTGAGTCCTACAATGGTGAAGTACTTTCCAGAGGTAAGACCAGTTTAAACGATCAAAAGCCTTTTCAGCATCTAAGTGGAAGTGGTGGAAGATACCAAACGAGATTTAATAAAACTGATCATATCCAGAACTAATTTACTAATGACTAATTGCAATCTATGAGCCAGTATTTTAGTAGGGTGTATAGCAAGAGATTTGTGCTCATGGCATAACTTGAACATGCCAAGGGATCTTCATCCGTTTTTAGCAAGATGGAGATAATTGGCATTTGTAATTGTATTGTGTTTTTAATAGGATCTAGATATTCCAGAGAGAAGCATTTGTAATTACAGAATGGCAAGTAGAATTTAGAAGGGAGGCTGTCCATATTCAGTGATGTTCCAGTGTTCATGTCCATCAGAGTTTCTTTTACTTCAGACAGTGCTGTGCATGAACTAGTTCAAAAGAGCACGTTCATTGAACAAGCTAATTTTTCTAAGAACTTAATGTAACATATTTAGTGAAGAACTTGAACATGAGCTAGTTCAGTATTATGTGACATTCTGGATCTGGTTTAGGTCCAGATTAAACGTTTTGCCTTACCCTGTAATGTAGGTGTGGAGCCAAATCCAAATATGGTATTCGGATAAGCACAAATAATGGATCTTTACGAATATTTATTTCACACAAATTTTTTGCCATTTATTTGTATTCGGAAAAAATAACGTAAAATCAAATAGGCACTGTCTGTGTCTGCCTGCTTGTGCTTAAGCTGCACCCCTGCTGACACGAGTGTGTGGTGAAGCTCCGCTTTTGCTTTTATAAAAACGTTGTACTTTGCGAGGCCACTTTATATTTTTCCTCGTTGGACATGCAATATGTGACGTGAATTTTGACCGGAAGTGTAACATGCTGGTTCCACAGTCACTGTTTGAGTCACACAGTTGGAAATAGAGCGGTAATTTATAGGTATACTTGCATCTATTTAATTTCTTTTTTGACCGGGAGGATATTAGCATATATGGTTATATGTGTTTGTTGCTGGGTATAACTCAATAAAGTGTATTTAAATAAAAAAGTCTTCATAATTATTGTATTTTATTCAAGAACACTTTAATAGCCTAATATAAGGCATGCAAAATTGAAAAAAGTAAACTCATGGGTCATTTATTTTCACTCCTTAAAAAATACTAAATGAAATGAACATGAACTATTTCAATATTGAAATGGTGAACTATGAATGTCAATTTATTCATTTTAATCTGTGTGAACTGAACTTTGAGCAAGTCCTTGTGAGGTGTGAACTTACACAACACTGAGTTCAGATACAGTAGCTCTTAGTAGGGGAGTTTCTCAATCGGGCAGTTTCTTCAGCTGACAATTTGGGATTGTTTAGCGCAGTTCCAAAATTATATTTATGACTAGGAGAAATTTTAGATTTCAGAAAATAAATTCATGTAAAAATCATGGAATTCATTATTCATTTTTGATTCCAGAAGTTATATTCCCCGTCTTCAGTTTAAATATAGCAATGGAAGGAAAATATTAATTTCAATGAAGTTTCAATGCCAGTGTGGGTGGTGATTTTTTAAACAGGTGGTTTCAAACACAACCTACAGCCAACTCATTAACATTCATATATAGGTATTTACAAAAAAAAAAAAAACAATAACTGCGTGCCTTGGTCATTAATTGGAAAGAATTACATTAGACAATGAGTTTTTCCCTTTGTCTTTCCTTTTCAGAGGCAAACCTGTCAATTGCTCTCTTGTTAAAGTCTGTAATTTCCCTGACCAGTTTTTTCTCCATTGATAGCATGGCTAGGGCATTGAGCAGCTCCTGGCTCATAGAGTTTCTCTGAAAAGTCTTAATCCTATTTAAGGAAGAAGAATACCTTTGCCTCAGATGTGGTCATGGGTGTAGTAATGAGGACCTTAAGTCACAGTCTCTCAAAAGGTTTCTCTAAGTTTATATTCCATTAGGAGCTGTTTATGAGCCAGTGCACCACTGCAATTCTTAAAGTCATCATTACCATATATAACAGAAAGTTCAGTAATGAATCTTACTCATCATAAGGTATGCCTCTAACGTGGTGTTGATTGCCTGATCTGGGAATATTGATCTGTGTTGTCTGAATAGCTCTTCTTGCAGCAGGGCTGCACTTAAGAGTGGTAAGTATGCTAGAAATTAATTGAATATATATTAATATATTAAAGAAAGAAACTTTTGTCGTCAACTAATTAACCCGAAGAACCAGGCAGGAGGAAGCCTGCTCACTACATCTTTAAGTATATCTTCATGAAGAGGGTTACACTCCATCACAGCAGCCTGTGAAGGAATGGTCACAGAGCAAAGACAGAGAGTCATATTTATAGACAATTGACTTTGCATAGTAGAGCTGAATTAATGCTTATACAACATCTGAGATTTTCTCTGATTGGTTCATTAGCTTACACACCCAAATAAATAACCAAAATAATAGTCTCATTTCACTACATTATTGTCTTTTACAATACTTTCCAATACTTCTTCAGTTCAACTCTTATTCTTTTATGGAGTATCTGTGTATTTGACAACTGGCAAGTCTTAATGGGTACATGACAGTCAGCATCTTCTTCAAATAATCACCTAGAATTTTTTTGTTCCTTGTTGTTTGCTTGACCTTTATCTGGTTTCCTGATATCCTTGAACAAGCTTAGACTATATTTATTAACCCTTTATGCAACATCTAAAATAGATGTCATATTTTTAATGTGCAAATACCAAAACACTTTATGCACAATAACTATATTACCCATGAATGACTATGTGACCCATTAATCTCATTTTTTTTCCACATTAGTAAAAGCAAACCACTCCTTAAGATGGGTTAAGATGGTGTCACAGACCTGTTTAAAAAATTCAAAAACTGCATCATTCTATATCATTTTCTCTTTCATATTCCATAGCAGCAGTACACAATGTATGTATTTAAAGGACAAATTTACTTATTGTCACTATTCTATATTCCTATAAAGCAATGTCTTAAATACACACTTCTGTAGCTGTCTTGTGTTGTTCCTCTGCTCCCAACGATCTACATCTTTTTGTTGATTGCTCCTGCTGCCTCTACTGTGATGGACCACTGTACCTACAGAGTTAGAAAGACATACAGTATGTGTGACAACAATAAATAAAACATACTCAAAAATGCATTTATCATTTTTTTGCTTTAACATCATTTTTTGTTATGTTTAAGAATCTTATTATTTTAATTTGCAAGTTATAAATTAAGATTTGAATGTTTAATATTACATTTTCTTTAACAATGTCTTTAAGTTACATTGTGTTCTTCAAACTTTGCTCAGTTTGATTATGATGAACAAGTTCTAAATAAGTAGCACTTTATAATACTCATCCTAGTTATTTACCTTATTTTCTGCACAGTGTCAGAAAACTTCCAGAGAATGCTTTGAATGAAGACTACATCAATGGCCTTCTTCTGAGACTTGCTGTAAAGCATGTCCAAATATGGCATTATATCATGAAATAAGTTCAGAAAATATAGAAAATCATCAGCTTCCAATTTCCTCAAACCCCTTCTAAAGTGGCAAGATCAAACTCAGTGGACTGTCTTATAGTTTTAAATCACTGAAGGAGGTCTTCCCTGTGCTCATGGACAGTGTTCTCAATTTGGCTATGAAATTTCCACCCTGTCATCGAAGTTTGGGGAAGTCACCAAGCTACCACTTTGAAAAGAACAGCAGTCAACTGTGGGATATGGCATACAGCTTGTTGCATTATTAAATGCATTTGATGTGCGTGAATGTAATGAATGTAATAGGCATTGCTGTTGACCACTTGAACTTTGCATTGAACTCCACCGGTTGATACCCTCATTACACTGGTTTCGTCATAACCTTGCGCTATAACTTTTTTTTTTAATATATATATTTTTCTGGTCATTGGGCAGGGGCTTACCCAAAACCTTTTCAAAATTTTTAGCAATAAATTCAAAAAACTGCTCTTGAACACAGTTTGCCTGTCAACATATTGCAGCACAATGATTAGCTAGGTCTGGCTGGAAACATCTGTGGTCTCATCAGCTTGCAAAGCAACAAAATCTGCAGACTTCACTGACAATTTGATCCCTCAAAACAGACAGTATACAGACAAGAAATTTATTTTGTACTGCTTTGGAGGAAAACTGTTACTGTTTTTATATTCTCCTCAAGGGGTCCATCTAGAAAGGCTACAAACTTTACCAGGTCACGTAAAATGCCGGGGTTCTCAGATCTTTCCATTTCATTGTGTCCACATGATGCCAGTTCAAACACTCTTCAGAATTTCACAATGTCTGTTAGTTGAGACAAAATGTGCCTGTTCCTATCCTTTTCCTTGTTATATTTATGAACACTCGCTCTGTAGCTTTTATCCAGTTTATTAGCTATGTTTGCCCTACCCAGTGCTATTAGTTTGAAATTATATTCGATATGGAATCTGGAACAATATCTTTAAGTTACATTGTGTTCTTCAAACTTTGCTCAGTTCAGCTCTTATGATTATGATGAACAAGTTCTAAATAAGTAGCACTTTATAATACTCATCCTAGTTATTTACCTCATTTTCTGCACAGTGTCAGAAAACTTCCAGAGAATGCCTTGAATGAGGACTACATCAATGGCCTTCTTCTGAGACTTGCTGTAAAGCATGTCCAAATATGGCATTATATCATGAAATAAGTTCAGAAAATGTAGAAAATCATCAGCTTCCAATTTCCTCAAACCCCTTCTAAAGTGGCAAGATCAAACTCAGTGGACTGTCTTATAGTTTCAAATCACTGAAGGAGGTCTTCCCTGTGCTCATGGACAGTGTTCTCAATTTGGCTATGAAATTTCCACCCTGTCATCGAAGTTTGGGGAAGTCACCAAGCTACCACTTTGAAAAGAACAGCAGTCAACTGTGGGATATGGCATACAGCTTGTTGCATTATTAAATGCATTTGATGTGCGTGAATGTAATGAATGTAATGGGCATTGCTGTTGACCACTTGAACTTTGCATTGAACTCCACCGGTTGATCCCCTCATTACACTGGTTTCGTCATAACCTTGCACTATAACTTTTTTTTTTATATATATATTTTTCTGGTCATTGGGCAGGGGCTTACCCAAAACCTTTTCAAAATTTTTAGCAATAAATTCAAAAAACTGCTCTTGAACACAGTTTGCCTGTCAACATATTGCAGCACAATGATTAGCTAGGTCTGGCTGGAAACATCTGTGGTCTCATCAGCTTGCAAAGCAACAAAATCTGCAGACTTCACTGACAATTTGATCCCTCAAAACAGACAGTATACAGACAAGAAATTTATTTTGTACTGCTTTGGAGGAAAACTGTTACTGTTTTTATATTCTCCTCAAGGGGTCCATCTAGAAAGGCTACAAACTTTACCAGGTCACGTAAAATGCCGGGGTTCTCAGATCTTTCCATTTCATTGTGTCCACATGATGCCAGTTCAAACACTCTTCAGAATTTCACAATGTCTGTTAGTTGAGACAAAATGTGCCTGTTCCTGTCCTTTTCCTTGTTATATTTATGAACACTCGCTCTGTAGCTTTTATCCAGTTTATTAGCTATGTTTGCCCTACCCAGTGCTGTTAGTTTGAAATTATATTCGATATGGAATCTGGAACACTCATGCTTTTTAATACTTTTAATACTAATACTTGTCACGTAAGACTGGCCTCACCGTGCACATCCAGGCTTTCTCTGACCACCAAAGAGCTTACAGAGAAGCACTAACTTCTGCCAAGAACACCCATTATGGCAGAATAATAGAAAGTGGCCATGATAACCCAAGGGTTTTGTTCTCTGTAGTTAATAAACTACTCGAACCCGCATCTGGTCCAACTACCTCTTCTACTGAAGTCTGTGAGGAATTCCTCCACTTTTTCTGTAACAAAATTAAAGATCTAAATAATTCAACTAACATAAATATATCATCTGTTTATATCTCTCCTGTTTTCCCACTCCATCCAGCTCCTTCTCTAAGTTCTCACCAGTCACCTCTGCGTTTGTTAATAACCTGCTTTGTAAGATGAGGCCGACTACTTGTGTACTGGACCCCATCCCCACCACACTACTTAAATCCTGCCTTCGTGCCATAATCCCGACTGTTACAACAATAATAAACTCATCCCTTGACACTGGCTCCGTGCCGCTCACTTTTAAAATTGCTTCTGTAACCCCAATGTTAAAAAAGTCTGGCCTTGATGCTGACAATCTTAACAATTTCCGGCCTATTTCCCACTTACCTTTCCTGTCAAAAGTTCTTGAGCGTGTTGTAGCTTCCCAACTCACCAATTACCTAACCTCTAATAATTTGATGGAACCCTTTCAGTCTGGATTCAGGGCGCGGCACAGCTGTGAAACTGCTCTGCTACGGGTAACCAATGATTTGCTTATGGCAGCAGACTCTGGACAAACTAGCATATTAATTCTGTTAGACCTCAGTGCAGCATTTGACACAGTCAGACATGACATCCTACTGTCCAGAATGGAGAACATGCTGGGTATCTCTGGCACTGCCCTCCAGTGGTTCAAGTCCTATCTGAGTGATAGGCAAGAGTTTGTTAGTCTTGGCAACAGCAGATCCAACTCCGTGCCAGTCACACAAGGAGTCCCTCAGGGCTCTGTCCTTGGTCCTCTGCTTTTCTGTATTTATATGCTTCCCCTTGGCCATATTATCCGTAGTTATGGATTGGGTTATCATTTTTATGCAGATGATACCCAGCTCTACTTCAATGTTAAAAGTGGAACTTCATCAGAGCTTTCTCAGCTCACAACCTGCCTTAGTGAAATTAAAACCTGGATGGAGCAGAACTCTTTAAAATTAAATTGCAATAAAACTGAACTCCTGCAAATTGGGACTAAAATGCAACTTAATAAAATGAGCTCCTTCCCAGTCCATCTTGGCAGTGATCTCATCAGACCTGCCTCTACTGAAAAAAATCTTGGTGTCATTTTTGATTCCTCCCTCACTTATTCCACCCACATAAATCACATTAAGAAACTTTCTTACTTTCACCTCCGTAACATATCCCGTGTTCGCTCCTTCCTCTCCTTCTCTAATGCTGAGAAACTTGTCCATGCTTTTATCACATCACGCATCGATTATTGTAATTCCCTACTGGCAGGTGCCCCTTCTAATCTTATATCACAGCTCCAGCTTATTCAAAACTCAGCTGCAAGAGTCCTTACTCGAACCAGCAGCAGCGAGCACATCACACCCATCCTGCTCCGTCTTCACTGGCTCCCTGTGTCCTACAGAATCGAATATAAAATCCTACTAATAACCTACAAAGCTTTAAATAACCTCGCACCAAACTACATCAGTGACCTCCTCCATCACTATGTGCCTGCCCACCCACTAAGGTCCTCTGATTCTGGTAATCTTGTTGTGCCCCACACTAATCTACACTCCATGGGTGACAGGGCCTTCAGCTGTATAGCGCCCAGACTCTGGAATGACCTACCAAAATTAATCAGGTCAGCTGACTCCATGAATTCCTTTAAAAAACAACTCAAAACTCATCTGTTCAGGAAGGCTTTTAGCTCTATTTGACTTTATTACCTTTCTCTCAGTTTACATCTCTGTCAAGATGCCAATGTAACCTGTATGTGTGTGCTAGACCATCAATTATGTTGTCTGTTTTTTTTTTTTCAGAATTTACTGTCTTAATCTTCTTTATTTATTTATCTGGTTTGTACAATGCTATATACTGTATATTCTGCCGTTCTTTATTATATTCTGTAAGTGCCTTGAGCATGGGAAAGGCGCTATATAAATAAAATGTATTATTATTATTATTATTATTACTTTCTGAAAACTTGTTTTTTATGCCTGTCACAGTCTATGCTTAAATTGTTCCCAGTTGTTTGAAAAATTAAGCAGAGAAAATAAAATGGCGTGTTAGCTACATTGCAGCCTGCTTGCTAGTTTTTGTAGGAATACCAGGTCCGAGAGAATGACCATGATTGAATTTTTCCTGTTTAATTGTAAAATCTGGTGTAGATGCTCCATATTATTAAATGGATATTTTCTTTGCCATTGATTTCCTACTAAATGGATATTGTTGCAGCGACTAACAGCATTAGGAAGCACATCTGTTAACGTCTGCACTGGCCATCTTTAGTTCTCCTACTCAACTCAGTTATGATAGGGTGTATGCTACTTATGCCATACTTATTATGCATTGTAAATATTACGTAACTCAAGGGCGAGCCCAAATAAGCCCTAAAGTTTTCTGTTTTTTTTTTTATGTTGTTAGGTCTCGATGCACTGTTGTCTCTGGGGAAAAGTCAATGTTGCCCTTTGACAGGTGGGATTAAGCGAGGATCACATTATGATTGGGCAAGAGTGAATGAAAGACTATATAATAGTGATTGGTTACTGAAATAATGGAAAAAATAGTATATTGATTCACAACAATTTGATGCATTTATTTATTTTATATGATTTTATACTTTTTTATTTTTTTGTTTTTATTTTAGGTGGAGTGTTGACCCAGTGCTGTCTAAAGACCAGCAACCTCTGCTCAATGCTAAACACCTGCTTGCATCCACCCAATACAAACAGTAACAAGAATTATTGCACTGGATAATAATTTTTGCATAATGAATTTAGTTCTCAACGCAGTAATCTGTACTTCATTGCCATGACCATGAATAGAAGATGGTTCTTGTGCAAAGTTTTGTAGTTTTCATTTCAACTCAATAATAAGGTTATTTAAACGATAAACTAGGTAAGACCCAAATGTGTTTATAAAGCCTCTAATGAAACCCTGAATGGTTTACCATATCATTGTAGTTTATCTACACTATTAAAGTTAAATAATATAAACTTTATTTTTTTTCTGAAAGTGAGTTACTGTACTATGTATACCCAGCCTAGTAATATTTAGGTACCATCTGGTAGCATAATTTTGTTGCTGCCAAACACTTCAACAGAAAAATACAGCAATTACGATCACAGATAGTAGAATAAATAAAGCTGGCATCTGCTATGTAAGGGATGAGTACACATGAAGTAAGAATAACATTAATGTGAAAATGAGATCTGTAAGGATTAAAATTAAAATAAAAATCTCTTGAAGAAGGATTTAAGTTATGGCAACTGTCCTTCAAACTCAAGCTGAAGCAACATTTGTGAAGAGTTAAATGGAAGGAGGAAAGGTTATAATTGAACCATAAGGGTCAGCAGCATCACCAATACAGTTTGCAAAAATCAGGCAAACTTTGCGTTTTACTTCAATCAATATCTTTGAGAGATTTTACAGTACAGATCCAACAGAAACATTACAATTGTGACTTTCCCCATATGTACAATGTGTCAAATAATATGAAGTTTTCAAAATTAGGTGAAAAAGACAAAGGCATACCTTGACACATTACACATGCATAGCTGAGTCTGCAACTTACGGGGACCAAGGGGAAATGTTGTGCATTCATTGTTTTCAGGTAAACTTTTCATTTTGGAAGATGGCACACCAGGTGAATACACAGGAGGCACTTTATACTCTTAAAATAAGTATGCAGCAGAGTGCTGTCACTGCAAACGAATCATTGATTCTGAGTATTGCACCACTGATAATGTATATTTTCATTTTCAAAAACAAATTGATCCAGCTGAGGGTAAAGATGCTAATGAGTGTTATTTAGATGCCTTATAAGCATACTGGTGGATACAGTATGTATACTGTGTAGTGCAGATTCTGTGTTTTTTGAAGGTTTGCAAGATGGCTAATATAAGCTATCTTTAAAGTATGTGTCTCATTCTCTTTAGTTGGAATAGCAATGTCAGTTTAGTCCGTGCATATATGCATGTCGCATGTGAATTTTACCAATTCGTAAGTTTACTAAGGCGAGTTCACATTTAGTTGTACTGATGTGATCTGCATGTGTCATCCCCACTTTAGTTGGAATAGTAATACTAAGTTTTCATGTGTGCGACTTGTGAGGATTGAACTGTGAACTGTTCTTATCTATATGTGTATTTGAACAAATGTGAAGCTGCATATGATTCTGACCTCCCTGCTGCTCCTATATTATTGTGCTGAAAAACATTTATGAAACAATTCAGCATCACTGTGTATGAAGTTAATAAAAAAAAAAGGATTTTACAAGTGCCTTACTTTATCCCGGGACATCTAGATGTTAAGGAAGACCAGTGAATTAAGTGATAAATATTTTATATTTGTAACAAAACATACTAGGAAAAATAAAAATACATCAGTGCACTGGTAGGAGGAATATAATACTGACACCTGGGGGGTATTTTTCGTACGTCGCTTAAATCATCCGAGATCAGGTGCCTCATCTTTGATGAGTTAATGCCGGTGACACTCATCCGGGATAGGTCGGTTTTTCAAACGCAGCCGTGTAGTAGATTAGTTTAGCTGGATCTAATCATATGAGATGAATGCGCGCGCCCGCGCTGAATGAAAAGCCCATATATACTGAGTCTAGAAAACATGATCAGCCAGTCTTTGATAAGCTGTAACAAAATGACGAAAGAATGGGCACATTTTTTTTTCACACATGCGGCAAGACCTTTTATTCGAAGGACATGAAGAATTTCAAGATTTAATATGCACAAGGGGTAACACTGCAAAAGCAGCCCAGACCAGAAAAGACGGCTGACAAAAACTGGCCGACAAATTAAACGCTAAGTAGTGTGCATTGTACTTACTGAATGAAGCGTTTCATTTCCTATGTGTCAGATTAATTATTATTTACTATATCATAATTCCAGATCAAACGTGAGCACAAGGAGAACATGGGAACAGGTTAAAGTGAAGTACAATAATATACTTCAAACTGGTAAATATTGGTATATAACTATTTGAAGAATTGTTGACATAAATAATCATATATAATATAAAAAACATTAATTTTAAAGCTAATAAGAAGGCAGACAAGCAAAAAACAGGTGGAGGTCCACGCGGTCCAGACCTAACCCCTGCAGAAGAGTTGGCTCTCCAGCTAAATGCCCATCGCCCTGTTTCTGAGGGCATTCCAGGGTTGAAGCTCCTCCTCAGAACCAGTGGCAGGATGCAGTGGTCACTTCATTTCAGGTAAAGGATGGTCATTGCATATATTTGACCCCTTGTGTGCCATAGGTATGTTCCATATAGCCCTCTTTTTTGTTGGGTCAGTTGCAGGGAATGTCATATCCCTTGAACCTGTGTCTGACCAACGAGATATTGACGAAGGTCAAATATTTGATGAAGACACTGTGTCTGATTATTCATCAGGAGGAGAGGTACATTTTCCAAATAATGTTTGATCAAACTCCACTCTGATCAGTCCCATGTGCCCCAATCACATTTGGAAATCCTGGTAATGAGAATGTTAGACTGATTGAGATTCTTCATGGAACTGTGGGTGTTTTAGCCTGTGTATTACCTACCTGCAATGGCATGAAGCGCCTCTTTTATTGTCTGCATACACAGGTGTCCAGGAAACACTATGAAAACCCGAAGGAAATATTTCAGAGCCAAACAGACTTTAGGAATTGCCTGGCAAACTGCACTTTTACTTAGATTTTCCGCATTGCCTATAGTATATAAAAAAGTGCCGCTTGTAAAAAATCTCAAAGCAATGCATACTGTCTGTGTGGCTGTGAGAGCCCGACTTCGCCTAGTCTGACTTCGAATATAAGGTGCTAATAAATCTTTGAGGTACAATATTCCCCCTCGGTTAAAGCGGTATCTTTCAAAAAGAATTTCCTCCGGGAGCAATAAAGGATCTTGCCGATCACGCAAAACCCTCTCTATATGAAATTCTCTTTGTATAATTTGCACACCAATATCAATTGGTTGCTCATTCATGAACGGCGAAGCCATGACTGGATGACTTCCACGCACCGTCACTGATTACGTGTGTAAACTAATCCTTGTTTACGTAGAACAAACCTGTTCCAAGCAGGTTTGAGGATTAGGATGTGTTGCTATGACAACACTTCCAGCAAGAGTTTCGAAAAACCGACAGATCCAGGATCATGCCAAATCGTCAACAATTACATCCGGCTAAACGACTAATCCACATACGAAAAATACCCCCCTGGTGTGACATATGCACTCAAACACATTCCATTCCACTCAAGTCCATTCTCCCAACAGCTGCCATCTTTGAGGAAAATGTTAATGAACTATAGATAAACCCCTTTTAACAGATAGTATTGATAAATTCAGAATGAACACATAACGTGTTTAAAACTAAATGATTATCTAGTAAAACAGCCTATAATAGCACATCATGGCAGTCTGTTGCATGATGATGTTCTTCTAATATATGCAGGGAGTGGAATTCAGAGGAGAAACAAGCTTTTAACCTTATCTGGCCAAAGTTAATAGAGAGAAAATAAAATAAGTGAGTCACAATGACATGCAATGTCTTCAAAATGTGCTCTGGAATGGTATACATTTTGAAAAAATATATATTACATATATTAAACTCCACACAGAGCCATAGCAAGGTTTGGGGCAGCCACCCGTATAATTGGTATCCTGGCTGCAAAGTCAGAAAATGAATACAGCACTGATGTACACAAAACCGAGTCCAAAACAGAACTGAGGGATTAGGGAAGAGGTGGAGGCTTTTAAAGGGGAAGACAGGAAGTGAGGTCAAAGGGGTTGGGCTCACAAGAGTCTTCAGCCATAGGCTCGAGCCCGGACGTGACATCACAGGGGCCGGAGCCGGCAAGGTCTTCTTCAATAGGCTCAGACCCGGAAGTGACTCCAAGAGGGCCAGGTGAGATCCCCTGTGAATGGTCTACAGGCAAGGGAGAAAAAGAGTCAGTGTACTCTGCCACATCCTGGTCTGGTTCGGAATTGCCCTTACCCAAGCCCTTTAGCTGCCTCCCATGCGCATGTGTGTGAGAAATACATATATATATATATATATATATATATATACACTGTATATATATATATATATGCGTGTGTGTGTGTGTTTTTTTTAAAAACCTGCTCCACCACAGACCTTTTTTTCACTACAAAGCCACCTAATAAAATGGATAGGTCCCTTTGCCGTATGTCAATCATCTGAGAATAAGTCAGCTAACACATGTAGTAAATTTAGTAAAGAGAGCTGCACTATAAAAGTGCAGACCGTATAGTTATACCACACTGCCGACTTGAACATCACATAAAGGGATAATTTTCCTGCAAATCATCTAATGTAGTCTACCTAATTTTCTGCATGAAATGTCCTGACACTGCACTCTATGTGGGAGAAACTGGACAAACACTCTGCCAGAGAATGAATTTACACAGGTTCCACATTAAACATGGCAACAAAGATGTTCCTGTGGCGGCCCACTTCAACAGCCATGGACACTGTGAGAAGGACTTTGAAGTCACAGTGCTTATGGGCAACTTCAAAACACAGCAAGAGAGAAAAGAATGGGAAGTTAAACTCATGCTAAAATTTAATACTTTACAACATGGATTGAATAAAGACAAGAGTTTTTTGGCCAGCTATGAGGACCTTGCGCAAATTGTTTGTGGGTTTGTGTGCTATTCTGACGCCTGACTTGGCCAGGATGCTCAGAAATTAACCAACACATCAGCTTCCTGGACATCTACATCAAAAGAAATAATGACGCCACCCTGACCACAAGTGTTTACTGTAAAGAATGCTACGCAGACAAGATATTACACTTCACCAGCAACCACCCGGTATCTCATAAACGGAGATGTGTTAAAACTCTATTCAGAAGAGTCCACACCCATTGTAATACGAAGGAAACAAAAATGAATGAGAGACGCTATCTCTTCCATCTTTTCACTTCAAACGGATACTCAAAAACATTCATTAATCGGAGCTTACACAGAAGACGGCAAAAAACTCAGCAAACAATCGAATTGAATCAGAACCCCCACCCCACCTGGCACTCACTCCCTTATCACCACAAGGTGTCTGAAGGTACAGCGCGCATCCTGGCCAAGTCAGGCGTCAGAATAGCACACAAACAATTTGCGCACGGTCCTGTTTAATGCTAAAAACAAGAAATCGATAACAGAACCACGAAACGCAGTTTATAGCATACCATGCAGTTCTTGCTCAGCGGTATACATAGGACAAACTTCAAAAAGAATCGCAACACGTATACAGGAACATCACAACGCAGTCAGAAGAAAGGACTCACTTTCATTGATCTACACGCATACTAAATCAACAGGACATACATTTAACTGGGACAATGTACAAGTAAAATTTAAAGCCAGTACTAAAAGTGCCAGAGAGCTGGCCGAATTTTGGCTATCAAATGAGAACGCCATCAACAGACACTTACACATAAATCCAGCATATGCAAACTTAAGAACAACATGTTCATAATAAAACTGTACACCCAATACCCCCCACACCCCCTCCACGTAATGTTTTGCTATATATTGCCTTTGATTCTTGTAAGTCTAAGCATTATCCTCTGATGAAGACCCCTGGCAGGGGTTGAAAGCTCAGGAATAAAAACTACTTTATGATACGTGATTAATTTTTCTCCCTTTGTGGATCTCCAGCTGCAAATATGCAAACCGTATCACAGACCTTCTCTATGATAGATAGATATATATATATCTATATACACACACACACTATATATATATATATATATATATACACACACACACACACACACACATACAGTACAAGTTTTAGGCAGGTGTGAAAAAAATGCTGTAATCAAAGAATGCTTTCAAAAATGGAAGCGTTAATCATTTATTTTCATCAATCAACAAAATGTAGTGAATGAACAAAAGAGAAATCTAAATCAAATCAATATTTGGTGTGACCACCCTTTGCCTTCAAAACAGCATCAATTCTTCTACGTACAGTTGCACACAGTTTTTGAAGGAACTCGGCTGGTAGGTTGTTCCAAACATCTTGGAGAACTAACCACAGATCTTCTGTGGATGTAGGCTTCCTCACATCCTTCTGTCTCTTCATGTAATCCCAGCACACTCGATGATGTTGAGATCAGGGCTCTGTGGGGGCCATACCATCACTTCCAGGACTTCTTGTTCTTCTTTACGCTGAAGATAGTTCTTAATGACTTTGGCTGTATGTTTGGGGTCGTTGTCCTGCTGCAGAATAAATTTGGGGCCAATGATACGCCTCCCTGATGGTATTGCATGATGGATAAGTATCTCCCTGTATTTCTCAGCATTGAGAACACCATTAATCCTGACCAAATCTCCAACTCCATTTGCAGAAATGCAGCCCCAAACGTTCAAGGAACCTCCACCATGCTTCACTGTTGCCTGCAGACACTCATTATTGTACCGCTCTCCAGCCCTTCGACGGACAAACTGCCTTCTACTACAGCCAAATATTTCAAATTTTGACTCATCAGTCCAGAGCACCTGCTGCCATTTTTCTGCACCCCAGTTCCTATGTTTTCGTGCATACTTGAGTCGCTTGGCCTTGTTTCCACATCGGAGGTATGGCATTTTGGCTGCAACTCTTCCATGAAGACCACTTCTGGCCAGACTTCTCTGGACAGTAGATGGGTGTACCTGGGTCAACTGGTTTCTGCCAGTTCTGAGCTGATGGCATTGCTGAACATCTTCTGATTTCGAAGGGTAATAAGCTTGATGTGTCTTTCATCTGCTGCACTAAGTTTCCTTGGCCGACCACTGCGTCTACGATCCTAAACGTTGCCCGTTTCTTTGTGCTTCTTCAAAAGAGCTTGAACAACACATGTTGAAACCCCAGTCTGCTTTGAAATCTTTGTCTGGGAGAGACCTTGCTGATGCAGTAGAACTACCTTGTGTCTTGTTGCTGTGCTCAATCTTGCCATGACATGAAACTGTCTTCCACAACCTCACCTTGGTAGCAGAGTTTGGCTGTTCCTCACCCAGTTTTAAGCCTCCTACACAGCTGTTTCTGTTTCAGTTAATGACTGTGTTTCAACCTACGTTTGACATTGATGATCATTAGCACCTGTTTGGTATAACTGGTTGATCATACACCTGACTATAATCCTACAAAATCCCTGACTTTATGCAAGTGTACCTATAAGAATTGATGCTGGTTTGAAGGCAAAAGGTAGTAACACCAAATGTTGATTTGATTTAGATTTTTCTTTTGTCCGCTCACTTTGCATTTTGTAAATTGATAACAATAAACAATCATTATTTATATTTCTGAAAGCATTATTTGTTTACAGCATTTTTTCACACCTGCCTAAAACTTTTGCACAGTGCTATATATATATATACACTAATGCACACTATAATGTATAATAAATGCTTGAATTTTACAAGTTATTTCATTTTTCTTGGAATGAGTAGCACATTTACCTTGACAGCACATTGAGGATCAGAGAAATTTGTAGAAAGCTAATCATGTACTGGCTATATGAACCACAATGATAATTTTAAACTCCCACCTAAATAATTTTACAGGAGTAAGTCAGACTAGAATAGACCAGAATAATAGAATAGAATGCCTTTTATTGTCACTATACACATGTACAATGAGATTAAAAGCAGCTCCTTCAGTGCAGGCATATATGTAGAACACAACAAGTAAATAAACAAATAAACAAATGGTGCAAAAAGTTGCAAAAAAAAAAAAGTTCTGTGAAGCTATATACAAATGGAAAGAATAATAACTAAATCGAGTTATTGCACATTATTTAAATGCTGGAAAGAATAAATAACTATTGCTCTATTGGGTTATTGCACATAATTTAAATATTGCACAATAATGATGATCATGTGCAGTGAGTAGTGGATGTTGGACCCTGAGAGCAATGATATTGTACAGTATACAGATATTACACAGTTATTATCAGTACTATTTAGATGTTGGATATTGCACAGTTGATGGATAGAAGGAAGTCCAGGGGTTGGGGGGTTAGACTGTGTAGTCAGTGCATGTGTGAGTTTAGAATGGTTATGGCTTTTGGGAAAAAACTGTTCTTGAGTCTGTTTGTCCTTGTTGTGATGCACCTGTAGCATCTCCCTGAGGGCAGCAGGTCAAACAGATCAGAGCCAGGGTGGGAGCTGTCCTTAATGATGTTTTTTGCTCTGCTGAGGCAGCGGGAGATGTAAATGTCCATCAAGGAGGGGAGAGGGCAGCCGATGATCTTCTGTGCTGCCTTTACTACTCGCTGAAGCCTCTCCCTGTCTGCCATGGTGCAGCTGCCGTACCATACTGTGATACAGTACGTCAGCAGGCTCTCGATGGACGAGCGGTAGAAGGTCAGTAGCAGTTTGGAGTCCAGGTTGTGCTTTCTGAGGACCCTCAGGAAGTGTAAACACTGCTGAGCCTTCTTGATGACTACTGTGATGTTGTCTGTCCAGGAGATGTCAGCGGAGATAAGGACACCAAGAAACCGGAAGGTATGGACCCTCTCCACACACTCGCCGTTGATGTAGAGGGGGGCTAGGTCGGTGCTGTGCCTCCTGAAGTCGACAATGATCTCCTTGGTTTTTCTGGTGTTCAGAGCCAGATTGTTCTTTGAACACCAGGCTGCCAACTTCAGGACCTCCTCTCTGTAATCTGCCTCGTCTCCCTTTGAGATGAGTCCGACCACTGTGGTATCATCAGCAAACTTGACGATGAGGTTGTTGTGGGCCGGACTGCAGTCATGGGTGTAGAGACAGTACAGAAGGGGGCTCAGCACACAGCCTTGCGGGGTACCGGTGTTTAGTGTGCGAATGGAGGAGTGGTGGGGGCAGAGTCTCACAGCCTGGAGCCGGTTGGTAAGAAAGTCTTTTATCCAGACACATGTGAGAGGGGGGAGGCCACGAGTGACCAGTTTGGTGATGAGAATGTCAGGAATGATTGTATGAAAAGCTGAGCTGTAATCCACAAACAGCATCCGGACATAGCTCTGCTGCTGCTCCAGATGGCTCAGCACAGAGTGGAGAGCTACAGCAATGGTGTCTTCTGTGGATCTGTTCGTGCGATATGCGAATTGGTAGGGATCGAAGTCTTGGAGGAGATAGTCCTTGATGTGCTGGAGAACCAGTCTCTCGAAGCACTTCATGATTACTGGAGTGAGGGCCACAGGGCGATAATCATTTAGGCTGGTGATGGGAGACTTCTTCGACACTGGAATGATTGTGGCTGATTTAAGGCAGGATGGAATGACTGCCTGGGCTAGGGTGAGGTTGAAGATTTTGGTAAAGATAAAGGTGAGCTAGTGGGCACATGCTCTGAGCACCCTACCAGGCACTCCATCTGGGCCGGCAGCCTTCTTGGGGTTCACTGCCAGGAGCACCCGTCTGACATCGTGCCCCTTTACAGTGAGTGGAGTAGTGCAGGAACCTGGTGAGGGTGGGAGCAGGGCTGGAGCAAGTGAGTGCTGCTGTTGCGATGATTCAAAGCGAGCAAAGAAGCAGTTTAGCTCCTCTGCTAGCGGTGCACTCAGATCTCCTGTTGTTGCATCACAGCCTCTGTAGTTTGTGATGTTTTGTATTCCCTGCCACACCTCCCGCGTATTGTGGCTGGACAGGTGGGACTCTATGCTCCTTTTATGGTCCGTCTTGGCTTTTTTAATTCCACTTTTCAGAGCGGCTCGGGCAGCCCTGTACAGAGCTCTGTCACCTGACCTGAAAGCAGCGTCACGGTCTCTGAGGAGTATACGGACCTGGCTGGTCATCCAGGGTTTCTGGTATGGGAAAACCCGAATGTTTTTGTCCACAGTCACATTCCCGATGCAGAACTTGATATAGTCCAGTACCGTTCCTGTGAATGTTTCCAGCTCTTGGTGTTCAAATATGTCCCAGTCCGTCTGTTCGAAGCAGTCCTATAGCTTGGAGAGTGCATTTTCATGCCAGGTTGTAACAGTCTTTATGGTGGGCTTGGCACTGCGTCTGAGGGGGGTGTAGGCTGGGGAGAGCAGGGAGAAAGATGGTCGGACTGTCCGAGTTCGGGGAGGTGTATGGCTCTGTATGCGTGCTTGATGTTGGAGTAAACATGGTCCAGAGTGTTCTCCCCTCTAGTAGAACACTTAACATGTTGATAAAATTTTGGGAGTACAGTCTTCAAGTTGGCCTTGTTAAAGTCTCCTGCAATTATATGAGCACTGTCAGGGTGGGCTCGCTGCTGTTCGTTAATGGTATTCTGCAGGAGAGAGAGCGCCGTGTTTACATTGGCGTTGGGTGGAATGTACACAGTCATGACAATCACCACTGTTAGCTCTCTCGGTAGAAAAAAAGGCTGGCATCTTACAGACATGTACTCGAGGTCAGGTGAACAGTGTTTGTCTATAATTGTCCCGTTGTTGCACCAATTCTCATGCATGTAAATACAGAGTCCCCCTCCCCTGCTCTTACCGGATTCCTTTGTCCTGTCCCAGAGGAGCAGAGTGCGACCTGCTAGCTGCATACTAGCATCGGGTATCCCTGGGTGAAGCCAGGTTTCAGTTATAATCAAAACACAGCAGTCACGAACATAGCGATTTCCAGCGAGTTGTAATTCCAAGTCATCCGTTTTATGCACCAGGGATCTGGCATTGGTGAGATACAGGCTCGGTAGTGGTGGCTTGTGCGGTTGTTTCTTTAGTCTTAGCATAACTCCAGATCTGCGGCCCCGCTTCTGCTTCCTTTCTCCGTCTGCGCCGTCTCCCAGACCCGACAACAATCCACGGAGAGCCCGCTGGTCTCACTATGTTGTCTGGGATGTTGTATGTGTGATGAAAACCACTCGAAACAGATGTCTGGCACTGGACACCGATGTCTATATGGTTCTGATGGGTGTAGCGGATGTTCGCCGAACCGATCTTGCACAAATAAGCAAGAAAAAAGTACAAAAACAACAACAAAGAGCACTGAAAAGGAGAGCTGTGAGCCGCTGCGACCATGCGCGCCACCATTGCAATTACTGTACTACTAAAGAACAATATAGGATACTGAGATATTTCAAACAAAAATTGAACTTTCCTGATACATTTCCTTGAAAAATAAATGTGCCAAATTTCAACAAAATTGGTCCAGTGGGAGAAGCTTAGAGCACTTGCAGAGGACATCTTGTCATTTACCATTCAGGGATATCATAGTTTCCTGGGGGCCTTCAAAAGAAGCTTTCCTTTCAAACATTATTTAGAGTGCTGGCACCACTGATTATCTAACAGCAAGTCTGCCTGGCAGTGCATGTCTCCATTGAATTTCTGCTAGACACTGGTTCCATCTCCTTGGTGAGATGGGGGGACTGCTACTGGGGATAAAGCTTTTAGCTCTGGAGTGCTGCACTGAGCAACATGAAAACAATTATCAGTTGTTCCACATTTTGATTTTCTCTCCTGTGACTATGAGCTACCGTAATGCACCTGCAGTTTGAACACGATTTGGATGGTTCCTGCACAAGACCAATGCATTCTAGGAGCAGATTCCTTGGTGGCACACAGAGTGGTCTTGAATTTTGAAAAAGAGAAGCTGCACCTCTATGGAGCCTCTTGGATTACACCCCAACCACAGCCTTTAAGATGTCAACATCCAGAATCCAACTGGGTCCACACCATCAACAAAGAATCCCACCAGAGGCTCTCGTCATCTGGTATAGAAATGTTAAAGGACAATAACACTGATAGGCAGCCCCTGACATCTGAACCTGAGTCTGCAACAACTAACACAGCTGTCAGGGCTTTGAGGTGGCAGAGCACATTGGATTTGGCACAACACTAATGGCCATAGTTTCTCCAGATTCTGGATGAGCACTACAATAAAACAGATCTGGTTCAGCACCGCTTCAAGAAAGGCAGTTTTGCTCCAATCTGACACTTGCCAAATGCCAAACAGCAAAAGAAAGGATCTGGGAAATGGAAGCAACAGGCTGACTGAAACATCATCAGGTTGTGGGCAGCTCCAGGAATGCTTGTCAACAAAACCGATGACAGCTAGTGCTTTTGCATTGACTACAAGACGTTGAGTGTTGTGATTCAGTGTGCATTTACTTCATGATTTATGTATTAATTTTATAATCACATTTTAATGTCAGATGTTATTAATCATGATTACATACACTTATGCAATTGATTATTTTTTTAATTGATTCCCAGCCCAACCAAAACATCAACGTAAATACAGTAGAAAAGACATGTGTAGTGCCCACGGTTGTACTGATACAGATTTAGTATACTTCTTTCGTGTTACATGTTTTGAAACAGTCTTCAATACACAGCCCAATGCCTCAATTGGGACAGTAGAATCATGTTTCTTTGCATAGTTTGCTTATAATATTTTTTTCTGTTGCTTGCACATGAAAGAGTAGAATGTCAGTGCCTGATCCAATCAATGCGTTGCTTGTGTTACTGCAGGCTATCACAACGCAAGGCTTAGTGACATCTAAAACGAACATTGATATCTGCTGCATTGTGAACAGTGCTCAGCAGGCTAATGTCTTTCTTATCTTTTTACATATTTGCAATTATTTTGCCTTTTTGCCACACACATCCTTGCATCATGATGAACCTTGGGTGGCTGAATTCACCAGGCATATCACAGCATATCAGTTGTACAGTGCTGTATGCATCAGTTTCACTAGCCATGTCAACATTGTTTATAATTCCATTTCAATGCACAACAATATGGATATTTAACATTCATGGACCCTATAAGAATTTCTTTATTAGATTCAGTGTTCTCCCTAGCATTTAGTTGAGTGCCCGGCTGTCATCTCGCATGACATTGTGAGATGACAGCCACAGATCTACAGGCACAGGCAGATCTAATGATCTGAAGAGATGGCAAGGGTGGGAAAATAGTTTAGAAGCAGGATCGCAAGTGGCGAGGGGAGAGGCGCAGGACAGGATGTTGCCAATCACTCGATGCTGAACAAGCTAATAGCGGGGACAAAACGGAGTGGAGTTCACAAGCAAAGAGTATGTGGAGGTGGGCTTTCGAAAGGGGGGTGTACATGGTAATAGTGGGGGCGAAGCAGCTTAATACAGTAGCAAGGAGTATGGAGAGGTGGGCGGGTGAGAGGGGGCTGTACATGCTAATAGTGGGAGCGGAGCGGCAGTTTACAAGCAAAGACGATGTGGAGGTGAGCGGGCAAGAGGAGGGCTGATAAAATAAAAAAAGTCTAGTGGAACCAGCCTGTCAGATATCAGAAAAAAGGTGTCAGGAAGTGACGTCTCTGTCCTCAGTGCCAGTGCAGTCTGTGCTGTGCTGCTAAGCATACAGCTGCTCTCTTTTTGTTCAGTGCATAGCAAACCAATATGCAGTATATACTGTTGTTTAAGCATTAGGTTTGTTCTGTGTGCAAAAATCCTTGTAGCACTCACTGTGGTTCCTGTTAAAGTGACTCCCTCCTCCGTTTTTATATTTGCTCATACTGAGGGTTTTGTTAAAGTGACCCCATCTGCCGTTCTTATATTTGCTCATATTTGGACCTGCGTCCATATTGCAAAAAGTGTGCAGAAACCCTTGCAGCATACACTGTGTCCTGAGCAAAAGTTTTGTCACCGAATTGCTGAGGGTTTTGTTAAAGTGACCCATCTGCCATTACTTTTTGTGTTCATATCTTGCCCTGCCGTAGTGCAAGTGTGCATTGAATATCCAACAGGCTCCCACTTTCCCACTTGAAAGTCTTACTTATAGGTACTTTTCATTTTTTCCACACGTTTTACCAACATGAGTAAAAAAAGTGATCAGAGAACAATACCACTCAGTTATTTCAGAAAAAAGACACCACAAGCAATGAAGGTGCAGTGTCAACTCCTGATGTGGCAATTTCAGACAAAAACATTGTAGAGGCTGGTCCATCAGGGGAAATCTCTTCAGCACACACTCTGCCAATTGATAAATTAAAGCACCGCTTATCTGGCATAAACAAACAATGGTTTAAAGATTTTGATTGGTTAATGGTCAAAGAAAATGGTATGTGGTACTCATTGTGCATGAAATATACAAACAAACATCCCGCAAGGAGAGAGTTACCTTGGGTAAATGTGCCTTGTACAAGAATTTGAAAAGAAAGCTCGCTGGACCATGAAAAAGTAAAACGCACATTGAGTCTTCTGCTGACCTTTTAGGAAAGCATGTACTAGAGCAAACTGGAATCGGTCAAATTGAAAGATCTGTATCTGTGTTAAATAACTTACAGAGAGATGCCTTTGTGGGAGCTTTAAGATCCATGCATTGGTTGGCAAAAAATGAGTTGCCACATACAACATTGTTTGAAAAGCTGTTGAAACACTGTAAAGAAATAGGTTGTTCCTTTTTACAACATCTCAGTGTTGGTGAAAATGCACATTACACCTCTGAAAGAATAATGCAAGATCTGCAGGATGTCTTAGCATCAGAAATAAAGTCTACTTAAAAATATACACGCTGAAAATGTTTTCAGTATTCTGTGTCATGAAACCACAACATCTCAGTTGTAAAACAATTAATTACCTATATTAAATATGTTTGCCAGGTCACTAAAGAGGTCAGAATTAGTTTTGTATCAACCCGCAATATAATTGATGGCAAAGTGGAGACTATAACCAACACACTGAGTGTGACTATGGACACTCTAGGATTGAAAACTGCTAATTTGGGTCCGATGGAGCGGTTGTTATGATTGGGAAACAGAAAGGTGTGGAAAAGCTGCTTAAAGATAAAACATCTGGACTCTTTGTCAACTGCCACTGTGTTAATCACCTATTGGCCCTTGCAAGTGCCCAAGTAGCAGCTGCTGTACCTTATTTAACAAAACTAAATGACATCTTAAGGCAGCTGTTCTATTTCTTCCAAAATTCTTCAGTTGGATGGCTGGTTTAACAGAAATTCAAAATACTCTGAACATTCCCCAGATTAAGTTGAAAATGGCCTTTGACACTAGATGGCTGCCTCATGACTTTGCAGTACAGTCACTACGACAGTGTATGATGAGTGTCATAGCTGCACTGGAAAGAGAGGCCACTGAACGAAATGACATCACAGCTGAAGGATTAAGCAGGTGTATTAAAACGTACAATTTTGTTTCCTCTCTGATGATGTTTTCAGATGTATTACCTTTGTTGTCCAACTTATCTAAGGCTTGGCAAAGGCAAGATGTCAGTCTTACCGAAATTGAGCCAATTTTGCTCACCACAAAATTGTCCATCATGGAGTTGAAAGACACTCCTGGGAGAAATATTCAAAGCCTTCATCATTGTCTGGCAGAAGAATGGTCAGAACTCTGCATTGTTTACACATAGAGTGATGTAATGTCATTCAAAACTGCAATATATGATAAATACCTAGAGACAGTTGTCAAGCACCTAGATGCAAGATTCCCTAACGTGCCAATTATTCCCAGCTTTTCAAAAGCTTTCAATGCAGAAACTTACGATTCAAGTGAATCTGCTGAAATTCTTTTCAATCATTACGCCAAAAATGGTACCCTCCAATTTTAAAATATGAAAGTAGCAGGCAAGAATGAACAGTTGCATCAAAAATGATCAGAAGTCAATTATACAAAGACTTCAGTCCAAAGCAGATTTTACTAAAAATGGCAACAACAACAGAGCTCAAAGAGTCGTTTCCAAATTTAGCCAAACTAGCTCATATTGGGCTATTGATCCCAGTGAGCACAGCTGAATGTGAAAGGGGGGTTTCTGCACTTAAAAGAATCAAGACATGTTTGAGAAATCTCATGAATCAAAGCATGCTAAATAGTCTCATGCTGATCTCCTTGGAGCGCCCAGATCCTGGGGACTTTGATTATGGGAAAGCTGCAGACAACTGGACCTCTAGGAAGAAAAGAAGAATAAATATTTAACTGAAGACGCCTTCTGCATATGCAAGTTGGCTATTTTTAAATTTTTCTTCATTAGGTTTCCCATACTTTTTTTTCATTGTTTTCACTTTTCTTCCTGATAGCGACAATACTTGTGCCTCTTGGTTTATGTCATAACAATTGTTATCTACAATTTTTGTTAGGGTTGCAGGATCCTGAATTGGATACCTCTTAAATTTAATAAAAATATTCTGGTGTAAGTGTCAAACCTTAAAAAAGGAAGTTATATTGAGCATTGGAATATAATTAATAATAATTAACTAATAAAAATAGTGCACATTTAATTTTCTCCACCACCAAATTTCCCCATCCTGCCCCACCTGGCTACTTTTTCATGCCACCCAGCTGGAAAAAATTTCTGGGGAGAACACTGAGATTCATAATCAATACACGAATTATAATTAAACCCATTATTGCAATTTTTGAGCTAAGGCAAATATCTTCTTTGATTTGCATGTTGAACAGCAGTTTCCCTATTCATAGCAATATGTTTTAAGGTATATTTAGTAACAGCAGCTCTGTAAATTTCTGGATGTTTATTTGTGTATTTAGCAACTGAAATTCTGTTCATTTTAGGAGTTTTTGTGCATATTTAGCAAGCACAACTCTGCTCACTTTGGGATTTTTTGTGCCTACTTAGTAACTGTCATTTTTTGTGTATATTTAGCAATGGCAGCTCTGTTGCTCTCGAGATTTTTTCAGCACATTTAGCCACAAATCTTTTAATTGATTTCCTCTGATATTGTCTGTATATGTAGTACAGCACTTACAGTACAGTTTTCTGTTTTAATAATACATTTTTGAGATGCTTTGGTCACATCAGATAAGCAAGTGAATGTACTTGATTATGATATTTGGTGTAACCAATTTTGAGTTTGACTAAAATCAATAGTTTTAATTGGTTCGTAAACATCAAAATGAACTCCTCATTAAATTCCTGGGAAACACAATCTTTTACGTGATCGACTGTATACCCCAAATTTACTAAACAATGTGCCATTTTGGCAAACTTTAAATACAGTTGTAAAAATTGTTGGTGTAGCAAACAATTTGCAAGTGGTAGTATAGGCTGAGGGATTTTGCTTATTATTCGTATACATTACAGAAAACTCCCACTGTCTCAATACAATTTGAACACTTTGATGCCGAATTTCCAAACTTACACAATGATAGAGAACAAACCTAACAATTTCCATCTGCCTTTAAACATATTATATCGTGTGGAATTGATATATTGTCAATCAAAATAGATTCCATTTTAATTGATCAAAACCAATATGCATCTTGAAACAGGTGCTGTGTATGAAAGCAACAGGTTTGTTTAGCAGAACTTTCATCATTCTATCCACTTCACAGATCGACCTGCACTAGTGACAGCACCTGTCAATGGTGTGTCTTTTTTCTGTCTAAGACAACTCCCCATCTTCACTTCTCAGTCCAACTTATTGACCTGTGTTGCTGTTCATCTACATCACAATTTCAACCAAATTAGTCAAAGTGTTTATCTAGTTTTTCTAGTGGGGTTTACCCCTAAATATTGGTATACTGAAATGTCCGTTCTTAGAAGATAACTAGTGCCCTAGATGTACCATCCTGCCAAATTTCTTCCTTTTAACAGGACATTGTGTCTTGTTGATGAGTAAACAATGAGTAAGCAAGCAGGTAACTTTATATATATATATATATACTAGCCAACCCACGGCATAACATACGCCGCATAATTATGTATTGATGGGTGAACACTTGCTGAACGACACAGTTGTCCAAATGGGGTGGGTTTGTGGATACCACTGTGAGTGAATGAAAAGATGGACCTCTGGAGAGAGCAACATACAATTGTCCGTGACTGAAAGCGGGATCGTCTGTGACGATGGAGGCCACGCTGGTGAAAGTTACTTCGTCAGTAGGGATAAGTTTCAGCACTTGTACATTAAGGTGTAGAGAGTCTTCGTTGTTGACGCTTAATATAGCTTGCGTACTGAGTTGTTCCGGAGTCACAGTTGAGAAACACTTTTTTAATGTCTTTTAAGCACAGGGAAAAAAATTAACATGTGAAACATCCGTAATGTAATAAGCCACCAAGAAAAGTAACATTGCAACAATGCACGCTATGATCCAATTGCTGTAAACAGAAGTGAAAACAAAATCGAGGCCGGTGCATTCTTTAACTGCCTTGTAGCGCAATGGTAGTGCTGCTGTTTTGCAGTAAGGAGACTGTGGAAGATTTTGGGTTCGCTTCCCGGTTTCTCCCTGTGTGGATAGAGCTTTGAATACTGAAAACACCGGTATATCAATGTAATGAAGTATTATTATTCTTATGCGTCCAGCGTTCTCTCTCTCCCGCGCCTGTATGCGTGTGTGTGTGTGTCGCTCGCTGCACATGTTCCTGCAGGCATACCAGTAAGTGAATGAAAAGATGGAACTCTGGAGAGAGCAACATACAACTGTCCGTGACTGAAAACTGGTTTTGACAGATACATGCACATCTTTTTGAAAGTTTGGCCCTGTGCCTTATCAATTGTCATCGCAAAGGCAAATCTAACAGGAAATTGTCTTCGTGTTAAAGTAAAAGGCAAATTATCCGCGACAAACTGTTTTACACGCTGCATACCAACCCGCGGCGTAGTATATGCCGTATAATCACGCCGCTTTTTTAATGTTTTTTAAGCAGAGGGAAAAAATGAACATTTGCAAAATCCGTAACGCCACTTTCAGTAAGTACAATGCACATGCGTTTAATTTGTCAGCCACTTTTTGCCAGCAATCTTTTCTGGTTTGGGCTGCTTTTGCAGTGTTACCGCTTGTGCATATTAAATCTTGAAATCCTTCGAGTAACTAATTAACTAACTAACACCCACCCAGCTTGTGAGAAAAAAATGTGCCCGTTCTTTCATCATTTTGTTGCAGCCTATCAAAGACTTGCTGATCATGTTTTCTAGACTCAATATACAGTGGAACCTCGGTTCACAACCATAATTCGTTCCAAACCTCTGGTCGTAAACCGATTTGGTCGTGAACCGAAGCAATTTCCCCCATAGGATTGCATGTAAATACAATGAATCCATTCCAGACCATACGAACTGTATGTAAATATATTTTTTTAAAGATTTTTAAGCACAAATATGGTTAATTATTACACCATAGAATGCACAGTGTAATAGTAAAAACATTGAATAACACTGACATAAACACCCAGGCTCTCTGCTCAGCTGCATGGCATGTGCAGTGCATGAGCAGGCTCTCTCTCTCTCAGCAGCACGTGAGCCTCCCCAGCCCCCCCTCTCTCTCTCTCTCAGCAGCACACGAGCCCCCTCCCCCTCTCTCAGCAGCACGCGAGCCTTCCCAGCCCCCCTCTCTCTCTCAGCAGCACGTGAACCTCCCCAGCCCCCCTCTCTCTCTCTCTCTCTCTCTTTCTCAGCAGCACGCGAGCCTCCCCAGCACCACCCCCTCTCTCTCAGCAGCATGCGAGCCCCCTCCCCCTCTCTCAGCAGCACGCGAGCCTCCCCAGCCCCCCCCTCTCTCTCAGCAGCACGTGAGCCTCCCCAGCCCCCCCTCTCTCTCTCTCTCTCAGCAGCACGCGAGCCCCCTCCCCCTCTCTCAGCAGCACGTGAGCCTTCCCAGCCCCCCCTCTCTCTCTCTCTCTCTCAGCAGCACGCGAGCCCCCTCCCCCTCTCTCAGCAGCACACGAGCCTCCCCAGCCCCCCCCCTCTCTCTCTCGCAGCAGCACACGAGCCTCCCCAGTCCCCCCTCTCTCTCTCTCTCTCTCTCTGAGCAGCACACGAGCCCCCCCTCTCTCTCTCTTTCTCTCTCTCTCTCTCTCAGCAGCACGCGAGCCCCCTCCCCCTCTCTCAGCAGCTCGCGAGCCTCCCCAGCCCCCCCCTCTCTCTCTCTCTCTCTCAGCAGCACGCGAGCCCCCACCCCCTCTGTCTCTCTGCTTCGGGCATTTCTCCCCTGTGTAGTGTGTGAGCGAGTGAGGAGAGAGAGAGAGCAAGCCAGTACGTTACAGTGAGCGAGAGCAGGCTTGAAGGCAATGTGTTCCTGTGGTATAGCGGGTCCATAGCTCCCCTTCAAAAGGGCATTTTTAATCAGGCGACTGAGAGTAGTGGAGTCAGGCACAGAGAAGGTCAGCTGCAGAGAGAGCGTCTCGACTGTTGCAGGGCCTGAAGCAGGTGAGACGCTAATGAAAAAGAGGCACAGGGCTTATTGGTTTTTAAAGGCTGCTTCCTTCATTGTGTTTTAACTTCAGTTTTAAAGGATTGTGCGGCTCTCTCTTGCGCTGCCTGTGTGTGCCTCTCTGTGTGTGTGTGTGTGTGTGTGTGTGTGTGTGCACGCCCCTCTGTCTCTCTGGCGCTGCCTGTGTGTGCGCGGCTCTCTCTATCGCGCTGCCTGTGTGTGCCTCTGTCTCTCTCTGGCGCTGCCTCTGTGTGAACCAAGGTTCCACTGAGGTTGACTAATGAAAAGTCAACGTGGCTCAGAGCTGCAAGTGTACTGTGGCACAGACAAACAGAAATGACGGCATGTTTCCCTTGGCGTCGTGTCCGAGTTGGTGGGCGTGGCTCTGTGATTCTTTCGTCGTATCCAATGGTCTAAGAGTTGGTGGGCGTGGCTCCTTCCTGCGTGCGCCATTGGCGTCTTACTTGTCGGCGGTTTAGTGAATCCACGCCCCTTCCGGCGTGCTTTCCATGGTCGGCTACTTGTCTTCTGGCTTAGTGAATTATATATATAGACTAGCAAAATACCCGCGCTTCGCAGCGGAGAAGTAGTGTGTTAAAGAGGTTATGAAAAAAAAAGGAAACATTTTAAAAATAACGTAACATGATTGTCAATGTAATTGTGTTGTCATTGTTATGAGTGTTGCTGTGTTTTATATATATAAAATACACACACACACATATAAACATATATATACATATACATATACACATATATATACATATCTACATATATATATATATATATATATATATATACATATACACATCCACATATCAACATATATATATACACATATATACACACACACACGCTTTATGGGTGATGATTGTTTTACTCTTTTTATCTTTATTTTATTTTATTGTAGAATCAACTCGTATCTGCGCACAGCAGGGCAGCCGTGGGCGGATGCGTATGGTGTATTCACTCCATGTTATCGTGCATTGCGCTGTCAGTGGTATTTTGATAAAAGAATTTGAACAACATATAAGAAGCGTATAAAGTATTAAACAGTAAAACATTAACATTTAAGAAGTAAAGTTACATTAAGTACTACTGCAGTGCCTTCGGGTATACCTCATTTTTTGTTTGCCCATTACATGCTTAAATGTATACATTTTTTGGTGCACCTACCCGAGAACACGCGACATATAACCGAGCGTGGGAGAAGCATGGATTTTAAACACGCGTTGAGTTCATCTGCTGGTCTCTCTCGTGGAATAACTGGTAATGTTTGACTAAAATCTACAGCGAGTAAAACGACATTACCTCCTATTTTTTTTTTTACGATCTCTGAGATCTTGCTTTTTTCGGTTCAAGGCTTCATAAGCTCTTTTATGTTGTATGGTGTACTTATCCCAAACCATCATCTTTGAATGTTGCAAGACTTTCGCCTTGTATGTAGATCGGGGTAATTACATTCATTGCATTTCTAGTCTGAATCACAATGTGATTGTATGGGTGGTTACCTGGCACTGTAGGGTTGCCACCCGTCCTTTAAAATACGGAATCGTGCCGCGTTTGAGAATGAAATTGCGCGTCCCGTTTTGAATCAATACTGGACGGGATTTATCCCGTATTTTTTTTATCATTTTTTTTTTAAAGCAGCGTCTCATGCAAATGATCCCACACGCATTTTATGAAGATGCCTCCTTTCCTACTTTTGATTGGGTAATACTTGATGTCATCGTTAGTTTGATTGGTGTTTTTAACTGTCCAGTGAGGAGGGCGTGTCTTTTAAGTACAGTCTGCAAAGTGTTGGCACTGAGATGTGGCGTCAGCGCCATAGTTGAAGCCCCTAACGTTGCGGTCAGCAAGTCGGCTAACATCCGCCATGTGCCGTCTTTCAGTTGCGAGAAGCAGATCATAGAATGGTTGAAACTGTTGCCCCTAACATTGCGCCACGGCGTGTGGTTCGTTTATACCTCGTGTCTTCTCATTAAACTTTTATCTCGCGAATATGTTATTGCAATCCGCAGCGGGAGCGTTTCTATAAACTTAATTTAAACTTACGTTTTACACCGTGCTTTGTTTCCCTTATGAACATGCTTGTATGCTTAACTCGCTCCGTTCTCAATTGTTTAATTAATTTTTAGCTCTTCGCTGTTTGCGGCTGTTCCTCCATTTCCCCCTACTTCGTTCTTTTATCTCGCGAATATGTTATTGCAATCCTTAACGGGAGCGTTTCAATAAACTGATTGAAAATAGTTTTGCATTTACCTTTTTAGTAAAAGGCGAGCTTTTAAGCCTGAGAAATCACCCCGTAAATGCACACGTTTAATTGGACATGTGTTAATATGTATGGTTACACAGTATTAAAAGACAGTGAACAACGTCAGTTACCTTTCTTCCCGCGTTTGATAAAAGGTGAGCTTTTAAGCCTGAGAAATCACCCCGTAAATGCACACGTTTAATTGCACATGTGTTAATATGTATGCTTACACAGTATTAAAAGACAGTCAAAAATTAACGTCATTTACCTTCGTTCCCGCGTGTGACTCGTGCTGTAAATGTCTTCCTTGTTTTTAGTTCACGTGATTACGTAGGAGGCGTGATGACGCGATACGTGACTCCGCCTCCTCCATTACAGTGTATGGACAAAAAATATGTTCCAGTTATGACCATTACGCTTTGAATTTCGAAATGAAACCTGCCTAACTTTTGTAAGTAAGCTGTAAGGAATGAGCCTGCCAAATTTCAGCCTTCCACCTACACGGGAAGTTGGAGAATTAGTGATGAGTGAGTCAGTCAGTGAGTGAGTGAGTGAGTGAGTCAGTCAGTCAGTGAGGGCTTTGCCTTTTATTATTATAGATATACAGGAGCAGTCACAAGACCATCCATTTGACTTGACCCAGAAGATGCTGGCTGATTTGATACCACCTTGCAAACATGTTTGACATGTTTGGAACTGATCTTCTGACAGGGGAAAGAGCACTTTGTCTAGTATCAGCCTAATAAGACACTGTGAATACCTAATGTGACTCTTCTAATAGTAACAGAGAAGAGAACAAAACGTCTGTAGGATGTGTAGGATTTGTATTCTTGTCTAAAAATGGTAAATAATGAACAACTGACAACTATCAGCCTACAAATACACACCTAAAATACACCTTAGTTTGACTTTTAATGATGGTATAACACCTTGAGACAAACAGCTGTTAAGGAAAAAGAAGGCAGCACCTGTTCATCCACATGCAAGGGTCCCTCATCTGACAGTGAAAAGAGACAGTGTTTTGTGTCTGGTGCATTGTCTTATGGTTTTGTATATATCAGATCCACAAAATACCGTGCCTGCAGTCCTAGCAGCACTAACAGAATTTCAAAAGATTTTTGGTCTCAGAATTAATTTGAATAAAAGTGTGCTCTTTCCAGTGAATTCTCAAGCACACAATATTTGATTGGACTCCTTCCCTTTTATCATCACAGATCAGTTTAAATACTTAGAAGTAAACATCACAAGTAAACATAAAGCTCTTTATCAACAAACTTGTACTGTCTGTATGGAAAAAAATAAGCAAGACTTGCATAGATGGTCTACCCTCAATCTCACTTTAGCTGGAAGAATTAAAATTGTCAAGATGAATATCCTTCCTAAGCATCTTTTTGTATTTCAAAACATTCCAATATACATCAGTAAATAATTTTTTAAGAAATTAGATTCAACCATAAACTCATTTATTTGGAATTCAAACATTCACGTATCCAAAGGGCAACCCTAAAAAGACCTAAGGCGGAAGGTGGCATGGCTCTACCTAACTTTCAGTTTTACTACTGGGAGGCAAATATACAAGCGATAAAAACCTGGAGCCTCATGTATAAATTGTGCGTACGCACAAAAATGTTGTGTAAGCCCGTTTCCATGCTCACATTGCGATGTATAAAACCTAAACTTGGCATAAAACCACGCACATTTTCACACCAGCTAAATGCTTGGTGTACGCAAGTTTTCCGCTCGGTTTTGCAAACTGACGGCACCAAGCATTTGTTACAGTGTGGTTTCCCTTTCTTTTTTAGATCCACATCCCTGACACGGCTTTATCAAATACACTGAAATTAACCACTGTGGCGGGCCTTGTAGGATCAGGAGAGGGACTGCGCTTTCCCCGGACCACGAGATGGGCAGGCACCCTGGTTTGTATGGGGGCCACGGGAATTGAGCATGGAAGCTCAACCCTATACAGGTCACCCGCAGGGGGCGCCAGAAGATTGTGAAGCCCTGGACGTCAGCACTTCCACCACACCCGGCGGTACTGGCGGAAGTATTACCAGGGACACCCGGAATGCTTCCAGGTGCTCATGCGGCACTTCCGTCACACTAGGATGTGCTGCAGGAAGCTCATCAACCATATATTGTTTATTAATTTAAGGCATCTGATTGTAATTAACCTGTAACAATATAATGGTCCACGAAATGGCCAAACTATTCCAAATACCATAGCTGCTTTAGCGTTGTTTTTCTCAAGTATTTATCCCACTGTGTCTGAGTGTGGAATCACAGCTCTACAGCAGCTGATCAGAAAGAAAATTATTGGTATACAGCATCAAGCACACACTGCCTCAGCCATGCGCTATTTGAACTGCTCTCATACGACAAACACTTCAGAGCCTTTCCTGTAGGGACCTCGCAGTTCAGAAACAGTTTCATCCCAGGAACTATAAACGCACTCAACCAGTCCATCAAGTGCTCCTTGTAGAACTGTTTGTACTTATTAGTATAATTACCTCACTGTAAACTTGCAATACAGTTATAATATTGCACAACCTTAGCCACTTTATAAAGTGTGTATTTATGACGACAATATCATTTTTAAGATGAAATGCAATAAAATATGTTTATTACATTATACAGATAAAATGTTAACATCATTTAAATAATCTATATTGCTAATAATTAATCATGTGAGGACATTTTGTCGCAGCGCTAACTAGTTCAGGGATTGTTCCTGCCTCGCGCTGTATCCTTGCTGGGGCTGGCGCAACACTGGAAGGATAGATGGAGAGAAAAATTAAACATGTACTACGAAGATATTTCAATGTTCCTTAAAAGTTTTGAAGAATCAGCTTTCTAAGCTTACAAATGGCTTAACATCTATTACAGAGCTGAATGTGTGGCGATTGGTTACTTGGAGAAAGAAAAGGAAGGGCAGGAATTGAGGGTTAGTACGTTTGAAAGAAACAGTACTGCTCCAATAAATTATTTCATCGAAGGTCATGCATGGCGCATCAAGCAGGAACAATCTCTGGACAGGGCACCAGCTCGTCAATATCACTGTGCCACCGTGTTCCCATGTTTAATACATGCTTTAATTGATATGATATGAATAATTAAATTATATCAAGTATACATCTCAGTATTTAAATTATTCAGAGAACTGTAATATCATGACTGTAATATCATGAATGTAATGGATTCTGTGTCCTATCGGAGGAAGAGAAAGCCTGTTTAAGAAGCACGTAGTGATTCACACACACAGAGCACATAAAAGAACACACACAATACAAAGCATTTAATGTGCTACTTTAGTTACAATGGTATTTGAGAAACTAGTAAATTAAATGATTTAAAGATAAAGTTTATGATGTTCTACTTTAATGACAAAATAAACTATGTGATTAAAGTGGAAATTTCGAGATTAAAGTTGACATTTTGAGCTTTTTTCTCACTGTGTTCCTATTTATTTTCTTTTCTCTGTACCCTAATAAGCTTTCATATGACACTCACACAGTGGGCTACGACTCTCCTTTATACAGCGACTTTGATATCTGACCACTTCTTATTTATTTCGGACACTTTGCCACTTTCTGAACTTTTTCCGAAACTATGTCACTCGATCAACTTCCTTTTGTTGTTTATACCACTGTTAAAACCAACAAATAGTATGTTTTTCTTTGCCTCCACTTGGTATTTGCTGAAATTCTTCTATTTTCCCTGTGCTTTGCCATTGCCTTTTCACAGAATGCTGAGCTTAAAGGCTATTTATATTGATTTGCATATTCAAAGAGGCGTAATTTTGGGAGGAGTTGGGGAATGGCAGCAGGCACATGCACATACTTTTCACGCTGACCGAGATTTATGGAGCGAAAGAACGTGGAAGCGGTGAACGTATAGATTTATGCATCTGGATTTTTTTGTGCGTATGCACATTTACGCTTTTGTCTGTATGCCATGTTTTAGTGCGAATTCTACGCACGACATTATGCATGAGGCCCCTGGACATGGACACAAATAGATCAGCACAGGCTTGGTCCACAACAGAAATAAAATCCTGCAGTACTTTATATTCCTTGCTTTGTATCCCAATAAGTACAAGTCATTGCCAATATACTAACAACCCAATAGTGCTTCATTCATTCAGAAAATAGAACCAATGTAGGAAGTATTTTAAGACAGAGAAGCTTTTATCCGTGGCACCTCTGCATGAGAACCACCTTTTTCCACCTTCTCAAACGTACCCAGTTTTTAATGTCTGGAAAACATTATGGATTGAATCACTTGCAGATCTGTACATAGACAACGTCTTTGCATTCTACGAACAATTATACTCCAAATTTAACTTTCCAGCAACACATTTCTTTCACTACCTTCAAATTAGAAACTTTGTTAAATGAAAACCTGCCCAATTTTCCTCACCTCCCACCTACCTCTATACTGGAAAAAATATTGATCAGTCTTGAGGACTTAGACAGCATCTCCGTAATATATAAAACCATTTTACAGTCCCTCCCTTTCAAAGATCCAAGAGTACAGTGGGAAAAGGATCTCTCACTCAACATCTCAGAAAAGGAGTGGAAGGTAGCAATACACAGAATTTACTCAAGCTCCATATGCGCAAAGCATACAATTATTCAACTTAAAATTATATATCAAACACATCTGTTTTGTTTAAAATTGTCCAAAATGTTTCCAGGGTAAGATCCAACCTGCGAACTTTGCAATCAAGTTCCAGCCTCATTGGGCCATATGTTTCGGGTGTGCACCAAATTAATATCATTCTGGACCAAAATCTTTAAATGCCTTTGAGACAGCCTTGGTGTCACAATCCCTCCTAATCCATTAACAGCTGTGTTTGGTGTACTTCCAGATGGGCTTAAAGTGGAGAAGGACAGATTTTAAATTGAATAATTGTATGTTTTGCGCATATGGAGCTCGAGTGAATTTTGTGCATAGCTGCCTTCCACGCTTTTTCTGAAACATTGAGTAACAGATCCTTTTCACACAGTACTCTAGATGTTTTTTATATATTATAGAAATACGCTCTGAGTTCTCAAGACTGATCAATATTTCTTCTGGAATAGAAATAGGTAGGAGGTGAGGAAAATTGGGCAGATTTTGTTTAGCAAAGTTTGTAATTTGGAAATAGTGGAAAAATTTTTTGATGTGAAGTTAATTTTGGAGAGTAATTGCTCATAGGATGCAAATCTCTAAGTGATTTAATCTCATCCAAATATTAAAAACTGTTTAGGTTTGAGAGGGTGGAAAAAGTTGGTTATCATGCAGAGGTGCCACAAATAAAAGCTTCTCTATCTTGAAGTATGTCCTTAATTGGTTCCATATTCAGAGTGAATAAAGCCCAATTCAGTTGTAAGTATATTGACGATAACTTGTATTTACTGGGGCACAAAGCAAGAAATATAAAGAAGTACAGCAGGATTTTATTTCTATTGTAGACCAAGCCTGTGTGTGTTCATCTATTTGTGTCAATGTCCAGGTTTTTATAGCTTGTATATTCCCCACCCAGTAATAAACCTGAAAGTTAGGTAGAGCCGTGCCACCTTCTGCCTTAGGTCTTTGTATGGTCGCCCTTTTGGATGCGTGGATATTTTGAATTCCAAATAAATTAGGTTATGATTGAATCTAATTTGTTAAAAACTTATTTGTTAATGTATATGGGAATGCTTTGAAATAGAAAAAGAAGCTTAAGAAGGATATTCATCTTAACAGTTTTAATTCTCCCTGCTAAAGTGAAATGGAGGGTAGACCATCTATGCAAGTCTTGCTTAAGCTTTTCCATGCAGATAAAATTGCAGATAACAAAATTTTGGAATCAATGTGTTCTGTTGGCAAAACTCATATGCACTTTTTCTTCCACTTTCGCTCTCAGCTGGAGGCGACGCTGCAGCGTCAGGTTCCAGGAAATCTGTTCTTTTGCCTATCTGTTCCAGGTCAGTCACTGGCAGGCCATACCTTGAACTTGAATTTGAGGGCTGTTTAGATTCATACTTCTATATACTGTACTCGCATTTACTTCAGTTAAAAGTCCCTCGGTTTAGTAAATACAAGATACCTCAGGATGATGGTAAAAAAAAAGTAAAATAACACAGCTGGGGGCGGCACGGTGGTGCAGTGGGTAGCGCTGCTGCCTCGCAGTTGGGAGATCTGGGGACCTGGGTTCGCTTCCCGGGTCCTCCCTGCGTGGAGTTTGCATGTTCTCCCCGTGTCTGCGTGGGTTTCCTCCGGGGGCTCCGGTTTCCTCCCACAGTCCAAAGACTTGCAGGTTAGGTGGATTGGCGATTCTAAATTGGCCCTAGTGTGTGCTTGGTGTGTGGGTGTGTTTGTGTGTGTCCTGCGGTGGGTTGGCACCCTGCCCTGGATTGTTTCCTGCCTTGTGCCCTGTGTTGGCTGGGATTGGCTCCAGCAGACCCCCGTGACCCTGTGTTCGGATTCAGCGGGTTGGAAAATGGATGGATGGATAACACAGCTGCTTTGAATTCTGAAAGTCTCCAAAGTACTACTATCTACCACACTACACAGTAATTTATTTCATATCTACAGGTATTATTCTCTGTGGGAAGAAAAACATTCAAATTATACAAAATTTACCCTTAACAAGTTTCAATCTGTGTCTTTTAATTCTTCTTAAATAGCTAATTTTAAACAACTGTATGTATTGTCTTCATTATTTATATGCTTTCTATCATGCCATCTCTTAATAGCCACTTATTTAAACTCCTTTAATCTTGCCTCAAACCTCATAATTCACTGTTCTGGAATTAGCCTAGTTACTTGTGTCTAGTCTTTCTCTTGTGCTATTTTGTCTATTTTGTAATTTGGAGAAGAAAACTGCACACAAAACTCCAGATGAGACCCTGCTAGTGTGTTAATTAGGTTAAAGTACTGTCATGCATATATGTCGGGCGAGCACCTTCCAGACACATCAGAAATATTTCATTCCACCATGGGGTGAGAGAGGGCCGTGTCACTAACTGTGTTTTCTGCCTTTCTTTCCACAGCTCAGAAAAGACGCCCCATGTCGGGGATGCTTCCTGTCGATGCACTGTAATACCCTAGCTTCCAGGAGAGAGGGCGTCTATTACTGGACTGAGCCGGTTGAAACATGGAGCTCTCTCCTGAACAAGACAACATGGCTAAATATCACCTTCCACAGCTGTTTTTCTTTGTGGTTAATATAAGCTGTTTTGATCACAACATCAAGCACTATTTTTGTTTTCATCTTGGGACAACACCACTGGCATCCCAAATTTTCACATCTATGGGCTGTGTCATTCCCCACTCGTTAACAGTATAAACTCCATTGACTTGCATGCCACATAATGGGCTATATTACTTAACATTATATGAGGCTTCTGTACATCAGTCTACCTCAGTGACATAACTGCATACTGGTTCAGGAATATTTCTTTAGATAGCATGCAGATGTCAATCTACAAATTATTTGTAAATTAATTTATAGATCTCAAACCATAAACTGTGGCTGTAAACAGCATCTAACATGCTGATTTATCAGTACATCTTAAATGGGAGACTGACATATAAAGTGACTGACTGATTGATTGTAGTGTCTAATGTAATGTTGCACAGGAACAAATAAAAGGCAATTATACAGAGAATTTATCAATGCAGATATCTTGAAGCTACTATCCATTATGCAGTTTGTATTTTTTTTTAATAATTAAAAAAGAAAGTGGGTACAAGACTGCAGCACATCCGATGAGGCCACCCTTTTTAGACACATGTAGGCACAGCCACACTCAAACACATGCATACCCATTGACCCATCCATTATCGGTTCATGCTTACTTCATTATAGGCTAAGACGAAATACCCAGGATGGGGGGAAGAAACTGGGATAGTATAAAATTAAAATACACACAGTTATGGTGAGAGCCTACAGGGTTCTATAACATACTGAAATGGTCTGGTCACAAATCCAGGTCTCTGCAGCTTTAAGGAAATAGTGGTACCAACGAAGAACTGAACCAACCCACACACTTACACGACTGGGGAATTTTGAGACCCCATCTGACTAAAAAACAAATCAAACAATTATAATCAGGCCTGTGCTGAAAATTAATTTAACTCTGAGCCTAGATGGATGGTTCAATGGTAAGTTAATGACTGAGAACATTTGAAAATGTACAAAAGAAATCAAAATGTATTGTCTCCATGGCTTGAACTAATATTAATTCACTAAGGTTATATCCAGATGAGGGACTGGTTAGTGTAATAAGACTAGGAGATAGAAATACCCATCTTGATAAAAAGCAGCATCTTAAAAACATTCGACAATTTACAACAAGCTTCAGGGTGCTTAAATTAAACCATCTCCTTATAGATTCATAAGCATGGAAAACATTGAAAGAATGCCTTTATGAAGAAGACTGTCAGCTGTTAAGAAAATATATGGAACCCTACATCTACTTACAAAATAAATAAATAAATGGTGATAGAATCTCCGGTGAATGAGCCCATCATCCAAAGATTGACCCCTAGCCAATAGAAATATGTCAGGCTGAAAATCATTTGTCTGTCATATTACAATCTGGAAAATAATTGGCAAATGGTGTGAGATAATCTATTTTGCATTCAAATGCAGCCATAAAGCCAATTTGCATTCAAGTCACGTTTTAGAGGCAATTTTTTTTTTTTTTTACTGAAGTGTGTTCTCCAGTCTCATAATTTAATATTGTCCGATTTCTACTGTTATAAAAGACATTCAAATGTGCTCAGAATAGAGCAGGTATGTGCATAGGCTTCCCCATTGATATTTTAGTCTTCTCTTCACCGTGTAATTCCTGCCTAATTCCTGCATGAGAATGGGATTCATGGGTGATTCTTTTGAACAAAACACACTTCAAAATTCTTGTAAAACAAGACCTTTTTCAAAAGAGCTATGGATGAAAGTGACAAGTTTGAAAGTGAAAAGAGAATATTAAGTGCCAGTTGTTTTTTATTGAGCGCTGAGAGGTTGCTTTAGGCTTATATACCCTTTTCTTCTCAGCAGGAGGGCACAGCAACTATATCACCTTGTTGAGAACAGACCCCCCTGGCAGGTATTTTCACAAAATTGGAAATACTGACTAAAAACAGTATAAGCTTAAAATCGGCTTCAAAGATTTTAGCTCAGCCACACAAATCCACAGCAAAAATTACTATAAAATAAGACAGCAATTACTTTCACAGCATAAATAAGATAGGCTTTATTGCTAATAGAGTGTGGAAAATCAGGGGAGAAAAATAACCTGCCATTACTTGTTTGTAGCAGATCACCCTACTATTCTGGTAATGATATTTTCAGAAACTTTTAACCTTTTTGATGAGAACATCATTTTAGCTTTTAAATCCAACCACCCATTCTCTGAAAAGAGCTATGCCAATTACATACTTGTATATCTATGCAGCTTCAGATAAAAGTATGAAACACACGTAGATGGTAATTTATTTAAGTAAGAGACAAAAACAGATACAAATATTTATTTTTTGTGTTAAACTTTACTTTGTGGAGTCCTTGCACTGTGTACCTTTTCAATTATGTACAGAAAAGGTCTGAAGAAAGCCCTCTAGGCTTCACCCATAATGCCAGTAATGTCCTCCAGGGTCATTAGTCAATAAAAGTTCCTAAAAGCCTACACCCATGAGCCCTCCAAAGTTCCATTGACTGTACTGGGATTTAGAACTGACTGGTGTTATTCTTTCTATATATTCCTTCATTCCTCTAAGGACAGCAAGGACCCTTCTCTCACTTGTGTTCTCTGAGCAAGCTCTGAGATGATCCTCAGTGACCATGCACATCCTCTTCTTTATTTCCTTTTAACTGTTAAGGCCCCAGAACTTGTGATGCTCTGGAGGACTTTCTCTGGGTTCATACAAGCTCTCTATGGTATGCTTTTCCTTCCAATGCCTTTTAAAACAGCCAAACCTCTGACACCCACTGCATACGCAACATAAACCTGATGCTTCTTGTTACTCAACATTGGCATACAGCTTGCTTGTTTTCTTTTTTTTTTCTTGTCATGTGATTCTGTCAAGCCATTCCTGACTCAATGCCGCCTTTTTACTGTCTATATGCTTGGTCTTCATTTGTCAGTTATGCAAGGGAACAAGTTTTTTTTTTTAATTGATTTCATTTGAAGAAAACAACATTCCATACAATTAAGTCAATCTTAACAAACCAGATTTCAACCCCCTGGCCCAAGAGAAAGACAGAAGAACCAATAAAATGAGCAAATCATTAAAAACAACAAAAAAAGGAGAATGTCCTTTTCCCAGATATACTGTAAATGCTTATTCTAACATTTCACTAATGAAATCTTACCATATTTTACAAAAAATGTTTTGAACAGAGAATGAGTATTTAACTTTTTCCAATTTCAAATAGTACAGAACATCAGTTACCCACTGACTTATACTGTATGTAACAGGTGGGCTGGGATTCTCCCAGTCAAGCAAGATGAGTCTACGTGCTAGCAGTGTAAGACAGAGTGGTGGCTATGAGGCTAGACATGTGTGCCAACAATCGGAAGATTGCTGATTCGAATCCGGTAAACTCCAGAAGTAACTCTGCCCTGTCAGGCCTTTGAGCAAGGCCCTTAACTGGCAATTGCTTCATCCTGGGTATGAGGTTAACCTGCATCCAGCCCTTCAAGCAGGTCCTCCAACTTACAGGTAAAATTAGGGGGTGGTGGCAGGATTGGCACTGCAGTCACTGTAAAAAACCCTCACACAGTTACACTGAATTTGGGTCCAATCCAGGTGGTTCGTTTTGTGGTCGGTGCAGCAACATGGTATCAGTTCATGCTCCCAATCTCTTCTAGTAGTGCGGTACAGGCAATTACAATTAATCAGAGCTGTTAATAGGTTAGGAGTGATTGTCACAAAACACACTTCAAAATTCTTGTAAAGCAAGACCTTTTTCCAAAGAGCTATGGATGAAAGTGACAAGTATGAATATTGATGTTAAGATACTCTGAAAGGTTCTAGCTAGAAGGATTGAGAAAGTGCTTCCTTCTGTAATATCACAAGACTTAACCGAATTTATTAAAGGCAGACCCTTAGCCTCTAATCTTCAGTGTTTGTTCAATGTAATATACTCACACATAGTTATTATCTTTGGACTCCGAAAAAGCATTTGACATGGTGGAAAGGGACTACCTATTCACCACATTGCACAAATTTGAGGTTGACCCAAATATGTGTGCATGGATCAAGCCACCAATCCAGAAGCTTTTGTTTGTATCACCAACACTATTTCAAACTACTTCAAACTAGAATATAGTACTCAACAAGGATGCCCCTATCACCGTTGCTCTTTGTGCAATCACCATTGAGCCATTGCCCATTTACTTTCAAATTGTATCAGAGATAAAGGACTTGAACAGAAAATATCAAGGAAAGAGTTTTCAGGTGAAATCTTATTCCTGCAGCAGCAAAAATAAAGTACTACAGGAAATGGCACAGATGAGTTACTTTCATTATTCTCTTTTAACAGGACACACAGTGGGGTTTTAATATGTTCATTTTACCAGAGCATTTATATTCAATGTATATAGCATATGGCTAAATTTTAAACTCAAATAAAATTCTGAGGTAATTTCTATGATAGCCATAACTCTTATTAATAGAATTCCTTAGACTATTACTCTTCAGAGGAGTATGATTAAGCACAGAATTATAAGTCACTTGGTATTAAAAGAACCAGAAATAATGCTCAAACAGCAGAATAATGTGACATATTTTGCAGAAGGATCAATCCTAAATTACACATTTATTGAAATATAAAGTAAGAGTGACTCTTTGTTGCTAGTGCTTAAGTTGATTTTTGTTTGTTTAAAAAGAAAATGTAATCCCTTAGGCAATTCCTAGCTGGAAACGTCTGGATCACAACATATGCATTTAAATAAGTTTGGTATCTAAAGTTCACTTTTTATTTGGAGAATATTAAGCATATTGTACTGAGTCTGGACTGAGATTTCAGATCCTAAGGTTATTTGGATGAGGCAAAGATGAAACAGACTTTGTTTTAACACTCACCAGTCATAAAAAGAAGAAGAGTTTAGAAAGCTGAAATCTTTTAGACAGAGACTAAACTGATGAGAATCACAATGCATGGTCAAGAAACGTTCTTCATGTTAAAATACTAAACAAGCAATTTGTAAATTGAAGATATAAAGCGTCTTCCTCAGGAAAATCGAAAAGTTGGGACACTTTGATTAGCGTGCTATTGTCTTGTCATAGATAATGCGACCTGTGTGTCACATGCCTAGCAAGAACCAAAACAACTGTAAACAAGGTGGCAGCATCCATGAAAAAAATCCACAAAATGGTGAAAGATGTGAAAAATAAAATGCCAGCACAAAACCCCTAACCACATAATAATAATAATGGTCCAATACTGAAAAAAAAACTAAATGTATGCATTCTTAACACATATACTGTTATATACTTTATAAAAACTAAGAACATACCGCAGATAAACACTTTAAATCATACAGATGCTGTATAGTTTTTTGTTGTCCTGATTCATTCACTCCATGCTCTAATCCCTCTTTTTTAACCTCCATAACGTGAGACCCAAGCATCACTCGGGCTGTAAAAACAGCACTAAAAGTGTTAGTCTTGAGTGTCACTCGGGCAATGGTATAGACACGTCTCGCGTAAGACCTGAGGACTACTCAGGCGTTAAAAGTGCCAACAGCATTAGTGCCAAGCACTACTCAGGAAGCTGTATAGGCATGTCTTACGTAAGTGTCAGGCCTGAGCATTACCCAAATGACGGTGTATACATGTCTTCTCCTAGCCTTATAATGGCATCTCGTAAGAAACACCTATCAGCAGTGATGATGAAGTGAATCCGTCTTCAGGTGGTGAAATTGAAATGGTCAGTGAAACTGAAAGAGATAATGATGAATCCGAAAGTGACACACATATGCAGTATACCACTCATATTATTATCATTACTATTTGTATCATTATTGTACTTTCTACACTTCTGACTTTGTACGTTTAGTGTTTTGCACGTTTTATAGTAGAAAGATAAGATTTAATAAAAAATTTCATTTTTCAAGCCCCTGGCACAGATGAACCTTGGACGTGAGTAGCCCAAGCATACTGACACACATGATCACACTTTTACATTATTATTCTGTAAGAATTAAAATACACCAACTTTCATTTGCATGATTTAGAGGTTTGCATAGATGATGATACACTTTAAAAATTCCACAGCATTTGATATTGGTGTTAGGTTGCTGCTTAACATTGGAATGACATTGTAGTAATAATGAAGCTGTGTCCAAATGTCATGTAGTGTGTGGTTTAAGCTTATATAAAAGTCACGTGTTATATGAAGTGGAGGCACTCATATAATAAAAGAGTGAAATTAGATTATAAAAATGTAGCCGAACATTTGGAGAACTTGAAGTTTAAATAATGAACTGAACACAATAATGACAATAGTACAATTTTGGTCTAATTCTGTCTAATTATCTCAACATTTGAACTGTGGGGTTTCTCTATTCTTTATTAAGTCCTGAACTAAGCAATGTTATAATTTTTTTGCCGTTGGAAAAAAAAAGACAGTTTTTTTAGTTTCCATTGTGGAACTGGAGAAAAACTAAACTCCTTTATAAATTATACTATGCTTTAAAATATGCAAACCCAGCCACAGGGGATGCAAACCCAACCACAGGGGATGCACAAACCAGTGTGTTTCTTCATGCCGGTCCCAAGCCCGGATAAATGGGGAGGGTTACATCAGGAAGGGCATCCTGTGTAAAATTTTGCCATATCAATATGCGGACAACAATACAAATTTCCATACTGGATCAATCGAGCCCCAGGTTAACAACGACCGGCACCAGTACTGTTAGTCAACAGGGTGCTGGTGGAAATTGGGCTACTGTTGGCCGAAGAAGAAAGATAAGAAGAGGGGGGAGACGTGAGGCAGGAGGAGAGGAGGAAAGTAAACTGAGTGGAACTGAGGGTAGGAACTTTGAATGCTGGCAGTATGACAGGTAAGCGGAGAGAGAGTAAACCGTTATGATGGAGAGAAGGAAGGTTGATATAGTGTGCATGCAAGAGACTAAATGGAAGGGGAGTAAGGCCAGGTGGATCAGAGGTGGATTCAAATTGTTCTATCATGATGTGGATGGGAGGAGAAATGGGGTAGGAGTTATTCTGAAGGAACAGTACGTCAGGAGTGTTTTGGAGGTGAAAAGAGTGTCAGGCAGAGTAATGATTATGAAGCTGGAAATTGGAGGTGTGATGATGAATGTTGTTAGTGCATATACCCCGCAAGGTGGGTGTGCAATGGATGAGAAAGAAGATTTTTGGAGTGAGTTGGATGAAATGATGAACAGTGTACCCAAGGACATGTTGGTGAAGAGAACAGAGGAGACGAGGATGTGATGGGTAGGTATGGTGTCAAGGAGAGGAATGAAGAAGGTCAGAGGATAGTGGATTTTGCCAAAAAGGATGGACATGGCTGTGATGAATACATATTTTAAGAAGAGGGAGGAACATAGGGTGACGTACAAGAGTGGAGGAAGATGCTCAGAGGTAGATTACATCCTATTCAGAAGAGTCAATCTGAAGGAGATTGAAGACTGCAAAGTAGTGGCAGGGGAAAGTGTAGTTAAGCAGCATAGGATGGTGGTTTGTAGGATGACGTTGAGATCAAGAAGAGGAAGAGAGTGAGGGCATAGCCAAGGATCAAATGGTGGAAGTTGAAAAAGGAAGACTGTAAGGTTGAGTTTAGGGAGAAGGTGAGACAGGCACTGGGTGGTAGTGAAGAATTACCAGACAGTTGGGAAACTACAGCAGATGTAGTAAGGGTGACAGCAAGAAGGGTGCTTAGGTGTGACATCTGGACAGAGGAAGGAGAAAAAGGAAACCTGGTGGTGGAATGGGAAAGTACAGGAGAGTATACAGAGGAAGAGGATGGCAAAGAAGAAGTGGGATAGTCAGAGAGATGCAGAAAGTAGACAAGAGAACAAGGAGATAAGGCGCAAGGTGAAGGGAGAGGTGGCGAAGGCTAAAGAAAAAACGTATGATGAATTGTATGAGAGGTTGGACACTAAGGAGGGAGAAAATGACCTGTACCAATTGGCTAGACAGAGGGACCGAGCTGAGAAAGATGTGCAGCAGGTTAGGGTAATAAAGGATAAAGATGGAAACATACTCACAAGCGAGGAGGGTGTGGAGGGTGTGTTGAGCAGATGGAAAGAGTACTTTGAGAGGCTGATGAATGAAGAGAATGAGAGAGAGAGAATAGGTTGGATGATGTGGAGATAGTGAATCAGGAAGTGCAATGGATTAGCAAGGAGGAAGTAAGGACAGCTATGAAGAGGATGAAGAAAGGAAAAGCCGTTGGTCCAGATGACATACTTGTGGAAGCATGGAGGTGTTTAGGAGAGATGGCAGTGGAGTTTTTAACCAGATTGTTTAATGGAATCTTGAAAAGTGAGAGGATGCCTGAGGAGTGGAGAAGAAGTGTACTGGTGCCGATATTTAAGAATAAGGGGGATGTGCAGGACTGTAGTAACTACAGGGGGATAAAATTGATGAGTCACAGCATGAAGTTATGGGAAAGAGTAGTGGAAGCTAGGTTAAGAAGTGAGGTGATGATTAGTGAGCAGCAGTATGGTTTCATGCCAAGAAAGAGCACCAGTGATGCAATGTTTGCTCTGAGGATGTTGATGGAGAAGTTTAGAGAAGGCCAGAAGGAGTTTCATTACGTCTTTGTGGACCTGGAGAAAGCATATGACAGGGTGCCTCGATAGGAACTGTGGTATTATATGAGGAAGTCGGGACTGGCTGAGAAGTACGTAAGAGTTGTACAGGATATGTATGAGGGAAGTGTGACAGTGGTGAGATCTGCGGTAGGAGTGACGGATGCATTCAAGGTGGAGGTGGGATTACATCAGGGATCGGCTCTGAGCCCTTTCTTATTTGCAATGGTAATGGACAGGTTGACAGACGAGATTAGACAGGAGTCCCCATGGACTATGATATTTGCTGATGACATTGTGATCTGTAGCGATACTAGGGAGCAGGTTGAGGAGACTCTGGTGAGGTGGAGATATGCTTTAGAAAGGACAGGAATGAAGGTCAGTAGGAGCAAGACAGAATACATGTGTATAAATGAGAGGGAGGTCAGTGGAATGGTAAGGATGCAAGGAGTAGAGTTGGCGAAGGTGGATGAGTTTAAATACTTGGGATACAACAGTACAGAGTAATGGGAATTGTGGAAGAGAGGTGAAAAAGAGAGTGAAGGCAGGGTGGAATGGGTGGAGAAGAGTGTCAGGAGTAATTTGTGACAGACGGATATCAGCAAGAGTGAAAGGGAAGGTCTGCAGGACGGTAGTGAGACCAGCTATGTTATATGGGTTGGAGATGGTGGCACTGACCAGAAAGTAGGAGACAGAGCTGGAGGTGGCAGAGTTAAAGATGCTAAGATTTGCACTGGGTGTGACAAGGATGGACAGGATTAGAAATGAGTACATTAGAGGGTCAGCTCAGGTTGGACTGTTGGGAGACAAAGTCAGAGAGGCGAGATTGCGTTGGTTTGGACATGTGCAGAGGAGAGATGCTGGGTATATTGGGAGAAGGATGCTAAAGATAGAGCTGCCAGGCAAGAGAAAAAGGGGAAGGTCTAAGATAAGGTTTATGGATGTGGTGAGAGAGGACATGCAGGTGATAGGTGTAACAGAACAAGATGCAGAGGACAGAAAGATATGGAAGAAGATGATCCACTGTGGTCACCCCTAATGGGAGCAGCCGAAAGATGAAGAAGATATCATGGTAGTGCTCTTTATAGAATAGTAAGTGTGAAGTTTAGGATACATGTAATTAGAAATAAGAAAATATATATACAAAGAAGAATATATTTTAATTATGTGTGTCCCTCCAGGGCCAGATCTACATGCAGGGTAGTCTCTGCCTCAGTGACACTGAATTGGATTAAGCAAGTTTAAGAATATTATTTCTTTTTCAGTTTTTATCAGTTGACAGAGCTAGATGAGAAATAAGATGCAGTGGATTGTTAACAACTCAGAATTATGTTTCCCAGCTCCCTCTCCCAAGCACTACCATTAATTGACTGAAGTGCTTTTGAAAATATGCAATATAAATCTGATGTTTAGTTTCTTTAAAAAAATATCCTATTTTGATTTACATCTTCATGTTGGAGAAATATTCTATAGGGTGTGCCTTAAGGTTCACACATATTCCAGCAGATTTGCTTGTTCTTACATAATAACATAATAGCTACACCATTCACACATGAGCTATTCTGTTGCTCCTTCAATATATCTGTGTGTTGGTGACTGGTGGAGGCACAAATGATAACTCTCATACATGCACTACCTTTTTGTCCCATTAGCTGGGTTGCTTATGGCAACTTAAAATTGGTGCTTACCTCAGCCAATGATTGAAAAACTTTTTTTTGCCTGTGTTTGGAACATTTTCAAACTCAATACCCTCCTCAAAAAGGCAACACTATATGTGTGTGTTTTTATTTTTCTGTTCTGTTGGAAATGTGTTGTACATTATTACATGGGTTGAGTTCTCAGGTAGATTGATCTATCTGTGTAGTTTGCACAATGTCTCCTAGTCTCCTACATTTTTTACAGGAACATTGCATTTAATAAATTGACACAAAATGTATGAGAGTGGGTGTTTTCTGGATTTTTTCTGTTTTTTGTTTCTTTAATCTGAATGAAAGATGATGAGTGAGCAAATTAGTTATACATGTTACATTACTTGAAAAGAATAGCACACTGGTTTGCACTGCTGCCTCACTAATCCAGCATCATGGGTTCAGATCCCAAAGGCAGCCATCATCCATAAATTCTGCCCGGCCTGAATCAGATTAAGAGTGTTTGACTATTTATGTATAAATGTCCAAAATATAAGGGTGATTGGCACCTACCTTCTGCACAGTGCCATTGTTAATAATCGTTTAAACAGTAAGATGTCTGGAATTGTATAGGGTAAATAATATCATCATTATTATTAATCACACTTGTTTTGTTATACCTTTGGTGAAAGTGTTTATTTGATATTTGGACTTCAGTCTTCACACATTATACAATTCATGTCAACATTTTGTCAATTATTATTATAACATGAAAAAAGTTCCTGTTTTAGTTATGTGTTCAACATTTCTTGCCTCGCATTTCCTGTCATCCTACATTTACACAGATCGTTGAAGACACAGAACACACATGAAATGTATTTATTCCAAATAATGATTTATTATTTACCAAATACAATTACAGACACCTTACTCCCATATAAAGTGAATTCAAGCTTTGAGAATTTTGTGTCTGACTTCAGCTGCCTATGTGAGGGATGAGTGATCAGGCTGCCTGCTGCCACTGCCGATTGACACATTTGCAAAACAAAGATGCTGATGAAGAGGTGTGAAGGAATTTAAGGTGGCCTGGTACTACAACTTGTTTCGTAGGGTTCAGGGATTCTAGTGTTAAAAAATATTTAATTTTGTGGAACTTTGTTGTGGGTTCAATGAAAGTAATGCAGTGTTAGTGAACATAGAATGGAGACTCATATTCTTCTCAGTGCAGTTGGGGCAAGCTTTTGCCTTTTGCATTCCTGTACTAGACAAAAGCTAGACAAAAGGTCCAGAACATAAATGGGTGGATGAAAAAAAAATTGTCGAAATTATTCTTAACCATTGCAGCAGCATTAATTAAATTCAAAATGTGAATTAGGAGCAGTTGTACACCATCTAAGAAGGAACTGGGAACAAAGCAGGAAACATCCCTTGATGTGGTCCTAGTCTATCATAGTGTATAAGCACTGTGCTCAACTGAAAACTGTGTTCTCATGCTTGTTAGCACAATGTAAGTACACTATTAGGGAGACATACTTAAAGGTGCATATTTTGAGATAGAGACAGAGAGAGACAGCACCGAGGTATAGCCAGTAGCCTTAATTGTTCAGCATTGCATGTTACATTTATTGACCATATTAAGTTTCCTTTCAACTGTTAAATGAACTATGCTAATTGCTCTACTGTTAGGTTAGAGAATGTTTATCAAGAAGAAGTGACAATGGAACTTGACCTCTGTTGAACGTTTTCCCTGACACTCCAGAAATTAACGTGAATCGCCATTGCAGTGTTTAAGAAAAGACAAATTTTTCCTCTCTGATAGCTGTTGAACTCCTTAACACACAAGCACATAAAGTTTTATTTCACAAAACTTATTGCTTTATTTCACAAATACATTTATTGCTTGCTGTTCGTATTATTGCATTTTTTTGACAAGATAGATTAAAGGGATTAAGCAGGACATGCAGAAAATCAATGATCTTTGTTGTTGTAAAATATTAACACAAGCTGATGGACTGAAAGCTCTCTGCAGCCCCAGACGAACTGGTGGTTTCAGCTGCTGCATCAGGCTTGCTGCATGTAACTTCACTAAAAGATTTAGTCTTAGCCGACTTTAACTACCTATCCATTCTGTTTCTGACTTTTTTTTTTAGTTAAATTAGCTAACTTAGTTTTAGAGAAGTTATAACATGATTATTGTGCTAAATGTTTTTTTTCTTTACAGCTGCAAATGCTCTTTAACCTCGTTGAAATGTTTGAAATAAGACCACGGTTTTGAGTATTTGTAGTTTACGTTACATGCTACAGACACCAGAAGGTGCAGCTTAATGCTTGAAAAAAATGTGACTGAACAGAGAGGACAGATGATATATTGTAAAAGTCACCATTACATTTACAGTTTTTTGCATACTCCCTGGAGAGTTTTTAAGTACTCTCTAGGGGTACACATACCAAACTTTGAGAACCACTGGTATAGACTGATTAAAGTAGTCCTTAGACCTGAATGCCAGGTCTTTCCTTTTACTCAAACACAAACCAAAAGTAATATGAGGCAAATGTGTTCAACTAAATTATAAAAAGCCATAAGAAAATCATAAACAATTAAAAAAAACAATGATCACAAATGCAGTTAAACATGGACCGTTTGAAGAAAAGGAAAGAAACAAAACAAGAAAAAAAAGAAAAACAAAACTCCACAAGAAACCACAGCATCTATGCTGCTCCTGAAGTATGTTAAGAACACTGTTTATGAAGGTATGTTTGTAGAAGTACTTCTTATTGTGAAACATTACACATTGTGTGCTTTGATTCCTTACAGTATGTATAACTGAATGCAATGCAATTAATGTAATTCTCTTGGATATTACCAAATTCACTAAGAACACATTTCAAGAACTTCTGAGTAAAAGAAAAAAGCCTCATTAGTCTATGCTTGTTCTTGATTTTAGCATTGCCTTTCCAACACCAACAATAATGTACCCAGATCATTCAGTACAATTTTTTCTTTTACATTACAAAAAAAAGCAAGCATTACACAGAAACTAAATGCAGATTATTATAAGTACAGTAAAGTGTTTCCTATAAATTATTCTATGATTTGCAATTCCCATACACTCCTGGAAAACAGAAAAACAATAGGCTAAGTTTGCTGAGATACAAGAAATTGTCACCACATATTATAATACAACACTGATTAAATGAATATGAACAAGTGCGTTTTAAACATTAAATACAGAAATGCATTAAAATAAAAGCACCCAGGCACTTCAGTTCTTTTCAAGTGTGTAAAATGGTAAAATAAGTGAGAATGGCTTTTCTGGGTTTAAGTGGCAGAATGGCTTTCAGTGTAATTGATGAATGCTCAAAGTGTTGTTTGCGAAAGTAAGAAAGGCACAATACCCTTGCAGTGAAGAAGTGAAGCATTGATCAGAGCTGAAAGCGCATGATGATTTTAGTGTTTTCTTTCTGTCTCCAAGAACATGTGAACTCTGTCTTATCATGAGCAATTGAGTGGCGACCATTTGAAAAAATAAAAGATTCTGATTGCACAGTTTGTCAGCTGCACAGAACATAAAATATTTCAGTATGAAGAGCACAATGGCTTGTTCTGATATACGTGAGAGAGTGCATGTTTTGAAAGTCTTTGTTTTAATGCAAATTACAACAGATTACCTTCAACAGGATGGCTTCCATTATGCAGACTCTCCTTTATTGAAATAGGCTCTTTTGAATTGAGAGCTTTATATAGGGCAGCTGCAGTTATTTTAGGAAGAGCAAACACATTCTGTCAGGTTCTCACAAACCATAGTTTGTTTAATTGAAGTGAAACCCATAATGATGAAAACTTGAGTCCACGGGAAATCAGGTATTCCCACCTTAATAGAACCAGTAATTTGGAGCGAACAAACTATTTATTTAGTCAATAAATGTACACATGTACACAGCCATTTCTATTCTGAAAAATTTCAATGAGGAAGTGCCCATCTTAGCTTGAATTGTGATAGGAATTGCCCAAGGATCTTGCCAAGGCCTAACCCCCCCCCCCCCCCCAACCCCCCTTATATGCCAATCTTTTTTAATAGGCACAACGGACCAAGCTTCAGCCCTGTGATGCATGAAAGATGTCACACTCAATCAAATGTATTCTGGGTTCTTTTTATTGTTACTATTTTGAGATTTCAGTTTTTCTCCTGCATTCATTTTTGGTTTAGCCTTTGTTAGCACCCTTTTTAGATATTTCTTGTATCAAACAGAAAAAACGGCAAGATGTGTTTGTTTAAAAGAAATTTGCAACCTAGTATGTATTTTCCTTTTGAGGAACGGAAATTAATACTCTATAGAGCCAAAAGATTTGCACCTAGCTTGTTGTCTATCAATGACAACTGTTTAGTCTCTTTAGCAAAGACAGCTATAATGAAGCCCATTGGAAAACAGATGCTGAACGCCTTTAACAACTCTTGACATTGCCCTCTAAAACAGCAGCAAACAAGGCTTAGCTTTTACCCTTTAATATGTTAGGGATGCAAATGCATCAGTCACTTCAAATATAAATTTTGCATCAGCAGTTTTAGGCACAACATATTCATGTAAAGCGATGTTATATTGCGGGTAATTCAGGCTCCATGTAGAAAGCTTTCATGTACAGTACAGTTACAGTTAGAACAGAACATTGTTTTATAAATATCATCATTTGTCACTTGAAACTTCCACATGAGAAGACACATGCCACAAGTAACAAAGAGTGATTATACATGCTGCATTGTGCCTATGTGCAAAAATAAAAGAGTGCTACTATGTCTCCCCCTTTCTCACACCACCTTATACAGCACGAGAGAGATTCAGGGTCAGTGTGTTTTACTCGCTCTTGTGCCACCACATGAGACAGTGAATGAAACTTGGCAAGATCATGTGAGATCACACTGGTGTGAATGGGAGGGAGTGAGAGTACCCAGTTCATTCTTTCTTGCACTGCTGCCTGAAAACCATTGTGTATGGGAGACTCTTGTGGTGCAGTGTCTGAGACAGACTGACAGGACCTTCTTGCCCAATATAAGAAAAAAAGGGTGCCACCCCCATTCTACGCCAATTTTAGTTTTTCCACTCATATCCTTCTATTTTTTATTTTATTAGTTGAATTTGTGTAGGAAAATGTTTGAAGGGATCAAATAATTCTGCCCAACTAAGCTTACCATAACCTATCCAACTAATTTCTCTAAAATACCAACAAGCCATATTTTGAAGATCCCTAAAGTCCTACTGTCTACCACACTACTCAGCAATTTATTACATGTGTTTAAGGCTGTCCATGTGAAGTAATGGTTGAAGTTCTACTGTTTTATTATTAGTAGTAGTATTAGTGAAAATAAAAAGTGAAGTTAAGTGAATATTACATTGCTTCAGAATTAATACAAAAGGACTTAAACATTCTGCACAATGTGATGTAACTCAAGTAACCCAATGATGCCTGTTGCATCATCTATAACATACAATAGTATACTCTACGTGTATCCAGTTGCTGAGCAGGATTTAACAATTTCAGGCTGCAGTAGAATTATCCTCAGCTCTTAATCCAATTAGTACAATTACAGTAATCCCTCACTATATCGCGCTTCGACTTTCGCGGCTTCACTCCATTGCAGATTTTATATGTAAGCATATTTAAATATATATCGCAGATTTTTTGCTGGTTCACGGATTTCTGCGAACAATGGGTCTTTTAATTTCTGGTACACGCTTCCTCAGTTGGTTTGCCCAGTTGATTTCATACAAGAGACGCTATTGGAAGATGGCTGAGAAGCTACCCAACCACAGCGCGTATTATGTATTAAATAAAACTCCTCAAATATATTGTGAGCACGGGGGCTGTTCGCACCCCTAGAGGACACGGCCGCTCTCAAAAAAAACGCTGAAAGATTACCTTCACACTGCTCCCTTCTTTGCTGGGCTTACATGTGGCTGCTTTCCAAGCGATATGCTTCCCGCATGGTGCTTCGCATACTTAAAAGATCAAACAGCACGTATTGATTTTTGATTGTTTGCTTTCCTCTCTCTCTCTCTCGCTCGCTCGCTCTGACATTCTCTGCTCCTGACGGGAGGGGGTGTGAGCAGAGGGGCTGTTCACACACTGGCCTAGAGGATACGGAGGCTCCTCTAAAAAATGCTGAAAGACTACTTTCACATTGCTCCTTTCCTTGCAGCTACTTTGTCAGGCGGTGCTTCACATACTTAAAAGCCAAACAGCCCTATTGATTTTTGACTGTTTGTTTTTTTCTCTCTCTCTCTGACGCGCACTCCTTTGAAGAGGAAGATATGTTTGCATTCTTTTAATTGTGAGACGGAACTGTCATCTCTGTCTTGTCATGGAGCACGTTTAAACTTTTGAAAAAGAGACAAATGTTTGTTTGCAGTGTTTGAATAACGTTCCTGTCTCTCTACAACCTCCTGTGTTTCTGTGCAAATCTGTGACCCAAGCATGACAATATAAAAATAACCATATAAACATATGGTTTCTACTTCGCGTATTTTCACCTTTCGCGTAGGGGGGTATGGGTCTGGAACGCAACCCCCGCGATGGAGGAGGGATTGCTGTAGTACATTTTCCCCTTGGGATTAATAAAGTATCTATCTATCTACTTGCCTTCTTTCGGACACAGTTTACCAGTCCCCTTTCTCAACCCCCTCCCCACTGACTGATATATAGTATGCACCAGTTTGGCTAATGTTAAATTACGGTTAATTCTGCTTAAGAAAAGCATAACTGGGAATCCCCTCCATTAAAGGGTCTCAGTATTCATTGACAAATTTTTATTTAAATTGAACAAGTGCTGATTTTTTGTTTCTTCCATCCATCCATTATCCAACCCACTATATCCTAACTACAGGGTCATGGGGTCTGCTGGAGCCAGTCCTAGCCAACACAGGACACATGGCAGAAAACAAACCCCAGGCAGGACGCCAGCCGACCGCAGGGCACACACACACACACCAAGCACAATTTAGGATCACCAATGCACCTAACCTGCATGTCTTTCGACCGTGGGAGGAAACCGGAGTACCCGGAGGAAACCCACGCAGACACGGAGAGAACATGCAAACTCCACGCAGGGAGGACCCGGGAAGCGAACCCAGGTCTTCTAACTGCGAGGCAGCAGCGCTACCACTGCACCACCATGCAGCCCTTTTTGCTTCTTTGAACAGGCAATTTCTTCGTGTTTAAAAGGTGTTATTTAGGATCAGGCATAAGGCACAAAACAGATGGTTGTCTTTTAATACTGTAATAAGCACCAAAAGGGAAGGACTGAGGCATACACTAAATAAGGGTTCAGCCCAACAATAGGTGTGTTTACTGAGCCAAAATAACTAGGCAACTATATACCCGAAAGGCTAACACCTTTTTTAAATGAATTTTCACGGCTGCTTATTAATTCAATCTCATGTGTTCACTTGGAAAGGAGGCACTCTGGCAAATCTCCTCTCAACAAGACAAAGGATATGCAGCTTAAGGTTTACTTTGTTAACCCAGTTATAGTTGGACTAAATAATTAAAGTCTTAAAAATGAATGCTACTCATCTGTAAAGATGTAACAGAACAGTTTTCTTATAGATCTTGTTTCTTAATAGATGGTTGACATCATAATATTCACTAAGTGGTGGGGTGTCTGAGTCTATGTCTCTCTCATTTTCTAGAGTTTCCATAGTGTGCCCTACATTGGCATTGACACAATACTTGTGAGGAGCAAACAACATAATCAACATTGTGTTATCTGCTCATTGTTTAATGGCGGTGGAGGACAGGACTTGGTTTTAACATCATCTGTTTGAATGTCTGAAGATACCAAGCTACTGTCAGTTTGTGTTTGTCTTTTATGGTTTTTGCAGCTTTGCTGTTTTTACCAGCATTAACAAATTACATCAACCTACAATAAATAAATAAGCATTCATTACGGCAATGTTACTTGCTTAGGCAATGTACCATTGGTTTTCCACTGGACAACTTTCTTTTCTATTGTGGAGAAGTATTTTCCATAACATTTTGAATAATTTGCCAAAGGTTCAAATAAGAATTATGTGAAATGCAGTATATTTCTTTTTTTATGTTAACACATTTTTTGTGACATGGCCTGCTCTTATTGTAAACTTTATGCAAGACCTTTATAACATTGTCAAAGTCACAAACAAACAACATATTTACTTTTTGAATCTTTCTTTTGTGCTTCCTTCTACCTAGTCAGTTTTCGCTAGACCTGTTATGTCTCCATCTCAGTTTTCTTAAATGATAAATAAAAGCAAAACTCCTGTGCCTATAATAGCTTCTGTATGCCACTAACAGCCACATATTTCTCTTTCAGATTTGATATTCTTATCCACTCTCACTCTCACCTCGGAGTACTGCACTCTCCACACATCCTTCTGCTGATACCAGCAGAGGAGAGACATCCCCACCCATAATTACAACAGCGCAGGTGAGCAGAGAGCTGAGGAGACTTCGTGCCAGCAAAGCAGTGGGTCCAGATGGAGTATTGCCACGACTGCTGAAGGTCTGTGCATCGGAGCTGGGGGGTCCTCTACAGCGCATCTTCAACCTGAGCCTGGAACAGTGGAGAGTCCCGAGGCTTTGGAAAACATCTTACATCACCCCAGTCCCAAAGGTATCACGTCCTAGTGAGCTGAATGACTTCCGGCCTGTTGCTCTGACATCACATGTGATGAAGACCATGGAAAGGCTGCTGCTTCACCACCTGAGGCCACAGGTTCAATACGCCCTCGACTCTCTGCAGTTTGCATATCAGGAGAAGGTGGGAGCGGAGGATGCCATCATCTATATGCTACACCGATCTCTCTCCCACTTGGACAGAGGCAGTGGTGCTGTGAGAATTATGTTTCTAGACTTCTCTAGCGCCTTCAACACAATCCAACCTCTGCTCCTTAGGGACAAGCTGACAGAGATGTTAGTAGATTCATACCTGGTGGCATGGATCGTGGACTATCTTAAAGATAGACCTCAGTATGTGCGTCTTGGGAACTGTAGGTCTGACATTGCGGTCAGCAACACAGGAGCGCCACAGGGGACTGTACTTTCTCCGGTCCTGTTCAGCCTATATACATCGGACTTCCAATACAACTCAGAGTCCTGCCACGTGCAAAAGTTCGCTGACGACACTGGTATCATGGGCTGCATCAGGAGTGGGCAGGAGGAGGAGTATAGGAACCTAATCAAGGACTTTGTTAAATGGTGCGACTCAAACCACCTACAACTGAACACCAGCAAAACCAAGATGGTGGTGGTGGATTTTTAGGAGGCCCAGACCCCTTATGGACCCCGTGATCATCAGAGGTGACTGTGTGCAGATGGTGCAGACCTATAAATACCTGGGAGTGCAGCTGGATGATAAATTAGACTGGACTGCCAATATTGATGCTCTGTGCAAGAAAGGACAGAGCCGGTTATACTTCCTTAGAAGGCTGGCGTCCTTCAACATCTGCAATAAGATGCTACAGATGTTCTATCAGACGGTTGTGGTGAGCGCCCTCTTCTACACGGTGGTGTGCTGCGGAGGAAGCATTAAGAAGAAGGACACCTCACGCCTGGACAAACTGGTGAGGAAGGCAGGCTCTATTGTGGGCATGGAGTGGGACAGCTTGACATCTGTGGCAGAGCGACGGGCGCTCAGCAGGCTCCTATCAATTATGGAGAATCCACTGCATCCACTTAATAGTATCATCACCAGACAGAAGAGCAGCTTCAGCGACAGACTGCTGTCACTGTCCTGCTCCACTGACAGACGGAGAAGATCGTTCCTCCCCCAAACTATGCGACTCTTCAGTTCCACCCAGGGGGAGTAAACGTTAACATTATACAAAATTATTGTCTGTTTTTACCTGCATTATTATCAATCTTTAATTTAATATTGTTTTTTGTATCAGTATGCTGCTGCTGGAGTATGTGAATTTCCCCTTGGGATTAATAAAGTATCTCTATCTATCTATCTATCTATCTATCTATCTATCTATCTATCTATCTATCTATCTATCTATCTATCTATCTATCTATCTATCTATCTATCTATCTATCTGTCTTTTTAATTTTAATTTTCTGTTAGCATTTATAAATCACTATCAGCTAAAAATAAATATGAAAATGTACTACAAAAACAGATATCTTGCTATTTAAATTGTAATTTCAGCACTTGCAACACTCTGCTACAATGGCTAATTCAGACCATGTAAAAAAATTTTTGAAGGGGCAACGGTATTTACTGCTGTTCACATTTCATTTACTGTGTGCTCACCACTTCCAACTGACAGCAATATGTGATGAATGTTGTTATATACTGTAAAGATGCATCTTCACATCTCATACTGCCCTAAAAATTAAAAAAATGGTACTACAATTGACAGGCCATGGTCTCCAGCTCTGTTGAAGCCCTATTTGTCATTGAAAATGTGCTGAGAGGAGCTCTTCTGCATAGTAGCTATTTCACTGTTGACAACCATCTTTATTTACAATTACGCACAGCAAATTGTTTAGTGTTAAAGCAACACTAAGCAACTGTAGGTGTGAAATCTGTCACATTGTCACTGTATGGTACATAGGTCTCCACCCTGAAAAGTGTAAAATGAACACTTTTGAAGTAATCTTAATCTTCCTTAGGACACTTTAGCATATAGGGTGAATAAATGTAGTTCATGACTTCTGTGTTTTATATTTTAAAAGTATATAATCAAAATAACAGTTTCCCTTGAATGAACATGTTGTTGTTTAATTTTAAAAAATACAATAGTGAGATATTAAATACAATCATGTTGCAGCAAACTGGGGCATGCGGGTTAAGGAAATTACCTCTGCATCAGCAATAAACTGCTGTTTGTCTACAAAATAAGTTCCTTTATCTTGCGAGAGCTATTTTACTTCAGGATAAGATGGAGTTTTCTTCCCAAGATTACAGTTGTTGAAAGTCTCTCAGCAGTTAAACAAATGGACATTTAACCAGTTTTATGTCTTAACAGTTCATTGGAATTCACTTAAGTCATGTGTATTATTTTCATAGGTAAGTTTAGTCTTAAATTAATACTAATGTTATGGTGATTCTTTCTAGGCTGTTTCCAGAAAGGCATGTTTCTGTTATTACATCTCTGCAAAATCTCTCCATAATTATGCATATTAATAAAGGGTAAATGATAAGTGATGTGCCAGGCTCTTCCTCCCTTTGTTTGTATCTCTTTGTACCAAAAAGACTGGTGTCAACTCTTCTGAAGCTTTTATGACCATGCATTGCCCCTTTGCATTAAGTTTGATTTCTGATTAACTTTAGGGTAAGGATAAGGATAAGTTTTCAAATGTCAAAGGGAAGATAAGCATTTTTTTTCTTCTGGAATGCAGTCTATGTATTTTCTAGTATTTGTTATTTTATAGTTTTATTTTATTTGGTTACCATATATAAGATTGCATTTGCTATTAATAAATTGTCATTTATTGTAATGGTCATCTGCCTGGTATCGTAGTTAATAAAAAAATATAGCCCCCTTAACTGTGGATAAATGCTGGAATTAAGCCTCCTGCTGGAATATTTCTGTTTGGCGAGTATTCTTTAATAGTTAGGTTTTGAGTTACATTAATTCACACATGTTAAGTTATGCTGACTAGCCTAGGGGTTTTATTCTGAAACACACATTAAAGAATGACACTTAACCTCTGAGGTTGCATATGAAATAGTAATTATGTAACTCATGCTAAGATAGCTACTTAGCTCTTGAGGTTTTATTATAGAGGTTTTATTATAGAGCACACGGCCTTAATCACTATGGTTACAGATAAATAATCAGTTAGCTATACTTGTATTGTGTTCTAGGTATACATAAAGCACAACCAATAAAAGTAAGTGCAACTAACGCAACCATTACAATATAATTTATAACTAATTTCTTTGGTGTTTTAGACCAAAAGCAGTAAATTAGATTCAGATTAATGATTCATGCTCCTGTTCTGTTGTTGGCTACGAGATATGAGACTGTAGCAAAACTAGATTTGAAAATTAACATTTGTCTAACTCACAGTGAGGTAAAAACTATTGTTGAACTATTTTCAGCAAGTTTACATTTTTCTAGGAATGTATGAATCAGTGAATGAAAATAGCATTGGGTGGAGGTATAGTTCTGAGTGTTATACTTTTCTGTGGGTCAATCCCCCTGCAGTTTTGTTTCCTGTTTCACTTATATTTTATTTTATTTCTGAAATATTCTTATCTAGCTTTGTTTTTGTTAACTGTTTAATTATTGTTAATTTTTTTCCTCCTAGTGTACTGTATGTTAGGTCGATTAGGTCTTCACAATAGTTACTTCGTTAACTGTTTTATCATTATTGATGTGGAAGGAGTGAGGCCGATGGTAAGGTAACAAGTCTCACTGCTTTAATCAGCCTTGTTTCAGCACCTGGGGCTTCATGCATAACGCCATGCGTAGAATTCACACTAAAACATGGCGTAAGGACAAAAACGGAAATGTGTGTATGCACAAAATCTAGATGCATAAATCTGTGCGTTCTCCAACTTCCACATTCTTCGGCTCCATAAATCCTGGTCAGCGTGAAAAGTAACGTATGTGCACATGTCTGCTGCCACTCCCCAAACTCCTCCCAGAATTATGCCTTTTTGAATATGCAGATCAATATAACTAGCCCTTAAGCTCAGCATTCTGTGAAAAGGCAATGGCAAAAGCACGGGGGGAAATAAAAGATTTTCAGCGAATACCAAGTGGAGGCAAGGAAAAACGTACTATCTGTTGGTTTAAACAGTGGTATAAACAACAAAAGGAAGTTGATCGAGTGATGTAGTGTCGGAGAAACTCGAAAGCTCAAGTTCAGAAAGTCGCACAGTGCCCGAAATAAAAAAGAAGTTGTCAGATATCAAAGTCGATATGAAAAGGCGAGTTGTATCCCACCGTCTGAGTGTCATATGAAAGCTTATTAGGTTACAGAGGAAAAAAATAGGCACACAGTGGGAAAAAAGTGCGAAATGTCAACTTTAACGCATCTTGGTTGCATTCCAGAACCCCCCGCGAAAGGTGAAAATCCGCGAAGTAGAAACCATATGTTTATAAGGTTATTTTTATATTGTCATGCTTGGGTCACAGATTTGCACAGAAACACAGGAGGTTGTAGAGAGACAGGAACGTTATTCAAACACTGCAAACAAACATTTGTCTCTTTTTCAAAAGTTTAAACGTGCTCCATGACAAGACAGAGATGACAGTTCCGTCTCACAATTAAAAGAATGCAAACATATCTTCCTCATCAAAGGACTGCGTGTCAGGAGCAGAGAATGTCAGAGAGAGAGAGAGAGAGAAAAAAGCAAACAATCAGAAATCAGTAGGGCTGTTTGGGTTTTTAAGTATGCAAAGCACTGCCGGACAAAGCAGCTGCAAGGAAGGGAGCAATGTGAAGGTACTCTTTCAGCATTTTTTAGAGGAGTGTCCGTATCCTCTAGGCCAGTGTGTGAACAGCCCCTCTGCTCACATCCCCTCCGTCAGGAGCAGAGAATGTCAGAGCGAGAAAGAGAGAAAAGCAAACAATCAAAAATCAATACGTGTTGTTTGATCCTTTAAGTATGCGAAGCACCGTGTGGGAAGCATATCGCTTGACAAAGCAGCCACAAGTAAGCCCAGAAAGGAAGGGAGCAATGTGAAGGTAATCTTTCAGCGTTTTTTGAGGAGCGGCCGTATCCTCTAGGGGTGCAAACAGCCCCCGTGCTCACAATATATTTGAGGAGTTTTATTTAATACGTAATACGTGATCTGGTTGGGTAGCTGCTCAGCCATCTGCCAATAGCGTCCCTTGTATGAAATCAACTGGGCAAACCAACTGAGGAAGCATGAACCAGAAATTAAAAGACCCATTGCCCACTGAAACCCACGAACCAGCGAAAAATCCACGATATATATTTAAATATGCTTACATATAAAATCTGCGATAGAGTGAAGCCACGAAAGCCGAAGCGCGATATAGCGAGGGATTACTGTAAATATTCCGAGTGGTGCAGTGAGAGTAATATGAAAAAAGATGATCCACTGTGGCAACCCCTAATGGGAGCACATGAAAGAAGAAGAAGAAGAAGGTGCAGTGAGAGTAATAACGCTAAAGCAGCTATGGTATTTAGAAAAGTTCGACCATTCTGTGGACCATTATATTGTGTGGCAGGCGCCCAGGTCCCATGCCCAGCCGGGACGCCCCTGCAGCATATCTTCAGAAGGAGCAAGGATGGGAAACCCAGTATCTCCCCCTGGATGCTAGGTGGTAGCCTCCCTGGGTTGCAGCGGTGCCTTGGACTCCCCCAAGGCTTCATGGGGGTTGGAGTTTTGTGCAGCCCTGTTGGGTTCCTCAGGCACTGCCAGGGGATGCTACAGTGGAAGCTGCTGTACCTTGGACACTAGTTTTGCCACACCTGGAAGTGCAGCCGGATGTCAACAATCAAACACCTGGAGCACTTCCAGGTGTCCAATAAAAGGGGCAGCAATCACCACTCAGCGGCCAGAGTTGGGTGGAGGAGGACAAGTTTGCCTGGGAGGAGTGGTGGTGCAGAGAAAGAGCGTTTTTGGTGTTGCTGTATTGTGCTTGGGACTGTGTTGTGGCTGGGGGACACGGGGAAGACATACCCTCCAGCTGAAGAAAATAAAAGTTTATTTATTTTGTATGTGTGCCTCTGTGTCCAATCTGTTATTTTGGGGGGTTTAACATTCAAGGAATCTAATCTTGCAAATGCTGTTTTAATCTGAGCATTCATTTAGAAGTTGATTTTTCTTTTTCTGTCCTTCCTGATATCATTTTGTTTTGACTATGAGTGCTGCCATTTTGTGGCTTTTGTGCCACCCGTTTCCAAGGGGATGTTAGCGATGTTATCAGTGAGCAGTATAAAGGTCACCCTAAAACAGTCTCCAGTGTCCAAGATTGGACTGAAACCAGTGACTTACATCTTTATGGTCTTGATTACTGGTTATTTGAAACAGTTGTGTTTTTGCAACTTTTTTTTTTTTTGTTTGAAACTTGGCTCTGATGTTTATCTTTTGGCTTCTGCTTTGTTTTTGACTCCATTCTTCCAACTGTTCCCCATACTTTTCTTTATTTTTTACCTGACTAGGTCCATTTCTCAGCTTTGTTTTTTTTATCTTTTAAATAACTTGTTTTGATTTGCAGGCATTTTGAAATTTTGGCTTTGTATAAAGGTTTTTTAAATTTAGATTTTACTTTAAAGTCTCCTTTATGAAATTTTAAAATTATGGGGTTTTTTTTCTCATTGATTTATTAAGTATTATTTGATTTTTGCTTTCTTTTGAACCTTTTGTGGTTTTATTACTTAGAATTTGGGATTTTTTTTGATTTTTGACAATTTTGCATCTGGTTTCTTTTTTTATTATTTAAGTCAATAAATTAATTATTATAGTTAAGTTTTGTTTATGTACCAAGGGTATCCAACTGTTTCCTTTGCCTTGAGTATATTTAATAAAATATAAACAGTAACACTGCCACTTTGCACTTGAGAAAGGCAGTAAATGTATTTAGAACTTCAACCACATCTGAACAAGATGACAAGTGTATATGCCAATGTCCGTTGTGTTCATGGGACCCATGACTTCAAAAATGCAGAAAATGCCAGATGATTTTTAAAATACCTAAAACTGCTGTCTACACTCTCAAAACAAAGGCCTATAAAACCCAATTGGTAGAGTTGAATGCTTGAAAACCCCGGGCAAAAGAAGCAAAACAATAATTATTTAATAAAAAATGTTTAAATTTATGTAGTCACATAATTATGTAGTTCATGGAAGCTGGACCTGTGCCTCTCAATTGAGTGTCACTGTATTATGCCACTGCTAAGTCACAAGCACATGAAAAAAAATAATTTCAGCTACTGACTTGTTTGTGGTGTAATTAAAAAAACAAAACAAAGAATCTTCTCCTGTGACTAGTAGGAGAAGATGTGTGAATTGCAGCACAAAAAACCCAATCTAGTGTAGAAAATGCAAAGTTTCCCTATGTCTAGTGGTAAACAGAAATTGCTTTAAGGGCTGCATTAAAATAATTTTGAAAGAAAAGGTTTGGATGAGTATGTAAATATATGTAATTACACCAGCATTGATTGGGACAGGTTTAACTTTTTAAGTTGACAGAGAATAAAAAATACGCTGCAGAGATTTTTTTTTAATAATAGCAGTTATGTTTTCATCCCAGTTCAGACTATGAGATGTGTGATAGTTGTGCCAAGTAATTTAACTGATTCCACCCTGTTCACAGTGATATCACTAGTGATACCCCTAGTTGTAGGATGCGAGGAGTGTCTTCTAAAACCCACAATCGTTTCTACTGTTTTCAAGGAATTCAAGTTAAGATTGTTGAGGCTCCACCAACTGGTCAGATGATCCACCTCCCTCTGATATGGCATTGGGCCAGTCAGGATGGTGTCATCAGCAAATTTCAGCAGTTTAATAGATGGGTAACTAGAGGTGCAGTCATTGGTGAAGAGAGAGAAAAGGTGAGGACACAAACCACAGTCCTGATGGGACCTTGTGCTCAGGTTCAGGGCCGAAGTCAGAGATCCAGGAACTTGTGGCATAGGCCACATTACAACTGAGACTTTTGCCATGGAGGGGCTTTGGTACGATTGTGTTAAATGCAGAACTGTAATTAAATGTAGCAGAAGCATCTAAATGCTGCAAGATGCAGTGGAGTTCCATGTTTACTGCATCCTCAACTGACCTGTTGGCGCAGTAAGAAAAATGTAATGCATCAAGAAGAGAATTTGTAACAGATCTGAGATGCTGAGAAATCAGATGTTTAAATGATTTCATTATTACAGAGGTCAGTGCTACTGGCCTGTAATCATTTAAATAGGGCAAAATTTTGCTTCTTAGGCATAGGGGTCATTTTGGATTCCTTGAAACAAGCTGAGATTTTGCATTGATCCAAAGACTGAGTGGAAATTTCTGTAAATATAGGTATTAACTGATAAGAACAAAGGCATAGTTTGGAGACATAATAATAGACTAAAAAGAAAATTACAAAATAATTGAATAACAGGAAAAAGTCTTAATAAAAAACAAATGCTAAAAAAAGGGATGAGCAAAAGCATTTATATTAACAGATATGTGAAAAAATCACACAAAACTGAAAAATAAATAAATAAATCAATAAATAAGAGCACAGAGCATGTTCATTATTTCAACAAATTCCCGTCATTGTATTTGCTGAGTACAGTCAACCCAAAGAACTGCTTTGTACCAAAAACATTCATTAATTTAAAAAGTAATTTAGGCAATAAATGCAGTTATCTCTATTCCCCCTCCCTTTCCTATTCTATTAGTTTTTATTCTGTTTCACTTAGAAACTTCAAAAAGTAAAAGCAGATCATAATCAAGTTCAAGTTCACTTTATTGTCATTGTGTAACACAACAAAATTACTTTTTGCGAAGCTGTTCTGACTCATTTATGTCCTAAATGTCCATACATAATAAATAACATTTTATGTTCAATTAAAAACCTATATTTCTCTGTGTAAACTAGTGCAACAGTGTTGTGTGAGCATTAGACCCTGATGCAGCGCTAATGGTTACATTGTTCTTTAGTTCAAGTCTAAAAGGAAATTGACATTTTGTGGGCACTAGGGATGAGCTCAGGTGTCTATAATAAAATATGGTTGTATTGGGTTATAAAAATAATATTAAATCAAAACAGTAGACAGTACAAACTAAACCAAGGAACATACTGATTCAATTTTTTTTTTTATAGAGCAGCTCATATTTGTAACCTTGGAAATATATACAATATAAATACAAAATAATAATTACTAAAAGCACAGACACACAGTGCCATAAAGCACATTTATTCAGTCCATAAATTAAAAAATATATGTACTATTTATATTCAGTATGTTTTTATTTATAAGCTTTGGGTACAGGTTAGAGATGCTGCCTCTCAGCTGTGTTACTCTTAGTTTATATCCTCTTTGCATGTTCTCTCCATCAGATTTTCTCTGAATACTCATTTGCTCCCACAAAAATGTAATTTTTTTTCAGTGGCTGTGCAGGTGTGTTCTGTGCTGGGTTGGCACCTCATGCATAGTTACTACTTGTCTTGCACCTAATGCTTCCAGGATTCATGGCCCATAATTGGATTAAACAGTTTCAAATATTGATGGTAATTACTGTTTCTTTAGTAATGCTTTTTATGTTAATTATATAATTCCATGATTAAAGAATACAGCTAAGGTTATGGTGTATAGTTAGTGATACTAATGTTTTCTATCAGCTCTGAGGTCTGATTCTAAAGTTAGTAGGAATAACAATCAGAGAAACAGAAAGATATCAAGAAGAGACAGAAAATGGAGCAAAAAAAAAAAAAAATCAGTAATAGCGATCCAAAAAGGGTCACAGTTATTAAAAATCAATACAATCAGCTTAAATAGCTGCACTAAGAGATTTTTTTGATGATAAAATAAAATACCATTAAAATAATTATGAAAATAATATGGTGCCCAATAGATACATGTTTTGCCTTTTGATGTGGTTTTATTTTTCCTGAATATTTTAAAAAGATCTGCATATATGACTGTAGTATTGAGCAGGAATATAGCCTTGACAGCTAGACCAGCTAGACAAAAACTTGCAACAAGATGATGTACCAAGAAATGAAAAGGAGAGCTTAATATCAGTAAGTAAAGTAAGGGTCAAAAGCCAGAGGAGGAAGAAAAATACTAATCGCCAAAATCCAAAATGAGTGGCAATAATCAGAATTGGAGAACCTGTAAAAAAAAAGGCTCTGAAGATTTTACAAAATACCTAACAGGCGCAGGCTTGTTCTAAAATCTAAAGACTTGGACACTGCTGAAAGGATGTTGCAATGTTAAATTTAGACGCTCAATGATTTCATGCATCCCTACTTTCTGCTGCCATGTGAAAGACTCTGCCATCTAAAATTGCACACAATTGGATGCCATGGTCAAATAAGGTGCACTTGATTACTATTAATGCGTGAGATTTTGTAATTTCTACAGGTTAAAACACATGCACTGTGAGAAATGTTTATTTACCTATACAGTTGTTTAACCTAAATAGTAAGCATGTATTAACAATGTTCAGTTTTGTTTTAATGAAGTGGATCATTTCTAGCACTATAATAAAAGACATCTAACCTTTTGTGGTATTATTACTTAGAATTTTGGATTTTTTTGGATTTTTGACAATTTTGCATCTGGTTTCTTTTATTAGCGCTATAACAAAAGACATCTAATGTAACGGTCTAATTACTAAAATGGTCTTTCAAAGTAAATCTGCCAAATCTGGATAGATAGTTGTGTGATATTTCAGATGACAGCCTGGGTGTCTTGATGCCTCAGACAATCCAGTCAGCGATATCAGGCTTGCAGGTTTGGCTGCTTGTGACCAGTTTGTGTTTTGCTTTGTGGCTTTTGTATGTGGTGCAGCTCAGGACTTGACATAGAATTTTTACAAAGTTGGGAAGACTATATAGGCTGCAGTGGCATTTTTGGCATGAAAATTCAGGCGGGACAATACATAGTTTTCCTATATGTATGTAGACTTCTTTAACATAAAAGATGGTCCTGGATGTATAGATGGATGGAATAATTAAACATATGTTTAATATGTATTACTAAGATATTTCAATGTTCCTTAAAAGTTTTGAAGAATCTGCATTTTAAGCTTACAGATGGTTTTACATTTATTAATGAAATTATTGTGTGATGATTGGTTACTCAGAGAGAAAAAGAAGGACAGGAATTGGGGGTTATTAGGTTTGAAAGAGACATTACTGCTGCAATAAGTTATTTCATTGAGGGTCGTGCAGCAAGCATTTTGCGGGAGGCAGGAACATTCTCTGGACAGGATGCTAACTCGTCGCTAATACTGCACAACCATGCCCTCGTGTTTGATATATGCTTTAATTCCTAGCATCATAAAAATGATATCAAGTATACATCCATCCATCCATCCATTTTCCAACCCGCTGAATCCGAACACAGGGTCACGGGGGTCTGCTGGAGCCAATTCAAGTATACATTTTATTATTTAAATTGTTCAGAGAGCTGTAATATCATGAATGGAATGTATTCTGTGTCCTGTCGGTGTAAGAGAAAGCCTATTTAAGAAGCACGTAGTGATTCGCACACATAGAGCACATAGAAGAACACATAGAATACGAAGTATTTAGTGTGCTACTTTAATTATAATGGGATTTGAGAAACTAGTAAATTAAACGGTTTTAAGATGAAGTTTATGATGTTCTACTTTAATGACAAAATAAACTATGTGTTTAAAGTGGAAATTTCGAGATTAAAGTTGACATTTCAACATTTTTTCCCCACTGTGTCTCTATTTTGTTTTTATTTTCTCTGTACTCTAATATACATCCATATGACACTCAAATGGTGGGCTACGACTCGCCTTTTCACGGTGGCTTTGAAAATTGACCACTCTTTTTTTTATTTTGGGCACTGTGTGACTTTCTGAACTTGAACTCTCTACCACTCCCTGTCACTCAATCAACTTCCTGTTGTTGTTTATATCACTGCTTAACCCAACAAATAGTAACTTTTTACTTGCCTCTAATTGGTATTCGCTGAAGTTTTTCTTTTTTCCCCATGCTTTTGACATTGTCTTTTCACAGAACGCAAAATATAAGGGGCTATTTATATTGATTTGCATATTCAAAGGCACGTAATTCTGGGAGGAGTCGGGATTTGTGTAGTGTAAGAACGTGGAAGTTGGCGTATGCACAAATGTTTTTGTCTGTACACCATATTTTAGTGTGAATTCTACACACAGTGTTATACATGACGCCCTAGGTGTTTGGTGCCCACAGTTTTTACATATATTTCTGTTCTGTCTCCACCAGGACTCAGCACTTCTTTGATACTTGAGCATCATACTGCTGGCTTCTTTTCCATGAAATAGAAATAGCACACTCAGTCTTCCTTGGAAGCATTTTCAAATTTAGTTTGGTTCTCCAAAACAGTGAATAAAAGTCAAGATGCAGCATAATGTCTTGTAAATGATGAATTGCTGATATTTATTAACCTTTTTTGTATTAATTATTGTTCTTACCTTTAAATGAGGAAATGGTGTAGGATTTTTCTGTACCTCTTTTGTGGCAAATATGTGCTCAATAGCCACTCAAACCTGAAGTGCACACATGCTGTTAAAAGAAACCGCAACAACTGGCAGTCCTCATTTTAATCTGACAGATCACATTAAAACCCAAACTGAAAAGTTCAGGTTGCATTTATGCAAGGGTATTGTGAACACTGCAGGGCCAATTTGACTCACTACTCATCCAGAAACAGTCTTACAGAACCCATCAGGTAGACAGTTTCACATTCTACAAAAAGCACTATTTTTCTGGATAAGTACCAGTAATTACATTGAGCATATAGTAGAAAATTGGAAAAACAAATGCTTAAGAGGATAGAGCTGAGGCTTGTTATAAATGTATTCTTTCATAGGTAAACTTCTGAGGGAAGCTCATTACTCTTATTTTGAACATTTGCTGAGGCTGTGCCCCACTGGTCATTAAGGCAGAACTACCACTGATCACTTGTATTGTGTTTTTAAATCAGAAGCTGTAGCATTTTGTATTTAAATCAGAAGATATTCAGTGTCACCAGTATACATTTATAAAATCCTGCTAAAAGTTACCAGATTATGTTTAACTTTATTACCTCATATATAAGATACTGAACTTTGCCTCAGCTCTGGCAACAAACCACCTCAGAGCCAAATGTCTTGAATTATACATCACTTCCAACTGGGTACATTGTGTTTCTAAACCTAAGCCTGGAACATCTTAGAACAGAAGTTCATTCATGCACAGTCAAGAATTGCTCCCTGCATTGTGTCTGGTATTGACAAGTTGGAAGAAAAACCTGACAAGTTAATGTAGAGTTATTCAGGAACATCTGCAATTTGAAGGATTTATTCTTTGTTTTAATCTTCCCTGGTAGAATTTGGACTTTACAAAGTTCATCGGTTTCCTTGAAGAATTTTCCTTTTCCTTAAATACTTCTAAGATGCCAATAGTGTAACTGCAACTTTTAATTTACTTCCCAGCTTTTATTTCAACAACACATACTTACTTTAAAGCATTTTAAGCTACAGATTATAACAAAAGCAAAAGAAATATTCATATACTTTACTATATTTGTAAAGATTCTTTATTTTTAGATTTATTGCTTAAACCCGCGTATGTTATGTTTTTATGTGGGCCACTTGTCCTTGTCCAAGTCTTTAAATTTTTCTCTATTTCAAGTCCGTCCCGTTATGTGTATACTTACAGTGAGGAAGTTGCTAGTAGTAGTAGTAGTAGTAGTAGTAGTAGTAGTAGTAGTAGTAGTAGTGTTATTTGTACAAAGTATTGTAAAATTCTTACTTGCATATCCAACTCACATGAGAGACGTCACAACTATGTTAACACATTTGTGAGTGCCACAGGCACAGAAGTTCAAGCCTTTATCTATGCAATATTCATTGTCATTGTCTCCCGCTTATCCGAGGTCGGGTCGCGGGGGCAGCAGCTTGAGCAGAGATGCCCAGACTTCCCTCTCCCCGGCCACATTTCACATTCAGAACTAGCCAATCAATGTAATCAATTCAGCTGGCCCTCCCTCTCTCTCCATTTGCACATACACAAACCTTCAAAGTAAAGTATTACATAAGCCTCGCCCAGTCTCACACTGCACATGTGTGGATAATACTGTTCTGCATGCTGTCTTATTAAGAAAACCATTTTAGACCATTATGTGGTATTTTTTTGTGCTTCTTTCTAACCTGCAAAATGCACAATTAAAATTATAATTGTGGGATAACAAAAGGATATTTAATGTCCTGGTACTGCAGGGTTTATTAATATGACCAAAATATAAAGCAGCTTATAATATATGAAAGTAAACCAGCTTCTCTCCAAAGAAAGACTGAAAAACTAAAAAGGGTTTCTTTATCTTCTAATCTAGATTAAAATGTTGAAAACTACAGCACCAGTGGAGAAAACCAAATTTGAAAGGTTATAAATCTGCATAGTAGATATTAACTAGTAAAAGCTTATTCTTCACAAAGTGTATCCAATCTTTGTGGTCTCTGATCTGAATTATTATTTTTATCTGAATTTTCTTCAGTCAACACATTTCTAATTATTCAAAATGGTGCTTATAGTAAACAGACTGCAAATACACCAAAAACTCCTAAACTGTGCAGGCCCATTTTTCAGTGAAGAATAATTTAAACTTCTTCTAAACACTTTCCAAACTCTTACTTTTGAATGTCCCTTAATACTTAATGGTTTTATATTTATAAACCAGTTTTCATCTGACCCTGCCCTTTACTTGTATCGTCTTGTTAAATTTCATGTCAACATTACAGGAAATACATATACTGAATGTGCTGAAAATCAATTTTATACATGTGTGGTTTATGAAACAATGGTGTATTGATTGATTATTTTAAAAGATCTCATTAAAGTGAGATTAAATGAATATTCCACCCAAAAAATACTTTTTTTTGGTTACTTACCCCATGTAGTTTGTTGTGGTGGCCAAGAAAAATAAATTAATCCTGTGTTTTCATGAGAAACATAACCATGAGATTAATTTTTTTTGGCCACCACTACAAATTACATAATATAAGTAATATATAAAAAATATTATTTTTGGGTTTAATATTCCTTTAATCTAAGGCAGGGCTTAGTGATTATTCATTATTTTTCATTCATTATTTATATGTGATTTTGAATTGTAATGGCACAGACTCTTGCAGCAGCTTGTGGAGGGAGAAGCAAGAACAGCAGTCAGCTAAAAAAATCTGCACAAGATGGCAAAACAACATTTAAATGAACAAATTCCATGCCAGCTGAAGAGTAGTCTATTAAAAAATGAACCTGCCATTGTCACATTGTCACCATCCTAGTGCTACAAAGTGTGCAGAGAGAGGTAAAGATTTTGGGTCATGTGGTCAACAAAACAAGGATAGCCAGTGACCCAAAGAAGACTGACACACTACTCAATTGTCCACGGTCCAATACGTCCAGGAGCTACATAGTTTTTTGGGTTTGGCATCTTAATATTTGCAGTTCATGAGAGGATTTGTGGACACAGAATTGACACTAAAAGTTTTGACCATCAAAAGTAGTGACACCTGTTTTAGCTTATCTTGGCCCCAATGTTCCACTTGTCCTGGACCCAGACACCAGTAACTAAGACAATAGAACACTTCTATCACTGGTGGAAAGAGAGACAAAGAGAGTGATCAGCTACTGTAGCTGCTGCTTAAACAGACTATAGCAGAACAATTGAATGACACATCTGGAACTCCTGGCAGTGGTCTCTAGCTAGCAGCATATCTGGCCCTACCTTTATGGATGCCAGTTCATCCTGTTAATGATCCGTTCCTTTCTCCCTTGGCTACGAAATTTCAGAATCAGAGAGAAAGGTGACAAGGTGGATAGGAGCACTGTAGGGGTATGATTTCATGTTGCATCCCAAGCCAGAAATCACCACTCAGATGCTGATGCTTTATTCCAAAACACCTGGTTTCCTTTAAAACCATAACAATCGTTCCATTGCCAATCAAAGACTTGTCATCGTCATTGAATGCTATGCAGTGCAAGAGAAACTTAAAGAGGTAATACACAGCTGAATTCCAGCAGGGACAGGAGACAGACCTGGAGCTAACTGTAGTTCTGATGGCTAATGACAGGGTGGCACTCACTGTGTTGCCCACTACAGGCTAAAGCAACATCACATGAGCCCAGAGTGAAGACACAGACATCGCAGTTGGGACAGTTTGGAACAGCAGTATGGGTTACTCTATAGAAGATGGGAACAGCTCATTCCACCCTCTTCTACAACTGCTGATGCCTGGCTGCCTCTACTACTAAGTTCTCTGAGGAGAGCACCAACCACTGGGCTGTGGCAATTTTGAATTTCAAAAATGCTGCAGTGACTGAGACATCAGTTTCACTGGGCAGGCTGAACACTGGATGTGGAAATGTTTTGGGCAGTGCTGTGATGATTTTACTGCTTGTAAGTGTTCTAGCACTCAGTTGCAAGCCCCACTTCAGCGTCTTTGGGCAGGACCCCATGGAGAAGGTGTTTGTGCACAAAGCTTACCTTTTCTAGCCACAGAACAAGGACAACCGTTATATCCTTGTGGCCATGGATTATTTTACAAAGTGGCGTATGCCTTATGTGATCCTCGACCAGTGCACGTCCACTTGCACAAAGAGGTTCATTGATAACATGCTCTGCCATTTCAGTGCACCTGAAGACCTGCACAGAATCAGACCTTAGAGTCCAAGTTATTGGAGGAGGTAAGGTTTGTCAGCTTCTCCTTATCCTCTCTGTTCCATCTTTACAGAAAAGTATCAGAGGGAATGGGACCATGATCCCCCTGCCATGCTGTGGCCTCATTGCTCTTCTACCCAGGAATCTAACACAAGGTGTTATATACTCTTTTAGGGCATTTCAGCATAGTACATTACAAGAACATTCATCATTTAGCATTTAAAGTGAGTGTCCTGAGTGCAAATACATTGAAAAGGACATCGAGTTCATAGCACCACATCATTCAATATGTTCAAACTGATTAAAATAATAGAACAGCAAGCTCAGTGTGATTATTCTTACCATTGTTTCCTGCCTCTCAATGGCCTTTTGTAAGCTTTTTATGTGCTAATCATCAATGAATATTCTTGTTTTAAAAATGTAGTATCTGACCCATCTACAGTAACTGCTCATTTAGACAGTGAGTCACAGTGAACACTAACAGAGCACATACATCAGCATCAAGAGTACATGTGGATACAGTGAGCTCAAAGACTTAAAAGTTCAAATGTGCATATCATTAATCCTAGGCCTAAAGCTGACAGCTTGAGGTCAAAAGATGGGGAGGCAGATAGATCAAGGATTGTCCACAGCTGTAAATGTGAATAGTAATTCCGTATTATAATGGCTGAAGTTTAAAATATGTCAGACAAAAAAGTCATCTTTCAGTGTAAACATTCCCTGCTATAAGTAGTTCTGTGCTTTTTCATCAAACAAGTAAAGTAACTTTATAAAAGTTTGGTACAAACAAGTGGGAAGGATTTCAGGAATATGTGGGCCATTTGAAGGACCTCTAGCCTTCTGCAGCATAATAGGTAATATTACTGGTCACATAAGATACTGGGTTGTAGCATTTTTAACTTTGGGAAGAATTAGGTGTCTTTCCTGAGGTCAACCAAGATATTACTGTGCAGAGTTTGATGTGAGAAAACACAGTCAGTCAGTCAGTCAGTCAGTCATCTTCCAACCCGCTATATCCTAACACAGGGTCACGGGGATCTGCTGGAGCCAATCCCAGCCAGCACAGGGCGCAAGGCAGGAACAAATCCCTGGGCAGGGTGCCAGCCCACTGCAGGGCACACACACACGCACACACATACACGCGCACACGCACACACACAGAGACCAAGCACACAGTAGGGACAATTTAGGATCACCAATGCACCTAACCTGCATGTCCTTGGACCATGGACTACAGTGATCTTCTTCTATAATTTGCTACCGTGGCTATTCGTTTGTCTGTCCAGGATTTTAAATCACCTGTAGCTGGCAAACCGTTTCACCTATTGACTTGAAATCTGGTACACATATAGTATGTCACGTCTACTATCCGCTTTATGGGTGATGATTGTATTACTCTTTTTATCTTTATTTTATTGTAGAATCAACTCCGACCTGCGCACACCAGGGCGGCCGTGGGCGGATGCGTATAGTGTATTCACTCCATGTTATCGTGCATTGCGCTGTCACTGGTATTTTGATAAAAGAATTTCAACAACATATAAGAAGCGTATAAATTATTAAACAGTAAAACATTACCATTTAAGAAATAAAGTTACATTGAGTACTACTGCAGTGCCTTCGGGTATACCTCATTTTTTCTTTGCCCATTACATGCTTAAATGTATACTTTTTTGGTGTACCTACCCGAGAACACGCGACATATAACTGACCGTGGGAGAAGCATGGATTTTAAACACGCGTTGAGTTCATCTGCTGGTCTCCCTCGTGGAATAATTGGTAATGTTTGAGTAAAACGACATTACCTCCTATTTTTTTTTTTTACGATCTCTGAGATCTTGCGTTTTTTGGTTCAAGGCTTCATAAGCTCTTTTATGTTCCATGGTGTACTTATCCCAAACCATCATCTTTGAATGTTGCAAGACTTTCGCCTTGTATGTAGATCGGGGTAATTACATTCATTGCATTCCTAGTCTGAATCACAGTCTGATTGTATGGGTGGTTACCTAGCAGGTAACGCTGATGTTTGGTCATGAAGTCGTCTAACATCCACCAAGTGCCCTCTTTTAATTGCGAGAAGCAGATATATATAGCCAAATTCTCGCGCTTCGTTGCGGCGAAGTACTGCTTTTAATTTTTTATTAAGAAGAAAAGAAACCCTTTTTAAACGGATCGAAAATATACCAATAACAATTTGTTAAGGATCTGTTTTTTTGTGAACCTCGCTTTTCACAGCTGTCGCGCTACGGCGTGTGTTTCGTTTATTTGACAGTATGTAGATCGTGGTAATTACATTCATGGCATTCGTTTTCTGAATCACAGTCTGACTGTATGGGTGGTTACCTGCCAGGTTACGCTTGTGGTTGGTCAGGAAGTCGCCTTACGTCCGCCACGTGCTCTCTTTCTGTTCCCAGAAGCAGATCATAGAATGGTTTTAATAGTTTACTTTCAAATAATGCAAAGAGTATGAGACACGTGTTACTCCCTAATTCTGGGCTCATCAGGCGTACACACTCACTGTATCCCCTCTCGGGAATGGAATCTCTATCGTCAGCGCCAGAGTTGAAGCCCCTAACGTTGCGGTCAGCAAGTCGGCTAACATCCGCCGTGTGCCGTCTTTCAGTTGCGAGAAGCCGATCATAGAATGGTTGAAATTGTTTACTTTCAAATTATGCAAAGAGTACGCGACACGTGTTTCGCCCTAATTCTATGCTCTTCATGCGTACACAGTCATTGCATCCCCTCTCACGAATCTCGAACGTCAGCGCCAGAGGTGAAGCCCCTAACGTTGAGCTACGGCATGTGGTTCGTTTATACCTCGTGTCTTCTCATTAAACTTTTATCTCGCCAATATGTTATTGCAATCCGCAGCGGGAGCGTTTCTATAAACTTAATTTAAACGTACGTTTTACACCGTGCTTTGTTTCCCTTATGAAGATGCTTGTATGCTTCACTTGCTCGATTCTTATTGTTTCGCTCCCTTCTCAATTGTTTAATGAATTTTTTGTTCTTCGCTGTTTGCGGCTCTTCCTTCATTTTTCCCTACTGCGTTCTTTTATCTCGCGAATATGTTATTGCAATCCGCAGCGGGAGCGTTTCTATAAACTTAATTTAAACTTACGTTTTACACCGTGGTTTGTTTCCCTAATGAAGATGCTTGTATGCTTCACTCGCTCCCTTCTCAATTGTTTAATGAATTTTTTGTTCTTCGCTGTTTGCGGCTCTTCCTTCATTTGTCCCTACTGTGTTCACAGTCTTTTCACGTGATTACGTGGGAGGCGTGATGACGTGACACTCAACTCCGCCTCCCACGGCCATCGAGCTGCCGTCCATTACAGCATATTGTCAAAAAAGAGATTCCAGTTATGACCATTACGTGTTGAATTTCGAAATGAAACCTGCCTAACTTTTGTAAGTAAGCTGTAAGGAATCAGCTTGCCAAATTTCAGCCTTTCACCTACACGGGAAGTTGGACAATTAATGATGAGTGAATCAGTCGGTCAGTCAGTCAGTCAGTGAGGGCTTTGCCTTTTATTAATTAGTATAGATATATAATTACATATTACCGGGAGCCCGGGATTCCCGGACATTTTTCATTCCCGGGAATGAAACTGCTGTAATTCCCGGGAAAATGGGAACGGCCAACCTCGCATATATAGCGTGTAAAAGTATAAAAATTGATCAAGAAATAATTATATAGTTATAGCTGAAAATAATTAAGGTGGCGCCATTGCTGCAGCTTGCACTTCATCAGACAACAGCTTTGAACAGCAACTTGAAATTGCAATGTGTCAGTCTGTTGCATCCGCATTATCTGTGCCAAGAAACTTGCCATCACAGAATGATGACAAGAAACTGGATGCATCAGTAAAAGCTGAAATGGCAGTGTTTCAGCGCAACGGCAAGCACGGGCGTTGTTTAGAACAAGCATATCAGTATCTGATGATTGTGCCGCCTACTTCAGTGGAGGCAGAGCGTGCTTTCTCAGCGGCTGGCGTACTTCTGCATGAAGGTGCGCTCTCGCATGGACGACCGCACACTGGACACGTTAATAATAATAATTCATTACATTTATATAGCACTTTTCTCAGTACTCAAAGCACTATCCATACAGGGAGGAACCGAACCCACAATCTCCTTACTGCAAAGCAGCAGCACTATCACTGCGCCACCTGTGTGGATGTTGTGCTTTCTACGCTCTTATTACCACAACTAAAGATACATGTACTTCTATGACAGCATGAACTGCTTGTAGATTTTTGTGTCAACATATTGCAGTAGTTTTATTAAAAATAAGTGTCGGTCGTTCTAAAACCATTCACATGTGAGATGCCCGTGCACTATGTCATCCCCGGGAGCCCGGGATTCCCGGGAATGAAATGCGGGATTCCCGAATTCCCAGGAATGGATAAACCCGTCTGGGAATGGATTCCCTAATATATATATACATATACATATACATATACATATACATATACATATACATATACATATACATATACATATACATATATACTGTACATACATATCTATTATAAAAAAAAAATCTTGGGAAGGAGACGAGACATGATCTTCTCGGAAGACAATTTTATGTCCCGCTAGACAAGGCAGTGAAACAACATTTAAAACAAGTTTACGGACATCTGACCAAGCAGTTGTTGGAATGCATTTGGCAGACACACTTCATGTGCTCACAGCTCTTAAAACAACGACAAGCGAGAAGCTGAAGACGCAGCTCACCAGCTGATGATCTGACCACTTCTCCTTAGCATGCGTTCAGCCATTCACAACGCAAGCAGCAGAGACGCGAAGTGGCAAAAGGACAGCTGCTGTACAGGCTTTTAAACGATCGACGTGCAGCGTGACAAGCAGAACATGCAGCTTGGCAGCAGCAGCAGCAAGACAACATGATCTGACGGCATCTCCTTAGCATGCGTTCAGCGTGTGTGTGTGTATATATTTTATATATATATATATATATATATATATATATATATATATATATATATATATATATATATATATATATATATATATATATATATATATATATATATATATATATATACAGTGGTGTGAAAAACTATTTGCCCCCTTCCTGATTTCTTATTCTTTTGCATGTTTGTCACACAAAATGTTTCTGATCATCAAACACATTTAACCATTAGTCAAATATAACACAAGTAAACACAAAATGCAGTTTGTAAATGGTGGTTTTTATTATTTAGGGAGAAAAAAAAATCCAAACCTACATGGCCCTGTGTGGAAAAAGTAATTGCCCCCTGAACCTAATAACTGGTTGGGCCACCCTTAGCAGCAATAACTGCAATCAAGCGTTTGCGATAACTTGCAATGAGTTTTTTACAGCGCTCTGGAGGAATTTTGGCCCACTCATCTTTGCAAAATTGTTGTAATTCAGCTTTATTTGAGGGTTTTTTAGCATGAACCGCCTTTTTAAGGTCATGCCATAGCATCTCAATTGGATTCAGGTCAGGACTTTGACTAGGCCACTCCAAAGTCTTCATTTTGTTTTTCTTCAGCCATTCAGAGGTGGATTTGCTGGTGTGTTTTGGGTCATTGTCCTGTTGCAGCACCCAAGATCTCTTCAGCTTGAGTTGACGAACAGATGGCCGGACATTCTCCTTCAGGATTTTTTGGTAGACAGTAGAATTCATGGTTCCATCTATCACAGCAAGCCTTCCAGGTCCTGAAGCAGCAAAACAACCCCAGACCATCACACTACCACCACCATATTTTACTGTTGGTATGATGTTCTTTTTCTGAAATGCTGTGTTCCTTTTACGCCAGATGTAACGGGACATTTGCCTTCCAAAAAGTTCAACTTATAACTCATCAGTCCACAAGGTATTTTCCCAAAAGTCTTGGCAATCATTGAGATGTTTCTTAGCAAAATTGAGACGAGCCCTAATGTTCTTTTTGCTTAACAGTGGTTTGCGTCTTGGAAATCTGCCATGCATGCCGTTTTTGCCCAGTCTCTTTCTTATGGTGGAGTCGTGAACACTGACCTTAATTGAGGCAAGTTAGGCCTGCAGTTCTTTAGACGTTGTCCTGGGGTCTTTTGTGACCTCTTGGATGAGTCGTCTCTGCGCTCTTGGGGTAATTTTGGTCGGCCGGCCACTCCTGGGAAGGTTCACCACTGTTCCATGTTTTTGCCATTTGTGGATAATGGCTCTCACTGTGGTTCGCTGGAGTCCCAAAGCTTTAGAAATGGCTTTATAACCTTTACCAGACTGATAGATCTCAATTACTTCTGTTCTCATTTGTTCCTGAATTTCTTTGGATCTTGGCATGATGTCTAGCTTTTGAGGTGCTTTTGGTCTACTTCTCTGTGTCAGGCAGCTCCTATTTAAGTGATTTCTTGATTGAAACAGGTGTGGCAGTAATCAGGCCTGGGGGTGGCTACGGAAATTGAACTCAGGTGTGATACACCACAGTTAGGTTATTTTTTAACAAGGGGGCAATTACTTTTTCACACAGGGCCATGTAGGTTTGGATTTTTTTTCTCCCTAAATAATAAAAACCATCATTTAAAAACTGCATTTTGTGTTTACTTGTGTTATATTTGACTAATGGTTAAATGTGTTTGATGATCAGAAACATTTTGTGTGACAAACATGCAAAAGAATAAGAAATCAGGAAGGGGGCAAATAGTTTTTCACACCACTGTATATATATATATATATATATATATATATATATATATATATATATATATATATATATATATATATATATATATATATATATATATATATATATAAATAAATATAATGTGAGCAAGGAATGTACTAAGTATCACTAATAGAGCATTTTAACTTAGACAGATGTGGGAGAGGGGAATCAGCAGCACCGTCAGGTGTTATAACTATTCTCATAGTTCTCACAGAAGGACGTTGTTGGGCAGGTTTGAAATTTGACAAATTGACAATTGAAATCAGTATCAGGGGGAAGTACAAGAAGCAGTATCGAAAGGAGTGGGAGACAGATCACCCAGATTTAAAAATGTGGAAGGCATGTTGTAAATATTGTAATACTGAAATTAAAGTCCAACTCAATGACCTAAATGCTCAAGCAGCCACAGAAAAACATAAATCACACTGCTTGCCTAGCGTAAGGTCATGAATGGGCGAGTTTGTCCAGTAATGAACCTTCCAACATTTGTTCTGATGCTGCTGGGATAGACTACAGGCCTCCATAAACCTGAACTGATTAAATATGTTTTGGCATATTATGGTCTTCAAGTGAAAACAAGAAAAATAAGAGAAACTAACAAACCTTTTTTAATAACATTTGTGATAAGGCATTATGATATTTGACTGTTATTTATCCTCTTTTTAAAATCACCAAGCCCCAAACATGTGCTTGTTGCTCTAATGGTTATCATTGCAATCATAAATTTCACCTCTAAATACTGACCACCTTCTCTGCTAGCTGATCATTAGGAGATGAACAGTTAAGGAATCAATTAATCAATACAGCAGGAAACACAAACAATCATTAAGTTATTTAACAACCTCCCCCTCCTCTGTCACATAGTATTTGCCTCAAGTACAAAGCCAGCAATCATTTGGTTTAGAAAGAAGAATTGTTGTTTTTTAACAAGAGTCTGAAAAGTATTCCCTTGAGAAGCATCTGAGGTCGAAGGAGACACTGAGCAGGTTAAGGACATCAGGCACTCAGGGCACGTGCAGATTTGTTCAGACATTATTCAAGCCACAGCAGCTTTGGATTCGCAGACTCATAACCTTAAAGCGGGTATCTTAACAGCTGCACCTTAATGATACTGACTATCAAATCAGTTTTTCTGTCACACTTTATTGGCTGCGGGGATTTCAGGCTGCTTATGTTTGGCAACAGAATCCACTTTCTGTGCTGCTACTTCTACAATAGTTGACTGCGTGCATTTGGGCTTACATGGCTTTTTAGCTCTAGTTCTTCTCATGTATTCTGCACTTTATTACTGCTGGTTCATTTGTAATCTTCCTCCATTTCTCATTCCATTTTCAATTTTATTGTTATCACTTGATGTTCTACAGCTTTCATATTCCACATCAGCCATTCCTGTGCTTTCCTGCCAGACCCACTTTTTCTCATGTTTAACCTTTCCTATACATCAAAGTGATCCCAGGAATGGAAATCATTATAACTTAGAAAACTCTAAAAATGCTAATCTTTTTTGCATTTAAACCAACAGTTTCAAGATGGTTCATCTTAACAATGTCGGACTTGTGGCATACAGTGCAGCAGAAGGGCCCCATAGAGCAAAAAACTACCATAGAAAAGTCACAGACACTACATTTTTAACCTATATAGTGCCTTTCAGAAATGCAGTAAGAGTACCCAAAAGAAAGGAATAATAAGGACTAAACAAGTTAATATAATAAATGTCACATTTCAAACATGTAATATCGAAGATTTTAGCTTTTATTGGAATTTTCATACAAAAAGAACTTCAGACAGTGAATAAGAGATCCAAACACTGGAGAACACAATCCACAACTCCTTTAATCACATCGTCTCTGCTTCTTCAGCTTCAGTAAGCTGTGTCTGCTGAGGTTTCTACATTCTTCTTTTCACAATATGATGAGCTCAAATGCTTGGTTTAGTTAGACTGGGGGGATACTTGTTTGCTCATTTTTTTTTCCCATTTAAAAATACTTATCTAATATATTAAGTAAAAGTAATGGAGCCTGTCTTGACTTTGTACCTTCTATGCTACTGTCTCGAAGACTAAGATAAATGACAAGGTCTGTATCAAATAAAACTGACATTTTTACCTTTGAAAAAGCGGATTATCCAATTTTGCCTGAAGGAATAAAAAATCTTTTAGAAATAGGATGTTTTTTTCTTTTTGAGGTTTCCTATTTTATTGTCATTGACATTTATTTATAATGGCAATGTTCCAAATCAGTAAAGCAAACTACATTACAATTATAAAACTCCATCTAACAGCTTAGGCCAATAGTATGTGTCAACATTAAAACAGAAATTAGACCTGTTCCAATCAAACTAAATATAATGGACTAAAATAATTTATTTCAAGCAAGAATATTTCTGTGTGTTGTTTTCAGAAATAAAAAATGTAAATGCCAAATGTAAAAGCCAATAGGTGGAAGAGCAATGATTGAGACTGGGATGATAAGTGAAGAAATTTCCTGAATAATGCAGTTACAGGTTATTGTTGATAGCTGTCTACAGGACATAGATTTTTACCTGTCTCGCAAAAAGTCACTGGCCTTGGAGAGCAAACTGCTTTGATTTGTACCTCATCAACAAACTCCTGTGATAACAAAACTATCTGCTTCTTTAGGAAATGTTTGTGTTTACTTGGTTTGAAAAGGAATGTGTTCTGGGGACATTGGTCTATAGTCAACATATTGATATCTGTACCTCTTGAGTGAGCAACAGTAAAAAAAATTTACCAATGATGTGTATACACTATAGTTAACCAGAGGAAATTGGTATATATCATTGTTTTACCAACCGACATGTTGATCCAGACAGAGACTGAAGCAGTTATATACCTCTGAGCAAATCTGAAAAAAATTAGGTATGTTCCTAAATGCCTGCTTCTTTTGAGCTTTCAGCACCTTACCGTTGTGCTTGCACCCTGCAGCAACAATGGCTTGTACCTGGTCCAGGTTCCCCTAGGCCTGAGGCTGGTAACGTAAACAGATAATTTCCCTTTGGTTATTTTAAATGTCCTTCCGTTCTGAAGTTTCTTAATGCTAGTCATTTTATGGTGTAGAGTAGGACATCCCAGCAGCAAAGGAAATAATGCAGAATCTCCATCCAAACAGGATGGTGGTCATATTCCATGAAAATACACTGTTTAGAGAAGTTTAGCATCACCAATTATAGAAATAAATTCAGAGGAAAACAAAAATTTGTGAAGGGACCATTTTTGCCATTTAACAATTTCTGGGCAAAAATGTAATGCGATGTTAAGCATGGTACCAAGTGTGCCATGATCCCATTGTTACATGACTTAAGTATCTGGTTGTGCATGGTCCTCATCTGTTCTCTCTCTCTCTCTCTAGTCTTTGGGTCTGTCCTAAAATCAACCTCTACACCCATTGAAGTTGATAGAATATTCAGATCTGTTCTTAAATGTTATGCCAGGGATGTTAACCCTGGGGTTAGTCCTCCATATTGATCCTCCACTGGTGACAGAACTGACACAAAAGTAAGATTTCTGCTGAGGTCCTCCACCTCTTTGGTGTCTCTTTTTAAATGTTTTACCATATCTGAATATGGTTACACTACCATGACTTACCAAGCTATGGGATAATCTGCATTTTGATTGATAGGGAGAATGCAGGAGCTTCTAAAGAAACATTCTGTTGATTTTGTGACTTTCTCATCACGCTAAGTATCATAGTTCACTTGCATTACGAATTTATTAGCGCGAATCTGTGAACTCATCGGGCTGCGGCGGTGGGGGACATTGACCTCCTCACTCATGCGTCTGCCTCAGAGCGCTACCTTAACTCCGCTTAGTTAGCAAACGAGAGAACTACTTAACAGATTTAGATTTTTTTTTTTTTTTTAACTATAATTTGCTTGAACATTCCGGTTGATTTTGTGACTTCTGTCATTGCGCTAAGAATCATAGTTCACTTGCAGAAGCGATATATTCGCGCTAATCCGAGACAGAGTCTGCGGGCTGAGGGGAGGGGGAAGAGTGACGTCAGGAGTAGAGTGCTGTGCTGGGCCCTCCTCACTATACTGTTTCACTAATATGTGGGCAAAGCCGTGGGGGATGGCTAGTTTGTCTATATAAACATGGTGTTTTTTAGGAGATTGCATTCCTTTAATGTTTATATTAACATTCTTTACATGTCCTGTAACTTTGATACACACTACATTGTAGTATGCTGGGCCAATAAGATCATTTGCAGAGAAGCCCACCAAATCAACTAATTAAGAAGGCAGGCTCAGTTTACTGATCGTAGCAGAGAACAGAATGAAGACAAATTGATGGACATTATGAACAATGATAACATCCTCTTTCTGACTCCCTATCATTAAGGACTTTTATACTGTGGATTACTCGGCATGTGTGTCAAAAAACAGTACTGGGGCTCCTTCAAACCTACTGTACAGCAATACACCTTTATAACGCCTCACTATGGCTGTTCTAGTATGGTTGACCAAGTCAGAAGTTTGCATTTCTTCTTTTTTGTAAAATACTGGGTGTTTGAGGGGATTGTTGTTGTTTGTTATATTTCTTTATGCTTCTGTAAAAAGCTAAATTCTCCCTTGGAGACACATCAATTTCTCTCTATCTGTCTATCTAGCTATCATTGGGGAATTTTTCTTTTTAATAACACCTGAGATCACCATGCACCGGGTCTGATGAAATCCTGACATATGAAAACCTTGTGTTTACTTTGATAAATGCCAACAAATGAATGATTACCTGGGATTATAAAGGTTAGTTCAATTTGTGTAACATAGTTGTAAATACATTAGCTTGTGTCAAACAGGATAAACAGAATAGTATAGTCCAACTTACACCCAATATTTGTATAGACAGAAAAGCACAGCGAAAATTCCCTTACAATGCCAACCTTTTGCTTCTTTTAAAACAACTAGCCAAATTATTTAACATCATCATAGTAAAACAAGAATGAAAAAAATGTCCTCTTTTAAGTCTGTACCCATGTCCTCTGGTTAAGATACAACAGTCATATTACTAACGAAGTCTATACTTCAAACACATCTTGATTGCTTTGTTTCAAATCCATTGTAGTGGTGTATAGAGCCGAAAGTAAGAAAATTGCGTCACTGTCCAAATACTTATGGACTTGACTGTACAACACATGAATATTATAAAGGAAACAATAATTACAAATAGATAATGAACAGTTTCTAAAAGTAAGAGTATGTGCAGCCCTGGGCTTCCGTGGTAAGGTTTAGCACTACCTGTAGTTCTTGAGCCAATTCATTTATTGCACATAATAATGATATGGCATGTAGAAAAATCACATCACTGCTACATACCCTGTCCAGAACTGGCTTTATAGTTGGAGCTTCAGTCCTTGCTTCCCTTTTTATTTCTGTTAAGTTAGCAGCTGTTGCAGATTGGAATGAACACCTAAGGAATAACATAGGTCAAACAGTAAATTCCATACCACCCTTCAGGCAACCATGGATAATGATTCTGTCCACAGACTAAATAAGTATTGTAAAGAGAAAATGATGCTTTAACCCAGTGAAGCAGAAGTCCTCTTTGTAGATTGAATGTCCCAGGAAGTGCTTGCTTTGGCATGGCTCACATGATTGAATTAATGAGAGGTGAATTCATCCTGCTATAGAGTGGAAATAATAGCCATTGATAGATAACAGAGCCAAAAATTAAAAAGCAAGTGGAGAAGTCTATAATCATTGTATGATGGTTAATACAAGATCTGCCAAAAGAAGGAGATACAGGTGAGGTTGGCCATGTGACGTCGTCCTTTGTCGAGTCTTATGGCATGGCAGAGCAGAGCAAGGCTTGGGGGTTGTGAGGAGTGTAGTGTTGGAAAAAGTTGGACAAGACCAGAAGAAAATAAAAAGGAAGCAATGTCAAATTTGAGGAGATAGCTTGTGTATTAGCATCTAAGTGCGTGTGATGGTTAATAATGAGATAATACCGAATAGGTGCCGATGCCACACTTGCCATATAGATAACAATATCTGGCATGGATAGATGCCTTCTGCAGTTTGGAACAGATAAAGATTGAGAACATAGTCTAAGGACAGAGGTTACTAGCTCTTGGCAAACATTGGAGTCCAGTCTTTACCACTGCCTCCTTCTGTTGGTGTGAACAGATATTCAGTTTCCCACTGTCTCATCATCAGGAGGTGTAACTTTCTGACAATGGGGGACATGAACCCAGTTTGGTCTCCCTTCTAGCTTTAGCGCAGTGGTAGCGATTACGTGTACCTGATGTGGTCCATTTCAACTTGAAGATCTTTATTGTAACTCAGTGTCCGGGTTCAAACTCATGCATTGTTGCCTCCGATGGGTTAGGGAGGTAGAAACCTAAGAGTTTTTCTCATTAATAGTATTATAAAATTTGCTGAAAATGCTTGGGAATCCCATACATGTGGAAAATATGCCACTTGTTGCATTGGTCCTCCCATTATAGCTCATGAGGTGTCAGGGCTGTAGTTCTAATGAAAATGACTAATGATTGATGGAAATGAATACTGTTAAGTCCAATGATTTAAGCCCATGGATGTTTATTAAAATAAACTTATTTAGAAGAATTATAGAAGTGGAAATGAAAGGGTATTTGAACTGGTTGATTTTTATTCTTGCAACTTTGAACCTGTGATATGATGGCAATAACTGAAATTAAAAATGTAGTGAGTGAGTTTGATCTGACAACAATGCACTTTGCTTTCTGTAATACTTGTTTAATACACAGGTCTATCAGATTGGACTGTTGAGTCTTTGTTATTTTACTGCTCCATTTTAACAATTTGATTTATTCTGTTTTTGTTGCTGGCATTAAGATTTTCAAATCATGCCAGCAGAGCACACTGTACTGTAAGTAAGGACAGACTTAATACAAGATTAATTAAAGAGCAACATAATGGTAGGACTCACAAGAAAAAGACTTGGTTTCCTTAGACAGCTGTTGTCCATTTTTGCAGAAGGCTTTCTATTTTCATTAAAGGTCCATTTCGAGTCTATGATTGTCCCCAGATATTTATAACTGTTCACAATCTCTACTGCCTGGTCTTTGATGATTGTTTCATATGGATGAATGGTGTGTCTTCTAAAATGGAGTATTAGTTCTTTAGTTTTTGTAAGGTTTACATCAAACCAATTAACAAAATTATCTACCACTGGACTATAAATGGTTTCATTCTCATTTAGTAGGTTAACAATCACAGATTTTATGATGATCTGGTTTTCAAATTTCCTGCAACAACCATTAGCGCAGAGAATGTAGAAAAAGGTGAAAAAACACTGGTGATGGAACCCAGTGAATAAGGTCAGCATGCCAGACAGAAAACCAAACTTTCACTCTTTAAGGCCTGTCTGATATAAATGAATCAGAGGGACCACCAAAGTCAAAATTAAAATCTTTTTATAAATGAAGCAAATGGACAATAGTGTCACCTGTCTCCTTATTAGACCGAAAGGCAAAATGAAATGGATCTAAAAAACTCCTATTATTTTTTGACTGATGATGGTCAGCTAAGGTTTTAATATTTTATCACACTGAGGTTAAATATTTGTGCGGACAATTACTGTTTAATTTTATCCTCACAACCAACTTTAGCTGTTTTCATGTCAAGTTTTAATTACCCCTGTGCAGCATGTGTCTAATTAGTATTGCCTTGTCAAAAAAGGACTTTTCTTTTTATATAATAACTAGCTGTGTAAGCCCGTGCTGTAAAAAGCCTGGGCTCCTAGAAACTGTTGAAATCATCAGAAAAAAAACTGAAATGCAGAGTCAGCAGTTTTGTTTTACAGACGTGCTCGCCCTCCTTGTCTGTCAGCAGCTAAGTGAGCTTCTCTCTCCTCAGAGGTTTCATTTTGCCGATGTGCTCGCCTCACATGTGTATTAGCATCTAAGTGAGTTTGTCTTTCGTCTGTGGTTTCACTTTGGTGACAGATTCGCTTTCTTTGAGCACTTCCACGCGTAGATGTTTATACTGTATATGAGATATTATAGATTTGTCGATCCAGTGTTTGTTGTTAGGATAGACCTTTATGAGTTTAGTTGGGATAAACATATCTTCACAAAAAGTAATACAGCTGCTGATAACTTTAGAAAGCTCATCCTAATCAGGGCTTGAATCCTTAAGCAGATATTAATCTGTACAGTGAAAGAATTCTTGTAGACTTTGGATAGAATCTTTACTCCATAGCTTAATGGTCTTTTTGTGTACTTTTTCTCTTTTCAAGGTTGTTTTGTAAAATGAACAGGCGATAAGAAGAGCCTAGCAGTAGCTTGGCAATCAATTTGTAAGATGAATTAACTGTCCCGTAACAAAGATCAAGAGTTTTATTCTTCCTTGTTTAGCAGGTTGCATATTGATAGAAGCTAGTTAAAGATGTCTTCAGGTTATAATGACTAAAGTCTCCAAGAACAAAATGTAGCACATCTACGGAGAGTGAATATTAATTTGGTCCAAAGTTGGCAATGGCATATGTTGCAAAAGATGGGTTAACCCTAGGATGAATATATATAATGGAAACTAATTTTTCTGGGAAATCACAAAGCACTTAAAACAGTCCTAATGAAACAGAGAGCAGCCCAATATCCATTGAGCACACTGCTTTTCTAATTGTTACCAATTTTCATCACTGTTTGTTTACATATGGGTAGACTCCACAGCCGTGCTTTTTACCTGTGGCGATGTCTTGATCAATTGTGAGTTTTGCCTCAATGATTGACTTGGAGGGCAACTTCTCTGTAAAAGCTATAATGTAGGTAGTGCCAGTGCTAGGTTATTTTGCACCCTAGGCCAAGCTTATTATTGCGCCAACCGACTGTTGAGTAGCTAACCAATGCAGTTGGGTTTTTCCTCCCCTTATGATCCATGCCCCTTGGCAAATAGCCTAATTCGCCTTAATGGTGGCGCCAGCCCCGAATGTAGTCTTTCTCTGTGTTCCTGCTGGATGAATTACAAGCTAGGACGTAAAGTCTCCACATTTGCCAGTATTACAGTGGTAAGAGATATGTATTGGGTTACCTGCTGCCTTTTCTGTCTCAAACTAGCATCTAATTATCTGCATCATTAATATGTCCCTGCGGTGGGTTGGCACCCTGCCCGGGATTGGTTCCTGCCTTGTGCCCTGTGTTGGCTGGGATTGGCTCCAGCAGACCCCCGTGACCCTGTAGTTAGGAATATAGCGGGTTGGAAAATGGATGGATGGATGGATGGATTAATATGTCCTCTGCTTGTTGTTTTGATAAAAGATGTCCTTTCTCTTCAAAGCAAAAATTGAATTAAGAAGGTTTCTGTACTGGAGAGGTTCCATTAAAATAAATCCTGGCTGTTCTGAATTCGCTCAGGTTAAATATAAGATGCATCCAGATGAGAGTAAGAGAAGTGAAAATGTATGCTAAAAATAGTAAAAAACAATAAAAGTAGAAACTCCATAGCATCTTTAGTGGTAACTATTATCCTTTATCGCTATTTAGAGTATGAATACATTATTAAAAATGAATTGCAACAAATAAAAATCTTATACAAAGACAGAGAGGAACAGACTTGCTACCTGTCACCACTAGAGCAGCACTCTTCTCATTTCCACATAATATTGTACATTAAGAGTTAGAATAGTACCCAGAATGTTCCATTAACATGATAGCTTGTAGGAAATAAAACGAAACCTTCCATTGCCTATGTACAGTAGCAACATTCTGTTCTAGTATACGAATTTAACATTTACTTACTAAGGCTGGTGCTTATGTACATAAACCATTGATGTATCCCAGTAGTCTATTATTTCCAGTTTACTTTGATTTATTAAAATATGCACATTTCCCCTTTACAAGGAGGATGGAAAAAATCAATGTAACACATCCAATAAATTCTTTACTTTATAATTTAAAGCCATCCTACGCATTAGTATGACACAAAACTGCCCAGAAAGTTTTCTATATATTGACACACAGCACATTGAGAACATTAGAATAATCTGGATGAGAAAGGCCATTCGGCCCAAGCAAAGAAAAGAAAATGGGTTCTGCTCTTCACTACCACTGAAACATTACTTCTATTCCACTTCTCAATTTATTTATGCTATAAAAATTCTGATTTCTTTACCCATAACTTCTTGTTAAAGCAAATGTGTGCATGTCATATTGCTGGTGTCAGGTGTCATCCATGAATCAGCCATAAAGTGTTCAATCTGTAGAAAAATCACAAACTACAGTTCTGTTAATCAAATACTCTTGTTTCATTTGAAATAAATTACCTTTGCAGCTGGTGCTTATGCCATAAATCTCCAGGTGCAAGGCAGGAGCAATACTTGGATTTGGTGCCAGTCTATCACAGGGTAAACACACACATCAAGGCCAATTTAGCACTGTCAATCCTCTTAACCTGCATGGGTTTAGATTATGAAACCAGAGCAGGCAGATACAGGGAGAACCTGCAAACACCATACAAGAAGTACCCTAGAATCGAACCTTGACCTCCTTCTTGCAGTGCAATAGACTAACTTTATATCACTGTGCTGCTCTAATTTGACTCTTCACCAAAATATGAGCTTTTTTTTTTATTACATTTAGTGACTTATGTTCAGAAAGAACTGAAAGGATTGCTGTAGTGAAAACTAATCTGGTTCAAGCATTTCTTTTGCAGGTTTACAGTTTATATATTATTGTTACTTGACAGTATTAATATCTTCTTCTTAGTCTGGTGACACACAAACAATCTTATTATACCCACCATGCATACAATGCAAATAAATAAATATCCACAAGAATAAATTTACATCTCAAGAGCATTTAACCTGATACACACACACTGACACTCAACTCGCAGAATTTTGTTTTGACAAAATAATGTCTCTTTTATACTTTAGTTATGAAAAGAACACCTTACAAGAAATATGGCCAGTATCTCAAATGAAGGTGATGAATGTATAAAACCAAATTTTTTTGTCATTGCACCAAATATTATATATTCAAAACCAACTGTAATATTTTCCCAAATTACTTCAGAGATCTGATCATTTATACTAAATATATTTATTGGTTTTTAGCAGTTATTTTAACAATTCAAGTTGTACCAATATTTCAAACTTACAATACTTGTAAGAGGTAACAACCAATTATATTTCAGACAAAGCAATCCTTTTCTCACATTGCCCTTCACACAAACATAACATCCTGTGACACATTTGTCATTCAATTTATTTGACCGCTTACAATAAAATTCTTATGCTTCATCTCATTCTTCCATACAAAGAAGTTGAAAGAGCCAAGCACTACAAAGAAGCATCAATTAATTGTTATGCCTTAGGACTTTGAACCAAAAAAGGATTCTAATAGAAAAAGAATTTTGTGTCTGTTCTGAATTCCCTGCCTGCAGGTATAGTTGGTCTTTTAGTGCCCTATCTGTCCACATTGATAGCACATGTCCATGATCCCATCCCCTCATGGCTGTGACTATAATGTTTGAACAATAGTTGGAGGTGCTGGTGGGAGATTCATTTGTCCACCCCATAAACCAAATAGCTTGTGCTAATTTCCAAAGATTAGGTGGCAGCCCCTATAAGAAATAATGATAGATAGATCAATACTTTATTAATCCCCAAGGAGAAATTCACACAAATTAGTATTAATAATCACAATATGGTCATCTGACCAGGTCAGTTCCAATTATTTAATAAAGGCTTACTTGAATATGTCACAAAACACAACATGCAGTGTCTCTTTCTCACATGGCAATATTTTAGTCACCCCCTAATTGATAAAGGGAGGGTTTACTGCCTGAACAGCAATAACCATGAGCCCCAAAAATCTCTATAAAATTTCAGTCATGTTCTGGCCAGTTGTACTCTATCCCTGCCTTAATTTTCTCCAGTCTTGCTGTTTTATTATTCCAGTCTGTAGTTGGTCAATGTCTGCATATTTCTACTACCTCACAGAATTTACACCGGTCATTATGAGGTTTAGGTATAGTAGAAATCGATTTGTTTACTTCAGAAGATGTCCACAGTTCATAAATAGGTACCTTTCTAGACTGTCCAGCTCTTTCAGTTACTGTTTTGACTGATAACTGTGCCTGAATTAGGGCTTTGCTATTATCATTACTCTCCTTCCATGTGCCACCTTTTGTATCTCTTGGATGGCTCACTTGCTTAAATTTCCCATCACTTCCTGCTTAGCCAGCAGATGGCTTCTGTTGTCACTCTAAATGCTTACTATTAGCTTTAAAATCACTCTCAAAGACGGATATAAATCATCTCTATTTTCTATTAAATATTAGCTGAGATCACCACTGGAATGGTTCCAATGGACCCTTTACTACAAAAGATCTGAGGGAGCCCTGCCATGTGAACTCCAAGTTCACTATGAGAACTGCAAAAATATAAACAATTGCTTGGCTTAATAAAGTGAATGGCACATGAGGTCTTGGTTACACAGAGGATTTTCTTTTTTTCTGCAAATATGTTGCCTGCCAATGAAAGAATTTAAAGACATTTGAACCACCAAAGAGATCGTTTCCTGCTTTGTTCTGGATTTTTAAAGTAATCTTCCAAGCTAATCAGATGTGCTTATTATTAGTGTAATTTGTGATCCCATCACCACAAGACTGTTAAAAATCTACAATAATTTTTCATGAATGCTACAGTCTAGGAAGACATACCATTTCTTCTGCATTTATTTTTTATAATAATGTAAAAACAACATTTAATCTGTGCTTCTTAGGGTGGCAGGGTAGTGCAGTCGTTTGCAATGCTACTTCACATATTGGGTTTGAATCCTGGACCTGGTCATTGTCAGTGTGGAGTCTGAACATTCTCACCATATCTGTTAGGTGCTTCCTCTGGGTCCTCTGGTTTCCTCCAAGATCTACTAACATGCACAGTTTAGGGATAATTGCCAATTACTGATTGATCTTGAGTGTGGGCGAGTAGATAAGCCCTCTCAGTGATGGACTGATCCACATGATACTGAATTGGATTAAGAGGGTTTGAGAATGTTACGTTATGTTTTCTCAGTTAGTTAAACAAAGAAAGTAATCACATCAGGGCAACAAGACAATGCAATGGTCAGTGTTGCTTCCTTTCAGTTCTAGGTGTCTTAGATGTAAATCTAAGATGTGGTCACTGTCTCTGTGGAGTTTGTGGGAATTTTTTCTCCAGTTACTTACATTTGGAATAACAAGGTTGACATGGCAGTTAACATCACTGCTCGCTGGATTGGACCCAAGTCTGACTGCCAATTCATTTGCTGTCTGAGATTTCTTGTGTGTATCATTTGTATATTTTCCTGGTGTTCATTTGCATTTCCTTCAAGGACCCAAAGGTGATGTAAAAGAATGAGAGTATACTGTATATTTGTTCCTTGTAAAAGAAGGTTCTGAAAATGAACGAATGACAATTACATTTTATGTACATGAATACCATTTTGCGAAACTTGGACTGTGAGGAATCTTCCTGTTCATCTCATCATATTCATTTGGGATTTCTCTTACAGTTCAGACTCAATAGTGTATTAAAAAAACTAATTTTGCATGGTGTTGGCTATGTGAGGGTACTCTATGATAATTGAACATTTCACCCTAAGTTGGCTTCTGCCATATGCTTAACCTCCCTGTGACCATATAATGGGGGGAAAAAAACCAAATTGATAAAATGACCACACAGGGTCACATTGCACATGAGTAAAGATATATTTTAGGTTTTAACCCTCATCTAGCAATGTATTATATTCTTCGAATAATGGTTTATCTTGGTTATTCTACAGAGTGATTTCACAAAAACACAAATTTCAGTGCTCACATAGAAATAGATGTCTTTCATTACAGATGCCATCTTGAATAAATATAGTGTCGCTGTTAACAGGCTAAGTTACCAGCCATTGCAATAGATAAATTATACCTAAAAGATGACAATTCAGAAAATGCTAGAAGAAAGTCTAGCAAACCTTATAACATACTGTATTTAGTGTATTATACAGACATCCAATTTTCATTTCAGTGGATTGGAATATCTAATTTCTCCACCATCTAAAATCTTCATCACACTGCACAAAGCTGTTAATGAGAAAAAAATGCAATCTATAGGTTATCATTTGCTACATAAAGTGTCTGTCCTTGAAGTTTATTGATGGACACTGAAAAAGGCTGACAGTGCTGCAAATTTCAGATCATTCAATTCAAATGGCATGTCATTAGGAACGATAGTTATCTGTGCCATGAGTACATCCTGAACGACAATGAAATTATTACGTGGTAAGCAGGGCAAATCAATGTCATGTACTGCATCAAAATTCTCCTCAGCATACCAGTTTGCCGAGTGTACAGACATGAGCTGCAAGGAGGTGTAAGCCTTTTATGGGCTATGAGGGCCCCAGAATTGTATTCAGCAAGGATACCAAGGACACAGTTAAACCACTTTGACCCCAAGACTTTATGTAAATGAAGTAGGTGGCTGTTGTTCCAAGAACTTGGCCTAGACATAACCCCAGAATGGATTTTTTAATGGTTGTTGCAAGATGCAAAAACCTTATGACAGATTAAAGAGAGGCCAATTCCAAGAAAGTGTAATATGAGGAGCAAAGATACAGTGCTTTATGGTACTTATGATTTGAAATAAAGGGTTACGCAATGTACTAGAGAGCCTGGGAAAAGTGGTGTAGAGACAGGCCCAGAGGGCTTGTAAAATTTGGACTCACTTTGTTGCTTTGATTTCTAAGATTCCACCTGTATAAAAACTTCACTTTTAATAAAAAATTCCATTAAGTTTCTAAATATCTATCAATTTAAACTCCAAACATGTTTAGTTGAGCCTTTTTTAAGAAAAACTTGCACCACTCCGCCAGTAAACTAACTAAATCCAATGCAGCTGCCAAGAGCAGAACACCACTCTAGTAGTAGCAGATGTATTTAATATAATTAACAGAAATATTTCAGGGTTCTGTGACCATCATTCATCCTGTTTAACCTACTCACCACATGTCCCAGATCAGACTCAATAAAAAGCAGTAAAGAAATGAAAAACTATATTTACATGTTTACAGACAAGACAAATACTATAGACATAACCCCCTAAACAACAAGTATGTTGCTAGAACAAAGGTAGTGAAAAGTCAAGTAAAATGACACCTTGTATTGGCTAACTAAAAAAATTACAATATGCAAGCTAATTGGTTACATCTTGCCTGAAGAAGGGGCCTGAGTTGCCTCAAAAGCTTGCATAGTGTAATCTTTTTAGTTAGTCAATAAAAAGTGTCATTGTGCTTGACTTTTCATTACATTCATAATGGCTAACACGGTACAACACCCTAGTACTACTAGAACAAAGGTAGAAATTAACAAGGTAGGGTGAGAGATGCAATCGTTGTAGATAATCCATTTCCCATAAATATCACAGTCTGATTTTACTGTCCTTAAAGTTGTAAGAGGATAATGAAATGCCAGAAGCAAAATAGAATACACAGCCAGCTGATATCAATAATAATAATGTTCTGTCTTACCAGTCAATAAGCTGGTTGCTCCAGAACAAATAGAAAAAAGTTCATCTTCTGAGGCGTGTCTCACTTGTAATTCTGAAGAAAAACAATCCATCTTCCAGCACGTGGCCCCCATTGCAGATTTTCTGTGCTAACACGCTGTTGCTCTTCACTTCACCGCCTAATATCTCTCTGGCTCTCCTCCTCCCTATCCAGGTTAAATCCCCTTTAGGCAACAGTCCTATCCGCACTGTGTTTCATCATTAAAGGTGCAGATCCCCCTTATGGGGCAAATCTACAGATGCCCATTTTCTCCAGTATACATTAAGGAGAGGGAAACTAACAAATGGCCAATAGTAAATGTGGCACCCGCTACATATTAACCACCCCCAGAATAAGAGAAGGGCCAAAGAAGGGCTTCACATTGGTTACGCTCACAGTATTCATTTTCACCCTGCTGTTACTTGCCCATCGTACTCTATAATTAACAGGACCTAATTTACTAAGTACAGGAGCTGGGCCGAACCATTTCAGAGCTAACTTTGCAACAAATTTAGCTGATGCCATACAGAGGAGATGAGCCCTCAACCAAACCTGATCCTCAACTGTACAGAGAACTACTCTTCCACGTTTATTGTAGTATCTAGCCTGTTTGGATTGGGACTTCACCACTCATTCCCAAACTTGTTTTTTTCAAAAATTCTAATCACTAATTGCCAATATGGTGCAATATCAGGACATGAAGAAGACATATGTCTTTTCTAATGGTCGGCCACCAAGCCACCTCTAATATTGTTTTCAGCGTCTTCAGCTGCCCTAGATGGCCACCAAAAGGACTAACATGGAAATAACCAAGGAATTCAGGATCAACAAGCTGATATTTGTTACTCCTAAGTTTGATGGCACACAGTGATACAGCACACACTGAAGTTCCTCAAAATTTATGTGACCCTTTCACTTCAGTGTTATTCTGTGCCTCCTGACAAACAAGACTGATGGAGTGATCTCAAACTATGTCCTGTAGTCCAGAGGCATGTTTGTCCATTAAGTTGTTAGAGTCACTGCGGATGATACTGTGGGCTCCAGAACCTGGGAAAGCGCATCTGGAACCACATTCTCATAATTCTTCTAGTAAAACACTCTGAAGGTAAATTGCTGAAGACTTAGAACTCACCGGGTCAACCTGGATGAGGTCTTGGGACAGTTAAAAGCCCAGGCCAGGGCACGGTGGTCAGTATACACTTCAAACAGAATTCCTTCAAGAAATGCCGCCACTTCAATAGCCCATATGACCTCATCACATTCTTTTTCTGAGGCTGGATAGTTAAACCAAGAGTCTTGTAGTGATCGGGAAGCGCATGCAGTCACCCATTCTGCTCCATTCTTGGTTTGAGTGAGGAAAGCTCCAAGCCCTAAGTCACTAGCATCTGTTTAAATATGAAATGTAAGGTGTGAATCAGGCTGAGCCAGGACAGGTGGTTCCAAAAGAGGCTTTTTGAGGTTCATAAAAGCACTTTCACATTCCAGCATCCATTCCCAAGGTACTCCCTTTCTGCTCAACTGCTGTAAAGAGTCCAGTATTCTCAGCTAATCTAGAAATAAATTTGTGGAATCAACTCACCATGCACAAAAAGCATTGCAAAGCTTTGACTTTGGCAGGAGTAGAGTAGCCCACAATGGCAGTGATCTTGTTGAGCAAAGGCAAGAATAGCACATGGTATTTGTAAGCAAAGTCCTTAATAGGCTGCATAGGCTCCTGTCAGTTGGTTATAAGCTGCCTTCGACTTCAGCCTGATAACCCACTGGTAAGGATGCTTCCAAAAATGAGGAGCAGAGGGAGGACCAGCCTGCAACCAGGACCATGCTGGCTCAGCAACACATTTAAGAAGCTCATCAACTACACATTAGTTAAAGGATGGAACTCTAAAAACTAATCTATCTGCCCCAAGAATCTGAGAACCTCCAATGATGAACATAAGGCTTCCAGTTAAGGAAATTCAAAGTGCAGTACAGCGTCAGGTGTAGTAGCAATTGAGACCCAGGAAGCTGTCCCCTCCGTAGAACTAAACACTTCAGATCCCTTTTCTGGAGACAAGCAATCAATCTTTGCTCTAACTACTGCAATCAGCTTTGCACATACTCATGCATCATCTCCACTGCAGCATCCATTGATCCGTGTAGCACCTCTCCATGAGTGGCAACCCCTTCAGCTAATTTCTTGATCTGATCACACATCTCATCCATTTGTTCTTGCATCTCAGCATGCAATGGTGGCAGGATGTCCTCGCCTCTTTCCACCTTTGGTGTGGATATGTACATAGAATCCACCAGGCTAGCTGCCTTGTCCACCACGTCATGTGCCCTGACAATGACATACCTGCCCAGCTTACCATCTTGCTTCGAGTACCAAATCCTCAAAAGACATCAGATCTAATGTAATGTGGAAGAAATACAAATTGTACAAATACAATTGTAATCCTGAAGAAAAAAATCAGTCCTCAAGCAGATGGCTCCCGTTGCAGATTTTCTGTGCTAACACACTTTGCTCTTCGCTTTACCACCTGACGTCCCTCTCTCTCTTTCTCCTCCTCCTTTTCCGAGTTAAATCCCATTTAGGCAACAGTTCTGTCCATGTTTTGTTTCCTCATTAAAGGTGCAGATTCCCCTCATGGGGCAAACCCACAGCACCCATTTTCTCCGGTATACATTAAGGAGAAGCAAATTAACAAAAGGCCAATAGTACACGTGGCACCTGGTACAACTTTATTAGTAAGACTGAAGTTTGACAATTTGACATTTATGATTGGTTTTATTCTGGATTTATACATACAGTATCTAAAAAAAATCAAAGAGAGAAAAAAATAACTTGTCAAAATGATTTTCTAAGAGTGTGAATAATCAGACGTTAAAATACAAAATGTATAACAGTAGATGGGCTTTACAGGATGTTAAATGACCCTATTTCTAAATAATTAATATTTCTAAATATTTTATATAACATTTGTGGGCTAATTCTTCATACTTGTTTTGTGTGTGTGTTTGTAAAGTTTTTATATTGCATCATATTGTTTAACAAATGATCTGAATCAACACATGTAAACTTCCATTATTTAATTGTTGATATATAAGTAAAATATTACAACATTGGGCAAATCCATAACAAGCCTGTCAGGGTCCATAGTTTAAAAGAGGAGCCTAAACTGGAAAGTGGAGAATCTGGGGTGGATAAATAATCATCAGACCAGTGTGTCGTAAAACAAATGGTGTCCTGAAATGTATTATTATAAAAGCACTAAAATGAACAAAGAAGAGGAATAGAGGCTGATACAGTATAATGATATTATATTAAGTACAAATCTAATTTTTGTCTTATTACTGGATAAGAGAGAGGCAGAGAGAAAGAAAAACAGAGAGGGAGAAGAGGTGAAGGGGGTATTTGGTGCTTGCTTGGTATTTTGCCCTAGGAATTGGGCAAGCCAAGATACCAAGTAAAATGGCTTGACACCCATAAATGTTCAGTAGATCTAGAAAGGCTGTAGGAGTACTGTTTACTTTGTATGTTTAAGTTTAGTTTTGTTTTGTTCATTCCTTCTTTTGTGCTTTATTCAATAAAGATAATAGTTTTGATCTCCTTGACAGAGTTTTTGGAATGGGCAATCTACAAGAGTACCTGTTAGTGGTTACTTTACATTAGAGCAGGAAGTGTAATACAGCAATTATTTCATTGGTTTATTGCTATTGATTGATTTAATACATTTCCCAAAAACAGATGAGTGGACTGATTACTTTTTAGTTGTTTGTGTTTAATTATGAAGGTAATTCTCTTTTCTATGCTCTTAGCTTAATGTAATCAGCAATGAGCTGCAATGGGGAACTGTTTATCAAATAACTTTAATAAAATGTGTATCTGATGTTGTGTGATTTGTTCACTCCAGTACTTTTAATTTTAGATTTTGGTTCAAGGCCTGATAAAACTCAAACATGTGCAATGACACAGAAAATCAGAAGCAAGACAATTTTCATGGCACTGCCAATAATAAAAATCTTACTTTTATTTATTAACATCCATCATTAGTACATCTTACTAATCTAGAAGCCAATCAAAAACTGCTGTTACACGTATTTGAAATTAACATTAACAAAACATAGTAGCAGTAGATAATAGTATTTTATTGTTTTATTTAAATAATAAATTAAGTCAATGTTGTTTCATATCATGTGTATAAAAGACTAAAACTGGCAGCCAATTATAAACAAACCAAGCACCATGCAGGCTTCTGGAAATAAATCATACTGTCTTTTTTATTAACACAAAAATGAAAAGAATAAGAATTCTTTTTCAGTTATTTTGTAACTCAAAATGTATCTCAGGTTTCCGAAATCAATGCTAAACAAACTTGACAGACACTGTAACAAATAAGAACATATGTCTCATTTCAAGATATAATTCTTGATGTTGTGTTTGGAATTAATTCAAGAGGAATAAACAAGTCTAACATTAAAGTGGTGGCGGAGCGGTGGTTCTGAGGCTAGGGATCTGCACTGGCAATCGGAAGGTTGCTGGTTTGAATCTCGTAGATGCCAATAGGGACTCTGCTCTGTTGGGCCCTTGAGCAAGGCCCTTAACCTGCAATTGCTGAGCACTTTGAGTAGTGAGAAAAGTGCTATATAAATGAAAAGAATAATTATTATTAAAGATTTTAATAGTCAATCCAGCTTGATACAGTGAATGAAATGGCAGTTGAGATTTCATATCCTACAAGGAATCATTTAAACTTTGTAATATTTACAAGTTCAAAAACAAGTTTTACATACTATGGAAAAGTAATAACTAAAGGCTAGATTAGTGGTAAAGTGCAGGACAAAGTGGGCATTGCCCATTCTGCTACGCTTTTTAGTGCCACACAAGGTCTGTTAAGACAACAGATTTAAAAGGGATGCAGAAATCCAGCTTCACCTTCCCCCAACTTGCATTCCAAAGTAAGTGACTAAACTCCAGTTCATACCATTCTCAGCCTATAATTCTTCTGGTAACAAAGGTGTCAATCAAAATTAAATGGACACTCAAGTCCAAGCAAAATAACATGTCTATGAGAATACACTGATTTTGCAACTGGAAGTGACATTAATCTAATCACAAGAATTTACACATTTCTTCAAAAACTAACTGCACTACTCACATGGGGGAAAAAAAAAAATCTGTCGGCACTCTCCACGATGACCTCTTGCATTCTGTTGCACTCTCTGAAACCTAAAAGCTGAGGAGCAAATCTCTTTAGGAAGCTGAATGCTGACAATCTCTTCTCTTAGTGGAACTGAAAGAAGAGATCTGCTCTACCAAGGCAACTGTGTGCCAGAAACTGAGCAAAGTCTGAGAAGACTGAGAAGCAGCTGTTACTTCAAGACGAGAAACTTCTGCATGTAAACATTTGTGCCAGAAAGAGTAATGCTTCTCCAAATGACATTGAAAATGACATAGCAAAGAGCATAACTGAGAAAAGTACAGCACACCACGTTGCAAAGAGATAAAAAAGGGCATGCCACCGCAAGTAGAATCCTCCACTTGAACCTTGAGAAACAGCAGGAAAAACTCCACAGACTGTCATCTTTAAAGACTTGATATCACAAAACTGTCCACCGCTGCCAAAATAAATTAGAACTTTAAATATCCAGTAAACAGCTAACCTCTTCTGGATTAGATGCTGGTCTGCCTCATCGGTCTTATTGCATCCTGTCTCTCCTTTTATGTGTGCGTGTGCGTGTGTGTGCATATAGTTACCATATTTCTATAATCCTTGTGTTTATCAATAATGTTTCTTAAAATGAGTGGGCTTCTGTTACCTTTTTATAATTCTAACAGCTGGAAACTGCCTACTACAGAGAAAGGTAAGGGAAATAAAGAAGGAACCTTAACAAATTATTTAAATAATTACTGGCATTGCTGAAGCAAAAACTGAAGTTTAAAAAGTTAAATTCTATTCTTTCTTTTACAGAAGATAACATTTATAGTTCTAATGGATTCACTGAAACTAAATTTAAAACCACTCATAATAAGAGTTGTCAGTAGTGCTTTGCTATATGTAGCCGCCGGAGTGTAAGGCGAGTTCAAGCATGGGTAAAACGCATGCCGAAAGAAATCTCTCAGTCCAAAAGTTTGTTTTAAAAATATTTAATGAAAATTCAAAGCAAATAATCCACACAAGAATAAATAAAAAGTTGTTACACACGTAGAATAAAATGCAAAAAAAAAAAGAAAAATGTATCTTCTCTAAACTTAGCTCTTCTTGTAAAAATTTAATTGTTTCTATACGTAAAGATTCTTAACTTCTTCTGTACACTTTAAATGTATTAACTTCAATTAAGTGCTTTGTATTACATGGTACTTGACACACAAAACACGCACACAAGGTATACAAGGCTCAAAAGGCACGAAAGGCACGGTTTAAAACCATGTGCCCTCTACAACTTACACATGGTAAGGCTGATCACTAACTGAGAATAATGTTTAGTCAGATAAGTTAGAAATAGTTAGAATATACCAATTCTATTCAACTGATGGGGGTTATAGGAACCTTCCATAGATTATGCACTATCATTTAGTAAAACATTTATGAATCTTATGTAACTAGGAGGGAGAGGGAAGTCTGGGTATCTCTGCTCAAGCTGCTGCCCCCGCTACCCAATCTCGGATAAGCGGAAGAGGATGGATGGATGGATGGATGGATGGATGGATGGATGGATGGATGGATGGAACTAGGAAATGACTCTTACACTATATGTAGTCATTTGTTAAAAGACTTTTTTTAAATATAAATATAAAATCCACTTTTCATTCCAGAACTGCTGAATATAATATAATAAAAATGAGTTTATTTTACAAAGAAATTCTTGCATTTCTTGCTGTTAGCATAAGGTAGAATTGTAGCACACATTTCTGATTTCTTATTGGTCAGGTTAAGTCTTCCTCAAAATAAACCTTGTTGGTTATTAAAAATTTTATCTTTTTATCTGAAGTACTGACCAGAATGGAGTTTCCTTAACTGTTTAATACAGTAATGGTGCCGAATCTAGCAGTAGCAACAGGGGAGGCAAGAAATAAGAACAGTAGCAATGTCCAGGGCTGGAAATGATAGCAATATGAGCTGGCATTATCCTAATTAGCAGCTCCCACCATGGAGAAGCTATAGGTAGTCTTGCAAAGGCAGATGTAAGAAACATGCCTGGAGAAAAACATGAGTGAATTTATCTTAAAAGTGAGTGGGAGCAATTAGATGGTTCATTCAGTTTGAAATTGTTAAACCAATCTAAAGAGTAGGGAAAGTAATTCAAAGTAAGAGTAATGGGGTGCTTGTCTCAAAGACATTTTCTTCCTTGATCTAACCCCCTCTGCTCTACAGTTTAAAATTACAAGTAAAAATAATTCAGACTTGATTAATGTTGACATTGCAGACTTTAATTTACAGATTTGTGCATACATTTTGGCCACACCATGTAGAAATGACATCTCTTTTTTACATGGTCCCCCAATTTCTGGGCACCATAATGCTTGAGACAATTGGCATCACAGGTGTTTGTGACTACTTGGTGTTTGTGATTACTTTGTTTATTGCTTTATTAATGCAGACATTGGTGTAGTTCAGGCAAGTATGGCGACATGCACAGACGTATCGGTGGGGAGCTCTCATGTGAGACATTGTTTGTTATTTTCTCATACTTCAGGAATTTCACCTGATTATATCAAACGTAATATGGTACAGTCGTTAATCCCTGTTACAAATCGGGATTACGTAACAACAACTGCCCGAGATGGATATGTTCCTACATAGCCACCAGATTCCAGTGGAAATAACCAGATCACGGGGGTCTCCATGGAAAATTATACTAAGTGGCAGGTGGCGGAGGTGGTGGAGGGAGCACAAGCAGAAGCAGGGTTGCCGGAGTGGCACTCTTTCTCGGCTAAGGAGAAATCCTGAAGGACCACTGCTCCCTAGTCTCTTTGTTGCCAACGCCAGGTCCCTGATCAACAAAATGAATGAACTGCGACTTTGTTTATCACCACGGTCACTTGTCTAGGACAGCTGTGTGATAACAATCACTGCGACCTGGCTACATTCAGGTGTCCCAGACGCAGCTATCGAGCTGGTCGGCCACACTAGCCACTACAATGACTAGAACAGGAAATCCAGTAAGGCCCACGGAGGTGGATTGTGTGTTTACACTAGAAACAGCTGGTGCACAAACACTGCCATTACTGACAGCCACTGCTCTCCGGACTTGGAGTTCTTGGCAGTAAAATATAGACCTCAATATCTGTCCCGGGAGTTCTCTGCCCTTGTTGTCATGGCAGTTTACATACCACCAGAGGCTAACGCTAGCTTGGCCTTCGGCTATATGCTAACGGCTATAAACAAACTTCAGAGCACTTATCCAGACAGTGTTTTTATTGTGGCAGGGGTGGCTGTGATTCCGAGGTTTGAACAACACTAACATCTCCAAAGCATACAGAGCCTTTCCCCTCCTGTATCTCAGACAGTCAGAACACGTGCCACTGTTCCTCACCCCAGCCTACCATACCTTAATCAGACAACATCATACCACCATAAAAACAATAAAACCCGGCCAGAAGGAGCATACACACAGCTTCAGAACTGTTTTGAATGTACTGAGTCTGTTTCACACTCAGGATATTAAGGAATATACATCAACAGTCATCAACCTGTTTTACATAAGGAACTGTGTTGATACTGTTTCCATCGATAGGCAAATCTGTGTTTTCCCAAACAGGAAGCCAAGGATGACAAAAGAGGTCCTCCTGAGGGAACGTGATGTAGCCTACAGATCTGGGGACAGAAAGCGTTACAGCCTGGCCTGGCATAACCTCAAAAGGGGTATAAAGACAGCCAAAAGTGGACTACAGAGAAAAGATTGAAGGTCACGTCACCACCAGGGACCTGGTGCGTGTATGGCAGGGCATTCGGCACGTAACTAACTTCAAGAGCAGCAGAGACCCACCTGTAGGAAATGATGCACCTTTGGCTGAACCACTTTTTTGTCCGATTTGAGAAAGGATCAGAGTATGCCGATACACCCAGCCTGGCCACAGATGATCACATGTTCACCTTGCAGACACATAAGGTTGAATGTGTTTTGACAACTGTGAATGTCAAGAAGGCAGCAGGCCCTGATGGAATCCCAGGCTGGGTTCTCAAAGACTGTTCTTACCAGCTTGCAGAGGTTTTAACAGAGATCTTCAATCTCTCACTGGCGTATGCCACTGTCCCGGCCTGTCTATAATCTCCCACCACCATCCCGGTGCCAAAGCAATCCAACATCAGTTATCTCAATGATTATAGACCAGTGGCCATAACACTAATTGTCTCAAAGTGTTTTGAGAGACTTGCTCGGAGGCACATGAAGACAACTCTCTCTCCCCTACCTTGGATGAGCACCAGCACCGCAAGGGTGTGTGCTCAGCCCTGCTCTATACTCCCTTTATATCTACAATTGCATACCCATTCATCCCACAAACACGATCATCAAGTTCGCAGACAACACAACGGTCATGGGTCTCATCTCAAATGACGATGGGACCACTTAGAGGGATGAAATCTCTATACTGACAGGATGGTGTGCAGTAAATAACCTGTCCTTAAACATCAAAAAGACAAAGGAGCTCATCCTGGATTTCAGGCAGAAACAAGACATGTACCTGCCACTCAAGATAGGGACCAAGTTGTGGAGCAGGTGACCAGTTTTAAAGTTCTAGTGACCCACATCAGCTGTAACCTAAAATGGAGTATAAACACCACTGCTGCAGTGAAGAAGGCCCAGCAAAGATTGCACTTCTTCAGGATACTGAGGAAAAACCACATCTCTGCCACCTTGCTGAAGGCTTTTTATCACTCCTCAATAGAGGGCTTACTGACCTACTCCATCCTGGCATGGTTTGGAAACTGCTTAGAGGCAGACAGGGCAGCCCTCCAGAGGGTGGTCAACACAGCACAAAAAAAATCATTGGAATTTTCCTCCCCCCTCTGAATGACATACACAAGTCTCACTGTTACAGCAAGGCCTGCAGAATTATCAGCGACAATACTCACCCTTTCCATCATGTTTTCACATTGCTACCCTCTGGAAGGTGCTACAGGGCCCTGAACTGCTGTAACACAAGACTGAGGAACAGCTTTTACCCCTCAGCTGTCCAAGAACTTAATTCTTGGCCCTCTATCCCATTGTTCCTACTTTCACTTTTACCATCTTAATAGTCTTGGACTTGTTTTCATGTGAGAAACTGCGTGCAATTACCAAAATGCACTTTTAATATTTTATGCACTTTAATTATAATTGTTTACATTTTACAAATCCAATCAGTTTTTTTATCTGTGTGTGTGTGTGTGAGGATTTATGTGTGAGAGATGAAAGCTTCTCTGGGAGAGCTGTTTTAAATTTTGTTGTATTGTTCTCAATGCAATAACAATAAAAGAAATTCAATAAGATTCCTAGGCTTGCTTCTACCTACAGACTACCTCTGGAGTCTGTAGTTGCCATTGTTCAACATGAGAACAAGAGCTGTGGCAAAGAAAGTCAAAGAAGCTATCATAAATAAAACCATTAGAGACATCTGTAAAGCTTTAGGATTACCTAAATCAATTGTCTGGAATATCATTAAGAAGAAAGAATGCACTGGTCAGCTCAGTAATTGCAAAGGAACTGGTGGGCCAAGGAAGACTTCCAATGCTGATGACAGAGGAATCCTCACAATGGTATAGAAAAAGCACCAAACGCCTGTCCGGTAGATCAGAAACTGTCCTCAGGAGGCAAATGTGTATGTGTCAGAGATTACTATCCACAAAAAATTTCATGAACAGAAATACAGAGGCCACAGTGCAAGATGTAAACCACTAGTTAGCCACAAAAACAGGATGATAAGATGATATTTTGCAAAAAAAAATACTTAAAAGAGCCTGCAGAATTCTGGAGAAAGTTCTTGTGGACAGACAAGACAAAGATGAACTTGTATCAAAGTGATGGCAAGAGCAAAGTGTGGAGATGTAAAGGAACTGCCCAAGATTCAAAGCATACCACCTTATCTGTCAAACGTGGTGCGGTGTTATGGCTTGGGCATGCATGGCTGCCACAGGTACTGGTACACTTATCTTCTTTGATGATTTACCTGCAATTTGCTCAATGAATTCTGTGAATTATTTGATCAAGTTAAAGTAAATGCTTCCAAACACATTTGACGGCACTTCATTCTACAACAAGATAATGATTTTCAAAGCTAAAAAATGGAAAAGCCTTGAACAGACAAGCCGATCACCCAATTTAAATCCAATTGAGCATGCCTTTCATATGCTGAAGAGAAAACTGAAGTGACAAGCCCCTGAAACAAGCTCTGTGCCAGCCAATTGTAAAATTACGTCTGTAACCCCAGCGTTAAAAAAGTCCAGTCTTTTCTGGCCTATTTCTCACTTACCTTTTCTGTTAAAAGTTCTTGAGCATGTTGCAGCCTTCCAACTCACCAACTGCTCTGCTTCAGGTAACCAGTGATTAGCTTATGGCAGTAGTAGTGCAGCATTTGACACCATCAAACATGACATTTTACTGTCCGGAATGGAGAACATTCTGGGTATCTCTGGTGCTGCCCTCCGTTGGTTTAAATCCTATCTGATTGATAAGCAAGAGTCTGTTGGTCTTGGTAACAGCAGGACCAGCTTAGCACCAGTCACACAAGGAGTTCCTCAGAGCTCTGTCCTCGGGACTTCTCTATCTACAATATATGCTTCACCTTGGGCATATTATTTGTAGCTTTGAACAGGGTTATCATTTTTATGCATATGATACTCGACTATTTCAATGTTAAAAGTGAAACTTCATAGCTTTCTCAGCTCATAACTTGTCTCAGTGAAATTAAAACCTGAATGGAGCAGAACTCTTTAAAATTAAATCACAACAAAACTGAACTGCTGCACAATGGCACTAAAGTACAACTTAAGAAAATGAGCTCCTTTTCATTCTCTCTTGATGAATCATTTTTGATTCCTCCATTTCTTAATCCACCCACATAAACCACATTAGGAAACTTTCTTACTTCCACCTCCGTAACATATCCCATGTTTTTTTATTCCTCTCCTTTTCTAATGCTGAATAACTTGTCCATGCTTTTCTCACATCCCACATCGATTATTGTAACTCCCTACTGGCTGGTGTCACTTCAAATATTCTATCACAGCTCCAGTTAATTAAAAACTCTGCTGCAAGAGTCCTTACAAGAACCAGCAACACTGAGCACATAACACCCATCCTGCTTTGCCTTCACTGACTCCCTGTGCCTTACAGAATTTAATATAAAACTCTTAATTAAACTATAAAGCTTTAAATGGCCATGCACCATCGCTGTGCTCCTGTTCACCATATAAAGTTCTCTGATTCTGCCGATCTTGTTGTGCCCCACACTAACCTGTACCCTATGGGTGTCAAGGCCTTCAGCTGAAAAGTGCACTTGTATACATACATACATACATTTACTTATTTGGCTGATGCCTTTATCCAAGGTGACTTACAACATTTACAACTGGTTACAATCTTTTTGGTTTTCCAATTGGAGCAGAGGCGGGTCAAGTGACGTGCTCATGGTCACACAGTGTCGGTAGCGGGATTTGAACCCACAACCTACAGGGACTGAAGCCCAAAGCCTTAACCACTACACCAAAAAAGCACCCAGACTTTGGACTGACCTCCCTAAATTAATTTAATCAGCTGATTCAATTCATTCTTTTTAAAAAAAGAACTTAAAACTCATCTGTTCAGGAAGGCTTTTAACTTAAACTAACATTTTGCCCCTTCTTTCAGTTTACTTCTCTTTCCACATGATCAGGATAATTTATGTGAGTTTTATATCACAAATTATATTATTTGTTAAGCTTTTTCTTCTAGTATTGTATTTAATATTTTACTGTGGTTTATTGAATTGTATTCTGTTTTATTTTGTTCTGTTTATTATTTTATATCCTGTATTTATCTGTTTTAGTGTTCTATGCAAAAAATATTTTTACCCAATGTTACATATTATTATTATTATTATTTCAGAGACTCTGAAGTGCCTTGAACATGGGAAAAGCGCTATATAAAAATGTATTATTATTATTATAATTATTAGAATTTGAAGAAGGCTACATTAGAGGCTTAGCAGAGCAACACCAGAGAAGATACTAAGCACATGGTAAGGTCTGTGAATCACAGAAATCCAGCAGTCTTTGCAAACAAGAGATATGCAGCAAAGTACTAAATATGACTGTATTAATATACTTGTTATTGCTCTGTCTCAAACATTATGGTACCCTAATATGGAGGGGCCATATAGTAAATCGGTGTCATTTCTACACGATACACCAAAATGTATGCAAATACCCTTAAATTAAAGTCTGCAATGTGCATTTTAGTCATGTCTGAATTGTCTGATTTGTCATTTTAAACTGTGGAACACTGGGGTAAATCAAGGAAAAATGTCTTTGTCCCAAACTTAATGTAGGGCACTATATATACAGTACGCACACATAACAATGCTTCTCTAAACACCGTTTGCTACTGTAATACCATGTAGTGATGCAATAGTCAAAATGACAGCGCTATATATAAATTAATCATTAAGCTTCAGGTACTGAGCTTTTGACTTTATAAGAACAAATTTACCTTTCTGTTTTCTCTCAGTCTTGGGATCAATTTCTTTGCTGTCTCTGTCTTTCCATTGTTATTTTGTGTTTTGGAATTAAACATGAGTAGGACACTATGACCCCAAACATTTAAAGTGCAAAGACTGGAGGAAATTGAGGGTGGGTTTTGAGGAAGAAACCCTGTGAATGGAGCCTTTTCAGCAGCAGATCTAATCATTATTCACTACAGACTTAAAGTGAGTTGTTGCCATACGTGTGTTCGTCTCCAAGAATCACTTTTGACTCCACAAGATTGATGAAAGGGTAAACCTGCAGTAGTCACACTATGATCATCCTAGCACAGTATACTATACTGAGCAGTTCTTCAAGGCACTGCAAACAAACTGAAGAGCAACAAAAATGAGTCCATTGGGTTAGTGTCAGTTAGCACCATGCACTGCTACAATACTTCTAGTCCATCAAAGCTGGTTTTATTTTTTGTTTATGCCCTAATTTTCAGCATTCTAATTTAAGAAAACCTTTTGTTTTGAGAAGAGCAGGTCTGTGTAAAGCCAGTTTCATACGCGAGTTTAAGTTTCTTGTGTGATGTACAATTAGCATTAGTATAATTGTTTGGTTTTGAGGCTCTCAAAACAGTAAAAAAAATTTGAAGTATAGTTATGCCTAATAGTTCTATTGTAACATGGTATTTATGAAGAATGAAAGGAGAATATCAAAAGAAATTAAATGACGATCTAGTTTAATTAACATGAAACGTAATTATGTTTTGAATGATAAAACCTTGCATCTTAATTAAATGCCAGTTATGATTATGAGCCTCTGTAGGACCTTTCACAATTTAATGACACTCCACAGGAACAGTGAAGGATATTAAAATCTTTACTGTGTTTGTTCACTTCCACATCAACATAAATATTAAAGTCACCCCACAAGATTATTTTATCATAGTTTATAGTTAATTTTGATTAACATCTACAATCACAAATGATTTGTTTCCTAACAAGTAAAGTTTTCTTAAAAACATATAAAATACTCGGCTGTGAAGATATTACTTTTTGTGCAACCCTCTACTCCACCATGCTGCCTTAGTGAAAAGCATTGGATAATGTAAATTAAATTAATATGTAGTTGAAACAGAAATACAGTTAACATAAATAAGGAACAAGATAGATAAAATGTTGAAGAGCCTGGGCTGACTGCAAAGTGAGGCCAATGAGCATTCCTTCAGCTTGGTTCTTTTCTGATAATGAAGAGCAAAACTAAACATGGGATATTGCACTTTCTACAATATAAGACAGTGGTCTAGGCAGTTTTGACGTTTTCTTAAAAAATGTTGTAATTAAGCAAAAGATCCCCTCCAGTTAAAATGCAGACCATCTGTCTTAAGATTTTCACAAAGGCTATACTAGTAGTTTTGGCCCTTAAGTAGCAGGTGAAAGAAACACAGCCTTCTGCAGACAATATCTTTTTATAATCTTGAAAGTGTATCAAACACAGATAAATTTTGATATTTTCTTTACATTTTAGTACATATTTAATGTATATGAAACATTTCCTTAATGATTCCACATGCTGAACATGAGTGGCATTGGTGTCAACATATAAGAAATAAGAGAAAACTTTGTTGCTACATTTAGCTTCAATACCAGTTGCTCTGGCACCAGAATGATATTTGACTTGTACGTCTGGATTTTCAAAGGCAGAAATTCTTGCATTCTTAAATATGGTAATGAATATTATATTTTTAACATCAATCTGCTAATTGCTAACTACCTGTTTATCTTTAAATGTGACTTGGATGTATGGGGTATTAAGAGTTCCTGACAGAATGTAACCCGCTCAACTAAATGGATGAACAAATGAGCTTGCTAACTTTAGCAAATCATTCACCACAAAATATAGACTAAATTTTGATGCAAATACACCAATCAAATTTTCATTTTGTCACGAGTCTTACAAAATCCTAACCTGGTACTCTCATTCACATATTAAATACTGAATATTTTAAGTGTCCAATTCACTTTTTCGTCACCTCAGAAGTAACTAAATATTTAAATATATAAAACAGAGACAGAAAATAAATATACATATTCTTATCGCCAGTCTGTTTTTATGTTACTATTATGTGTCACACACATGCACATGGGGCGCAGCTTAAGAGCTCTGCTGACGGTAATTACCTGCCAAACCAGGGGTTGGTGCTGTGGACTAATGCCTTCTCTCATCCTCCCTCTGCCTAACAGAAGACTGACAGCCACTCCACTGGTGACGTCACTCCCGTTGTCCACACTCCTCGACCCGCCCTTTCCTGCCAAGTTACCTTATAAACACGGAACCAGCCATCTTCCTTCAGTTCAATTCTAAGCTCTGGTCTGAAAAGATCTACTCTGCAACTTGATTATATGCTTTATTATTTTCAATTTTTCAATTACACTGGGTCATCAAAGTGGTGCCCCAAATTTTTTTGTCTTTGTGTCTCCTCTTTCACATATGATTCAGTACTTGTTTATTATTCTTTCCTGGGCTTCAGAAATGATTCTTTGAGAACAGTACAGTATATTTGTTGATGTGATAGTTAGATATAATAAATTTGGTTTCAATTTTGTTTCCTTCCTTGTTTGTCACTTTTTTCCATTGATGAGTTGGATTTTCAGAGTTGGTTGCTATTGTACCGTGGTATCCTGATGACGACACATGGTGCAACAGTACTTATGCCAACAGGACACATCTTTCAATGTCCAAGCTTTAGACTTTCTGCAAACCAAAAAAATCCTTCACTAGTACTCTAGTAAGGTTTCCCTGTTTATGACTTTCTGACTAGACCATAGTGACGTTGAGTGGCACATGATTATTTTCCCTTCCTAGTACTGACATCTGCTTTGTTTTTATGACTTACAGTTCCTCTTCCGGTCCTTTTTGCTTATTTCTGCATGCTGTTTCCTTTTTTGATAGTACAGTTACCTTCATTATGGGTTCCTTCATATAGCCTTGATGAGTACCAGATCATATGGTACAGTAAGCATGTAAGTTGTCAGGACTGTTGAAATTTACCCAACTATCTCCTTTATACTTGCAGTTCCATATAAAACCTGCTAGGAGACTTTACTTACATTGTATACATGCCAAGACATGGTGGTCTTCATATTTTCACACCTACTACTTCAGACATTTTTTCACTATTCTAAAACTTAAGGAAATTTGGACCATGTTTAGAGTGGATGTATAGAAAGTTCAAATACTTCTTTAACAGCTAAGGTAATCTTGGTTGTTTTGATTAACTTACAAAATTTCTGTTTCTATTGCTTCTGACAAAAAGTTCTATAAACTTTAGTTATTATGCTTTTATTATCATACCCTTATTTATATCATACCGATCATGTTTGTCTTCTTTGGGTGGAGTGATACAGTACAACAACCAATCCTTCATAAAAGAATCTGAAACCATTCTGATATATATTAGCCTAAAGTACAAGGTCTGGTTACACTCTAAAAACCTAATTATGACCATACTCTTGGTTTTACTGAGTGCCTACTATGGAAAAGTCGAATTTTCTTTAAAGTTGGTATTAATGAGTACTGACTTGGTTTTGAACTATATATAAAAAAAACGTTATATATAAAAAACAAAACGTTCAACTTCTGAAAACTCAAAAGCAAATAAAACTGTATGCTTTAAAAGAAAGTACAAGTTGGGGGAATACACATCCTAACCATTGGGCTCAATCACACATTTTTTTAGATCAGCATCAACCCAGCTACCGTCAGCAAATCCTGTGATAATTTAAAGTAGGAGGGGAAAAAAAACTAGTAAACATTCATTAATTTACTTATTTATTGAATACATATAATTTAATCTTATATTATTTTTTACTGCCCTTAATGACATAAATTAATCATTTTTAAATATTGTCCAATCCCATCCCGAGAGGTTTTTGGCTTGCTGACAAGATACATTTAGTCTCCACACAACCCTGTACTTCACAATGAGACTTAAATGAGAGCACCGCTTTTATAAAACTGAACAAAAGCAAAACAAACTTGAATAGATATGTGCAATCATCTGTCATTATACTTCGCTCATGCCTTCAAGAAATTTTAAAATTTAATATTTGGTATCAGTGGATAAAAAAAAGATTTTGATTAATGGTGTTAGTTAAATGAGCAGCTGTCTTCATTTAAAAAGAATTATTTGGAAAAGAATAAGGAGAATATGAAACTGATTGATAATATCATCAAGACTGTGCTAAACTAATAAAATAAAGCAAATGAGGTGTTTTTTCATATGTTCATAAAAATCCATTCATTTTTTAATTTGAGATAACACTGTCTCTTTTTTGAGACACAGAGACAATGCAATTTATTTTTAGCACCATGAACTAGCAATCAGATTGCATTTCCTAATGCCTACAAGTTAGCAATTAATTTTTTTACACACCAAGAAACTACAGATTATAGAAGGGAGCAGTATTTTCTTTTTGGGTATATATTTATATTTTTGTGCTTGAATATTTTTTGTTAACTGCATTCATAACTGTGTGATCAACTGTAAATTGGAATCATAAAATGTTCAATAAAGAGTTTATCATCATTATTACTGCATTAAGTGAGACATAGGATTATTGGATGGATGCATAATGATTTCCAACATATAACTGTTGAACTGTTTCATTTTTTTAAATGAAATGAGTTTTCTTAATTATATTCATTGCTGGTATGCTTTTGTTTTTTAAGCAAAAGAAGCCAGATAACTACACTACTGCAGCTTGCGTTTAGACAGATACTGCATGGATAAAGAGCACTCTGCCTTATAGGTATGACACCTTGGTGCCATTCTAGTGTATCCTCTGTCAAACTGATATTAGGCCTTCACCTCACCATGGCCATGGTCATACAGTCCATCAGCCATTGTCTGTTCATGGACATGGTGAAGCTGGATAAATGGAAACCACAAAAATAATGGCTGGACAGAATATAGCAAGATGCAAAATCCGAACACAATTAAAACATGAACAAAATGTCAAAGAGTCCTGTCAGACAGATGGGTTAATCTAAAACAAAGTCAGAATGAAAAGCATTTTTTAACAGACTAGTTCATAGCTGTAACTGACAGATGTGTTAGAACTTCAAAACATTTGTCATACATTAGAAATAACATACATTATAATATGCTGGTTTCAAAGGACTTTGAACAGGTTCATGTCACTGCATGGCTAAATGTGTGTAAATGCTAATGGCTTTTAGCTAGCACCTCAAACAAATATCTGCTTTTGGAGAGTGACTATGATAGGATACAGCCACTAGTGGTCACCCTCCAAACCTAAGAAATGTTCAGTGACGTCAGATGCATACAAAAATGGTGCTTTTACTCAAAGTACCAAAACAAACAGTAAATTAAGCAATACACTGCTGCATCCCCAGGCCTGCTTCAGTGGGTCTTGAACCCTTCTCTGCCTAGTGGGGCATACCTAATCACCTTTGGAGCACACCTAAACAGCCTATTTCTTACCTCCCATCTCTGATTATTTTTATGCTGACTTTTCTTTTTCTTCTTCCTGCAGTTGAGCCTCTAGTCCACTTCAGACTATAAGATCCAAGACTTTCCACAGTCAGTACTGACCAACATTTGCTCTGAGGACTCAAGGCAAGAAATTCTTGTATCCCTGAACTTTCTAATACCCTTAAGGAGACTGAATTCTCAAGCATCCTTTCCATAGCCCTTTCCTTTATAATGCCTGCAAATTTACCATTTTCTTCTACTGATCCCCTAACTACTCCTTGAATGAGCAACTTGTTCTCAGCTTCTCCTGGTTATAGTCACATGTTTTCAGATAACCAACCCTGCAGCATCTTGTCTCCCCCCCATAAGCTCACACTGTGTCTATTGGGACTGATGTGTCCAGTTTTGATACAGGGCTTACCACTCTTATTGGCCTCTGCATTAACACACTGAAATGAATAAGAACTCTCCTACCCTGGTGGGTTCCTTAGTACTTGTAACCTTTTGTCACGCGGACAGTAACAGGGCGTGTCATGCAGTTGTTCATATTTGTAGAATAACTTGTTTATTTTAAATGTTTCAGTCCTTTCTGAGTGGTCTAACCAATACCAGTATGGTTGATAGGTTGCATGCAAGTGCGAATGCAAGAATAGGCAACTCTCTGAGTAAGTTACAGCACTAGCTGTACCAGGTATGGTTAATTACAGTATAAAAGTATAAAGAAAAAGGAGTGAGGAGAGAAAAAAGGGAGAATGGAAGGAAAAAAGAAAACATGTTGGCCAGATGGAGTGAGAAGAAAAGTCTGAACTCTGGGGTGGGAAGTCTGTTGGGGAGTGCAAAGAGAACAGAAGAGGTGACACTGAGGCAGAGAGCTGATAAATCAAGAATTAGTCAGGTCTGTTGACTGATGGATCAGGTAGTAGGGAAGACCGGAGATAACATTTGGTGGAAATTCCAAGAAAAGGTGTCCGATGGCGATGACAGAGTGTAGTGTTGAAGCGAGAATGGAAGGTCACTTAGGGTTTTGTCAGGCTTTGAACAATGCAGTAACAAAGCTGCTTCCACTGGGCAGGTTGTGGAGGTCTTTGTTGGGACTACCCGATTATCTGGGAATGCTGACCATAGAGAATAATGCTTGGGGCTAACTGTTTTCTGGTTTCTGGAATGCTGTTTTAACTATTGTTTAAATCTATTCATTGAACTTCGGACACATTTTTATTGAAGATTAAGTTTTTGAAATGCGCTTGAGCACTTTGTTCTTTTTGAATAAACACTGATTTGATTTTTGCACTTCTACAGTCTTCTCTGACATCTCACTTGCTTAGAGCATTACACAAATCCTCCCTAAAAGATGATGTACAGTACCTGAGTAAAGTATTCTTAGTTCAGGCTAGGAGGAATAGTAGTACAGTTTATCTATAATATTGGCAAAAGCACCTTGAAAGTTCACCAGTACTACAGTAGTTAGACACTGCTTGGTAGGCGTGATACGTCTCATGCATTAATGTTAAAAGATTAGTAGCACGTAATATTTAATATTATTCTTATTATTGGTAATTTAATTTTGGCATATGTTTTCTTTGCTAAAGTCGTTGAATATTAATAACATGGATGTTTTCTGGGTATTGTACTTCACTAACATTCCACCCTTTTGATTACTATAACCTTCACAACAAGTTAAGCTTTCTGCATTTAAAATGATCTCCAATACATACTCCACATACACCAATACATTACTTCTCTTTCCAGCACATCAATGTTTTGAATCTACTCTGTTAAACTACATCGTTCATCAAAGATGAAGGCAGATTTGGAAAAGCACATTAAGAAAGATAATAGAATCTATTATGTGTGATGAATGATTATAAGGTACAATTACCAAAAAAAAAAAAATGAGTGGTAGAAATTATTACAAATTCTACCAAAACTCATTTTTGTTTTATAGGCAATGTCTCATAATGGATTATCCAGTTGAAGGGTGACTTCAAACTAGAGGTCAAAATGTTCAGAATCACTAAACTATTCCAAAAAGTTTAAAATCAACTTGTTTTAAATGCTTGAATCAAATACTCACATAGATATTTAGCATTTCCATTGAATATACAGTACATGGAGTTCTTTCTTATACAAGATGGCAACCAATTACATTAAGACCGATACATGTTCACACATTATGAAATGACAATCTTGTATCAGACTGGAACTGTCTGTGTGATCCCAATAACATTACTTCTGTGTTGTGCTCAGAGTGCACAACAAAAGAAAAATACAAAATCATTCATTCCATAATAAATAATGTACATTCTCTAGCCTATCCCACCTACATTAACTACAAGGCAGAAACCTGTCCTCGATAGCTCAAAAGTACAGTATATATAAATATAATATAGAAATAGTTCAAAATTATGGTCAGACAGGGATTGGTTCTGATATAAGTCATAATTTTTCCAGGACTGTCCATTTAAGATGGTAAAAAATATATAAAGCCTGTTCCAAAACTTGTCTAGAATTTTTAAACATTATTAAATGATTTTTTACAAAACAGTTAAAGTGAAAAGTCAGTATGGACAGCCAAACTTCCTTTTATTCCACGATCGATTGGAAACTGAATGTAGACAATTCCAAAATGCACTGGGTAAATTACTGTACTCCATCCATCCATCCATCCATCATACAACCCGCTATATCCTAACTACAGGGTCACGGGGGTCTGATGGAGCCAATCCCAGGGCACAAGGCAGGAAACAAACCCTGGGCAGGGCGCCAGCCCACCGCAGGGCGCACACACCAAGCACAATTTAGAATCGGCAATGGACTGTGGGAGGAAACTCATGCAGACACGGGGAGAACATGCAAACTCCATGCAGGGAGGACCCGGGATGCGAACCTTGGTCTCTTAACTCCGAGGCAGCAGCGCTACCCACTGCGCCACCTTGCCACCTGTACCACAACTCTTAGTGAAATTCATTTGACAGTACAAAGGATTCAGAATTCAGTATTAATTTACACTCAAAAACAGCCATTCCAGAATTAAATGAAAATGATGGTTCAAAGATGTAAATCCAGAGAATATTTGTTAAGACTAGAGTCTACCCAAATCTCCTTTTAAACTACTACCAATATCTGAAAAATTATGTTTTCAGATGATATGTACTGTATACACATATACATACACACACACACACACACACTTATACCGTACATACGTATTAGACATATATAAACGAAAGATCTCTGTGTGCGTGCATGTGTATGTGTGTGTATGGAGCAGTCCGATTATATTCACGCACAACCATGGCCATTAGATGGCACATGCATGGACTTTCACATTTTTTCGGTGTTTGCATGCACCTCACATCTCACTACAAAAGACTTGTGTACAGCAAAAGCTGTCTTGAAATAAAAATGTTGTGCTAATGACACAGATGAAGAGACAGCATCAAAACGAAGCAATTTCTCAACAACGGGCAAGTGAAACACCTCACCAACAGAGGGCAAGGCTTGAAGTTTTCACTACAACATTGTCTATCTGGAGGTATTTTCTCGAGAGAAAGAATAATAGGACACATATGCCAGCGATATGGCTAAGATATGGTATCACCCGTGTCTTTTTACAAAAGCCAGTGGGAAGCAAGCACAAGGTGGGTCCATGTCCTTTGCACTGGGTAATTCTTAAAAATTAACTGACACCTCTTGGTTTTTGTCCAGAACACCACATGCAGCTAGTGTGTGTGTGTGTGTATGTGTGTGTATAGTAAGACATAGTAAAAGTAAAAACAAACCATCAAATTGACTCTCCAAACAAATGTCACTAAGTTTAGCTGCCACTACTGAATTAATGAAAAGTTTTGCTTTCAATTTTCACTTTTACAGTTTGGAAGATTTATAGAGACATGTGCTAGGACCAAGCAGCATACAGTATGACAATGTTAAACAATCAATTTTTAAACTGGAATCAACTAGAACAATCAAAGAATTGTGCCTTTTCTATAGTGCTGTACTTAATTGCAATCATTTTGTAGAAAACTAAAAATAGATTTTCAAAGCTTGATTATTTTTGGGAATAAATAGGTTTTTCAAAACACATTTCTTACCCAGTTAGAACTGAATCTGATAGCAGCCTGATAGACCTGGGTACAAGGCTGAAACCAGCCCTTGATGGCGCGCCAGGCCATTGTAAGGGACAATCACATTCATTCACACTTACCCTCAAATACACACACACCCACATGGCCAGTTTCGAATCACTAATGAACCTAACCTGAACATCTTTGGGGATGTGAAGAAAAAAAAAAACCAAGTTTTTATTTTTTTTTATCTACATAGAAAACCAACACTAACACACCGAGAATGTGGAAACTGCTTACAGAAAATGACCTAGAAGAACCCATAACACTGGGTTAGTGGGGTAGTAGTACTACAACTGCAACATCATGCTGCAACAATGGAAAACAGACATTTTATATAAAAAATAAATGCTTTAGGTTTATTAAACAATTTAAAAACAGAAGTGTTTTTGACAATAAAGAATTAGACAAACACCATGGAAGAAGACAGACAAAAAGATGAATGCCACAGCCCGCCTTACTGAGAGGCCAATGAGCATTTCTTCTCTGGCAAGTTTCAGTTATCACTTTAATAAGCTACTTAAATAATTATTGCTTCAGGAAGACCTCATTTTGCCAGACCAGTGTGTCAAGTTCAGAATGCACTTACATGAGTTTTTACTTTCAAGCCGACATAACTGACCTAAAGTACCTTGAAAAAGTACTAACTGTAGTTACAAGTAAAGAACATAATGTTTTTCCATTAATCTTCTGTGCCAAAGTAATTCTGGGAGATGTTTAAGTTGTATTCATCTGATTACATGCATTGTATAATCTACTTGTTTAGCTGGACATTCCCTCTAATAAGCAGTAAGTTTCTATAATAAAATGTATGAACTGCTTTAACCAAATGGCACACAGAATGTGTGGTGTAAGACAGGCTTCAGTTCTATTTTAGAAAGAATATGCAAATATCCCAATATAAGGTACAGCAAACAAGAAGTTCACTTACATTGGTAAAAGTGAAAAATGTTTAAGCAGTAAACTTAAAAAAAAAAAGAGAACCAAATGCCAGCCATGCACCCACATGAGAAAAATTAAAAGCACACTAAATTGGAAAACATTTCTTTAACTGGCTATGACATTTGTTTATTATGTTACTGAGTATTCATATTTACCTCTGAAATATAATAACCTCTGAGTGTAAGAATGAGCTGATGCCAGATTAGATGCTAAAAGGATAAAAGTGACTTGTTGTAATGTAAACATGAAAGTCTGATATCAAAGTTAGGCTGCAAAGTGGCATAATGACGGGTGTTGCTGCCTAACAGCAAAACCAAACTGAGTTTGAAGCCCAGCATGGTCGCCACCTATATGATCTTTGCATATTCTCCTTGTGTTTTTTGGGCATACTAAAGACGTGTAAGTTAGGTCGATCGATGGCTTTCAATTGGCCCAGTGTTATTGTTTGTGTTTGACAGTGCTGGACTGCTTTCCACCTGGGGGTTGCTTCCATGCTGTGACCTTAAAATTTAATTCAGCCAATCTGATAAATGGTTGAATGAATGGATTGAGTATCTTTTATAATTGACTGCAATGTCAAAGTAGAGAATTTCAAAAATTCAATATGCTCTTCAATGCAAACAGGTAAATACAATCTGCGTAGATCCACTTGTCAAGGATATCAGAGCAAGCACTGAAGGATGGAATCAAATCACAGAAAAGCACAGTGAGTGTTTTTGGTTTAAATTTAGAATCTTTTCAGTTACAATACATCACGATTTGCAGTTTGCCACAATAATTTATTTAGCAATACTGTTAAAATTTTGAGCGAATCTCACGGTTCACCAGTCACATATGGCAGAGCTAAAATTACGGTTGTGGAACGATTTTAAATAGATCACGTCTTCACTTTTGACAGTTTACTTCTTTTTAAAAGTTGAAAAAAAGCATATAAAATACACTGTTTTCCACAAAATTTGTCAAGCAAGAGAACCAAACAGTATACCTGTTCCAATTTTTTATATTTGTTTCTGTCTTTAGTCTGTGCTCAGATTATATAATTATGTTTATGATTACACAGTCGAACAAACTGTACTGGTTGCTATTTAAATTTTGAGTCACTGAAATGTTTGTTTATGGAAAAAGTAAAAGAGTTCAGAGCGCATATATATTAACTACAGACATTGGCCCAACAAGAAATTATAGATTTTTTTTATTTACACTCAGGTTGCTATAGATGTCTATCAACAGTAAATACCAGGTGATGCAACCACACATATTCTTACATAACTGTTATGCTCTTTAGATTTTCAACACTCTTGTATAATATATGCATTATATTAAAAAGTGTCAACCTCTTATTGAATCACAACATTTTTATGAACTGAAGGCATACATTTAATAATGGAAATGGTCCAAAAGAAGACAACAAACATTCACAACGAACCATTGGCAGGCCTAAGTAGATGCTAATCATTCTGTCAGGAAGTAGCGGCCATATCTTGGTTTTTCTCCTCACACTACTAACCTCTTTCTTATTTCTTATTATTCAAAATGTCTTCTCACTTTCTTCTTTACCCTTCCTGTCAATAAACTGTCATCTACTGCCTGCAAACCCATATACTTCTGCTGAGGTACTGAAAAACTTTATATACAGTACATCATTTATAAAGCTAGAAGTCGGGGCACTATCTGATGCACATTTTGGAAGAACTTACTAGAAATACTCACTAGAGCAATTAGCAGTTGATTCTAAAAAATGAAAAGTAACAGAGACAAAAGGCAGGGACACTCCAAAGAAGTAGGGAATAAAGTTGAATTGAGTGCATTAGAACAAGAAAAATCTCCCTTTTTTACATGGATTATGAGAAATCAGTCATGTTATAGGCAAAACAGCCAATACCATAAAATGTAAGAGACAATCTGAAAGACACATGGATCAACTGCAGTGCACCTGAGATAGTACCATACTAGAAATGGATCAAGACCAGATTATGTAGTACAGCTCCAAGAGGCAATGATCCTCAGGTCTATGTGCTGTCTCGGTGATCAGCAGAACATGATAATTTCCAAGTTTAACTAATGTGCAACTAGTTGTTTTGGCACCTGTTTACTCCTTGGTTTGCTCAGCTGGCCATCTGATTGCTAGTTAATGGACACACACCAGCAATTAACATCTCACTCCCACTGCTGTGAAACATTTCCCACGATTAAAATGGACATAGCACAGGGGAAAAGTACATCCTCAAGTAAACTTAATACAAAAAATTATAATCATGAAGATACATTAGATCTGCTGGCATTATTATAAACATTACTCATTTTGAGACTATGAAAAGGCCCTGAAATTCCTATACGGAAAGCAATGATGACGAGAAGTACACATTAGTAGAATCACATCTAAAGCATATCTAAAGCATAATTGTCTCTGTAAGTCATAGATGGATCAACCCATCATGGTGACTTTGGTGATGTGCACTCTGGGGCCCTGGTTGCCAGGATGCCTTGCCATACGCAAGATTTTTCTGTTTCTATTTTTAACTCACACTCTTCCATGTCTCACACATTTGAGACTTCGTACATTATATTACCCCACCTTGATGTATTGTATGAGTGACCACTTGGCTGACTCTCCAAGGTGGAACATTCCCTGGCTAGTTTTATTTTTATATGTAATATTCATAGAGTGTAAATATATCCATGTGACACCCTGGGGCCAGTACAGTTCTTTGTCTAGTCTTGCTTCAACTCATTGCCAATTACATAGATATTTTTCATTCAATATGTGCCCAGCATTCATACACATATAAAAATATGAAGACCTCCTGAAAGCAACTAGATCATGCCACTCTTCAGGGAAAAAACAAAACACTATATCATTTGTAACAAAAGGCACTATATAGGCACCTGACCCGACACAGAGGCACGTATAAAACCAATAGAGACTTTTATTGTTCTTCACCTGTGGGCGCACGTCTTCCCCGTGACCCACAGGCAATACACAGTCCAAAAAACATTTGATAAACACACCAACAGTTTTCCCCCTTTTACCACCACTCCTCCTCAAGCGTAGTCCTCCTCCTTCCGACTCTGGTTCCCGAGTGGTGGTGGCTGGCCCTTTTTATAGCCCACCTGAAAGCGTTCCAGGTGCTTGACCTCCTGGTCCTAATTGCCCTTCTGGGTGGGGTTGAAGTTTCGTCCAGCCAGGCTGTTGAAACCAGACAGTCCCCCCTAGCGGCCACCCCAGGCCCCAACAAGGCTGTGGAGGACTCCATCTCCCATGGAGCCCTGCAGGAGGTTGGGGAATCACCGTTGGCCAGTAAGGTTGCCACCAAGTGTCCCGGGGGAGGTATTGGGCTGCCCATGGTTGCTCCCCCGGAACATAAGCAGCAGGGGCGTCCCGGCCGGGCATGGGACCCGACTATTCATCACAGTGCCCCTCCCTCAGATGAGGCTTGTGGGGCTCATCGGCCTGCCCTGCGAGGGCTGGTCCTCTCCAGGACAGGGAGTCAGCGTCCTTGGCTCCGTGGCTACACCCTGTTGTTAGGAGTTCCTGACCTCTTTGTCTGGGTCCTCCTCTTCCTCTGGGGTGCACTGACGGTCTGAGTCCCCTTATGGGAAAAAGGGAGACCCTGTGCCGTCTGCACCCCTTTAAACGACCGCGAGACTGGCACCGGCAGGCAGGGCAGAGTTGTTTGGCAGCCGACATCCACCAGCTGCCTCTCCGCACGCTCCTCTGCCACGGTGTCGGTCCACGTGGCGGCGTGTTGTATAGTGGGTGGAGCGGCCTGGCAAGCAGTACTGATCATCACCGCGGCCGCTGCGCTCCGCCCCCCCCAGTTCTTCTACGGCACAGGCCTCACTCACCTGTACCGCCATGTCCTGCAGACAGGAGGCCGACGCCCCCGTGTCTCCAGCCATTTAACAACGGCTGCCATCGGGGTGCCGATCTTCTTGTCCAAGTCCTCCTTTGTCTCCTGCAGGACCTGAAAAACCTTAACTAAGGAACTAAGGACTGCAAGGGAAGGATAACAAGTTTCAACTCCCGTGCAGCCCAAGAAAAGTTAATACTTTCAGTCGGCGGTAGACTTGGGCTCCCCTTGTCCCCTCCCGCTGACCGCGAGCCATCAAGGCCCTATGGAACCTTCGCAGGCCCGTTTGGGTAGAAGGCCCATCGTCCCCGCCTGGGAACCTTCCTCAGCGGGCAACTGACACATGCCCTCCCCCCTTTACCTGCTTCAGGGAGGAGCTCCTGCTCCTCAAGCAGGGACACCACGTCGGGAAGTTCATCCGGGCTCTCCTCATCCAGCTGATTAATCGGGCCGAAGGGAAGACACAGCCCAGCCTCACTCTCTCCCGAGCTCTCTCCGCCATCACGGCACGAACACACTTCATCTGGCCACCAACGGGTGGTTCGCCCCTCGGCGTCTAGGAGGTAGGCTGACACGAAGCCAGAAAACCCTTCCCGCGGCCCTTCACCCTTGGGCCTGTCACCTACCTCTGGTTGCAACCCGTGGTGCTGGTTGGCATGGCAGCGTCTGTCGTTTGGCTTCTGTGTCAGCCCGGTTTTCTTCTTCCCCATTTCGTGGTGTCTTTAGGAGTCCCTCTGTGGTCGTCCTGCAGCCTGCCGCGTGTGCGCTCTTCGGTGCACTGCTGCGTGTGCTTGCCTGCAGTTTGTGCAGGTGTGTACCTCGCACTGCGGCCTCGTCTGCGCGCTCTCCTCGTGAGTGCGCTCTCAGTGCTGTACTCTGCTGGAGCCCACTCTCTGCATCGGGAGGGCGCTCGGCGCTGCGGTGCTGTGTGCGCTCTCCGCGCTGTGTTTTATGTGCTTTCAGGGTGCTGTGCCGGGCTGTTACACAAATTTTATACAGGTTCCCCCCCAAATGAACGGACTGGGATCCTGCCGACTACGCCAGTGTAACAAAAGGTGCTATATAGGCGCCTGACCCGACACAGATGGACACAGAGGCACGTATAAAACCAATAGAGACTTTTATTTTTCTTCACCCGTGGGCGCACATCTTCCCCGTGACCCACAGGCAATACACAGTCCAAAAAGCACTTGATAAACACACCAACAGTTTTCTCCCTTTTACCACCACTCCTCCTCAAGCGTAGTCCTCTTCCTCCCGACTCTGGCTCCCGAGTGGTGGTGGCTGGCCCTTTTTATAGCCCACCCGGAAGCGTTCCAGGTGCTTGACCACCTGGTCCTAATTGCTCTTCCGGGTGGGGCTGAAGATTCGTTCAGCCAGGCTGTTGAAACCAGACAGCCCCCACCTAGCGGGCACCAGGCTGTGGAGGACTCCATCTCCCATGGAGCCCTGTGTGCCGCGTGTGCGCTCTTCGGTGTGCTGCTGCGCGTGCTTGCCTGCAGTTCGTGCAGGCACGTACCTTACACTGCAGCATCGGTTGCGCTCTCCTGGGGAGGTTGGGGAATCACCGTCGGCCAGGGAGGCTGTCACCAAGCGTCCCAGGGGAGATATTGGGCTGCCCATGGTTGCTCCCCCGGAACAGAAGCAGGAGGGGCGTCCCGGCCGCGCATGGGACCTGACCGTTCGTCACACATTATTGGATTACTTTAAGGTGAAGACCAAAATTACATCTAAAGGTGTAGGGTCTTGTCAGGAATGAACTCTTTCTAGGTCTTAGGTGGAGAGTCATTGACAGGATGATCAGTCTCTTTGCTGCTCCTTAGTGAGGAGAATACCTATGCCTGTTACATGGCTGGGTGCACAGATCCTCTGATCTGCTAAGCCAGAGTAATCAATTGGTGGTCCATGGGCCAGATGTGAAATTTTCACTTGCCCCAAGCCAAACTAGGCCAGGCACCACAGGAGTGTAAAAGGAGTTGTCATCCCCTGAACTGAAACGTACTAGCCTCTCTGTTTTGAACTAAAGAATTGTTGAACGCTTTCATTTATGTAATTTGTACTGCATGAATTCAGTGCAGCATAAGCGCTCATCCGTTCAATTCACATCAGCTCCATTGTGGATTTCAATACTGCAGGAATTAATAACAGCAGCTTTCATGATAATTTCTCAATATTTTTATGTCAGTTCTTACTGGCGATTGTTGTCATTTAAAGTCTATATTGTTTGTTTAGTAAGTCGATTCACCTTAATTTCACAGCAGTTGTGGATATTCCACATACATTACGTTTGCTTTGGATTAACATTTATAAATACTGTGCTGTAATGACTCTGATGTATGAGGAATCTGCCGGTGAGAATCTGAAGAGGATACAGCCATGGGTGCTGGAGTGGCATAAAAGGAGGTTTGCTAAAAATGCAGTAGGTTGGAATGGAAGAGAATGAGGAGACGGACAGCACAGTGAGGAGAGCTAATAAAGATATCAGTTCTCCTTAGAAGTCATAAGTACCAAGGCACAAGGGTTCCCAACAGCAAAAAAAAAAAAAAAAAAGAGTATGTGGAACCTGTTAAGGAAGGCTGTAAAACTGTCTCAGAATACCTCAGCTGGGTGTTACACTCCCAGGCCTGAGGCCTGTAAACAGCTTGGACTAAGCCAAGTTAACCCTGCACTTCGCTCACAGCAAGCTTCTCACTTTCACTTCCCCCAGTTAATGGTGCAAAGACAGCAAGTCACAAAATATAAAAGTGAAAGGTAAAAATATTGTAAAGAAAACTGAAACATGTAAATCCAGATAATAGAAAGTGCTCCAAAATATACAGTGAATTAATTAATAAGAAAAAACAACCAAATATTTATATGCACATAAAGAATTGCCTCCCTTGTTCCCTCAGCTAATAAACACTGCACACAGTCTGTACAAAAAGATTCCCCCAATAACCAATGCACACAGTGCATACTAAAATTATCATAAGGCAAACACACACAAAGTCCAGATTGAAACACTGACTGGGAAATTATTGGAAAATAATGAAGCTGGCCTAAATCCTTGAAGTAAAATTGTGCATTTCCCCTTGGGATTAATAAAGTATCTATCTATCTATCTATCTATCTATCTATCTATCTATCTATCTATCTATCTATCTATCTATCTATCTATCTATCTATCTATCTATCTATCTATCTATCTATCTATCTATCTATCTATCTATCTATCTATCTATCTATCTATCTAAAATGGATGAAAAATGTTTGACGGAAATGATGGGGCTACCCTGAAGTAAATAACACAGAGGAGAAAACAAAAAACAAAAAAAAAACAGTCTCACCAATCTGAGTCCCAGCAGATGTGAACTCCTTTCCAGGTTGAAACCAGAGAAAATGTCACATTGTGGTTAGGTATAATGAATCATACCTGTTTAAGATGGCTGAGGTTGTGGAATGCAAACAAGATAGAGCTTGAACAGACATCTAAAGCCCCTATATATAGAAGCAACCAGGAAATGTTTTTAACCAGAAACAGGAAGTCCCACCTCAAAGGGTCAGCAGCTGTCAATTATGTCTTTCCCCATACTGTTTCAATGGGTGGCTGCTTTCACACAATGAAAAATTCACATTTCTGTAAAAGACAACAAACTGACCAATACAAATGACAAAAATCATCTAGTCCTGCTACAAGGTAAATGTTGGAGAAAATCAAAGATATAATCATATTCCATTTTGTTTGAACCAAGGTTATTCATATCATTGAAATATTGATTAATTAAATAAAGTATCTGACTTATTTTAATATACCAAGTTTTAGGATGGAATATTTGTTTTTACTGCATTTTTTCATTTAGAATAGAAGTTAAAATAAAGTTTCACTGTGGTAGTTGCATTGGCTCTGTTTTAACTGAAATATCACTATCGTCAGAATTTTGAAAGTTACTCTCTGGGTAATCAGTAAAATTAGTGTGTTTGGATATGATCACTGTGGATTTTCATGAGAAAAATGTGAATTTATAAGAAATAACAGCAGAATGAATTCAGTATCATATAATCCCACATTATGTGTAGATATGAGCTTCACAGATTTAAATTGACTTAATGAGTATGAGATGTAAATGAGTAGGTGACTGGATGAGAGCGGCCAGGAGTGAATAAAGGGTGTAACTACTGAAATGTGCCAGCATTATCACAGTCCAAAGACTATTTGCTCTGTAGGACTTTGACCACAGGTCAAATCAATTTGATGACCGCAGTTCTAAGCCCTCTTCTGCCAGTGTGCTCACCTATGGAACAAACAATAAGATTAAGTACATGGTCGACTCCATCATACTCCAAAATGTAACCCTCTGACTTCAGATAATCATACTCCTGGGGTACTATTCAGGCCATATATGTTGAATATGTTTAAAATGATGACAAGTATAAGTGGACTTTAATAAGTAATAGTACCAATAAAGTAATGTAGTAGTATTTAGAGGTAATCAAAAAGTGTGGTCAGAACAGCAGACAAAGGTCAAAGCCACGTGATCAAGAATGTCAAGTAACCATAAACAAAAATGTAATTCATATTTTAGAGTGAAAGTTTGATACCAAGCTAAAACCTATTTATGCTCTGCGCAGAAATTCATTGCCTTATTTTTGTGCAAAGATCAGATACTTGCTTATGCGCTTATGGCTCTAGGGAGGTCCTGACTTCAGCATAAGCTATATAAAAAACAGTCTAATTCCTTACAGTCTGAGAGAGCTCCTCGAAAAGCTCAGAATTGTTCATTTGTTGCAGTTTTCCATTAAAGTAAGCCTTCCTACTGTATATTACTCACATGACTATCATTACTTGATTAAAATATGCTCAGTTTCTGCATGTATTCACTCCTTCCATTGAAAGAGATAATAACAATACTTCCTGCCTGTTTACAGTAAGTGCTAATAATATTTATGATTACTGGCGATACCAAACATAAGACACTCTATAATTTGCCTGTACAGACAGAGCAGTATGCACACTAAACAATGGATGCCATCCCGTTACTCAAAAGGATAACTTTACTTTCTGTCAATGGCATCAAAACATTAAAGCCAATTTTATTAATAAGCAACTGTCTATGATTGGACAACATGTCCTGTCTGGTCATAATTTGTTTCATGTGTTTCTGTCATATTACTTTTGAATTCTTAATCAACACTGTGCCCTATGATCCAACTAATCTGTAATTATGGCATGAATTTGTTGTAACATTAAATGTAATTCCAAAAATGTCTTTCTACTTCCCTTAATATTTTCAGTAACAATGAATTACTAACAACAATGATAGAAAACAAGCTTCTTTGCACTTGGAATTATGTGCATAGAAACTAATAAACTGGTTTGCTTATCTTTTAAAGGACACCATTAATGGCTTTCTGTCTAAAAAAGCAAAAAACAAGTAAACGAATTAATTTGCTATGCTTTATCAGTGTTAATCATGTTATAGTTTATAAATTACATTTCATTTTCTGACAATTACAAGTTTACAACAGGAATTAAATTCAAGGAATTAAATACATTTAGTCTAAGAGAAAACAAATTATCAGTATTACTCTGCTATTAACAAATGTCTTGGAACTAAATAATTATTGACCCTATATGTTTATAAACCTACAAAGACAATTTTTTAAAGTTCTAATACAGTAAAACAACACTTCCCACACCACTACACAGGTTTAGTATGCATCTTGGAAGCATTCTTGCCAAGTTCAGTTATTACACGGCTATATCTGTCCCTGTCCTATGATAGATAGATAGATAGATAGATAGATAGATAGATAGATAGATAGATAGATAGATAGATAGATAGATAGATAGATAGATAGATAGATAGATAGATAGATAGATAGATAGATAGATAGATAGATAGATAGATAGATAGATAGATAGATAGATAGATAGATAGATAGAGTGGAACCTCAGTTTGCGAGCATAATTTGTTCCGGAAACGTGCTCGTAGTCCAAAGCACTCGTATATCAAAGTGAATTTCCCCATAAGAAATAATGGAAACTCAGATGATTTGTTCCACAACCCAAAACTATTCATATAAAAATGATTAATACAAAATATAAAGTAAAAATACATAAAACAAATTAACCTGCATTTTACCTTTGAAAAGAATCATGGCTGGTGTGAGTGAGTTTCTAAACTCTTGTGGGATTGCACCCAATGGGACGACACGCAGAAGAGCATCCCAAAGCAAATCGCAGTCTCCCAGCGCTGTAGCAGTTCGCCGTAAAAACGAATCCGAAAAGATCGCGGACATGCTATAAGCGCCTGCCGTCGATGGGTGATATAAGGAACAAGGAACAAGGAACATTATAAATGCGCAGGGCCCTGCCTGACTGCTGTGTCTGTGTATAGGAGAGCGGCAGATCCAATAAAAAAACAAAATAATAAGATGTTGCTGTTTCAAACTGAATAAAACTGGTGTTGCTAAAGTATTGAGACTCAGCTTCGTGCTTTAGGGTGCAAGACGGGGACTCGCACGTCACAGCACACACGCGCGCGCAAGCACACGCACACACACGCACACACGAGCGTGCGCGTGCACACACACATACACACACACGCGAGCGAGCACAAACACAAACACACACACACATGTGCACGCGCACACACACAGTCACAATGCTAATGCTGCAGTAAACAGTATACGCTCGTACGGATATTGACTATATGAGTGTGGCACGCCGACTCAGATGGACAATAGTAGACGATTGCCCACAATCCCGCAGCAAGAGAGAGAGAAGTACCATCAGCTCAGTTGTGATCACATGACGCTCAGCAGACAAAGCGTATACATACTACTCATACTGCAAGACCTTGCTCGTTTATCAAGTCAAAATTAATAAAAAATTTTTGCTCGTCTTGCAAAACACTCGTAAACCAAGTTACTCGCAAGCCGAGGTTCCACTGTAGATAGATAGATAGATAGATAGATAGATAGATAGATAGATAGATAGATAGATAGATAGATAGATAGATAGATAGATAGATAGATAGTGTGTCCTTCATGACCCCCAAACACACAATCCCCCCCCCCCCCCCGAAACTCGGCCCCAGTACTTTCCTACCTGGTTATTTTCATGTCCGAGTCCCGGTTTCTTCTGGGACTTCATCCTGCTGGCTATGCCACTGTGACAATTAAGAGTCCAAGACATCATAAAGGTTTGGGGCAGCCACCCGTATATTGTTTTTTTCCAGCTGCAAGAGGGTTTTAAATCAGAAGCACGATGTGCATATCACAGAGTCCAAAACAGAACTGACTATAGTAGCCCAAGATGGAGGCTTTAAAGGTCTGGAGTGAAACTGATGTCATTAAAATGGCCGGAACCGAGAGTTACGTCATCAAAGGGGCCGGCTTCAGAAGTGACGTCATCACAGGAGCCGGCTTTGGAAGTGACGTCTTCTGAGGCGCAGGAACCTTGCAGGATTTCCCAGGAAAGGTCTGTAGAGAACTGAGAAAGACAGTCAGTTCAGTCCGCCGCCCCCGGGTCGGATGTTTTATTACACTTATTCAGACCCTTTAGCTGCCTCCTACTCGCACGTGTGTGACGATAGAGAGATAGATAGTTAGATTTAATAAAGAAAATATCTTTAAAACTGCGGTGTGTTGGCACCCTGCCCGGGATTGGTTCCTGCCTTGTGCCCTGTGTTGGCCGGGATTGACTCCAGCAGACCCCCGTGACCATGTGTTCGGATTCAGCAGGTTGGAAAATGGATGGATGGAAATATCTTTAAAAAAAAAGTCCTGTAGAAACTTTGTTTTACACTTTTTTGAGTTCTGAGTCACTAAGCTAAACTGAGAGACTACCATAAAGAATAGTCTAAAAAAAATTCAAATTATTATTATTTTTTCCTCTTCTTTCATTAGAATCAGCAGATTGCTACAGAAGCCAATGACATTTGCTATTGAACCAGAACAATAGCAAATTTCAGTGTTCACAATTAAAATATTATTTCAAAAGATGTACTGGTATAAGCTAGAATGAATTGCTTGAGACTAAAGAAAATAAGCTGAATTCGGTTAAGCAAATGGTGAATGGTGTAGTCACAGGCAATTAAACCCATGATGGAAAACTCATATTGTAAACTTTCAGAATTAGGTGTTTAACTTTAAAAGTTTCTATGGCTGTATACTGTAAGGAATTAAGGGGATACAATGAACCACCTGGATTGGGACCCAAGTGCAGCGGTTGAAACATCAGCACCACACTGGAACAGTGTGAGGGTTTTTTACAGTGGTTGAAGTGTCAACCCTGCCATTAGCTCCCTGCTTGCAGGGCTCGATGCAGATTAACATAATACCCAGGACGAAGCAATTACAGGTTAAGGGCCTTGCTCAAGGGCCCAGCGGAGTACAGTGTCTTCTGATGTTTACGGGATTTGAACCAGCAACCTTCCGATTACAAGCACAGATCCTAAGCCTCAGAGCCACCTTTCTAGTAAGGGATTAAGCAAGTTTAAAATTGAAAGAGTTTAAATGTTTCTTGAATGCATCCTTATCTTCAGTGGATTCTGATTTACTCAAATGATCTGCTCTGGTGCTTATTTTGCATTCCTTCATTTAATGATGTCCTGTATGTCTAATGCTGTGAACTGAATTAAGTGTAGTAATAGTTTTAGGTACATCTTGCTCCGAAACATGCCACAGCTGTCCCCACACAATCAGTATCATTTTGAGCCATGCTCCCTGTGTGCCATGATAACATCAGTTTCATTGGAATTGCCAGATGTGTAGTTGTGTAGGTTTCTGACGTCCTCCGTCACTCATTATTTGTGTTGATCTTAGTGCTTAGTAATGACTTCTTGGTGGATTCACTGTGCATATGATTTGACCTTTAACTCTTTTATCCATGATTATAGATTTTGAATTGCTATTTTCCAAATCATTTGACTTTAATTTTAGAAATTCACATTCCATTCTATCACTGCACCATTCTACAATTCATCCTAGGCACACATTTTCAAATGTAAACATTAAAAAAGTATGAAATCATTCCTACTGCAAAAGTAAAAACATATAAACGAGGAGTATTAGACAAATACACGTAAGAGCCAGACAGGGAGTATCATCTTGTGGCTAAGACAATAGACTTTTAACCCTAAGGATATGTGTCCAGTTCATAACTTTGACCCAAAAAGCAATGCTGAGTAAGCCTTGGGAAAATGCAAGTGGCTCTGATCAGATAACTATGACAAAGAAGGCTATAAATATAACACAGCCAGTAACCACATCAGCCTTTGCTTCCTTAGACTGAAAAAGGAGAAGCGTAGGATGTCACTTCCACCTGACCACCAGAAGCCCTGCCTTTTCCACTCCACTCTCTATTGAAGAGCACTAACAGCGGAGGTCGCCGTTCCTTCTGGACCCTGCACCCAAGAAGAAATGACTTCCTCCGAAGACAACTAATTGGATAACAAAAATCCATCCATCCATCCATTATCCAACCTGTTGAATCCGAACACAGGGTCACGGGGGTCTGCTGGAGCCAATCCCAGCCAACACAGGGCACAAGGCAGGAACCAGTCCCGGGCAGGGTGCCAACCCACTGCAGGACACACACAAACACACCAAGCACACACTAGGGCCAATTTAGAATCACAAATCCATCTAACCTGCATGTCTTTGGACTGTGGGAGGAAACCGGAGCGCCCGGAGGAAACCCACGCAGACACGGGGAGAACATGCAAACTCCAAGCAGGGAGGACCCGGGAAGCAAACCCAGGTCCCCAGGTCTCCCAACTGCGAGGCAGCAGCGCTACCCACTGCACCACCGTGCTGCCTGGATAACAAAAATCTGCTTTGGCCTGATAGTCCTATTTTTCTGTTATTTATTTATTTTTTGTTTCACAATGCCCATCAAACCAGGGTAGTACACTATTTCTTTACATGTACCCATCTTGTTTCCACAACAGTGTTTCTGTATCCTAAACCTTTGAATAGAAGTGCCAAAAACACACAATAATAAATAAATAAATAATAAACTACTCAAATCCTTATAGATCTTTCTGAAGATAATGTTACAAAGTAATTTAAAATAAAAAAGAAAGAAAAAAACGTCTGTCCTGAAGTGGAAGATCTTCAATTTGTGATAGTTTTAATTATTTTATTCAAATGAACCAAGATGAACTGAATTTACAGGACTTTAATTATAGGCATTGCAAACATATTTGTTTTACATTCTTCCTGTATTGAACTAGTAAATTATTACATTAACACTTTAGTTTAGGTAGTACAAAATGCATCTGTTACTCATTTACTGTTATGTAACAAGACCTTAACAAGCTGTTCCATAGCCAGGCGGGAACAGTTCCTTCATTATTTCATTCCGTCATTATAAGCATTATTGGTTAATGTTTATCATTAAGCAGATTTAAAGTCTGGAATTGATTCCAAGTATGGAAGCTGTCATTCTGAACTCTCAATATGAGGTCCAAAGAGCTGTCCATGCAAGTAAAAACAGCACATCATTAGGCTGAGAAAACAAAACAAACCCTATAGATAGATAGATAGATAGATAGATAGATAGATAGATAGATAGATAGATAGATAGATAGATAGATAGATAGATAGATAGATAGATAGATAGATAGATAGATAGATAGATAGATAGATAGATAGATAGATAGATAGATAGATAGATAGATAGATAACTTTATTAATCCCAAGGGGAAATTCACAATTTAATTCACATTTAGAGAGAGAGAACAGAAACAAGAACAGTGATCAAATCTACCATTTGGTACATTCTTAAAAAGAAGGAATGCACTGGTTATCTCAGCAGCACCAGAAGGTCTGTAAAACCACAGAAGACACATTGTGCTGGATGATTGCAGAATTCTGTCCTTGATGAAGAAGAACCCCTTCACAATATTTAGCCAAACCAAAACACTCACCAGAAGGTAGATCTATCATTGCCAAAGTCTACAATCAAGAGAAGACTTCATGAAAGTAAAGACAGATGGTTTAACACAAGGTTCAAACCAATGATAACCCTCCAGCATAGGAAGGACAGGTTAGACATTGCCAGAAAACATTTTTTAAAAGCCTGTTCAGTTTTGGAACAGTTTTCTTTGGACAAGGGAAACTTAGATCAATATATTCCAGAATATTGGAAAGAGTATGGAGAAGAGAAGTGGAGACAGTTTTACAACATGATCATGTACTAGTGTTTATTGATGACATGACTACTGGCAGAAGTAACAGGATGTCCAAATACTTAAGGACCTGACTGTTTACAGTATCGACTTTGCTATCTATTTTTTTCTATCACATTTTCTTCTATTTGATATTGTTACATGTTAATAAATATCACATTGCTTTAATATATTCTATGCTTTCTCTTTCATCTAGAGTCATTGAAATAATAAAATTGTACCAAGTGTGGGGAAGATTGCTACTTTCTTACCCAAAGGGTTTATCAAGGGAATTGAGGTTGCTCCTCAATAATATGCACACTTACAGCAAAAATAAAACATTGTTTGGTAGGTAAGTGGCATATAGCTATGTAAAAGAGTTGAGCTTTTATGTGTGTCATGAGGACACCCGGACGTTTCTTAGTTCTGGTGATAGTGAGTCCCAATGTAGAGAACCCCATGTGGAATATTGCAGGTTGACAGGCCGCTGGCAATCCCCAAGACTGTCTGGAAAGGATCTCTATATATGTGTGTATAGCTGTGTTTTGTGTGGAATATTACAGAGTGACTGGCAATCAGGCTTCACTTGAGATCGTATGTGTATGTGTGTGTACTGTATCTCTGTATGTGTTAATCTTTAAGGATGGAAGTAGAGAACCTAATAAATGTTCCTGGTAAATTTAACAAAATTCACAATAATATGGCTTCTGGCATAGCTAGGCACATTTGCTTAATTTCCAAAAAAATTACTATGGCAGCATCTCTCTTTAAAACCAGTATTATGCTTTATAGAATTGTAGACACTAATGCCCTGTAGAATTCATGCTCATGTCTGGTGGTGTGCAACCACACCGATCACAGCTGAGACATCACATCTGCACAGTCACAAAGGAAACAAGCAGAAGAGCAGGAATATTAATAATAAAATGGGAGGCAAATAAAAAACAAATAAAACACAATGGGCATTGTTCAAATGAAACTGAAAATAGAATGCGAGGATTCATCATTAGCTATCCTGTTTTTGGCACTAGTCACATATTTAGCTATGCCATTAAAGTATGAAACATTCTCAAGCGCAGTATTTATTTCTTTTAGAAAACTGAATAACCTTATAAAAGTTTAAATAAAGACCTCCTTTAGTTAATTAATAATAATAATTTTTCTTACCCATATGCACACAGAAAGTAAGGTATCATGCAATATATTAAGTGGTGTGCAATACTATAATATGCACCAGTAATGTCACTGGCATGCAAATATCAGGTAAAGGCATAGTAAAAAAAATTATAAATATATTAAATTGATAAAAGTGGCAGGAAAAAAAAAAGGTGTTTAGAATCTGACACAACTTTGAAAATCTGTCCATTCCTTTGCAGACATGCCTAATCCAATAGTGGGTATACTTATGTACTCACGCACCCTTATTTGGACATGACCAATTTAGACCCGACACTTCACTTAAACCACACGTCTGTGGCAGGAAAACAGGAGAACTCCAAGTAGATCTCACTCAGGTATGGCAAGAATGTATAAACTCCACAAAGGAAATGTTTGTTTTAGGAATGAAATCCAGTCTTCTGAATTGCTTCCATTAGTGCCAACCACAATGCTATTGGATTGCTCAGATCTGAAGGAGGATGAATTTTAAAAATAATTGGACAAAACCGAGAATTTCCTTCACACTCTCATGTAGTGCCTCGTGTCTTGGCACTTGAAGATCCTGTGCTCTGGCGAAGTCTAACATTATTGTATCAATGCAAGAGTATTTACAGCTAAATGGCAAAATGGATAATTTCTCTGCTTCAATCATAAATCTCTACTAAGAGAATGGAGCTATGGTTCAGCAAGTCTACCACAGAAAGCATTTCAACCGTTACAATGTTTACTTCTAAATTTAGCATAAAGGATTTAACTGACACTCTCATTCAGTGAATCAGACTGTTTCATACTTGGCAGTTCAGTGGAAGAAGGAAACAATCTATGCATCACAATATATTTGATAAATAGGTTGGTTGTTTTAAACAGAAAATTGACCGAAAGGCAATAAAGTGATATTTGCTAGTAAATGAAAGGTAGCTGTATACCTGTTACAGCTCTAGCAAACAGAGCTTGAAAAATCAATGAAGGTGCAAGAACTGGCTCTTGAATGAGACTACATAAATATTCATTCTCAAACACTCTGATTAGAGTAGGATTATGGCTATGTGACCGGTACACACACTGAATAATGAGTTAACATTTACAGATGACTTTAGACAAACATTAAGGCTGTTGTGACAGTGAACATTGATTTCAGCATTCAGAAGCAGTGAATGTATTGAAATTAATTCCAAAGATACCCTCAATGAGCCAGGATCTAAGAGCCAGAAATGGCAACCATTATATTGTAATTTGAATGTGTTTTGTTTCCATAGACTTAAAGCTAGAATGATATTATCCATGCTGAATGGTGGTTAGAAAGACAGGGATGACAGATTCTGTACAGTAATATCTGTTGGGTATTTTACTTTGTGCTTGGGAAGTCGGGACTGAACTAAAATGAAATCATTTATTTACCTCTGGATCTCTACACCTCCAGGCTGCGAGTACTCAAAGTCAAGTACTTTAGCTCAAGTAATGATTACTGCTTATTATTAAATCAACTGAGGATAACTATAAAGGTAATAATTAAGAACTCAGAGAATTAACATTTGGACGTTTTAACTTCACCCGTGGTTGTACAGATTTCAACAGCCTACATACCTTTCTCCACCATTAGTCCGCCCATTACACAAACTAAGTTGAAGACACTTCCTTTATCTGTTGAACCCACAATTATAATGTTCATTATGCACAGCATAGGAATAAGTTTATCATATGGCAGAAAAACAACATACTGTATGGACTGTATTAAAAGTTTCCATGCAATTTAAACGTAGGTTGACAAAATATAAATGGATTTAAAAACTATTTGCAATACTGTAGGATATAATATGTATTTCTAGGGATATGTTGGCTGAATAACCTCACAAAAAACGGAGAAATTCTTAAACAATTCAGCAACAGTAAATTGAAAAAGTAATAATTACAGACAACCATTTGGAAGCACCATTGTATATTAAGAAGTGAGTGCACATGATGCATAACACAATGTGCATCACGGCAGCCATCTTATGTAAGGTTGAGCCACATGTTCTGTTCTTGTGTTAAATATGAGAAAATGAAGAATGTAGCTACCAGTGACAGAAAATTCATTTTTTTAGAGATCTGGGATAAGTTTTGTCTGTGTAGTGTTTGAAGTTGTTGTTTTTTTTTCTTTTCTTTGGTTGCTATTCTTCTGACACTTGGTGCATGGATCCTTAAGCCATTCCCCCAAACGAATATCTCTAGCTCTCATTAAAAGAAATATTTTTTTTTCTCGTTTTTTTTTTTTTTTGCTGGAAAGCTCTTAAAAAGTTTGACATAAACCAAGATCAACTTATGGACACATGGAAAAAGGTTGAGGAACAGTATTTGTAGCTGTGTTTGTCCAAAATCACCAAAGTTCCACAACTTTCAGTTTACTTCATATAACAATTCAGTTAATTGTGTGAAGCGGGTTCAAATAATTCCACAATCCAAGTATCTTTGTTTTACAGATTTTAGTAAAATTCAAAGCAAAACAGTTCACACAGAAATCGAGAATAAATTGATACTACAAAGAAAAGAAAAATTCTTGTTTAAAGAAAGTTCTGTTCAAGGTTTACTTATCCTGTTTCTTTTCTCTCTCTATTTGGTCATACAGACATAGTTTCAAATGTTCATATGAAAACAATCAGAAATGTGTATGCTAAAGTCCTATTTGCAAATTGATCCAACAGTCCATGCTGCTAGAAGTGAGACTATTTCCAAACTGGATTAATTAGCACTTTTATTTTTACAGGAATAGCTGAGAAAGTTATGTTTCATGTTAATAATAATAATAATAATTCTTTGCATTTATATAGTGCTTTTCTCACTACTCAAAGCGCTTAGCAATTGCAGGTTAAGGGCCTTGCTCAAGGGCTCAACGGAGCAGAGTCTCCTTTGGCATTTACGGGATTCGAACCGGCAGCCTTCCAATTGCCAGTGCAGATCCCTAGCCTCAGAGCCACCACTCTGCCCGTGCACTTACATGGTGTAAAAGATTACACCATAATCTAAGTAACAATGAGAAACTGATATTCTATTGGAATTAAGCAGACACTTATGTGAATTTAACATTAACATTAACTTTCAAAAATTGCCTGTTAGAATATTAAGTAGACTTTGCACATTTTTATTATACAGGTATGCCTATACTGTGCAACTGCTCAAGTTACATGTTAATACGATAATGCCTATAGTATTTACGCTGTAGTTACATAAGTAATTAGTGACTATATTGCACTGTAATACGAGACAATTTAAAGGTTTGCCCATGTTTACATTTCAAAATAATTAATTCAAGTTTTATCTTATGTACCCAGTACAATGAAATTCTTACTTGCATATCCCCCACTGGTGGCGCAGTGGGCAGTGCTGCTGCCTCACAGTTAGGAGACCCAGGTTCACTTCCCGGGTCCTGTCTGCATGGGTTTCCTCCAGTTTCCTCCTACAGTCCAAAGACATGCAGGTTAGGTGCATTGGCGATCCTAAATTGTCCCTAGTGTGTGCCCCAGGGTTTGTTTCCTGCCCTATGTTGGCTGGGATTGGCTCCAGCAGACCCCCATGACCCTGTAGTTAGGATATAGCGGGTTAGATAATGGATGGATATTCCCCACTGACTTTACCATCAACAGATCAAAATATATATAAAAGTTTTTAAAATCTTGACTTTTCATTATGAATGGCAGTTAATTAAACTTATTATGTGGATAAAAACTGCCTGAACCTAGTGGTGCAAGTGTCAGTGGCCCTATACCATTTGCCAAAATACAGGAGGGAGAAAAGAAGATGTGCAGGATGGTTGAGTCCTTTAATGATACAATTTGAAATTTATAAATCAGACTGAGTTATCAAATTCCATAACAGAGGGAAGCTGTATGCCAGTAAATTTTGGTGTGACCTTCGACTTCAACAGAAATGTATGTAAATGCATGACTTCAGCAGAAATCCATATGTAATTCAGCCAGTGAGTATGGAATGCCCTGAGCACCTGTAGGTATTGGTGAGAAATGAGAGAATCATGATTTTTCCTCAGATGTTTAGGGAAGTAAACACACTAGAGAACTTTTCTGCATATAGCCAAGATGGCCACTTCAGGTTGTCAGGGCTAGTGACTCAAATAAATTTAAAGCTCTTTTGTAGGTGGGAGTTTGGTATGCCTCATATTTGTTGATGTCTATGATTACTCTCTTTGGTTTTGAAATCATTATGGGAGAGATTGCTCTTGTAAGATATAAGACAAGAGAAGATAAAGTGTTGGGGCACCTCAAAGGCGAACCCCATATAATTGATGGAAAAAAACCAACAAAATATCAATAAGATCTTTTCAATCTCGAGTCAAACAACAGACTGACTCAAAATTAAAAGTCATGCCCTGCAAGAATAACTGTCAGGAAACTGTGACCCAGAAGTGACATCTCTGGTTGTCTGATCTGGAGGGGAGAAAGGAAGAGAAGCATTAAGCAACAGTGCAAACACTCGACTTGGGGTGGAATTACCATTAGATAAGCCATCAAGTTGTCTCCCAAGTGTGTATGAGTGTGACACTTTTTAGGCACCTCTGTGTCAGAAAACAAATCCCTTCTATGTAAGCCATTTCGTCAATGTTGGTGAACATGCAGTAACAAATGAGTAGTAAAGGCTGGATATATATTAAATATAGCTAAAAAGAAAATTTTTGGAGCAGTGCTAAAAGAGGATTTTGTCCTGGGCGGCTTTTAGTTTTAGCAGTAGGGGTGATGCATGAATTGCCTTCTTCTACTTCCAGATGGAACAGAATCTCTTTTTCTTATCTATCTCTATCTCTGACATTGCTCTGTGGTGTTTTGGACAGGCTGGTCTTTATGTCAAAATCTCACATATGGTTGTGGACTTCATGATGTTACACACATATGATTGGCTAGTTATGATGGACAGCATGGCCTAAAAGTTTTGAACCTAGTACTTTATCTGTGCAGTGTTTTGCTTTCTCCAGTTCCTTTTTCTATTAGTTTGTAAATTGTAAACAAGGTTGTACAGATGTAGTTAGGTCATCACTCTAAACTAAGACTATACCCTTAGATGATAAGAAAGAAAATAATGTACAGCAGATATGATCTTTATAAAAGAGTCCCAAAGACTTTATTTATAATTCATTGCAGTCATCTGAACAAAAACTTGTAACTGAGGCAGATTGCAGCTTGGTTTTTGATATGCTCTAGTACATGTAATTCCAAAATTATTATTTTATCCCACCAAGACATAAGGTTCATAGATTAGTAAATGAAGTCTGTAATTCAAAAAAAGAAGTTCAAAAACTCAGCATATGCACTCCATCCAGTCATTCAGAACTTGTTATCATGACAACCTGAATATCAAAGCCACTGAAGAAGTCCTAGAACAGAACTATAGCTTTAGAAGTAATAAGTTGCCTGTTACAAATGCTGACATTATGCACTTCAGTTTATTGAAACTAATTATGATTCTTCTCTTATGGATAATACATCATGTTTATGTATCAGGTTCTTCTTCTGTAATGCGTCTTTTGACGCAAATTGTGAGTATAAGCAATGTATCATATATGCAAATATAACTCAACCAATCACAAAGTACTGCTAAATGAAGTACAACAAAGGTTACATTCTCCTCTTTTAAAGGCAGGCTTCACAATGGTCTACTACAATTAGAAAAATGAATTGGCTCAGTATCAAATGATGTACTGTATATTCTTCCATGAAGTGACACTATGTGAACAGAATACCTAATAATGTTACATTACAAAGCAAAATGCATTTTTAAAGACCTTCACTGTCCCCTTGAAACTATTCCCTAGACAAAAGTCTCAGCTATTAGGACTAATTCATACTCAAGGGATTCTCCATCACAAGGTTCAATTACGAATTTTGAAACCCTACAGTCAAAATGACCTTGCTAGCAATAACTTTTTCAGACTAAAAATATTTTAATGAAATAATCAGAAATAAATACTACGCTGAAACATCGCCAGTTCTCAAAAATTAATACATAATGTAAAAAACAAATTACATATAAGATTATATTATGATATAAAATTAAATAAAATGCCAAACCCACCATCCAAACTATGACTGCCAGAGCAAGAATCATTCATTCACTTTTATGGTGCCATGCATGAAAGTACTGGTTCCATTTTCCTTTTGTTGCTCATAATTTTTAAAACGATATTATCCAACTCACTGAATTCAATCTAAGTTTGCATGAGACTAGAATCTCAACATCATCAGGAACAAGGTAGGAACCAACACAGGTCATTAAAGGAGCCACTCTTGCAATGATACAGGTTTATAATCAAAAATCAAAGTAATAAGCACATCTTTGGGAGTACCCAGAGAAAATTCCACAAAGATACAAGGGTGAAGATACAAAATTGAATCCAGGACGTTGTAAGATAGAAATGCCAACCATGAACCACTGTGTTAACCTTACTTTTATTCAGTACATTTTATTCTTGTAATGCATGCTCCCACTGACAGACTCAGCACATGTTTATAGGTTTATCATTATTGTTACATGCACAAGCTACAGTGACATTATTAATTGCATGTGCTAATCAACATGCAACATGTTGTTACGTTTTGAATCCATGGTAATAAGTATAACCACCTCACCTCAAAATGTGTGTTTTCCTTAAATGAAAGGACAACCTTACCTAAACTCTGTCAGTCAGCATAAGCTTAGTTCTAATGAGTCAAGAAAACAAGTCACCTTGGCCCATTACCAAAGGCTACAGTATTGAAATATAGTACATTAAACAGAAAACACAAAGACATAATGTAATATACACATACACTTATATATTTATATATATATATATCTACTATAAAAGAAAATCTTGAGACGAGACAAGACTATTGCCAAGAAATTTTTCCAAGTCCCGTGAGTATTGCCAAGAGATCCATCCATTATCCAACCCGCTATATCCTAACTACAGGGTCACGGGGGTCTGCTGGAGCCAAGCCCAGCCAACACAGAGCGCAAGGCAGAAAACAAACCCCAGGCAGGGCACCAGCCCACCACAGGGCATACACACAAGGGACAGTTTAGAATCGCCAATGCACCTAACCTGCATGTCTTTGGACCGTGGGAGGAAACCCACGCAGACACAGGGAGAACATGCAAACTCCATGCAGGGAGGACCCGGGAAGCGAACCCGGGTCTCCTAACCACAAGGCAGTAGCACTACCCACTGCGCCACCCTTGACAAGAGATTGCTATGACAATTAGCAAATCACAGGGACAAACATTCGAAAAAGTTAGTTTATTTATTAGAGAGAAAGAAACAATATTCACTCACAGGCAGTTATACGTTGCGTTGCCACAATGTAACTCCAAACATGGAATCAAAATTCAATGCGAAATTGATGAAAAGTTAATTCCAAATATTGTTTTTACTGAAGTTTTACAGTAAAAGTGTAAGTTTAAAAAGTATTTGCGTGTTAATTTCAAAGCCAAACAGAACAAAAATATATAGCGCAATGAATACCTCTAATGCAACATGAAACATAATTTTCTTTCAATTTATTATGTTTTACTATTTTATTACTCACTATAATGTAAAATAGTTAGTTCTATTATGCATATGTAACAATTTCCATGAAAATAACAATCTGTTTAAATTGTTCATCCGCTTCCCCATACGCAAGCAGCAGAGCCGTGTAGAGGCTACTGCATATTGCCCACCTGGTCATTGGTGAGTGAAGCGAGCAGGAGGCAGAGCCCCATAGTATATATATATTATATATATATTATATATATATATATATATATATATATATATATATATATATATATATATATATATATATATATATATATATATAAACTGCTCAAAAAAATTTGAAAACACATCAGATCTCAATGGGGAAAAAATCATGCCGGATATCTATACTGATATGGACTGGGTAATGTGTTAGGAACAAAAGGATGCCACATCATTTGATGGAAATGAAAATTATCAACCTACAGAGGGCTGAATTCAAGGACACCCCGAAAATCAAAGTGAAAAAATGATGCGGCAGGCTAATCCATTTTGCCAAAATTTAATTGCAGCAACTCAAAATCGTACTCAGTAGTTTGTATGGCCCCCACATGCTTGTAGGCATGCCCGACAACGGATGGTGGACTGAAACATAATGTTCCAGAGGTGTTCCACTGGATTTACAGTGTATCTGGAAAGTATTCACAGCGCATCACTTTTTCCACATTTTGTTGTGTTACAGCCTTATTCCAAATGGATTAAATTCATTTTTTTTCCTGAGAATTCTACACACAACACCCCATAATGACAATGTGAAAAACGTTTACTTGAGGTTTTTGCTGAATACTTTGTCAATGCACTTTTGGCAGCAATTACAGCCTCAAATCTTTTTGAATATGATGCCACAAGCTTGGCACACCTATCCTTGGCCAGTTTCACCCATTCCTCTTTGCAGCACCTCTCAAGCTCCATCAGGTTGGATGGAAAGCATCGGTGCACAGCCATTTTAAGATCTCTCCAGAGATGTTCAATCAGATTCAAGTCTGGGCTCTGGCTGGGCCACTCAAGGACATTCATAGAGATGTCCTGAAGCCACTCCTTTGATATCTTGGCTGTGTGCTTAGGGATGTTGTCCTGCTAAAAGATGAACCGTCGTCCCAGTCTGAGGTCAAGAGCGCTCTGGAGCAGATTTTCATCCAGGATCTCTGTACATTGCTGCAGTCATCTTTCCCTTTATCCTGACTAGTCTCCCAGTCCCTGCCACTGAAAAACATCCCCACAGCATGATGCTACCACCACCATGCTTCACTGTAGGGATGGTATTGGCCTGGTGATGAGCGGTGCGTGGATTCCTCCAAACGTGACGCCTGGCATTCACACCAAAGAGTTCAATCTTTGTCTCATCAGACCAGAGAATTTTCCTTCTCATGGTCTGAGAGACCTTCAGGTGCCTTTTGGCAAACTCCAGGTGGGCTGCCATGTGCCTTTTATTAAGGTGTGGCTTCCGTCTGGCCACTCTTCCATACAGGCCTGATTAGTGGATTGCTGCAGAGATTGGTTGTCCTTCTGGAAGGTTCTCCTCTCTCCACAGAGGACCTCTGGAGCTCTGACAGAGTGACCATTGGGTTCTTGGTCACCTCTCTGACTAAGGCCCTTCTCCCCCGATCGCTCAGTTTAGGTGGCCAGCCAGCTCTAGGAAGAATCCTGGTGGTTTCGAACTTCTTCCACTTACAGATGATGGAGGCCACTGTGCTCATTGGGACCTTCAAAGCAGCAGAAATTTTTCTGTACCCTTCCCCAGATTTGTGCCTCGAGACAATCCTGTCTCGGAGGTCTACAGACAATTCCTTTGACTTCATGCTTGGTTTGTGCTCTGACATGAACTGTCAACTGTGGAACCTTATATAGACAGGTGTGTGCCTTTCCAAATCATGTCCAATCAACTGAATTTACCACAGGTGGACTCCAATTAAGCTGTAGAAACATCTCAAGGATAATCAGGGGAAACAGGATGCACCTGAGCTCAATTTTGAGCTTCATGACAAAGGCTGTGAATACTTATGTACATGTGCTTTCTCAGTTTTTTTATTTTTAATAAATTTGCAAAAACCTCAAGTAAACTTTTTTCACGTTGTCATTATGGGGTGTTGTGTGTAGAATTCTGAGGTAAAAAATGAATTTAATCCATTTTGGAATAAGGCTGTAACATAACAAAATGTGGAAAAAGTGATGCGCTGAGAATATTTTCCGCATGCACTGTAGGTCAGGTGAGCATGGGGGCCAGTCAATGGTGTCAATTCCTTCTTTCTCCAGGAACAGCCCACATACTCTCGCCACACCACACCAACTAGGTCTTTGAGCTGATAATCAAACTAGCAACATGTTTTTAGATTGTGGTTGCTAAATTAGTTTTCAAAAACTCCTGTAATACACTTATCAGATAATCAAGTGGGAACTTTAACTAACACACATTACATGATGTATTCTGCATGTATGAAAGTACAGAAAACAGAATTAATTATTTAACTTGGCTAGAGCCCACTTTATATAAATAACAGAGTGGGCCAAAAAGCCCTCTAATCAACCATGTTAACCAAAACCAATGGAAGTAAGCAGAATTCAAGGCGTCTTACACAGGCAAAGTTTCAAAAATTAAAAAAAAAAAAAAACAGAAATTGCTTAAGAAGCTAACTGTGTGCAGACTCATCTTTGAAAAACAAATGCAGATGCTAATAAATTTGCCCTGCAACTTCACATAAGATGGCTTAGGCAATGTCACGCCAAAACATGTGACATCATAACAACTTTAGCAAAACAAGATGATGCTGATTGTCACATCACCAAGAAAATCCCTAAAAACAGGAAAACAAGACAGCAAAATGACCACATTCCTGACAAGATATACAAAACAGTAAAAGTACTGGAATGTCTCTCTATTATAAAAAAAAATCCTGTGGAATGAATGACTAGGCAACGATACACGTTAAGATCACGGAAGACAAATAAAAGAACCGTGAGACGAAAGAGAATGGGCAAAAATAATCAGTAGTGTAAAGGGAAGCAGCACACACAGATACAGGGGTCCCAGTGCATATAAAGCGTATAAAGGACAATATGCTATAAATGAAACGTCGACAAATAATGATTGCATTAGCACAAACAAAAGGAACTTAATCATCAGGACCAGGTGTAATTAAAAAAAATAGCAGGACAAAGCGAGGCCAGAAATAAAAGGCAAAGAGCAGAAAACAAAGTCTTTTCGCATTCGCAGCATTCAATGCACAAAACGTAGATTTACACAATAATGGAACATACGCTATGAGAATCTGTGGTCCCGGAAGAGTTAAAGCAACGACAAGTTTAATTTCAAAGAAAACACAATTTGGTGAGGTGTATATTTATGATGACTGAGAAGCGATCACAGTGCGAGCAGCAGAGACACGAAGTAGCAAAAAGGACAGCAGGTGTACAGGCTTAAAATAATCGAAGGGCCCCCCCCCCCCCCCCCCCCCCCCCCCCCCCCCCCCCCCTTCACAACGTGAGCAGCATTATAAGTCCTGCAAGAAAGAGAGTTAACCACGCCCGGGGCCGGAAATAAAGGACAAGTATTATTTTTACAACGTCACGCAAGACAAGGCAGTGAGCCATCATTTAAAACAAGTCCACAGACCTCTAATCTAGCAGTTGTTGGATTGCATTTGGCAGACAAGCATCATGTGCTCCCAGCTCTTAAAACAACGACATGCGACAATCAGAACAGGCAGCTCGCAAGCAGCAAAAAGACAGCAGATGATTCAACGGCATATCCTTAGCATGCGTTCAGCTGCCCCCCCTTCACAACGAGAGCAGCATTATACGTCTGGCGAGAAAGAGATGTAACCACGCACGGGGCCGGAAATAAAGGACAAGTATTGTTTTTTCAAAAGTTTTTAAAGTAAAAATGAAAATAATGCAAATGTAACAATTCCCATGAAAATAACAATCTCTTTAAATTGTATATCTGGTAAACTAAACACGGGGGTGGGCGAGCGAAGCGACACAGGCAGAAAGCAGCACGGAGAAAACAGACTCAAAAGCGTTGGAGGGACAAAAAAGAAAAATCTAGGTGCAAATTCAGAAAATAAGGAAAGTAATTATCAGCCAGTAACAAGTGGATGTGGAAAAAAAAAGCACGTCCAATCCGGACGTTGGTGCTATAGACATGCAGAGCAGGTTAGAGATTATGAAAGCAGTGGAATTCGAAAGGCTCCAAAAAAAAAAAAAAGGTGGCGCGATACACATGTGAAGAAAGTTAAAGAATATGAAAGTAGGAAAATTAGAAAGTATAAAATAAAGAAAGTACAGAAACAAATGGAAATTATAACTTGAAAAAGTGAAAGTAATCACCACGGAACAGGTGTCATTGAAACAAAAGCAGGATAAAGCGAGGTCAGAAATAAAAGACAGAGTAGAAAATAAAGTAAAACGTCATAAAGAGCTTAAAAAACAAGGGGCCAAACACATGCAGAGCAGGTTAGAGATAATGAAAAATGGAATTCAAAAGACTCGTAGAAACACATGCAAAGTAAGATACAGAATATGAAAGCAGAAAAAAACGACAGTGTCAAAACAAACAAAGTAAACATCACATTAGCACAAAGAAAGAGAAATTATTACTTGGAGAAATAACGAAAAGGCGAAAAGAGATTGAATATATGGACAAAGGTGATATGTCAGAAGTATATAAATATTGTAAGGCTTTGAAGTTTAAATCAAGAGAATTTCAAAAATGGAGTTTAACTCACATGCATTTATTGGTTACTTTGCAAAAAAAATTATTCACTGCTGATGATGTCGATCGTTTTGTCTGTGCTGAAATTCCAAACAGAGAAACCTATCCTAAATTATGGTACAAAGTCAATAAACACATGTCTCACAGACCTCATTTAAAAGGATTCAGATTGTTGGGACCCGAAAGATTCCAAATATTGTTTTTACAGAAGTTCTGAAATAAAAGTGAAACTAATGAAATAGCAACAATTCAAAGAAAAAAAAATCTTTAAAGTGTGTATCCGTAAAAATAAAAACAGGGGTTTGGCGAGCGAAGTGAGCAGGGGGCGAAGCCCCCTAGTATTTCAAAAAATAGACAGGAAGTTATCACATGTAAGTTGACTCTTCATTGCTCCAAGGCATGTAGCAAGGTCCCTCTGACCAAAACACAAATATTACAATGACTGATGAGGTGAGTATCATTTAAACCAAGGCAAGAGGAATACCATGAAGACTAAAGAGTGTAGACTCGGCCATGAAGAAATAACAGCCACTAGGGATACAGAGGGTGTACTTAAAATTTTCTTCAGTCAAGAAGAGTTAGACTCGTTACCTTTTAGAAGACTCTCAGTTTGGTCACTTTATGATCTTATAACACCTGTGAAGGATTGCCGGCTTTTTACTCCGGCCCTCACCCCCAGGCCGCCAGGAGGAGCTCTCACAGCAGCGTGGACGTGCCCCGAGTTCCAGCAGGGCCTCATGGGCTATGTAGTTTTTATACGCAGCCCTGCTGGATACCTTGGGGGCCACCAGGAGTCGCTGTAGGAGGACTCGGAGGCTCTTATGTGCCCTATAACCCGGGAGTACGTCATGGTCACGTGACAGGAAGATACGATGTGCTCCCAGGTTGAAGAAAAGGACTGTTTGCCCTGACCCGGAAGGAATAAGGAACTGTGGACTGAATGGGCAGAAACACTTCCGGGTCAGGGAATATAAAAGGACGATGGGAGTGGAGGATTGATTATTGTTTATTGGTTAATTATTTGAGTATTGTGGAGTGGAGGGTGCTTTGAGCACAATTATTATTATTATTATTATTAATAATAAAACTATTATTTGGACTTTTATCTGGTGTCTGCGTCCAGTCTGAGGGTTCAAGGGGTCACGGAGACCTTAATCTGTCACACACCATCTACACATTTGTAGAATAACTATTAATCTGCTTTAACCAGACAATTCAATTTCATTCTCCGCAGCCATGCCCATCCTTTCCACAAAATCCACTACCATCTAACCGTCTGGATTTCTCTCCTTGACACCATACCTATCCATCACTTCCTCAACCTCTCTGTTCCATTCACCAACATGTACACTGAAATCCACTCCAATCTCCACTGTTCCTCCCTTGGGTACGCTCTCCACCCTTACATCCAACTCACTCCAGAAATATTCTTTCTCATCTATCACACACTCAACCTGTGGGGCACATGCACTAATAACATTCATCATCACATCTTCAGTTTCTATCTTCATAATCATCTCTCTGTCCAGCACTCTTTTCACCTCCAAAATTCTCTTGACATACTGTTCCTACAGGATATCCCATACCTCATTTCTCCTTCCATCCACACCATGGTAGAACATTTTGAAACCCCCTCTGATACACCCGGCCTTACTCTCCTCTGGTCTCTTGCACACACAATATATCAACCTTCCTTCTCTCCATCACAGCTCTCCCTTTATCAGTCATAATGCTAACATTCAAAGTTCCTACCCTCACCTCCACTCTCCTAACTTTCCTCTTCTTCTCCTGCCTCCAGACTTCTCCTTCAGCAGTAGCACAATTTCCCCCTGCACTCCGTTGGCTAACAGTACTGGTGGCTGCAGTTGGTAACCTGAGCCTGGACCTATCTGGTATGAAAATCTGTATTGTTGTCCACATATTGATCTGGCACAATTTTACACTGGATGCCCATCCTGATGTAATCCTTGCTATTTATCCGGGTCTGGGACTTGAGCAAAGAAACACTGGTTTGTGCATCCCTTGTGGCTGGGTTTCTTGCAACCTGGATGAAGGAAAAAAATATTCAACTCAAGTTGGCAAAGATTGATCTATTTGTTATCCCAGCTCATCCATCTATTCAACCACCGCTGCTCAGCTCCGCTCATAATTGCTAACATATGCTAAATCAGTAAGCAACCTTGGGGTGGTGATTGATGATCAGCTCTCCTTCATTAACCACGTTGTAATTGTCTCTTGGTCTTGCAGATTCACTCTATACAACATATGTAAGATCAGACTATCTCTGATGAAGTGTGCAGCACAACTCCTGGTTCAAGCTTTAGTTTTGTCATGTCTGGAGTACTACAACTCTCTACTGGCAGGAGCACGTGTTAGCAAGCCCACAGCAGATGATTAAAAATGCAGTGGCAGGTCTAGTGTTCAACCAGCCAACATGGGCACATGATTTCAAATCACCACAATGGCTTCCTGTAGCAGCACATATTAAGTTAAAATCCTTGTCAACAGAGTAATCAGAAGGTCAGCATTTATATATATGATGAACTTTGTGAGGTTCTATTCTACTTTTCATCCCCTCAGGTCTTCTGATGAAGGACATCTGCTGATTCCAGCTGTGTGTGGCATCAAACATCAATCCAGACTCTTTTCATATGTAGCTCTTAGCTGGAGGAACAAAGCAGCCCACTTCTATCTGAACTGCTGACTCCCTCAATGTTTCTAGGAAGTGTTTGCAGACTCTCTTGTTTTGTGAATTTCTACCTAATCTTGTAACCAACTTACATTTTTTTTGAGCTCTTTACTTGTGATGATCAATTTTGTAACCTTGTCCTGTGGCATTTGTTCCAAAACAGTCCCCAAGACTTGATGATTATGTTGACCTATTTTCTGTGTTGCTTTGGACACAAGTGTCTGCTAACAGAATAAATTCAACTATAAATGTAAATAGTTGATATACCTGGTAAGCCATCACAATTTACAGACATTACTATTATTGAGGCACAAACCTCTGTGGCTAGTCTCACACTAGGGTGCATAGGGGACAGTTTAAGAGCTTGATTGGTGGTAATTCCCTGCCACTCCAGGGGTTGGTGCTGTGTGCTAATGCCTTTTCTCGTCCTCCCTCTACAGACCGGAAGATTGATGGCTACACCACCACTGACGTCACTTCCTGGGTCTGTCCACCTGGACCCGCCTCTTTCTGCCTGAAGATCCGACATCTTGAATCGGTTCACTCTTGGACTCACGTCTGAAAAGACGTTCTCACGATTACTGTGAATTTGTGTTTTTTATTTTTGTCATCATTCATATGGGGTTCACCATTTGGTGCTCTGTTCTTTACGATCTCTTTTGTCCTTTGTTACACTAGCTACAGTATATTTAAGAATGGTCCTGCTAATTTGCTCTTAGCAGAGACATGGATGCTAAGAACACCTCTTAGAGGAGTGGATGTTTCACAGTTTAACACAATCTGCCTCTATGTGTCTAAAGTTGCTACACTGATGAAATTCTTACTCCTCTGATCTTTTTGTATGGCAAGACTTTTAGAGCAAAACAGTTACCTAATTCCATTTGAGTATTTTTATATGATATTTTTGTGATAAACAATTTTTAAATGAAAATTGTTGTGTATATCAATATATCTCAACATATGTTGGTAATAAATTTCAAGACCTTCTTTACAGTCTTTTCATTTCCAGTTATGCTCAAGTCTGAATTTCCACGTGTCCTTTGTTTACAATACAAATACGTTTCCTGAAATAAATTATAAGGCACAATCTAGGGAAATATTTTTAGTGTTACTCATTATACTACCTTCCCTCATTCTGTCCATCATTATGGCATATGTCTTGCCAAATATTCTGTCCTGAGCTGAACCAAATTAGCCAAGTGTTTCTGATTTAGTTCCAAGTAATGAGCTGGCAAAGTGAAGAATACGGCATGTTAATCATTTCACAGGATGGAATTTAACATTGACACTCTAAGACAACATAGTTTTACTGTACTATACACTATATGCTGTAAAAAGCTGAGGCCATTTACAAAGAAAATTACTGAAGACAAGCAGGATAGTTGTCAAAGAATTGGTTCCCATTAAATGTATGACTAAAACAGCCTAGAAAAACATCTATGTTTCAGAACTACTCTTGGAGTAAAATGCAAAAAACTATCCTAAAATTGCCACACAGGAAGAATACAATTGGATGCTCAACATTCTTTTAATTGGAAAATGAGAGCAAATTCTTCTATCACTGTAAATGCAGCAATGCTGTATCATTGAGAATGTCTCACCGGAAAGAAATCAGTCTCAGACAAGCTTACATGTCACTAGCAATGTAACTTTTGTCTAAAAGTATAAATTATGTTTATACCTGCACTTTAACTATTCTAAGAACACTAAATACTTTCATAAGAACTCAATAAAATAATCCTTTAAAGAGGTGCTGTAGTGTGTGAATATAATGAATATAACACATTATTGTGGGAGTGTAGCATAAACTATTGTTAAATGTAAACTCATGATTTAGATTGAACATTTATGATAATAAAAACTTTTCTATTCATTTAGTGCTTTCAAAACAGTAATGTACTTAGGTGTAGGATTTCAATCTTATTGTGGTCCATATTACCTGAATATTCTGCAATTGGTATTAATTTGATTCTATAATACTTATGTGGATAAAAGAATAAATCTATAGTCTTAGACTTGGCAGTAGTTCTAAGTTCTCTAAACTGGTTAGGAGATGCATTTAGGCATTCTCTACACATTTAAAAAAAGAAATAATGTTTCAAAAACAACAACAGTAATGTGATAAAAAGATATGCCATGAAACTACTGTATAATATCAACACCCACTCTAAAGCATTTTTCTGTGCTCTCTCCATCAAAGTTAAAGTTGCAACTCTGAAATTTACACTGAAATGTAAAAATGCCATGTAATGCTTTTCTTAGGCCACTGTGATATAACAAATAATCTTGCTCTAATTAGAATAATTTATCATTCATTTTTATGTGCTTGATACTATTATATGTGTCTAGAACCCTTCCCAGTAGGTATCAGGTCACAGACTGCTGCTGCTAATCTATTGGGAGACAAATTCACCCACACATTGATACTCAAAATTGAGGTTACCAGTTAATATAACGCACATCTTTGGATTGTAGGCATAATTAAAGTATCCAGAATAAACCCACACACACAGAGAAAGAATGTTCAAAATGCGCAGTTAGTAGCCTGGGATGTGATTTCACTAGCCTGGATCTTTTAAACTGCAGCACTAACAATGCTGCTTACTGGGCCTGCGTACCATATTTGGAGACTGCAAACTGTTGAAGTGTGAGAGTGGCTGTGTGTTTAAGTATGGTTGCAGTCTTGCACACAATACTGTCAGGATAAGCTCCACATTTCCGCCTCTTTGAAACAAAATTTCAAGTTAAAATGTATTTAGTGCTCCTTTTTCACAGCACTGGGTTCATTCTCTAATCACTCATCGTTTGAGGAAAGTTTACATGTTCACCTTGTGGATGCATGGCTTTACTCTCAAAACCCAAATATGCTCATGGTAGGCTAATCAGAAATTACAAACTGGCCTACAAATGTATGTATGTATGTGTATGTATGTGCCCTGTGATGGTCTGGCATCCCATGCCCAAATGATCCATCAATTGCCCTTGCTACTGACAAAGTTTGAACAGCTTTCATAGCTACAAGATTACAAAGGGTTACAGATTTATTTTTCATTATGCACACTGGCATATGTCGGTATGCTGGCATCACCAACTCAAAACTTGTCATTTAATGACAGTATTAGAATGCAGTGGTTCCAGCGTATGATCATAAACAAACCATGAAATAAAGAGTTATAATATAGAAAACATAAAGTGTATATAGCACTCTACCTGAAAATCGTTCAGACATACCCACAGCTTGACATATATCAGTAGTGCTCGAAAAGGTTTACATGATTACATTGCATTATAAGAAATTGCACTGGATTGCATCTGGACATATACAGTAAAGTTGATTTAAACAGTAACTGCATTTATCAAATGCGTCTAGTAATTTTCATTTGATTTTAAAATGAATACATTTCAGAATATAATCAGACAGACTGTAAGTGCTTCAAAGCATTCCTTATTACTATCATTTTATTTAGCTTTTTTTAAAAGCAAAACAATAATTCATCACATCACCTGGATTAAGTAGGTATGAAAATATTATGTTATATCACTTATCCACCTTAATAAAATGACAAGTGTCTATCTGGTTGCTACTGTATATCTGTTATATACCATACACAGAAGTAAGATATGGTGTCCCGCAAAGCTCAGTACTGGGACTTTTACGGTTTTACTTTATACGCTTCCACTAAGATCTATCAATAAAAAACATAATGTTAATTTTCAATCATACACAGATGACACTCAATTATACCTTTCTTTTAGACCAGTTTAGCATACCAAGAGTAGAGCTGCTGATCAACTGTGCTTACTGCATCTCTGTTGTCAGTCATTAGCACTAAAATATAAGTAATGTGATAGCTATAATTTGTTACTAATCCTTACCTATTTTGTTTTTCTCCTCTTGGTACACAAATGTGGTACTTGGTTTCCCTGCCCTACTGCCAGGTAGTCTGCCTGCCGAAGGATAAGTCATCTTTGATAAAGAAGCACTGGAGTCATGGGGTAAAAGGCTCCTTTCATCAGACTGGCCAGCAGAACACTGACTCATATTTGGAATGGCCAGTAGCAGGGAGGCAGCTTGATGGACCAAGTCTCCAGGACTCTGAACAAATTGGACTTCTATTATGTGATATAATCCACTCTTGCATTTTGCTTTGTACTTGTACTGTTACTATTGTACTGCTGTATTGTATTTCTAAGGTGGCAATGATAGATAGGCCATCTAGATATGTGAAAAGAATTACTTGTGTTCTTTTCTGTGTATTGCATTGACCCCATTTTTTGACACCCATTGCACCCCCAACCTACCTGGAAAGGGGTCTCTCTCTAAATTGCCTTTCCCAAGATTTCTTACGTTTGTTCCCTACATGGGTTTTTTTGGGAGTTTTTTCTTGTCTTCTTAGGGAGTCACGGTTGGCTGTCAAAAAACAGGGTCTTTTAAAGCTCATTGTGGCACTCCTTGTGTGATTTTGGGTTATACAAGAAAAAAAATTGTTGTTGTTGTTGTTGTTGGTATGTGATTCATAAAAGCAACGGTAATGTCTGTGATGCAGCATCTGTTGTAATGAAACATGTAATGCATTTTATTACTACATACATTACAAAGTACATTCCAATAAATGGTGCACTGCAATTGTTAACATTGAAAATATCTAACAGGAATTTACTACCAGAAGGACAGAAATTAACTTTCCACCTTAGTAAAAGGGCAAATATCTGTGTATCTTATAAATAGTCAAAACTTATAGAAAAAGGGTCAAAAAATGAAAAAAATGGTAATGAAAATTTCAAATAAGGGTCTAAAAATAAGAAAATTGGTCTAATTGGCCTAATCTGTTTTCTGACATTCTACAGCAGCAACAGCAGTGTGGTAGCAACATTCTTGAGTGCTGAGTGAAAATAATAATAAATTGATAACACACATTGAGAAACCAAACCCTTGACAACTAGACTAGAGTAGTTAAACCAGGCCAGTGCAATGGTGGCCACTATCGCATTTTCCCAGCAAAACATTTTGAATATATGAGTGGTTAGTTCAATGAGCAACACTGAGAGGAAACGAAGAAAACAGTCAGCTCTATGGAGGAAAAGGCCGTCACAAGGAAAAGGGATCAGGAACGTATTATTATACCAGACCAAATGGACAACCTATGCAACAAATAAAAAACATGAGGCCTTACCTAATTTTCAACCCATCTTAGGGTTAGGGTTTAACAGCTAATGCAATATAAAATATGAGTATCGTTCCCCTTTTGATATGTCTAGTCACTACCCTACATTATTTCCCTACTAAAGCAGCAGGAAGTAAAGAACTAAAGAGAAAAGTCTTAATTTTAAATTTATTCAGGGACTGAGAAAGAACAACTGTAGTCCAGCAAACATATTTTTATAACAGTTAGGTTGAGTAATTGAGTAAACTTAATTTTCTTCTAATTTAATATATCAAAGCATCTCCCGAAACCTGTGAGAAATGCAAGATGGGACAGATTTCTTTCAAGCCGATATTTCTTGCATGCAAAATCTGTCTCTTCTGTCCTAAATGACTTGGGTTCCGCAGCAGCTTAACTTTCCTTTTTCTGCTCCCACCCAGGAAGACCCAGAGCCAACCAAAGACATTCAACGTGTTTCACACTCACTGCAAAATTTGCCTCATCCAGTTCATTTAACAGAAAAGAGACAACCATCCTGTGGTGGGCTGGTGCCCTGCCCGGGGTTTGTTTCCTGCCTTGCGCCCTGTGTTGGTTGGTATTGGCTCCAGCAGACCCCCGTGACCATGTAGTTAAGATATAGCGGGTTGGATAATGAATGGATGGATGGAGACAACCACCTGGAAGACAGCATTATTGACAGACAAGCAAAGACATAAGACACCATGGTTTTCAGATTGTCTGAACTTACTTATTTTCAATACAATGCTAAAAAGGATAACCCATGGCGCCTCAACCTTATTCTTTTCTCCACTGTGTTTTTATCCTGCAGTAGAACCAGTTACACAACATTAGGCAATGATATAGCAAATTAACAAAGGAATCTACATTAAAAAGATCACTCAGGAAATACATGCCATCAGGGATAACTCCATGGCAGGCATTAAAAGGCTGACAGTCTATCAGTCTATGGTTAAGGTCTCTGACAGCATAACAAAAAGAGATGTCCAGTGGAGTCTATTGTTGTCTTCCAACAGATATACCCAGAAGGCTAATTGTGAATTTCAAATTGTCCACTATGTGAATGAGAGTGTAGGTAAGTGGGCCCTTATGTAGACAGGCACCCTGTTCCTGGTTCAATCCCTTTTGTTTTCTGAATGCAAGATTTCTTCAAATAAGGCCACTTTTCATTTAAATAATTAGGTGGCTTTAGTTTGTTGTCTTTGTGTTTGTTCATTCTGTTTTAAATGTATTTCACGTTTTACACTGCTGAATGTGTTTTTCCGTTCTTTTTGTTAATGTTTTCTGTTTCTGTTTTAAGTCTTATTTGTTACATTATATTTGTTACATATTTACTTGGTCTTTTGTCCTGTACACGGTATATTGAGCAAAAAGGCCCTGTGATAAGGTCTGAGATACTTCAACACTATTACTGAGGCATCCTGCTCCTATTGTTTGGCTCCCATCCATGAATTTTCTTTGTGTTTTTGATTCTATGCTTTTTGGATTATCTGCTACTTAAAGGTTTTTGCTTTTTGGGTTTTGGTACCAGATTTTATCTATCAACTTTTTCATTATTTAATAAGGACTAGTTGGTTAAGGTTTTAAAGGCTTGGTCTTGTTTAAAAGAGTAGGCTTAAGTCTTCATAGGGGTTTCACTGATTTGAAGCCATTAATAAGATTCTTGATTCTAGACAAGCACAATATCAACATCATCTGTCTCCAGTCTGTTTTGAACACCGAGTATGTCCTGATGTTTATCTGTAGCAAATGTGATGAGTATGGGTTAGGATTATGGAGTAGTAAAGGAAACCTTCAGCATTATCCAAGCCTTATGTGCTTTACTGAAACATCTGCACTAGAGAGAGTGGCTCTATAGCAAAGTGGAAAGGTGAGTTCAAAATGGACATCCTTGTCTTATATCTGTACCATGACTTAAACAAGAATGGCTAAGTACTGTACAACCTGAAATATTAGCATTTGAGTGTCACAGTTTAGTTCAGCCTGTGACCTTTGGCTCATACCCAAAACTGCAGTGTGCCAATTAATTAGTCCCTTTTAACGCTCTTAAAATACTTTGCCGCATTCACAATTTAAATCAGTCGGTGGTCTTTTAACATTAATAGTTTACATTGAAAAGATGAAGAAAGTTAAAGAAAGAGTGCCTGCCTTTTATAAAACAGTTGTATTTTTAAAATTAATATCAGCCTGAAGACCGACAGTATAATAATCATTTAATATTGTCACAAATAGACCTGCTTGCAGGGGCAAGTACATTTTTACTTGAATCACTACCTAGTCATTATATGCTCTCTAATAAAACAGAAAATTGAAAGAACAGCACTGCTTTTAATATGGTAACTTCTGGCAATTCATAAATTGCTAGTCAAAACCATATAAATTAGTTTAAAAAGAACAAAAATTCCAGTGGACTCAGAAAGTCCCATTGTTTCATTAACAGTACAATGCAAAAGTCTTAAACACATATAAGAATAGATTGTAAAGTTAATGAATGAATAATGCTCAATAATTGACTAGTTTGCACCAAGAATCTATCCAGGTAATCACAGAAAGCCTCAATTATTTTGAGACTGGGACCCTGTGGAGACCATACTATCTGTTACAGAACTCCTTTTTCTTCTTCTTTTTGCTTGAAATATTTCTTTATGACCTAGGCTGTGTGCTTGGGGTCATTGTTCTGATGCAAAATGACTCTGGATAAATTAAATGCTTCCATGATGATATAGTTTGCTGGATGACAATCTGCTTCTACTTTGCAGCATTGAGGAATTTCTTTTAAAAAAATGTTTGACTTTATTTATGTTACTCAGTTGTCTTGTCTTGTCAACTGGCTTTTCTCATTCTTTTCAAAAAAATGCTGAACAGGCCTAAAGGCAGCTCATTAGTCCAGTAGATCCATGTAATAAGTAACAAATTGTCCATCAGAGCTAAAGAAAAGTAAGGAAAACAGAATGAAATAACTGACTACCTGCTTTCGACCAGGCTGATAATTATGATAAGGTTTCTTTCTAACTCCTATAAACATAGCTTCTCCAAAACAACACAATATTTGGATTTTTCATATTCCACTTAAGGTTTTATCCCTTTGAACCCTGCCCTCCCCAGCATTTTGGTACTATAACCCTAGCCTCCCCAGCAATTTGCAACAATTTTGAAATCAAAAATATTTTATTATATGGAGATGAGTCACAATATTATAACAACAGATTGATACTATAGAACAAGCTGTATCATTTTCAGTCTTACAGTTTTCATCATTACAAGGGCCTAACACCAAAACTGGTGGGGAGTTTGATGGGGTGGTGATGTCCAAAGGTAAGCTCAGGATGGAAAGAAACCTCCTGTGGAGCAGAAGAGCAAAATTTCTCTTTGCCTACTTGTACTTCTCTGTGCACACGAAACACTGATTGTTTTGGGTTGCTCCCATGCTAACATACAGCTGAAATCCTTCTTGTTTCTTGTCAAAACCTACAAGAAAAAACAAAACTGACCAGCACCCTAAAAAAAAAATAGGAGTGTAGCATGCTGAAATAGTATAACAACATAACTAGACAGTGGGATATTATGTGTGTAGTCTAATATAGTGATTCTGGCCAGCCAAGTTGAAGGCAAAGAGGTCTAGTGGCCTTTTTGGAATGTCTCTACAGCAGTGAACTACAAGATTTAGAGAGTAGAGTAGCGTAATAGTAGTGTAGCATAACAGATACATGTCGGGCGTTATTCAAGATAGCATAGTTATGTATGGTAGATAGGTAGGAAATTATACCAGCCTTTTGGGTGTATACTGCTATGCGGCTAGCCTGAAAACTGGCATGCCAGGTTCAAAGGGTTAAACTATATTTTATATGTACTCTTCCAGATAAGGGGCATTTCATACCCCAAACCCCTGATACAACTGACCAAAACATCAGTATTAGTTCCTTAGTAACCCAGGGAGACAATTTTCACATAAATTGTTTCCCTGGCTGGGTAAGGAAGCACCATCCATCCTGACCTGGATTGAAGTCCATCTCTGCCTTCTGGTACAGCACATTAGTTACAATGTGAGTATCACTTGATGCAAGTGCAATTCCAAGCTAATTAAAATCACACCGTTAAAAAATGAGGATATGCAGTTCAACACACTGAGAATTCACATCAACTACAAATAAATCTGTCAATTACTGGTCCCTTAATAGCCTACAAATGAGGTGAACTTTAAATAAACAGCCAATCAACAAACTTTTTCAACATAGCCATACAATAATTGCTTGTTCTGGCATATGGCCTGTTCCTAATCAGTATTTCCTTGTGGATAATAATGTGTAGTTTGCTGTGGCTCATGACCTCTAATTTGGCTTTTCCTTCTGTCCTTGATCCTTCTATATAGCTCAAATGAATATTCTCACTAAATGTTTCATGTATCCTTGTATTGCTAAATATGATGGCAGCGTGCCTTCTAGCCTTGGGGCTGCATGACACAAATTAGTCCTGAGAGTCACAATGTGGAGTTGACTTATCTCAGAGGTGCAAACTGATAAAAATTTGAAACCAAAGAATTTGCTTAAATAGCATCGAAATTTGTGAAACCTGGCAACTCATAGGTCATTTATGTAACAAGATCTACTTCCTTTAAAGTTTAAAAAAAGAATAATACTATTACTATGGTCCAGGGAGTTAGTTTTCACTTTAGACTTTTTCTTTCTGTGATCATAATGTCTTACTTTTCTACACAATGAAAAATCACTGCATAAAATGAAAACTAAGTTTTTATATCAAGCCATTAAATCTTATTTTCCTTTCCTTATAGGCATTTTTTACAATGATGTACCATAATGTCTAGGAAATACAAATATCTGCATTTAAATTACATTTGCCTGAGAGAGTAATATGTCTGAGATTTTCTGCACTGCAACGAGAAAATGCTTTTTGTCAGGAATGGATTATGATTATGTTTATTAAATTTCCTTTTGTTTGACTTGTTTGCATTTTTGTCATATTAATGATGTCATTGCATGACCATTTTGTGGCTGAAGTTTGTCATGGGTGCCTCCATTTTGTATATGAGGTCTCTATGATGTTGTGTGGTTGCTAGGTACATCATGTATATACCATGTGACACGTTACATCATGTTGGCTATGATATATAAGATGATCTTTCACATTAATCAAATAGTCAAACTTAGATACCCCTTTCCATATGAATCTAAACCAGTGAAAGCCTGTTTCAAGGCTTTTTTAGCACACAATATCAGTTGATTGCCTTGTCCAAATCTGCCTGTTCTATTTCCCAAATATCACAATGAAATGTTTAATATGTAAACATGGCTTTTCATAGTGTAATGTATTTTGTTCATATTCAAAGCAATAATGTTCTTACAGGAGTTTAGCTGTACATTATATGCAACTTTTCATTCAGGATTTCTAAGAGTAGGCTCCCAATTGATTACCTGCATGGGAAGGTTCCATACCTACTAGTGCTTCTGGTGAGCCCTGTGGGATCATTTATCATCTCTAGTGCACATTTCCTTTCATTAGTACCCTCATTCAATGTATACTATATGCCATGAAGACATATGACATGCTGTAAATGAATAATTTCCAAAAACCATGGACATAAAAGTCTAACTGTACTGTGCAATTTATAGCACCACATTACGTGCAGTACCTTGTGAATCCATAAATTGGTATTATATATTGTAGGCAGTGATTAAACTTCATTTGGATGCCTCTTTTTTCAGAGGGAACATATTAAGACAGAGAGAGAGAGGTTAGGAGCATGTACTGATACAGCGCATTGCCGCACCCACCACATGACAAACCAACTCAGGATCCCAGATTAGGGCATGAGTGCAGCCATGCAACGGGTGACACCTCAGCCCCACACTAGTTCAGATGGAATGGAACAGTGTGAGATTTTTTAGGGTGGCTGGAGTGTCAATCCTGCTACCAACCCCTAGGTTTTAGCAATACAGTGATCCCCCGCCTATCGCGGAAGTTACGTTCCAGACCCACCCGTGATAGGTGAAAATCCCACAATATAGAAATACCACATTTTTTTTATAGTTTAAGCCTTAAAATACCCCTCCCACATGCTTTAAATACATGTAAACTTATTAAAACACACTTTGTAAACACATATGATATGTGGATGTCGGGCCAAGGATATGAGTAACATCTCTCTATTATAAAACATTTTAACGTCACACAAGACAAGGCAGTGAGACAGAAGGACAGCTGCTGTACAGACTTTTAAATGAGGCATCTGTCAAGCAGAACAAGCATCTTGGCAGAAGCAGCACAAAGCTAGTACAAAGTCCACTTCTCCTTAGCGTGCATTCAGTTCCCCCCCTTCACAACATGAAGTGGCAGGAGTGTAGCGCGACTCAGTGCAGCGCGGGGGAGGGGGGGTTGATCGGAGTGGGGGATGGTTTGAGTGAATCGATCGAGACCAGATCATCTCAGACAGACACTTTGACAACACGTCCTACTTACAATTTAAACCAAGTTCACTGACATCTAACCTAGCAGTTGTTGGAATGCTTTTGGAGAGAAGCAGAACACGCAGCTTGCCAGCAGCAGCTGCAGAAACCCAGCAGATGATCCGAGCCCTTCTCCTTAGCGTGCATTCAGCCCTCACTCCCCCACCCTCCTCTCCCTCCTCTTCCTCCTTCAGAACGCGCAGAGCAACAAGCAGAACAGGCATCTTGGTAGAAGCAGCAGCAAGACACCAGCTGAACTGATCACATCTCTTTAGAGTGTGTTCAGACCCCCCCTTCACAACGCAAGCAGCGTTATAAATGCGGAGCAGGAAATTAAGAACAAATATTGTTTTTACAAAAGTTTTAAGATAAAAATGAAAATAATGCATATGTAACAATTCCCATGAAAATAGCAATCTCGTTAAATTGTTTATCCAGTAAACCAAACCCGGGGGTGGACAAGCGAAGTGAGCAGGGGGCTCCGTCCCCTAGTAATAATAATAGTATTAATAAATCTGCGATGTAGCGGGGCGCAATAGCTGAACCGTGATATAGCGGGGGATTACTGTATATGCATCCAGCACGCAGAATTTAATTAAGAGGACAGATGGTCATTTGGGATTTAACCCTAACAAGCTCGACTGAGATAAGCACTGCCACTCTGGGACGAGAGGAGGCACTGTCGATAACAGTATTGACCTTTCAGTTATTGTTTCTTTCAGTTTTTATTCCTGAGGTTTGAACAGGGTGACAATCACAATCCCCAAGTATATAATGCTGATCCCTCATATCATGTTAGGTAGACATAGTGATAAGAGCTTGGGAAATACAGAGAGAGTTAAAGGATTTGGAGAATTGTGGACTTGGTGTATGATTTTTTTCTCAGGGATACATGGTGGTGTAGTGGTTAGCACTGCTGCCTTACAGCTCAAAACATATACATTTACGCTTCATTTATTTGTCAGGAGCCTTTATTCAAGGCAAATTACAACATTTGAAATATAGCTGATTAATTTTTTTTTTGTTTTTCCAATTGGTACATAGGCAAGTGAAGTGATTTGCTCATGGTTGTAACGTGTCAGTAATAGGATTTTTTTTTATTTCATAATATTCTCATTATGGTCACGTAATATACGCATGGCATACCGACTAGGTAGTGTCATCATGCCGGAATATATACACCGTAAATTATTCTCACAAGCGTGAAGGAGAGCGAATGATGCCGTAAGGTATGAGGAGTACACTTATAGTATGCATACATGAAAGTTCTGTGCATGTGCAATGCAAATCAGGCAGGGAGTGCACTTTGGTTAGTGACATCCCCATCCACTGTGGCTGCTACAGCTCTGTGATGTCAAGCTTTGCAAGGTACTATGGGGAACTGGAGCAAAAAAAAAGTGTGTCTAATGCTGCCAAATGTTGAATTTTCAGGAAAAATGTGGCAAACAAGGTTCCTGGCATACATAGCAAACTCACTGCAAAAAACGCTTTGCTGAATTTTGCCAATCAATACAATTAAACACTGGTATAACATTGCAGTTAAGGTTTTATGATGGCCTGACCTTAACTCCTTACCTCAGAATCTACACTACTAATTGCAGTCTGTGAAGTGTGGCTGCTCATCTCAATAACCACTAGGGGTCCATCTGTTCCACCATGAATCCTGTGCAGCCTGTTTTCAAGTTCTATGATCAATGACTGTAATAGAGTATTTTGATGGATGTGTGCACAGTTTGTAGTTGCTATTGGTTCCTTCTTCATCTACAATGGAAACATCCAAAGTTTTCAGTTGGTCTTTTCTAACCACCTGAGCACCATCCTTACTGGTAGAGTATTTAAGCACCAAGTGCTCTTAATCAGGTTGTGTTGACTGAACAACTGTATTGTCTGAACCAGTTTTATTGTCCTATATGACTATAAAATATGTCTTTCTTGTGCCTCTTAAACTACTGTAAATATCTGCCTCAAACCTCTCTTTTCTTAAGCAGCAATCTGGGAGTAGCATTTGACAGTTTATAAGCTGTTTACCTTGTATATATGCAGGTGCACACCACATTAGTAGTGAAGTAGGTCTTGATCGATGTGCGCGTGTGCATGTTATGAAAGTAATTGAGCTTCAACATATGCAGCAGTTCTCCTCTGTCTGTGGTGTTTATTCAGACTTAATAAACAGCAAGTTAAATCAAAACAGCTGCCACTTCTTCGCCTGAAAAATTGCCATACCCACATGAACAGAGGATTGGCACCTTGACAATGAGCAATAAATAAAATAAACGTTCTTCAGTTATATTGTATTCTCCCTCTATTACATTTGCACAACTGCTCTCTGTCAACTACATTCCCCTTCCGTGATCCATTCATCCTTTCTTCTTGCCAACTCACATTTTGAGTGAAAAAAAATTATTTAGCTACTTTCATGTGCCTGTGTTATGATTTGGTTGGGCTCCATTCTCCATTCTTGCTTTATTTATTGACATGTGTTTATTCTGTTATTTTTGTAATTTATTCTATTGAGTTTGTAAATGAGTATATGTTTAGTAGCTATCTTTGTTTATGTATTTGTTTTTCATGAAATTTTCTACTTTCAGTTATTATACTCTGATTGCCACATTTTTGTCCTTTATCTTGTCTTTTCCTGCTCTCCTTTTATGTTGAGCCCAGGGGTGCATGGCCTTCTGGCACGCATCTGTGCAGCTAATGGGGCTGCTATGAGATCCCCCTTTAAGGTCCTAGCAGGCCCCAAATGGGCTGTTGTGGCATTGGTGCTTTTCACTCATGTTGCTGAGTTCCATTTTTGATTCCTTTTGGTCTCTGAGCTTTTGTTGTGATTAAACCTGTTCAAAATGTTCAAAATGGATGCTGACTTCAAAAACTAAGAAAGTTAAACCTGCATTGCAACACAGGCCCCACCACCTCGAGTAGCCTTGCCCCAAACTCAAGAGGTGAAGGCTACAAAGTCACAAATAGAGAGAAGGAAAAAATATAGCAAACTTCAAAATATTTTCATATTTATTGAGAGAGTTCAAAAAGAGTTGCAGCCTAAAAAAAATAAACATAAAAAACAAGAGAAAATCAAATAGGTTTACTTAAAATGCAGCCCTGAAGTGAACAACTCTAAATACAGTAACTACAGACAGTAGCATAATTCAAGAGTAGTGGGTGAAAAGTAAGAAATCCAAAGTCAGCAAAAAGTACAATCAGCAAGACAGAAACAAGCCCCAGTGGTGCTGCAGCCAAATTCATATCTGTTTGTACTTAAATACTTCTGGGGCGGTACCTCGGCCTGCGGTGGGTTGGCACCCTGCCCGGGATTGGTTCCTGCCTTGTGCCCTGTGTTGGCTGGGATTGGCTCCAGCAGACCCCGTGACCCTGTGTTCGGATTCAGCGGGTTGGAAAATGGATGGATGGACGGTACCTCGGCTATAGCATTAGGTGGTCCCGCCCTCTACGCCTCCACATAAAGAGGGCAGAATATACAGAAGTTTAACACATACTTTAGAATAAAATAAAAATGTACAATAATACATAAATAACACAGTATTTGATAAATAAAACAAAACCAACATCATAAACAGTAACACAACATACGAGGGGGACACAAAGATTCCAGGAATTGTTAAAAAAAGTTCTTTACTATACAGCTTACAGCACTTCCATTTCAGTAACCATCAAAATACTCCCCCAATACATTTGTCCCAGTGTTTCATCCATTCCTGGAAACATTTCCTGTACTCATCTTGTTACCTTGTCTAGAGCCTCTTGTAATTTTATCTGGATTTCTTCACAGGCAACAAATCATCCTCCCTTCAGTCTTCATTTTAAGAAGTCACAGAGAGCAAGATCTTGTGAATTGACATAATTTTTGGTCAAAACACTTTGACTGACAACATGGTGAGTGCATGTGTGCTATCATGGTGCAAAATGTAGTTCTGTGTGCACCACTGCATTTTTTCACCTGATGCTTTCCTGCAGACACCTCAGCAATTCAGTGTAATGTTGCTGATTAACAGTCTGTTCACGGGATACAAACTGTTTATTAACAAGTTTGCGAAAACACAATTTCAGTGATTTTCAGTGTAACCAGATGTGCTTTTTTCGGCCTGGAGAAAGAAAAAAAAATCATCAAAGTCATGCACACGATTGTAAAATAAATGTCAGAAATGTGCATTTGATCAAAACACCACCATGCCACTTGGCAGAGTGATTAAAAAGACTGTAGGCGTGCAATACCTAGTGGCATAGTCGATAACTACACTCTACTACCGTGCTCTTGACCAATTTTTGGGTTTCCTCTCTGGTAATATTCCTACCCAAATATTAACAAAAAGAGAAACAAATAATTTATTTAAGAACATGCATGTTTCATGGGGAGGTGGTAATGCAAATAATGAAATTGAGGCAGTGAAAAAACAATAACTGTGTTTCTAACCAAGTTGAAAAGTACAACACCATACATTACCAATCCTATGGCTAATTTTCTTAGAATGAGCATTTTAAATTTTTCACACCAAACTGTAACATCCAGGTCACTCCAACAAGTAGGAGAATAGCCAAAGCCCCCTAATGGAATATAATTTATAAGTAGTACATGCCTTAATATAGTAGAGTACACTTTACTACAGAGGCCTTTTCCTTTTTATAGGTTTCATGCCCCATACCTGCTTGGATGTTCAGGGCTAGGCCATTAGGATTTTTTAAGTCTAGGTTTTGAATTCTGGCCTTTCTTGAGTTTTTTGGGCCCATAGTCACAACTCCCCACTTTTTATAATTTCTGTTGTGGGAAGAGTTTCATAGGTTAGTCAGTGAAGACTCTAAAATGCCAGGAGGCAACAAATGAGGCAGCAAACCCAGCAATGTTTACCTCTCTAACCATAGTTATAATTAGTAAATGAAAAAACAAGGATAATCAAGGCAAAAATATTGTCAGCAGGATGCTAGAATACCTTGCTTATCCGTGCTTACTAATTGTAATTGCAAAAAATGTTAAAGACTACCAAAGGAAAGGTATAGGATCAATTCTTCATTAGACTGATGCAGTTTCTGATAATCAAGCTAACTAGAACACAAACCACTCAGTCAATACTGCTAGCCTAATGCGTCTTGTTGTTGCCTACTTACATGTTTCAATACTCATGGGTGGGATGGAAGCATGCTTAAGATCTGACATGGGTGGGATAAATTGGTCAGAAGATGACAGATCACCTATTTTATAAGACAAAGTCGAACTCTTGTATTTGCATTAAACCTGCATAAATATGCAGAGAAAAAAAATGCTGCAAACTGCAATATTGTCTTTATTCAGCAGCAAATGGTAGCCAACTGGCAGGTCAGCTTTTTGCCATACATTTGCCACTTTTGTACCATAATACCCCTAGGCAAATTGCCAACCCTGTCAGGCATCTAGGAATGGAAATGTTCAACTGAGCAACCATAAATTGAAGGAGTCAATTGAACTGGAAACTTGTTAAACACAAGTAAAAGACAAAGTTCTCCATTCTTATAAAATGGACTGATTAGTGTGTTTTTATTTGATTGTACTGTATATTGGTATGTGTCTCTTAAAGGGAATTAAATTAATTTTCAATAATACTGGCCTTGTTTTTGAAAAAGCCATTGACTTAGCCATACTACCTTGTTATTAATAATTTTTGTAATGTGCTAGTATTCTGTGTAATGAGGCACTTAAGTCTGTAATTTGCACTCCATTAAAATAAGAGGTGACCAACTGCCATAACCCAATATATTGGAAGAGTAGGGTGAATCCATCTTTATACTTTTCACTAGAATTATGCTGACATTTGGAATTTTTTACACTCTGCATAGTCAGGATATTGGACTTTGAGACTTAGGTTGAAAGCAAGAGGTTACTTAAGCTGCTAGCTGCTAACAGCATGGAACTAAGTGCATCAAATAAAATATATGCTGTCTTGTCAAGAGCACCGTTTACAGAGGGCAATTTGGAGAAAATGATGTTGAATAGCTATTAACTGATAAATGTGTTCTGAAATGAGTTTTTGACTTATAATATAGACTCCAATCTACCTTACATTCATAATGATTAAACTATTTCCATTTTCAACAGCTATTAAAAATAACCCAGTGATGTTTGTGTGGAAATTATTTACATACAGATTATATTCATTGGCCTTTTATTTGTAAATAATATTTTTCTCTTGCTCTTGTATATGTGTGGTGGAGTTGTTAACATTGCGACCTCACTGCTCATTTCACCTTTTCTGAGCTAATATTTAAAAAGTGAATAAATGGAAGAATGACTATATATTCTTGAGTGTCTACGTATATGAGTTGTTGTGGGTACTCTGGTGTCCTCCAACATCACTGACATACAGATTACTTGAGAGTTAAGGATTTTAAGTTTTTAAATGAATATGTACAGTACAAACAGTGAATTTGGAAAGTATTCAGATCGCTTCACTTGTTTCATATTTTCTTAAAGTTTATTTAAATTATTTTTTTGCCACATCAAGGAACATTCAATTCTCCTGAATCACAAAGTGAAACCGGGATTTTAGAAACGTTTACAAATTAATTAAACATAATAAACTGAAATATCACATTGACACAAGTATTCAGACAACTCTGTACTTAGTTGAAGTACCTGTAACGGCCAACCCCTTTACCCAGCCGGCAGCTACACTTCCAAGACCAGTGGCCTGGATAATTGACTGAGAAATAATCTAACTATCAAGCCGTACTTCTTACCAATTAAACTTTTCCTCCACAATCGACGGTGAAAATATAAGCACACAAAAACAAGATGTAAAATTAAACGGATTATATGTATTAAGTGAAATGACATGCAAAAAATAGAAACATATAAATATAAATATCCCTCCACCCCAGCAATAACAAGACACCACCAAATATATATATATACAACAAAAACCTTCCCTTGTCCCTGTAACAAATAAACACACAACACGAATAACAACAATGACTGATAAACTGAAAATGAATGAGAACGTGAGTCCGGTAATAAAAAAACTGTCCTGAAAGCGGTTGACTGAATTAGTGAAATTGCGTTGTTTGATTCTCCCCAGAAAAAATGGAGCAGCCTCACCGTGAATCCTCGTGTGTGTGGTGGATGATTAAGTCCTACCCCGGGGTCTCTCGTGGTGAGGTCCTTGAAGCAAATCCGGCAGATGGAAAAACAAACTGGATGGATATGCGCGATATGGAAAACAACAGGTACAGTTTGCTCGTGGTCGTGATTGTGAAAAAAAATCTCCTTCTCTCCTCCCTCTTTCCTTCTCCTCCTGCTGGCTTAAATAGTCCTGTGACGGCTGTGATTGATTAATTGTAAACAGGTGTTTTCCAGGTTTGTGGCTGTGGTCTCCTTCCATCATCCGTCCCCCTTTACGGGGACGGCATTAACTGATACACAAACAGTAAACGGGACAATGAAACGAGACGCACTCAGAACTGACATTTAACACTAACTATGTGGCCCCGCTACATACCTTTGGCAGAAACTACAGCTTGGAGTCTTCTTGTGTTTGAAGCAACAAACTTCATACATCTAGGAATTTTCTGCCTTTGTTCTCTTCAGATCCTCTCAAGCTATGTCAGGATGGATGGAGACCATTAGTAGACAGATATTTTCAGATCTCTCCAGAGATGTTCAATTTGGTTCCTTCTGACTTAGCCTGGGCAACTCAAGGATATTCATAGACTTGACCTTAAGCCACTCATATGTTGTCATTTCTTTGTTCTTAGGCTCATAGTCTTCCTGGAAAGTGAACCTTCAGCTCAGTTTGAGGTCCAGTGCGCTCTGGAACAGGTTTTCATTAAGAATATCTGTGTACTTTACTCTATTCAGCTTCCCGTCAACCCCAACTAGTCTCACTGAAAAACAAACTCACAGTGTGATGCTTCTAGCATGATGCTTCATCATTGGAATGGTATTGGAAAGGTGATGATCAGTGCCTAGTTTCCTCCAGACATCATGATTTCTTTTAAACCAGAGCATCTTGTTTCTCACAGACCGAGAGTCTTTTAGGTGCTTTTTTTACAAACTCCAAGCGGTCCATGGAAAGGCTTCTGTTTGTCCCCTCTTTCATTAAGCCCAGATCGGTGGAATGTTGCAGTAATAGTTCAACCTATTGAAGTTCAACCTTCAATACTGCATGATTTTTGCCACCTTCCCCAGACCTATGCCTCAACAAAATCCCATCTCTAAGCTCTGTAGGCAGTTTCTTTGACCTCATGCTCTGATACACATTGTCAGCTTTGGGGCCAGATATAGATAAGGGTATGCCTTTCCTAATCATGTGCAATCAAATGAATTTATGAGAGGAGGGCCCCTGGTACAGGTGTAGAAACACCTCAATAATAATCAATAGAATGAGATGCACCTGAGACAGATCTCAAGTGTCAGAGCAAAGGGACTAAATACTTGTGACAATTTAATATTTCAATTTTTTAAATTTAACAAATTTGCAAAAAATTCAAAACCCTTTTTTTTGTTTTGTGATTCTGGCGAGTTGATGGTTGGTTGATATGGGGGAAAATAAATTTAAATGACTTTAACACAAGGCTGCCTCATAACAGCATGTCAAAAGTTGTGTGGGTCTAAATACATTCTGAATCCATTGTGAATGTGTGAGGTGTTCTATTCAAAATCTGATCATTTCTTACACCAAATGCTACTGAGACAGGCAGCAGCTCCCAATGGCAATGGTGAGTTTGGAAAACTGATGAATGTTGCATTCTATTTTTGATGTTACTCGATCTGTGCTTTAGTATTTATGTCGCGTTTTACAGGATGCATATACAGAATGAATATTCAAAGCAATGCTTCATCTGGTACTTTACTATGAATAAATCAGTTAAGAATGGAGATCACATAAAATATGCTACATAAGGGCAGATACCACTCAGATGTGAATACAGGTTAGATACAGTGGGTTTTAAAAATGGGTGGATGAATGTTTGCATGATTGAATAATAAAATCAATAATACCTACTCTGTCCAGTTCTGAATGCTATAATATGTTGCATATGTCAGTCAGTCAGTCATCGTCCAACCCGCTATATCCTAACACAGGGTCATGGGCGTCTGCTTCAGCCAATCTCAGTCAGCACAGGGCACAAGGCAGGAACAAACCCAGGCAGGGTGCCAGCCCACCACAGGGCACACACACACACACACACATACACACACACACACACACACACCAAGCACACACTAGGGACAATTTAGGATCGCCAATGCACCTAACCTGCATGTCTTTGGACTGTCAGAGGAAACACACGCAGACACGGGGAGAACATGCAAACTCCACGCAGGGAGGACCTGAGAAGCAAACCCAGGTCTCCTTACTGCGAGGCAGCAGCACTACCAATGCGCCACCATGCTGCCCATGTTGCATATGTTAATAGTAAAATTGGATGACAAAATTGGATGCCATCATGAAAAATCCCTTGCATGAAGCACTGTTAGCGTTTAGCTTATTCTACCATGGAGTGCTAAGGCAATTGCCCGGGCAATTCAATGATTCCAAATGATGGACTATTTCAGTAAATTTTTATTTAAATATTTATTTATCAGCGAATTGAATGTATTAGCTGTCCTGTAAGTCTGCATTCTTGTTTTTTTTATACAGTATATTTGCTTCTGTATACATTTAAGTTCCACATGGGATTAATAAAGTTTATCTAATTTAATCTAATGTAAAAGGTCAGAAGTGGTGTCAAGTAGATACAAAAAAGTAAAAAAAAAAATAATTTTTTGAAATATGCGAAATTAAGAAACAAATTGTTCAAAATGAATTCTAAATTGGCCTTATATGAGTGAGTTTGACTGTTTGAGCTCTATAATTAATGGCATTTCAAGGTTAACTCTTCACTTATTCCCAGTTTCTACTTGAATAATTTCACCTCCTTACAGCATTTGTGAGAAAAGAACAATTTAAGGAAGGATTGAATGAAACTCTGGTTTCAACTGAGGAGCAAATGCTGTAGACTTCTATACAAAACTTTCTGCTTTGCAATAATGATTAAAAGTATGAATACATGCCAAACGTTTTTTGACACTGCTGCACATTAAATCAAATACAGCATAACACACTGTTACTAATTAGACAGTGGCAATATGGAGAAAACTGAGGCACAACTTTACAGCTTGCTCAAACATAATTGAATGTGTTATTCTTTTTTGATGGCATCAAGGTTAACATGACTTTAAGTCAGTCATCTGTTTCACATCTAGTAGAAGGCAATGCAGAGTTTTACCTTTTCTGAGAATGCTCTGAAGTTGCCCTTTTGTAACATCACAAAAGTGTTTTTTGTTACTTAAATGCAATTGAAAATAAAAATAGTAACCTTGCAGTATGGCAAATAGAATCTGATGGCATTAAAACACATTGAATACATCCCACATTATAATTATTGTGGAAAGCTAGCATATCCTACTGAATAATTACATTGCAAAAGGCAGTTTAATTCATAATTTAAAAAGCTTTTCTTAATAAGACCCTGAGCTGCACTTAAAATGCTGAAATAAGTTTGCAATCATTTCTTCTAAGAATCAAACGCGGAAATGCACCTAGTATAGTTAAAAAAGAACCATATTGGAATTTTAAATTAGTGATTTAAAAAATTCTGAGTGCTTATGTTCATTAAATGTTTTCTTTATTATTAACCATGGCTTAAAAAAATCTGAATAACTTAAAGTAATAATAGTCTGGGGTTTTCATCTAGCAAATTGAGTCTCATTGTATATTTTGCAGATTTGGTGTTTTTACTTTTTTTACGGTGAAATGAGTTATCTTTGCATGTGTAGCTGCTGTGTTTCTTATACTGCAATACTTTTTTATCACGGGTGCAGAAATATCTGGTAGTTTACAGGAAACAAAAGAAAAAAGATAAATAAATGAAAGTGTTTCTGTAGTTTTATTTAGCATTTACCAACTTTCTTTTTCAGATTGTCGTCAACTGAAGGAACACACAATCCATAACACAAAATATGGGGGTACCAGCCGGGTTGCTCCTTTTAATTTATACAACATCTCCAAAATAAACAGGCACTCAATGGTGCATAAAGGTCCAACAAAATAAAGAGCAGCAAAGCAAAAATAGTCTCAGTTCAGTTCAATGCTCTGTTGAGAGATGAATATTTGAGAGGGAGCTTCGTTCAGCAGTCAGCTCCCTCCAGAATGAGATGCACCATGCATGAGTGTCTCGGTTTTATAGCAGAGAGACTGGAAGAGGTGGAGTGAATTTCTCTCTGTGGGCAGTTTCTCAGGGCCGTGGGAGAAAAAGATGGTATCATCAGTGTCAGTGCCCCCCCTTGTGTCCTGGAGAGGTAGAGCAAACCTCAGATGAGCCTAGAAGGCAAACCTCAGACGTGCATGTGTGACAAGATATACTTTATATTCATTATATCTTTCCTTTGCCACAGTAGATTTGACATTATGAAGCAAAACACAGAAAAAGGTTATCTGGTTTGGTTCTGGGAAATGAAAGAATGCACTACACTTTCAAAATGATTTGTTAATGTTGTTCAATACACATTTGTATCAGTATTTTAAAGAGAAATTGTCTTATAAAAGCTGTAGCTTAAGAGGCTAGATTTTATGTAAGAGAAAAAAAATGTGCGTCATGCACATCAGAGGCTCCTGGAACATCAATCGCATTAGTGCTGATCAGTCAGTTGTCCATGTGGCCTGGGGAATTCTCAGCTTTGCATAAATTTTATGCAGCAATGTCAAAAAATAATGCCTGATTTACTGCAATCTTGCCTTGGTTCTGAAGAATTATGACATAATGTTTAATAAGAAAAATGTTTACTTAAACACATAATACTGAGCAATATGTGCTGATTAAGAATTTATAGTAAGGCTTTTTTTAGTTTTGATCCATGTTTATTATTTAGAAAAAAAAATTAGAAACCTTACTGCTAGGTATCTGATGTGCAAAAATCCTATTTCTCTTTGTTGCATATTCATAATGTGAATAAGTTGATAGAAGAGAGAAATGTTCAGTTTTTCTAGTTTTAAAAAAAAGTTTAAACATCAGTCTGGTATGAAAAATGTTTCTTATAATAACTGGACATGTTTTGAACACTGTACACAGCCCAGTATAGGGAGGGCAGCCAAGAGTATAAATGACCAGGACCGCCCAGACCTTTATTTTCTTTGAGAATGATGTTGACTGGAGTGTTTGTTTTCATGTTTTCCACTGTCATGTGGTTTATTGTGTTCATAAGAATTACTTAGAAACATTTTCAAAGTACTTTAGTTTTAATTGTCTGGCACTTACTGACACACCAGTATGAAAAAACCCCTACATATAATATACTGTTTTATTCAACGTAATGTATAACAATGAAAAATGTTCAGCTTTTTGGGATTCCCTCATATTTCAAAGTCAAAAACCCCATATTTTCAGGCTATTATGGGCAATAACTTGTGTAAGAAACCACAACCTTATGATAAAGAGTAAACTAACAGGTGTCTTCAGCAGAAACAATCCAAAGGATTTAAAGTTGTTCAGGAAACATCAACCAACCCCTAGGGTTTTCCCACCAATGGGATATGAGGAGTCAGAGTTACTCCTTTTCACAAAACTTCACAAAAATTGGGATGTGAAGTGTCATTTCATGCTATTTCAAGGTTGCTGATCACGAATATAATATTTTGAATATTTGATTCTTTATCAGTGGTCCTAGCCCTATAAGAACCACTGCCAGAACATTCAAAATGACAAATTTCAAATATAAGCACGTGGGGTATCATTTTTGACTATTTCAAGATCTTTGATAATGAATATTTTATTTTTTATTTCTGATCATTTATTAGGGATCTAGCTCCTTGCAGACCTAAATAAGAGAGTGAAAAATAACACATTTTTTTTATAAGCAAGAATATTTAATTGTACCTGAGTACTTGAATTCTTAAATTGTTTTCTCAACTTCCCCAACATTAGTGCTGTTTTGTACATTTCTGTAGTTGGCTTTTGAAATACCTTTTTTGTAGTAGTGGTGTAAATTAAGGTTGCACCTCAGGGGTCACATGCCTTGCTCTTCTTCTTTGTTAATTTTTCAGATGCATGGAAGCACTGATGGGTTAGGACATGTATCACTATTTCTTAACTTTATTTTAAACTAGCAAAATACCCACTCTTCGCAGTGATTGTCAATGTAATTGTCGTAGGCTTATTTTAGTATTGAGAGTGAATTTGATGATTGTAAAGAGTTTAATTTATGATTGTAAACATTGTGTATGAGAAATGTTCATTTTTAGGCAGGAAGCCAACCACGTGGTAGGTGCGCGGAAAAAGGAAGGGGCACTGGGGGTGGCCCTTGTGCGTCTCTGCCGTGAAATAAATCATCTGTTAACGGTAATAATGAATGAAACCGCCAAAAGGAGAGGTCATTTCCAAAAGTTCTTTACGGCATAATGGTGAGAACCGCCAAAAAGAAGACATTATTTTCAAAAGTTCATTACAGGGCACGGCGCGAAATGAAACATACTTAACGTTTGTAAGTACAGTGTAACGGATGAGCATGGGAAATTTGGGCTTCCCATGTATTTTGGAAGTCGCAGAAATAGTGAGGAGGGGTTTCCCCTATCTATATATACAGTTTAGGGGGTACACCTATTTCCCCCCTTGGGTGTTGCAATAGGACATGAAACGAAATAAGTAAGTACACTGCACGAAATGAGCACACGAAATTTCAGCTTCCCACCTATATGGAAAGTGGGAGAATTAGTGATGAGTCAGTGAGGGCTTTTTCCTTTTATATGTATAGACTAGCAAAATACCCGTGCTTCGCAGCAGAGAAGTAGTGTGTTAAAGAGGTTATGTAAACATATATATACATATACATATATACCAATATATTTATATCTACATATACACATATCTACATATACATATATATACATATATACATATATATATATACATAAACACATCCACATATATATACATATATATATACACATATCAACATATATATACACACTAGCAAAATACCCGCGCTTCGCAGCGGAGAAGTAGTGTGTTAAAGAGGTTATGAAAAAGAAAAGGAAACATTTTAAAAATAACGTAACATGATTGTCAATGTAATTGTGTTGTCATTGTTATGAGTGTTGCTGTCTTTTATATATATAATAATACTAGCAAAATACCCGCGCTTCGCAGCGGAGAAGTAGTGTGTTAAAGAGGTTATGAAAAAGAAAAGGAAACATTTTAAAAATAACGTAACATGATTGTCAATGTAATTGTGTTGTCATTGTTATGAGTGTTGCTGTCTTTTATATCTATAATAATAAAAGGCAAAGCCCTCACTGACTGACTGACTGACTCACTCACTGACTGACTGACTGACTGACTCATCACTAATTCTCCAACTTCCCGTGTAGGTGGAAGGCTGAAATTTGGCAGGCTCATTCCTTACAGCTTACTTACAAAAGTTAGGCAGGTTTCATTTCAAAATTATACGCGTAATGGTCATAACTGGAACCTCTTTTTTGTCCATATACTGTAATGAAAGGCAGCAAGATGGCCGTAGGAGACTGAGTTGCGTGTCGCGTCATCACGCCTCCCACGTAATCACGTGAACTGACTGTGAACTCAGTACGTAGAAAAGAAGGAGGAGCCCCAAAGAGCGCTGAAGAAAACACTCATTACACAATTGACAAGGCAGCGAAACAATAAGAAGCGAGTGAGTGACGCATACAAGCATCTTCATAAGACACGAGGTATAAAAAAGCACGGTGTAAACCGTAAGTCTAAATTAACTTTATAGAAACGCTCCCGCTGCCGTTTGCAATACCATATTCGCGAGATACAAGTTTAATGAGAAGACACGAGGTATAAAAAAGCACGGTATAAACCTAACCTTAAATTAACTTTATAGAAATGCTCCCGCTGCCGTTTGCAATGCCATATTCGCGAGATACAAGTTTAATGAGAAGACACGAGGTATAAACGAGAGTTTGCATCACTTTGTAACAGAGTTAAAATTGCTGTAGCGAGAAACTTTTAACTGCCGGGTCTTAGCTAACATTAAATAAACCCGTGGACATCGCAACATCACACAAGAGAGCGGCTCACGTGAAGTGACTGAACGCAGCAGGAGTGATCACTTCCATGAATCAAACCTGTTCAAAAAACACATTACACAATTGATAAAGTAGGAAAAGAATATGAAACAAAGCACGGTATAAACCGTAACTTCAAATTAAGTTTATAGAAACGCTGCCGTTTGCAATACCATATTCGCCCCTGCGAAGCGCGGTGATTTTGCTATATATATTAAACTATTTCAACCATTGTATGATCTGCTTCTCGCAACTGAAAGAGGGCACCGTGGCAGAAGTTAGCCGACTTGCTCACCAACCACAAGCGTTACCTGGTAGGTAACCACCCATACAATCAGATTGTGAATCAGACGACGAATGCCGTGAATGTAATTACCCCGATCTACATGCTGTCAAATAAACGAACCACACGCCGTGGCGCAATTTTAGGGGCTACGCCTCTAGCGCTGATGTCCGAGGTTCGATTCCCGTATTGGAGTGAAGTGAGTGGGTGGTTACCTACCAGGTAACGCTTATGGTTGGCCAGCAAGTCAGGTAACATCAGCCACGGTGCCGTCAGTTGTGAGAAGCAGATCATAGAATGGATGAAAATAGTTTACTGTCAAATAATGCAAAGAGTATGCGACACCTGTTTCCCCCTTATTCTTGGCTCATCAGGCGTACACACTCATTGCACTCGCTTACGGTAATCGAACGTCGGACGTCAGCGCTAGAGGGGCTTCGCAGCGGTGAAGTATTGCTTTTAAATTTTAATTAAGAAGAAAAGAAAACCTTTTTAAATTAAGTCTTAAAAAGAGGTGTAAAGGTATTGACAATAAGCTACGCAAACCCACCAAGACATGCAATCATTTAAACCACGGCGCAAGTCGAAAAACACCATCCCATAATATTAGTTAACGATTAACACATTTCTATATGTATTGTAAGCATACAATACAACTGATAATATGTTGCGCTTATTTATCTGGTGTACTGACATTTTTGCTCGTTTAACGGCTGAAATCTAACGTGGTTTGTGCCCTTCAGAATGAAAAGAGTTTGCATTTACCTTTTTAATAAAAGGCGAGCTTTTAAGCCTGAGAAATCACCCCGTAAATGCACACGTTTAATTGCACATGTGTTAATATGTATGCTTACACAGTATTAAAAGACACTCAACAAGTACACAGTATTAAAAGACAGTCAACAATTAACGTCATTTACCTTCATTCCCGCCTCCTCCATTAGAGTATATGGACAAAAAACAGGTTCCAGTTATGACCATTACATGTAGAATTTCGAAATGAAACCTGCCTAACTTTTGTAAGTAAGCTGTAAGGAATGAGCCTGCCAAATTTCAGCCTTCTACCTACACGGGAAGTTGGAGAATTAGTGATGAATGAGTCAGTCAAACAGGTTCCAGTTATGACCATTACGCGTAGAATTTCGAAATAAAACCTGCCTAACTTTTGTAAGTAAGCTGTAAGGAATGAGCCTGCCAAATTTCAGACTTCTACCTACACGGGAAGTTGGAGAATTAGTGATGAGTGAGTCAGTCAAACAGGTTCCAGTTATGACCATAATGCGTAGAATTTCGAAATAAAACCTGCCTAACTTTTGTAAGTAAGCTGTAAGGAATGAGCCTGCCAAATTTCAGCCTTCTACCTACACGGGAAGTTGGAGAATTAGTGATGAGTGAGTCAGTCAAACAGGTTCCAGTTATGACCATTACGCGTAGAATTTCGAAATAAAACCTGCCTAACTTTTGTAAGTAAGCTGTAAGGAATGAGCCTGCCAAATTTCAGACTTCTACCTACACGGGAAGTTGGAGAATTAGTGATGAGTGAGTCAGTCAAACAAGTTCCAGTTATGACCATTAAGCGTAGAATTTCGAAATGAAACCTGCCTAACTTTTGTAAGTAAGCTGTAAGGAATGAGCCTGCCAAATTTCAGCCTTCTACCTACACGGGAAGTTGGAGAATTAGTGATGAGTCAGTCAGTCAGTCAGTCAGTCAGTGAGGGCTTTGCCTTTTATTAGTATAGATATGTGTGTATATATATATATATATATATATATATATAATATGTGTATATGTGTGTGTATATATATATCTATACTAATAAAAGGCAAAGCCCTCACTGACTCACTCACTCACTCACTCACTCACTCACTCACTCACTCACTCACTGACTGACTCACTCATCACTAATTCTCCAACTTCCCGTGTAGGTGGAAGGCTGAAATTTGGCAGGCTCATTCCTTACAGCTTACTTACAAAAGTTAGGCAGGTTTCATTTCGAAATTCAAAGCGTAACGGTCATAACTGGAACCTTTTTCTTATACTGTATACGGCCATAGCAGGCGGTTGCGTCTTGCATCATCACGCCTCCCCGCAGGCGGTTGCGTCTTGCATCATCACGCCTCCCCGCGGCTGCTGCGGAAATCACCACGCCCCTCACGTAGTTGACTGCCTGCCCATATAAAGCCGTTCTTCGCTGCGGTGTGTGAATTCCTTTCCTTGCTTCGCCAAGCAGGCATTCTTTTCAAAGCTTATCCACAGTTTTATAAACGAACGAGATATAAAGCCGTCCTTTTTCCTTGCTTCGACAAGGAAGCTAAGGTGCTCTGCTGTTTTTTTGTGAAGCGGTCTTTACACATCTTTTTCGCTGTGTTATAAACGAGCAAGATATAAGGCCGTCCTTTTTCCTTCCTTCGCCAACGAAGATAAGGCGCTGTACAGTTTTTTTGTAAAGCGGTCTTTACACATCTTTTTCGCTGTGTTATAAACGAACGCCATATAAGGCACATTTCATCCGCGGCTTCTCTACTTTTGTTTTCTTCGTTTATACAGTATATTTGAATCCCTTCCTTTGCCTGACTGCCTGCCCATATAAGCCGCTGCGCAGTTTATAAAGCACATTTAATCCAAGATTTCTCCGCTGTTTTATTGTTCATTTCTTAACATTGTTATAGTTATTGTGTAGATATTTTACACTTACTTTAGTGTTCAGGTACCCATTTCCTTTATTTAATCCGCGACTTCTCTGCTGCTGTTTTCTTCGTTTATATATTTGAATCCCTTTCTTTGCCTGACTGCCTACCCATATAAGGCGCTGCGCGATTTATAAGGCACATTTAATCCACGGATTCTCCGTTGTTTTATTGTTCATTTGTTAAGATTGTTATAGTTATTGTATAGATATTTTACACTAACTTTAGTGTTCAGGTACCCATTTTCTTTATTTAATCCGCGACTTCTCTGCTGTTGATCAAGTACCCATTCCCTTTATTCTTGCAACTCTACCCCTATTAAAATGTCTATCGAGGTGATCACCATCAATCAAAGAACTATCACTTACCGAGTGGTGTGTATGCCCGGAGATGGCGCATGCCTTTTCCATTCTGTGTGTTACATATTGCACGGACATATCAGGCTCTCTTTTGATATCCGCAGGGACATTGTGTCTTATGTATTAAATGACTGGGACAGGTTCAAAGTGTGGACTGATGATGGTACAGGAGATAATTATACTACACAGGAGCACTATAAGACTGAAATGCTTAAGCCCTTCACCTATGGTTCTGCATGTGAGTTGATGGCTGCTGCTGAATTGTTTGGTTGTCGCTTTCAAGTATACCGAAATGGCCAAATATTTTACACCTTTGCAGAACCGTCAATGCCTCTTAAACATCTTAGATTCACAGGTGACGATTTGAGTAGTGGACACTTTGATGTTTATGAATATTTCAACTCTCAAAACATGGATGCGAAGTTATTGATGAAGCCAGTTGTATGCTTATATCGATTGACACATACCGAATGTCAGTTCAACACAAATCCAGCTCGAGCCGATTATGACAGCAGCAATCCAAGCTGTGAGAACACAGTAAAAAGGAGGCATATCAGACGTCGTTGTAGATTTTCTGATGCAGCTAGACAGAAGCAACTTCGTGCAGCTGCCGCCAAATACTCGCACAAAAATCCACAACTTAATAAACACGCTGTGGCTAAATACTCAGAAGCAAATCCACAAGTTCATAGGGACGCTGTGGCTAAATACTCGCAAGCAAATCCACAAGTTCATAGGGACGCTGTGGCTAAATACTCGCAAGCGCATCCACAACTTCATAGGGACGCTGTGGCTAAATACTCGTAGGCACATCCACAAGTTAATAGGGACGCTGTGGCTAAATACTCGCAGGCACATCCACAAGTTAATAGGGACGCTGTGGCTAAATACTCACAAGCAAATCCACAAGTTAATAGGGACGCTGTGGCTAAATACTCACAAGCAAATCCACAAGTTAATAGGGACGCTGTAGCTAAATACTCGCAAGCAAATCCACAAGTTCATAGGGACGCTGTCGCTAAATACACGGAGGCAAATCCACAAGTTAATAGAGCTTCTGTTTCTAGATACGATCCCAATAATGAAAAGCGGCTCATACGAAAACAACAAGTTTGGCTCAAAAAAGCCAATTGTGGATTTGCGTATGACCCAAACATACATTATGAGTCTGACAAAACAGTACACATTGGATCCATTGATGTTCACTGTGACTATTGTCAGGCTCAGAAGTGGAAATGCGAGTCTCCTGGTTTGTGCTGTAATGGTGGTAAAGTCTCTCTCACTCCTTTACGTAAGCTTCCTGGCCTTCTTGAGAGCCTGTTAAATGGCGAACATCCTCAAACTGAGCATTTCTTGAACAATATTCGAAAGTACAACAGCGCATTTCAAATGACGTCATTTGGTGCTAAACAAATCGTTGAGGGAAATTTTATGCCTTCATTTAAAGTTCAGGGACAAGTGTATCACTTGATTGGCAGTCTTTTACCTATGCCGAGAGAGGAACACAAATTTTTGCAAATTTATTTTGTCGGGGATGATGAAAAGGAAGCACAAATCCGCTGCGCTAATTTTTCTGGACTTAACATACCCCTGGTCAAGCAATTACAAAAAATGCTCCATGATTGTAACACTTACATCCAGGACTTCCACTCCACAATGGACAGTATTTCAGATGATGACAAACACTTCAAAGTTGTCATTCACGCAGACAAAAAACCATTACATGCACACAAAGGTAGATTAAATAAACCCACAGTTCATCAAGTTGGTGTTGTCATCGTTGGGCAAACGTTCAACAGTAGAGATATTGTCTTGAAAACCAGAGACAATAAACTACAACGCATTAAGGAAACCCACAGATCCTATGATGCACTTCAATATCCTCTCATGTTCTGCTATGGTGAAGACGGCTATTCTGTGTCTATACCTCAAGTTCATGCTACCAGTAAGTTACCTATGAACAAAACCGTCTCTGCAGCAACCTTCTATTCATACCGCCTTATGATCAGACAACATCATGATAATACTATCCTTTTCTTCCGAACTTTATTAAATCAGTTTTTAGTTGATATGTATGCAAAAATTGAATCCGAACGACTCAATTATATCAGACTAAATCAGAAAAAACTACGAGCTGAAAATTACGTTCACTTAAAAGATGCCATTGACAAAAAAGACACTGATTTAATAGAACTTGGTCAAGCTGTGATATTACCATCTTCCTTCACTGGAGGACCTCGCTATATGCACGAGCGTACACAAGACGCAATGACATACGTACGTCATTATGGCCGCCCTGACTTATTCATCACATTTACTTGCAATCCTAAATGGCCTGAGATCACTGACATTCTCCTTCCACGTCAAAAACCTCACGATCGCCACAACCTTATCAGTCGTGTATTTCATCTCAAGATTCGCAAAATCATAGACTTGCTCACGAAGAGTAACATTTTTGGCTGTACAAATTGCTACATGTACACCATAGAGTGGCAAAAGCGAGGTATTCCCCATGCACACATTCTATTGTGGTTAAAAGATAGGATTAAACCTGCTCTCATCGATGAAGTCATCCGTGCGGAAATTCCTGATCCACAGACTGACCCTGCCCTACACAAAATAGTAAAATCCACCATGATTCACGGCCCATGTGGACCTCATAATATCAACTCACCCTGCATGATCAACAGAATATGCACTAAGAAGTACCCGTGTCCGTTCATCTCAGAAACTCTGACTGGAGAAGATGGTTACCCTCAGTACCGCCGGCGCGGACCTGCTGATGGAGGTCATACAATTAACATCAAAGGACTAGATATCGACAACAGATGGGTGGTCCCTTATAGTCCTGTGCTGTCCCGCTTCTTCAATGCTCACATCAATGTCGAATTTTGCACTTCAGTAAAATCAATCAAATACATCTGCAAGTATGTTAACAAGGGAAGTGACCAGGCAGTATTTACAATACAAAATGAAAATGACGAAGTATCTCGATACGAAGCTGGTCGTTACATTAGTAGCTCTGAAGCAGCCTGGCGCATTTTCTGTTTTCCCATTCACGAACGTTACCCTCCGGTCGTTCATCTTGCTGTGCATCTTGAGAACGGACAAAGAATTTATTTCACAGAAGCCAACGTTGCCGATAAAGTACACAATCCACCACAAACCACCCTTTTAGCATTCTTTGACCTTTGTAAACACGATGATTTTGCAAAACAACTTCATTATAATGAAATTCCATCATATTATGTGTGGGCAAACAACATGTTTCGTCGAAGAAAACAAGGCAACCCTGTATCAGGACATTCGGGAGTGAAAAAGCATAATGTGCTGGGACGGGTCTACACTGTACACCCGAATAACTCTGAATGCTACCATCTTCGACTGCTGCTCAACAAAATCACAGGTCCCACATCTTTCAAATCTCTCAGAACAGTTGATGGTGTCCTACATCCGACCTATAAGTCAGCCTGCAGGGCACTCGGTTTATTACATGACGATATCAACTGGGACGAGACTCTACAGGAAGCTGCTCTGTCTCGCTCACCTCAAAAGATCCGTGAACTGTTTGCTGTCATGTTGGTGTTCTGCCAAATGGAAAACCCCTTAAACCTATGGGAAAAACATAAAGACAGCACAGCAGATGATATTAGGAGACAGACTGAAAAAGATCATATACGAACAGAAGTCCACCAGTGGTTAAATTTGATCTATAACAACTGTCTACAGTTGCTTCAAAACTACGTAATTGGTATTGGAGGTCAATCTCTTCATCATTACGGTTTGCCTTCACCTTTAACACAACTGGTACAACTTACGTCAAATCCCGAGTACTTGAAAGAGACATCTTACAACACCTCGCAATTGGCCAATATAGTCACAAATAACGAGCGTTTGCTAAATAGTGACCAAAAGTCAGTTTATGACCAAATCATGAGCAGCGTTGCGTCAGCCACTGGCACAGTGTTTTTCCTTGATGCTCCAGGAGGAACTGGTAAGACATTCCTAATAAACCTTCTCCTTGCAAAAATCCGAGCAAAACGTAACATTGCCATAGCTGTGGCTTCTTCTGGCATTGCTGCAACTCTTCTAGAGGGTGGCAGAACTGCTCATTCAGCTTTCAAGCTGCCTCTAAACCTCAACCATACTGAATCCCCCATGTGTAACATATCAAAGCAAAGCAACATGGCTGAAGTGCTGCGACATTGTCAGCTTATTGTCTGGGATGAATGCACTATGGCACACAGAGCAGGTATTGAGGCTTTAGATAGGACCCTCCAAGACATCCGAAACACCAACAAACTTATGGGAGGCTTGACAGTCTTACTGGCTGGAGACTTCCGCCAAACCCTACCAGTCGTGCCCAGAGGAACACGCGCTGATGAAGTTAAAGCATCTCTGAAATCTTCATACTTATGGCCACAAATCAATGTTGTTACTTTAAAAATAAACATGAGAGTTCATTTCAAAGGCGACAAAAAAGCCGAGGAGTTCTCTGCTCTTCTGATGAGTATAGGTGATGGCACCTTCATACAAGAAAATCGTAAAATAAATATTCCTACAAATCTCTGTCTCATCGTGAATACCTTACAAAGCCTTCTTCAAAATGTTTACCCCGATCTACGAAATCTCCACCAAAATAACGTGTCATGGTTAAGAGAGAGAGCTATCCTGACACGAAAAAATGACATGACTACGACTATAAACCACATTTTACTTCAAGAACTACCTTCACAACCAAAAACATATCAATCTGTTGATTCAATTGTAGAAGTAGAAGACGCGGTGCATTATCCGATAGAGTTTCTCAACACTCTAAATCCTCCAGGCACTCCTGAGCATAATCTCATTTTGAAGGTCGGTGCACCAATCATGTTACTGAGAAACTTACAGCCACCAAAACTTTGTAACGGCACGAGACTTCAGGTCACATCTCTACAAAACAACCTGATTGAAGCAACTATTTTTACTGGCAGTGCCTCGGGTGACACAGTTTTTATTCCTCGCATCCCCGTTATACCATCTAATCTCCCATTTCAATTCAAACGCATTCAATTTCCAGTAAGGCTCTGCTTCGCAATGACAATTAATAAGTCTCAAGGACAAACACTACAAAAGGTTGGCATTGATTTGAGGCAGGATTGCTTTTCACATGGCCAACTGTATGTTGCATGCTCAAGAGTAAGCTCAGCACACAGCTTGGTCATATTACAACCGGAGGGACGAACTGACAACGTCGTGTACAAAGAGATCCTTAACAAATAATTATTTGTATATTTTCCCTCAGTTTAAAAATGTTTACTTTTTTCTTAATTTAATTATTTAGCTACAGCGTCCCTATTAACTTGTGGATTTGCTTGTGAGTATTTAGCCACAGCGTCCCTATTAACTTGTGGATTTGCTTGTGAGTATTTAGCCACAGCGTCCCTATTAACTTGTGGATGTGCCTGCGAGTATTTAGCCACAGCGTCCCTATTAACTTGTGGATGTGCCTGCGAGTATTTAGCCACAGCGTCCCTATGAAGTTGTGGATGTGCTTGCGAGTATTTAGCCACAGCGTCCCTATGAACTTGTGGATTTGCTTGCGAGTATTTAGCCACAGCGTCTCTATGAACTTGTGGATTTGCTTCTGAGTATTTAGCCACAGCGAGTTTATTAAGTTGTGGATTTTTGTGCGAGTATTTGGCGGCAGCTGCACGAAGTTGCTTCTGTCTAGCTGCATCAGAAAATCTACCACGACGTCTGATATGCCTCCTTTTTACTGTGTTCTCACAGCTTGGATTGCTGCTGTCATAATCGGCTCGAGCTGGATTTGTGTTGAACTGACATTCGGTATGTGTCAATCGATATAAGCATACAACTGGCTTCATCAATAACTTCGCATCCATGTTTTGAGAGTTGAAATATTCATAAACATCAAAGTGTCCACTACTCAAATCGTCACCTGTGAATCTAAGATGTTTAAGAGGCATTGACGGTTCTCCAAAGGTGTAAAATATTTGGCCATTTCGGTATACTTGAAAGCGACAACCAAACAATTCAGCAGCAGCCATCAACTCACATGCAGAACCATAGGTGAAGGGCTTAAGCATTTCAGTCTTATAGTGCTCCTGTGTAGTATAATTATCTCCTGTACCATCATCAGTCCACACTTTGAACCTGTCCCAGTCATTTAATACATAAGACACAATGTCCCTGCGGATATCAAAAGAGAGCCTGATATGTCCGTGCAATATGTAACACACAGAATGGAAAAGGCATGCGCCATCTCCGGGCATACACACCACTCGGTAAGTGATAGTTCTTTGATTGATGGTGATCACCTCGATAGACATTTTAATAGGGGTAGAGTTGCAAGAATAAAGGGAATGGGTACTTGATCAACAGCAGAGAAGTCGCGGATTAAATAAAGAAAATGGGTACCTGAACACTAAAGTTAGTGTAAAATATCTATACAATAACTATAACAATCTTAACAAATGAACAATAAAACAACGGAGAATCCGTGGATTAAATGTGCCTTATAAATCGCGCAGCGCCTTATATGGGTAGGCAGTCAGGCAAAGAAAGGGATTCAAATATATAAACGAAGAAAACAGCAGCAGAGAAGTCGCGGATTAAATAAAGGAAATGGGTACCTGAACACTAAAGTAAGTGTAAAATATCTACACAATAACTATAACAATGTTAAGAAATGAACAATAAAACAGCGGAGAAATCTTGGATTAAATGTGCTTTATAAACTGCGCAGCGGCTTATATGGGCAGGCAGTCAGGCAAAGGAAGGGATTCAAATATACTGTATAAACGAAGAAAACAAAAGTAGAGAAGCCGCGGATGAAATGTGCCTTATATGGCGTTCGTTTATAACACAGCGAAAAAGATGTGTAAAGACCGCTTTACAAAAAAACTGTACAGCGCCTTATCTTCGTTGGCGAAGCAAGGAAAAAGGACGGCCTTATATCTTGCTCGTTTATAACACAGCAAAAAAGATGTGTAAAGACCGCTTCACAAAAAAACAGCAGAGCACCTTAGCTTCCTTGTCGAAGCAAGGAAAAAGGACGGCTTTATATCTCGTTCGTTTATAAAACTGTGGATAAGCTTTGAAAAGAATGCCTCCTTGGCGAACTGCAGAGCGCCTTATGTTCCTTAGCGAAGCAAGGAAAATATCTCGGTCGTTTATAACACAGCGAAAAAGATGTGTAAAGACCGCTTCACAAAAAAACTGCAGAGCACCTTAGCTTCCTTGGCGAAGCAAGGAAAAAGGACGGCCTTATATCTCGCTCGTTTATAACACAGCGAAAAAGATGTGTAAAGACCGCTTCACAAAAAAACTGCAGAGCACCTTAGCTTCCTTGTCGAAGCAAGGAAAAAGGACGGCTTTATATCTCGTTCGTTTATAAAACTGGATAAGCTTTGAAAAGAATGCCTGCTTGGCGAAGCAAGGAAAGGAATTCACACACCGCAGCGAAGAACGGCTTTATATGGGCAGGCAGTCAACTACGTGAGGGGCGTGGTGATTTCCGCAGCAGCCGCGGGGAGGCGTGATGATGCAAGATGCAACCGCCTGCGGGGAGGCGTGATGATGCAAGACGCAACCGCCTGCTATGGCCGTATACAGTATAAGAAAAAGGTTCCAGTTATGACCGTTACGCTTTGAATTTCGAAATGAAACCTGCCTAACTTTTGTAAGTAAGCTGTAAGGAATGAGCCTGCCAAATTTCAGCCTTCCACCTACACGGGAAGTTGGAGAATTAGTGATGAGTGAGTCAGTCAGTCAGTGAGTGAGTGAGTGAGTGAGTGAGTCAGTGAGGGCTTTGCCTTTTATTAGTATAGATGACACCAACACTCATAACAATGACAACACAATTACATTGACAATCATGTTACATTATTTTTAAAATGTTTCCTTTACTTTTTCATAACCTCTTTAACACACTACTTCTCCGCTGCGAAGCGCGGGTATTTTGCTAGTATCTATATATAGCTATATATATATATATATCTAAATTCCCGCGAAGTACAGTAATCCCTCGGTATATCGTGCTTCGCCTTTCGCGGCTTCACTCCATCGCGGATTTTATATGTAAGCATATTTAAATATATATCGCGGATTTTTTGCTGGTTCGCGGATTTCTGCGGACAATGGATATTTTAATTTCTGGTACATGCTTCCTCAGTTGGTTTGCCCAGTTGATTTCATACAAGGGACGCTATTGGCAGATGGCTGAGAAGCTATCCAACTTACTTTTCTCCGTCTCTCTCTTGCACTGACTTTCTTTGATCCTGACGTAGGGGGATTGAGCAGGGGGGCTGTTCGCAAACCTAGACGATACGGACGCTCGTCTAAAAATGCTGAAAGATTATCTTCATGTTGCTACCTTCTGTGCAAACTGCTTCCTGAAGCGACATGCTGCACAGTGCTTCACATACTTAAAAGCTCGAAGGGCACATATTGATTTGTGCTTGTTTGTTTTTCTCTGGCTCTCTATCTCTCTCTCTCTCTCTGCTCCTGATGAAGGGGGTGTGAGCTGCCGCCTTCAACAGCTTTGTGCCGCGGTGCTTCGCATACTTAAAAGCAAACAGCCCTATTGATTTGTTTGCTCCTTTGAAGAGGAAGATATGTTTGCATTCTTTTAATTGTGAGACTGAACTGTCATCTCTGTCTTGTCATGGAGCACAGTTTAAACTTTTGAAAAAGAGACAAATGTTTGTTTGCAGTGTTTGAATAACGTTCCTGTCTCTCTACAACCTCCTGTGTTTCTGCGCAAATCTGTGACCCAAGCATGACAATATAAAAATAACCATATAAACATATGGTTTCTACTTCGCGGATTTTCTTATTTCGCGGGTGGCTCTGGAACGCAACCCCCGCGATGGAGGAGGGATTACTGTACTGCTTTTAAATTTTTATTAAGAAGAAAACTTTTTAAACTGAGGGAAAATATACCAATAACAATTTGTTAAGGATCTGTTTTTTTGTGAAGCAGCCTTCACACAGCTTTTCCGCTGTTTTATATAAACGAACGCCATATAAGGTCTTCCTTTTTCCTTGCTTCACCAAGGAAGGAGCCTTTTTATTTAATCCACGGGTTGTCCGCTGTTTTTTTGTTCGTTTATTACGATTGTTATAGTTCTGTTTGTAATCCACGTTGTCAGTTCAGCACTCCGGTTGTAATATGACCAAGCTGTGCAAGCACACTCTTGAGAATGCAACGTATAGTTGTACAGGAGAAAAGCAATCTTGCCTGAAATCAATGGCAACCTTTTGTAGGTCTATGAACTTAATTTAAACTTTAGGTTTACACGGTGCTTTCTTTCCGAAGTACCTGCACTCATGAATATGTCTGTATGCGTCAGTCGCTCAAATCCCCGTGCATCGCACCAGCGAAGTACTGCTTTTAAATTTTTATTAAGAAGAAAAGAAAACCTTTTTAAATTAAGTCCTAAAAAGAGGTGTAAAGATATTGACAATAAGCTACGCAAACCCACCAAGACATGCAATCGTTTAAATCAAGGCGCAAGTCGAAAAACACCATCCCATAATATTAGTTAACGATTAACACATTTCTATATGTATTGTAAGCATACAATACAACTGATAATATGTTGCGCTTATTTATCTGGTGTACCGACATTTTTGCGCGTTTAACGGCTGAAATCTAACGTGGTTTGTGCCCTTCAGAATGAAAAGAGTTTGCATTTACCTTTTTAATAAAAGGCGAGCTTTTAAGCCTGAGAAATCACCCCGTAAATGCACACGTTTAATTGCACATGTGTTAATATGTATGCTTACACAGTATTAAAAGACACTCAACAATTAACGTCATTTACCTTCGTTCCTGCGTTTGACTCGTGCTGTAAATCTCTTCCTTGTTTTCAGTTCACGTGATTACGTAGGAGGCGTGATGACGCAATACGTGACTCCGCCTCCTCCATTAGAGTATATGGACAAAAAACAGGTTCCAGTTATGACCATTACGCGTAGAATTTCGAAATGAAACCTGCCTAACTTTTGTAAGTAAGCTGTAAGGAATGAGCCTGCCAAATTTCAGACTTCTACCTACACGGGAAGTTGGAGAATTAGTGATGAGTGAGTGAGTGAGTGAGTCAGTCAGTCAGTGAGGGCTTTGCCTTTTATTAGTATAGACTAGCAAAATACCCGTGCTTCGCAGCGGAGAAGTAGTGTGTTAAAGAGGTTATGAAAAAAAAAGGAAACATTTTAAAAATAACGTAACATGATTGTCAATGTAATTGTGTTGTCATTGTTATGAGTGTTGCTGTGTTTTATATATATAAAATACACACACACACATATAAACATATATATACATATACATATACACATATATATACATATCTACATATATATATATATATATATATATACATATACACATCCACATATCAACATATATATATACACATATATACACACACACACGCTTTATGGGTGATGATTGTTTTACTCTTTTTATCTTTATTTTATTTTATTGTAGAATCAACTCCTATCTGCGCACAGCAGGGCAGCCGTGGGCGGATGCGTATGGTGTATTCACTCCATGTTATCGTGCATTGCGCTGTCAGTGGTATTTTGATAAAAGAATTTGAACAACATATAAGAAGCGTATAAATTATTAAACAGTAAAACATTAACATTTAAGAAGTAAAGTTACATTAAGTACTACTGCAGTGCCTTCGGGTATACCTCATTTTTTGTTTGCCCATTACATGCTTAAATGTATACATTTTTTGTTGCACCTACCCGAGAACACGCGACATATAACCGAGCGTGGGAGAAGCATGGATTTTAAACACGCGTTGAGTTCATCTGCTGGTCTCCCTCGTGGAATAACTGGTAATGTTTGACTAAAATCTACAGCGAGTAAAACGACATTACCTCCTATTTTTTTTTTTACGATCTCTGAGATTTTGCTTTTTTCGGTTCAAGGCTTCATAAGCTGTTTTATGTTGTATGGTGTACTTATCCCAAACCATCATCTTTGAATGTTGCAAGACTTTCGCCTTGTATGTAGATCGGGGTAATTACATTCATTGCATTCCTAGTCTGAATCACAATCTGATTGTATGGGTGGTTACCTGGCACTGTAGGGTTGCCACCCGTCCTTTAAAATACGGAATCGTGCCGTGTTTGAGAATGAAATTGCGCGTCCCGGTTTGAATCAATACTGGACGGGATTTATCCCGTATTTTTTTTATCATTTTTTTTTAAAGCAGCGTCTCATGCAAATGATCCCACACGCATTTTATGAAGATGCCTCCTTTCCTACTTTTGATTGCGTAATACTTGATGTCATCGTTAGTTTGATTGGTGTTTTTAACTGTCCAGTGAGGAGGGCGTGTCTTTTAAGTACAGTCTGCAAAGTGTTGGCACTGAGATGTGGCGTCAGCGCCATAGTTGAAGCCCCTAACGTTGCGGTCAGCAAGTCGGCTAACATCCGCCATGTGCCGTCTTTCAGTTGCGAGAAGCAGATCATAGAATGGTTGAAACTGTTGCCCCTAACGTTGCGCCACGGCGTGTGGTTCGTTTATACCTCGTGTCTTCTCATTAAACTTTTATCTCGCGAATATGTTATTGCAATCCGCAGCGGGAGCGTTTCTATAAACTTAATTTAAACTTACGTTTTACACCGTGCTTTGTTTCCGTTATGAACATGCTTGTATGCTTAACTCGCTCCGTTCTCAATTGTTTAATTTCTTGCTCTTCGCTGTTTGCGGCTGTTCCTCCATTTCCCCCTACTTCGTTCTTTTATCTCACGAATATGTTATTGCAATCCTTAACGGGAGCGTTTCAATAAACTGATTGAAAATAGTTTTGCATTTACCTTTTTAGTAAAAGGCGAGCTTTTAAGCCTGAGAAATCACCCCGTAAATGCACACGTTTAATTGGACATGTGTTAATATGTATGGTTACACAGTATTAAAAGACAGTGAACAATGTCAGTTACCTTTCTTCCCGCGTTTGATAAAAGGTGAGCTTTTAAGCCTGAGAAATCACCCCGTAAATGCACACGTTTAATTGCACATGTGTTAATATGTATGCTTACACAGTATTAAAAGACAGTCAAAAATTAACGTCATTTACCTTCGTTCCCGCGTGTGACTCGTGCTGTAAATGTCTTCCTTGTTTTTAGTTCACGTGATTACGTAGGAGGCGTGATGACGCGATACGTGACTCCGCCTCCTCCATTACAGTGTATGGACAAAAAATATGTTCCAGTTATGACCATTACGCTTTGAATTTCGAAATGAAACCTGCCTAACTTTTGTAAGTAAGCTGTAAGGAATGAGCCTGCCAAATTTCAGCCTTCCACCTACACGGGAAGTTGGAGAATTAGTGATGAGTGAGTCAGTCAGTCAGTGAGTGAGTGAGTGAGTGAGTGAGTGAGTGAGTGAGTGAGTGAGTGAGTCAGTGAGGGCTTTGCCTTTTATTAGTATAGATAATATACTTTTTGTAGATGCTTTAAGAATAGTTTGTATTATGATTATATAATTAATTTACTTAGTGTAAATGTATAATTATTTAATAATTTATATTTTAACTGTTTAATTGGAACCATAATATATTAATGTTATTTGGCATGGTATGCCAATGTAGTTCTATGTATAATTGTCTTTCCTTTTGTAGATTTTTAAATTAATAGTTTATACAACACTCCTGGAGCAATTCTCAGGTTAGAGGCCTTGCTAAATGGCTCAGTGGAGTACAATCTGTTCTGGCAGTAATGGGATTTGACAGAGCAACCTCCCAGATACCAGCGCAGATCCTTAGCCACAGAGCCACCACTCCACCTTTAGATATGCTGGGTTTATTGAGGACACTAGACTACATATTTGCCTTGGGGGGGTTGCCAACCAGAATTCCAAGCTTTTTCATTGTGTGGTGGGTACAGCAATGGATGCTACCCAACATAAACTTTACATGTTGTAAAGTTATATAATTTACTTAGTTTACTATTACTAAGTACTATATCTGTAAATCAATGTAAGTGTTCTTAAGACTGTAGTAAACAAAAACTGCTAATCAGATATAAGCAGATCTGAACAGTCATACTTAAGGAGATATCTGTCAGTTCTAACATTCTCCATGTGTATTGATTACTGATAAGCAATCTTCTGTATGTATGTGTATTTTACAGTTACTGTCTTTTTGAATTATTATTTTTCATATTTTTATTAATTTTCTGTTATGCTCATAATTGTGTATTGTCCCTTTAATTGTGCATCCATTCCTTATGTTTTGTGGTTGGAGCCTAAGGAGGCTGGGCCACTCTGACATTACACCTTCTGCTCCCTCTCTCTGGCTATTTAAGGCCAGAGCTGAGCGAGCTTAGATCAGGAAATCATTGTTTTTGTATTTAGAATATATGAGTATTTTTTGGAGATACTGTTTTTTGTGACATTCTTGCCTCTGTTTAAAGATTTCATCTTATGGATTGTATTTTGGCACTTGTTTGCTTAGGATTGCCTTTTAAACAACTCCTTTTTGTCTATTTTACTCTTCTGAGCATTTTATTTACATTTTTCCTTCATTTATATTCTTTGTTTGCCATTTTATATACAAGTCGAGAGTTGGTCATCCCACCTCTTGTGGGGCATTTGTTATATTTTGGGACTTTTCTAGTTATTTTAAACCAACTTCCAATTTTTGAGGCCTGCTAGGCCAGACCTATCAGTTTGCAGTTGGAATAAGCCTGATTGTGGTGGGCCTCGTCTGGGCAGGCTGGTAAAGGTCGTGGCCTACCTTTTATTTTGGAGGCCTCACATCATTTTTGTTATGTTTGAGACACCTAATCACAGCAATTAGTCTTGCTTGAGAAATTATTTGGCTTCTAATACTGTATAAGTCATCGAGTGAAGTTGATCTCATAACATTATCTTCTTTTCACAGACAAATATAGTTAATAAAGTCATTATTTGCAAGTGGCTTAAGTGGGTTAAATGGGTTAAAATGCAATGGTTATAAAGTAAGTAACGGTTTCAGAATAAATGGATCATAATCTGAGATGTTGTTCTCAGGAAAAATAAATAAATAACAATTACTGCATAAGATGAAGCAGATAGTAAAATAGGTAATGCTCTGGTCAAGCATCCACAGGTACTGGTGCACCCCAGTCCCTCTTCTCAATTAAAAGGCCAGGCACTCCTTAGCAAGTTTGCAGTACAATTAAAGTTATTTTCTTCATTTGTATATATTACAATGTAATACTAGGCAAAAACAAAGTTATAATTTAGCCAAAATTACAGTTACGTGGGTAAAGGTAAGAGGAATATGAAAGACAAATGAAGTAAAAAGGTTTGAATTCCAAAAGAAATTTCCATTTAAACGATACAATATTCCAAATATTCCCTGAAAGTTTCTTTGGTGGCAATTTGCATAGCTTCACTTAGTTAAATGCAAGCATTTGTCTTATTAGAAAGACCTGTTCATCTTCAGGAGTGGTTAAAAGTATTTAATCAATGTATATATTTGTCAGTGTAGCAGGGTTCAGTAATAAGCATCAAATATTAATATTTTCATTCTAAAAAGGGAAATGTTACTTCATCGATGTCTGCTTTAGGGTGAGGTAGTTTATGAATTGCATTACCATTGTATTTTTTGCATTCTCCTAAGTATATTTCATACACAGCAAATGCATTTTTACCTCTTTTGAAAGCAAAGGAATTAAACTATGTTGAGACATAATCACTCCCCATTTTGCAATCATATCTGTGAGCCCAGTCTGAGTCAATGTTTTTCATGATGAATGTGGACATGAATGCCCTTGGGTTACTTCCCTTCAGCTCTTCCAGAACCCCCCAGATGTGTAAATCTTGCCTCCTGGCATGTTTTTCCAATACATCAATTTTTTCTTGAAGTATCTTGGTTTGTAAGGTCAGGTTAGTGCATGAAGATTCCAGTGTAGCTTAGTCCTGTTCCCATTATTCAACACCTCATGTTCAAGATCCATAATATAATATAACAGCATTTCTCACCGAGAGTGCATCAGAGTTTGTGTGTCAGCTTTTATCTAAGCAATTACTTCCTTTCTAGCCAACTGTCATATCCCTGTAAAAATAATCTTTCTTTTTATAAGTATGTTAGAGTTGTTTCTAAATCTGCTCTAACTGTTTTCATTAATCGTTTTGGAAGAATGAGTTTTATTATGTCATGTTCTGTAGCTGCTAATTCCACCGGATTGAGATCAGACTTTTCTGGAGACTGCAGCTGATATTATCCATTCTTCACTGTAGGCATACTAAGGTGTTTTTTAACTGCCAGCTCACATTTTCTTGACATCTTTAAAGCCAAATAAAAAGCAGATTCAAAAAAAGGTGAACAATCGAACATATTAGTGATGTAAAGTTTGCTCATGTCTCACTTCATGGCATGGAATTGTGCAGGTTGATAAGATTTTTGGGATATTTATACCTCATAAAAGGTGCCAGACCACTCTGGCCAACAGTGAGTAAACCTCTCCACCAATAATCCATGAAGATACAGGAGGAAAACATTTCTTTCTTCACATGAAGCTACACGTAAGTAGTTGCTTTCCTTTAATTTTTTTCTTATTATTTTAAAAGGTTTAAATGAACTCCATAAGCACGTTTAATGTGCTTATGAATAACAATACATTCCAAGCAGTGTCAAGGCAGGCCAAAGGCTATCTTGGCAGAACTGGGTGCAAGTAGACATCAGGCTGCCAGTCATTTGCAGGGCAGACATATGCACATCTGCTCTTTCTCACAGTTTAGAATCTCTAATCATCCCAATATGCACGTCTTATAATAGACAAACTCCATCCAGTCAATTAATGAGCATGGGTTTCATGCTAGGATGTGAGATCTGTGAGGGTGTCACCCTGTTTATGCAGTATGTTAAATTTATTTTGTAACACATTTGAATAAGTTATGCTTTTATTCTGTAGCTGTTGTAGGCTATCCAATCATTATCATGGTTAATCAAGGTTTGATTACATAAAGGAAATATAAAAACACACACAGTATTTATTAATTTAATAAGCACACAAACAATCCCCATAAATGCACAAACAGAGGGATGGCGCATAAATGATTAATAATTAAAAGGTATGCAAGTGAAAAATTAGGCTGTGGAATATCTTGCTTTCTGTACAGAGGTCCTGCTCATGTAAGTTAAATTTTATTTGTTTCATTTGCTGTTGAGCATTTAAAAGAAGGACAGATAGTGGTTATAGAATGAGTAGATAAGCAAGAGAGACGTACTGTAAGTGTAGGAACACTTCATTAAAACAGACTTACTGTAAGGTCATAAGTCATCAAAATGAGAAATCATATGAATTAGCAGGATAAATTAAAGTGTAAGGATTAGCAGAAGAAAAATGAGTAAGGATCACCATGAAATAATTTTCAAAAAATAGGCTTTGTGGGTTTAAACACCTTCTTAAACAGGTTAAATGTCATATTCCATTGCTGTCTGACACAAACTACTGGTAGCTTTGTTGTTTACTGTGTTTGTCACTTTTACTATCATTGCTGTATATTTTACTAACATGTCAATGCAAGGCAACTTGTAACAATATAACACAATTGTTTGTAAAGGTTTTTCTTGTACAACTGGAGCACAGACCTGTTTTGTGAACATACCGTGTCTCAGCAGGGGGACTGAACTGGCACTCTTGTGTTTTAAAGCTAAATGCCCCACCCCAGTGGTTCTGAACCTTTGATTTAGAAGGGCAGCTGTTATGATTAATACATTTTATGTGTATAGTTTTGGTTATTGTAATCTTCTTTTCTCACCATGTAGATTTTGTTTTGAAGATTTTCCAGTCATATGGATTTATTTTAAGAAAGTTTATTTTTTTTATTCCCGTTTCATTCTTTATTTATGTGATGTGGCAGAAAGTATCAAGTGACTGCAATCATCACATCAAATATGTCATTGGACATGACAGTATCCATCCATTTTCCAACCCGCTGAATCCGAACACAGGGTCACGGGGGTCCGCTGGAGCCAATCCCAGCCAACACAGGGCACAAGGCAGAAAACAATCCCGGGCAGGGTGCCAACCCACCGCAGGACACACAGAAACACACCAAGCACACACTAGGGCCAATTTAGAATCGCCAATCCACCTAACCTGCATGTCTTTGGACTGTGGGAGGAAACCGGAGCGCCCGGAGGAAACCCATGCAGACACGGGGAGAACATGCAAACTCCACACAGGGAGGACCCGGGATGTGAACCCGGGTCCCCAGGTCTCCCAACTGCGAGGCAGCAGCGCTACCCACTGCGCCACCGTGCCGCCTACATGACAGTATGTGGCACTTTATTCCTTTGTTGGATAAAGGCTTGGAATTACTTTTTAGAGACAGTTAGCTTCCAAACAAGTAGGCCCTAGTGTCGGGTTTTGTTTTGGTTTATTATAATCCTTCTTCCTTTGAGTAGTGATGTATTTCTTGCTCTTGTGTTTTGGTTGCCTGATCTTTTGTCTCACTTGGTTTTTACCTTGTCTCTCTCTCTCTGCCCCCCTCTTCCTCTAATTCTAATTCTAGTCTCATGTAGTCAACTCCTGGCTATTAAATCTTCCTCATCATAATTCTTGGACTCGGTGTCCAGCACAAAAGTTGTAGATGTAGTGCTCAAGAAGCTAAATGCTAAGAAGCACAATAAGAAATTAGCGTATTTTCTTCAAAAGGAAACAAAATGTTAGACTTACACAAAAAACAGGATACCCGTGATTACCTGGCATTGATATCAACATTTGTGAAATCATATTTTGAGATCAAAACCTTATACAACATATCAATGAAGAAGAGTACTGAACAAACAGCAAAGAAAACACCTTTTTTCAATTCGTAAAAACAAAACCAATCATCCCCATCACTGTTTGTGTGACTAATAATTAAATACATCCTCTACAATTTACTAGAAAAGCTTGCCGAATTTCATAAATGCCAAATGTTTACATTAGAAGAGATTAATTCTTTATTGTCAGGAGATAAGTGAGTAAAGCCACAACAAAGTGCTTATTGCAGATTACAGTTCATCAGACACAATCAAAAATGTTACTTACTTATACACATAAGTAGCAGAGAAAGTGCGCTCACAAATGGCAACTATAACAGTGTCCACAAATGCAAGGAATGGCATCAGGTTGAATGGCTGTCTTTATTTGCGCACAGTTGACGCCATCTTTTCAATTTCTGATTTTCAGATTTATAGCACACTGCCTCTTTATTGCTGTCTCTCCGTTTTGGCTGTAGCTGATTTGCTGCCCTAGGCAAAAGGTTGCATCCAGACAATGAGTTCTTATATACATATGCATATTATTATACATTATTATTGCAGATTAAAGAGCCTTGGTCCCCTTTGGGCTGTCAGAATTGTTGCACACAGACTTTGGACCACAGAGTTTATGGGGATCCCCTTGGAGATTCACACAAGGCATACTGGGATATTGGGGGGACGACCCCCTCCTGACACCATAACTACACTATATCTACTATAATTGACAAAATGTTGCCTCCTGAAAATTTAGTTTGCCTGTGTGATAGAGCTGGCCCTGCTATCACCTCTCCTCTTTTGTATACCCTACCACATTGGGATGACGGTTCATTATATTTCCAGATCACGATATGCAAATAAAAAACAGACAATTAGAAGCACTCCTGAGGCATCATAAAATGTTATAATAAACTGACATGATAGACACAAAAATTATGGGAGGATTACAAGCCTTTACCTGTAATGTGGTGTTGTATATCTGCTAAACATAACCACATGGAGGAATGACTAATGTAAATGATTTGTGATTGCATGTCAGAAACATCCAGAAGCATGTCTGAACCACATGTTCAAGTGCATCTGTGTGCCATTGTTTCGATGTGTCAGAGGGGAGGCTGTTCTACTAACCAATAAAGGTCTGCAGCATAATGATTGCATATGTATGTAAATTCATATACAGTTATTTCAGAGGTTCCAGGCACGTTCACATTTGCACATTCACAAGATGATTGTGATTTATAAAGAAAAATCATGTAAAAATGCATGTTTTATAAATCTGATTTTTTTTGGCATATGAATTTTCCTGTTTTTTTTCTTTGAAATGCGCCGATTTTCATGCTCATATCCTCACAAAGTTTTATAAATGAGATCCCAGGTCTATAATCTGCCCATGACTACACCTTTAAAGCCGGCTTTAGTTTTTGTTCAGCCATTTGATTATTTAAAATTTGCATGGGCTCTGCTCAGGAGGATTATTCCCTTGTGTGCCTAGTTAAGCCATTTAGAGTAGAGTCTAATTGGTGTTTTGCTCCGGACTTATCCATTTACAGGTGATTATAGTGCAGTCATGTAGTGAGTGGGGTTTGTGTAACAGAAGAGAGAACCAAGGCTGTAGGCAGTGCTTAAATATTTTTGTGCATCAATTTCTGACTTCTTCATTTGTGTTTTTCATCCATTGGGCTTTATATGCTTGTTGCTGTTCTTTCATTAGCTGATATCTGGCTAGTAAGCACTTTTCTTTGTTATTGTGCAACATTGGTTTCTGAATTTTGAGGATTTTGCTTGGATTTAATCTAATACCTTGTGTTTAGCTAAGGCTCTGTTCTGGGGTTTTGCTTCAGGGGTTTTCAAAGTCTACCTTTGAATCCAATTTGGAAGAGAGTGTAGCTTAGTTAACTTTTCTTTCCATTTTTTATTAGATTTGGTAATTAGAATTCTAATTTTTGTTTAGGGATTGAAATGGCTTTTGCAGTATTTGATACTATTTGATTTTTCATCTGACTGTGTATTAATGATCGTTGGGTTAACTGCTCCTTCTGAAGCTTGTTAATTTGTGCTTTTTGTCATTGTCTAGTAAATTTAAAATAAAATAGTAAAAGCTTGTATTTGTTGGAAACCATATAATAATTAACTATTTTTCTATTTTTTTTTAATTTATAATATATTGTTATTTTGGTGCTTATGTGTAACTTCATCACCTCTTCTATTTTGTAATTTACTGCTATTATGTATCAGTATTAAGTTATATGTATTTTATGTTTTATTGTTGTTTTTGTTAATTTTGAGCTATTTTTCTTGTTTTTGTTGGTTTCATCAGTAACAACAACAACAACAACATTTATTTATATAGCACATTTTCATACAAAAAGTAGCTCAAAGTGCTTTACATAATGAAGAAAAGAAGAATAAAAGACAAATAAGAAATTAAAATAAGACAACATTAGTTAACATAGAAAGGAGTAAGGTCCGATGGCCAGGGTGGACAGAAAAAACAAAAAAAAACTCCAGAAGGCTGGAGAAAAAAATAAAATCTGTAGGGGTTCCAGGCCACGAGACCGCCCAGTCCCCTTTGGGCATTCTACCTAACATAAATGAAATAGTCCTCTTTGTAGTTAGGGTTCTCACGGTAACTTTGTAACTGTGTGCTATCCCTGTAAATGTCCTTATGTTCCTTGCTCCTTGAGGGTGGAGCCACAGGAGGCAGGGCCACCCTGTCATTACCACTCCTAAGCCTTCCCTCAGGCTATTTAAATTGACTAAGTAGGCTTAGGAGTCAAAGAACATTCATTTGTTGTACTTTTCTGTCAGTATCTCTATTTCTTTTTGGATTTTCTGTTTTTTTGTGACTTCTTTTTTAAGGATTGAGATTTTTAGACCATGGATTTGCACTTGATTATTTAGGATTGCCTTTTAGGCAACACCAGTGCCACTTTTTTTACTCTGTTGAACTTTTCTCTTTATTTTTCTATTTTTGTTTAATGAATTATTGATTTACAAAGATTTTCTCTTGGCTCTTTAGTATAAGCAGAGTGTTTACAATCATCTCTCATCTTGTGATATATTTCTGTATATTTATAGTTGTTTTGCCAGGTCTCCATTTTTGGGCCTGCTCAGGTAGTATGAAGGACCTGGCTGAGTTCAGGTAAGCTTCTGCTTGGGAGACCATTTTGGATTCTGGCCTGCTCCCTTGCTTGCTTTGGTGTCCTCACACCTATTTTGTCTTGGAGGAAACTCCAAATCATAAGAACCATGATGTTGCTTGCCATTAGACTAGTGATGACACAGAAATTCAAGCGAAATCGAATTGCGTGTCTGTCGAGCAAAATTTAACTCATTGACACAGGAAGAAAGGTGTTTATTCCATCTCTGCATCTCATTCCATCGCTTTTCTGATATAATTTAAAAAGCATCTGCCTGTCATATAGTGTTTGAATAAAGTTCCACGGTAAAGAAAAATTTTTCCAGACTTGTAGGCATTTTGACTTACCATGTGACATGTATTGAAATTGTTCAACATGTGTGTGCCAATTATGATGACAATCTTGGTGATCACTGAAAATGGATTGCAGATAGAAGTAATACTCAGTACAGTCCTCCAAGGCACTTGTAGCATGCATATTCTCTTCAACAGGATCAAGAAACTTGAAAGGGTGCATTTTCTTGTGTAGTGCATTTTCATGTGGCTTGTCACATGCATAAAATCATACTGCAGTCCTCTGTAGTGATGTGAATGAGAGCCATAAAATAAAATTGATTTTACTGTTTTGCTACCAATTAACCATGTTATGCAGCTGAGAAAAAATGCAGGTAACTACAGAATAGTGTATGATGCATTATGGATTAATATTAGTTGTATTTCACCAAACAATAATTCTTTTTGGGTAGGTCTACATTTCAAATGCTTGCTAACCTCCGAGCACATTCCATTTTTGCTAATGAGAGCATTTTTCAGAAGTGACTTATTTAACTTATTTAATTAAAATACATGTGCATGGGACACTGTGAGTATACAACTGGATGACTTCACATGTGGATTATATGACTTGATGTTTTGATATTGTTTGCTGTTGTCTACCATTGGTTAGCAGGGACTTATATTGTGTAATACAATTTTTACTCTGTTTTTGCATTAAAAACTAATCTCTGAGTTAATGTGCAAGAGTCTGGAAAATAGCATATCAAGTCTCTTTTTAATAAAACAATAATGTGGTGGCATCTGCTCCTGATTAGTATAAAAAACATAACATAACTGCAATAACTGCAATGTGATTCTTTTTTTTCTGACCAAGAATTTGAAATGTAAGTTTAAAACAACATCATGTTCACTGGTTTCATGACATGAACTAATAAGTACTTTGAACCTCCAGGTACAGGTAAAGCATCTCTAATCTGAAATTCCAAAATCCGAACTGGTCCAAAATCCAGTACAATGACCGTAGCTGAGGGAACCCTGTGATGCAGCGAGCACCAAAAAGCACTATTGTAGCTCTGTTTATTCAAAATTACCAAAGTTCTGCAGCATTAGTTTGCTTCATGGGATTCAGCAATAGCTTGACGCATTGAAATGATTCCCCAGACAAATATCTTCATTTTTAAAAGCTTTAGTAAAAATTCAAAGTAAAACAGTTCACACAAAAATAGAGAAAATGTTGATATAGCAAAATAAAAATTGTCTTGTTTAAGAAAAGTTTGGTTTAAAGATTGCATATCTTGTTTCATTCTTTAAATTTGCTTATACAGCTGAACCATTTCTAAACAGTCCAGAAAACTGTATGCCTTTTGGTATATTCTAGTCATGAGACTAATTCCAGACACACACTGACTCAATGAACACACTGTACTCCAGATATGGCAAGAATGTTCTATCTCATATTTACTTACAGAGGGTAAAAGACTATACCATTTTCTTATAGCTATTCTTCTATAGAAGTTAAGCAAACACTATATGAATTTAACTATATGAAAGTATTAACTTTCTAAAATTGGCTCTTACAATTATCTGTTGCAGAGGTGGGTGGGTCCCACGTGAAGTGATATGGGACAGAACTGCATGGCAGTTTCAAGATGCTGTAGGGGGAAAATGGGTAGGGTGGTGTGGCAGAAATCAACATCATAATTAAAGAAGGAAACTTATCCTCTACCAGGAAAAATCTGATAAAATCATTTTAAGTCAGTAATCCGGTAAGTGAAAAGCTGTTCATTTAGTCATTTCTTTTCATTTCCATGAATTCTTTTAAAAAATAACTCAAAACTCATCTGTTCAGGAAGGCTTTTAGCTCTGCTTGACTTTATTACTCTTCTCTCAGTTTACTTCTCTGTCAAGATGCTCATGTAACCTGTATGTGTGTGTGCTAGACCATCAATTATGTTGTCTGTTAGGCTTTTTATTTTCTCTGAATTCATTGTCGTAATCTTCTTTATTTATTTATCTGGTTTGTACAATGCTATATACTGTATACTGTGCTGTTCTTCTTATATTCTGTAAGTGCCTTGAGCATGGGAAAGGCGCTATATAAATAAAATGTATTATTATTATTATTATTATTACTCCTCAGCAAATGCCTAATGGGGAGCATCCGTCACAGAAGTCTGTTACAACATGGTCAGAATGACCAAAGAAACAGAGGGTAGAAGTTCATTTTATAAACTATTGAATTTACATACAGTGCATACTGTGACCCCCTTTATGCTATTTCTGTAAGATAAATGCTGTGTTATCCTGAAATTATTCTTTCACAATGGGAGTGCAAATTGATAACATCTGTGTGGCAATTCAAAACTGCTGTGTATCACACCAGGAGGCTCATTTATAAAACTTTGCTTGGATTAGAATATTAAAATATGCATATGTCAAATAACAGGAAAAAGCATATGGCCAAAAAAAATCTGATTTATAAAATCTGACATATACAAATTTCATGCACAATTTATGTTTATAAATCATAATCATTTTGTAAATGTGCACATATGAATGAGCCTCAAAACTCATACTGAAATCAATGCAGGTGCAGAGCACTGTGAACAATATCTCAGGTAAAATACAAGTACATCCATTCATCCATTATCCAACCTGCTATATCCTAACTACAGGGTCATGGGGGTCTGCTGGAGCCAATCCCAGCCAACACAGGGGCAATTTAGAATCACCAATGCACCTAACCTGCATGTCTTTGGACTGTGGGAGGAAACCGGAGCACACACAGGAACCCCATGCAGTCACAGGGAGAACATGCAAGCTCCAAGCAGGGAGGACACGGGAAGCAAACCCGGGTCTCCTAACTGCGAGGCAGCAGCGCTACCCACTGCGCCACCATGCCACCAAAATACAAGTATAGATTATACTAATTACTAATTATGGAATTAGTACACATAAAAATGCAGATTTGTTAAAACAAACAGAGAACAAGGTAGAAACTGATTTAACATATATGGAAACCAACAATATCTGTCTATAAATTAATTTATGAATTATGGCTAGTTGTAAAAAAGAAAGTCAAAAACAAAGTCGGATACATCTTGGCCAACTAGCCTCCTACTCCCTACAGGCATTCTATAGTACAGTCTAAGCTAGGCCATGCAATCTGAAGAGAGAACCACTTCAGCTGATTATTCCAATGCTCCTTTATTGGGTATGACTTTTCCATATATAAAAGAGGGGCCCTGCAGTACAGTAGTGACACCGAGTGCCACACCCAGATACTGAGAACAGAAACAGAATAGAAGAAGGGTTAGTAACAGTTTATAAATATTGTATTACTGATATTTCTGCACAAATGACTAACAAACAGAAATACAGTATGCAGAGCTAATTGGAAGCTCTAGTCAGGGCATACTAGACATCACAGATGACTTGTGTGTTAATAAAAGGTCACTGCTTATAGTTAATAAAAACAGCTTCATTCCTACTAGGTGTTCCTTATTACAGTGTGAGTGAAGAAAAAGTGCTCCAATTATGTTAGAAAAACTGGATACTGCTGCAAATGTTCCTTTTATTTTGCCAAGTTTTTTAAGTTGTCAGAAACATGTTATATTGTATGCTTGTATATCCACACAGTAAGAAATCTGAATGGAGCACCTCGTCAGTCTGTTAATGGCTTCAAGCACAGCAGGCATGATGCAGTGAAGGCTGACAGAGATATTCTTGAACTGTTGGCCAGTTTCCTAAGAAATGACAACAGGTAGCCTATATACAGTAACCTGAAAAAAACATTGACCCTCTTAAAAGAGAAGTGAAATACAGTGTATATGCATTATATTCATTACTTTTGAGGTTTAACACTAGAATTCCTGAAGCCTATGAAAAAACTCTTAATTCCGACCCACTTTAAATCCCTTCACTCCTCTACCATCAGCGTCTTTTGTTTTTTAAATACGTCGATCAGCACAAGCAGCAAGTGGGCAAAACGTACTCCCAGCTCAAGCCAAGGCTGCTTATCTGCATGTGAGGTGCCTGGAGTTGTATAGGGTAAATAATACAGTATATCGTTATTTGGAATACATGTATTTCACGTATTTCAGGTAGGTTTACCTGTGAATGCGTCACATCTGTATTTTATGAAAAGGGCTAATTCGTTAGAGTCTGGAGCTGTGTGAAAATAAAGAAATGACACTCCTGTGAAAGTTTTTCCTGAGAAAATTACATTTTTGGTGTTGCATATATCTTCTGAGTCCTTAGACTGAAATGGGCTACAGGTTTGTCAAAACAGTAATGATAAATTTATTATATTACAAATTACATATGATGAATTCAGTCTAAAAACACAATACATATTACCTTAGGATATATAATAAACATATAAAAACATAATAAAGTTATGTTGCAGCCAGTGTTACCCCCTGGTTGGGGTTCAAATGCCTTTTTAATGTCTTTTTGTGTTAATTTTTTATTCTCCTGTTTATGTTAATATTGTTGATCATTCAGTTTCTATGTGTCTATGTATTTTCTACTATGTTCTGTGTGTCTTGTGGGTCTTTCCCCAGAAGTCAGGGCCACTTGCATGTCATCATCAAGGGACTGCCCTCAGCCCTATAATGGCTGGGAAACCAAGCAGTCTCTTGTAGTTCATTGAATGTGCTAGGTGGTTGCTGAGTTCTCTTGTGTTTTTAGCTTTTGTTGAATATTTCTAATTTTCTGGATTTTTTGAGACCTTTTGCTCTGTTTTTCTACCATTCTCTTGGATTCCATATTGGAACTATGTTTGCTACCAGGATTGCCAGTTTTGAAGGCATAGAAAGAACAGAAAAGATTTTATATCTCTCTGCCACTTTGGACTTTAACCTGTTTATTTGCATATATTTATGGATTTATTGGTTTTATCTCCCATGAACACTTCTTTTTATGGATTACTAGGGGGCTACGCGCTAGCCTCTTTGCGGTTCTGTGGCTTGCGTATGGGGATGCAGATATACAATTTAAACAGATTTTAATTTTCATTTGAAGTTTTACATTTGCATCAATGTGATATATAACCGCCTGTGATTGAATTTAGTTTTTTTCTCTCTGTTAAATAAAATGACTTTTTCGAATGTTTGGCTCTGAGATTTGTTAATTATCTTTGCAAAAGCTATTCTAACAGGAAACTGTTAACGTTTTAATACAAGTGGCATATCAAGATATCCTTTGTTGTCTAATGTTATCTGCGGAAGATGTACTACATTACCTTTCTTGGACACATCCTTCTTTCTACAGTAATTTGTGCGGTGGAAGACCGGATGGTGTTAACGGTTGTAGATATTCTTTGTGATATTGTAAGTTGTTGTTTTCATCTTCCACACTATCACCACCAACTGTTTCAGCATAGTCTATTGATACATATTTGACCATTTTGCCATGTTACCATTTGACATTTTTGGCGTAAATTCTTTTGACTACCTCGTTTCTAGGTGCTAGGGTTACCCATGTACTCATTTTTACTGTTGATAAGCCTTCGTGATGAAATTCTTCAATAAGATTTGGACATAATACATCTTCTTTAATGGGAACTTAAAGTGAGGAAAACATTAAAATGTATAAGAGCTGAGAGTGCAGGAAGTGTGTCTGACAAAAGCATTCACAAGACTGAGAGGTGAGAGTACCATGGTCTCATGGGACTTGAAAATATCTTTTCCAAAAAGTCTCATCTCCTAAAAAGTGTTGTTGCGTTGAATGATTTTTTTATATAATAGAGAGACTTATTTAATGAATGGACACTTCCCTGTTCTATATAAACAGCACAGGGCACTATTTGCACCAAATTTGTTTGTGTGTCCTCATTGCAGTAGTCTATCCTGTTCACGACTTTGAATATCATGGCTTCAATAAGATGCCAAGGTTGCAGACAATCTAGGCATCACAGACTTAATAATATTTATTACACTAAAACCAAACTGAACCAGTGTGTTTTTAGCATCTTTTTTAAACATTATACATGGTTTACTTGATGTATTTCTGCTGAAGAAGCATTCAAAACTTTTGTTGCATAAAACAAGCAACAAGATCTTTTAGGGCTCATTCTATATATTTTGAGAAGGTCAACACTTGAAGATCGGAGGGGATGATTTGGGTCATACAGTAGCAAGTATTACAAAATTTATGAAGGCATAAAATTGTTAAGAGTTATTCATGTAAAAAAGTGTATTCTAAAAAAATTTTTGCATAAAACTGGAGTTGTTGGTCATATACATACTTTGTGGTTTGAACGTTTGCAGCTGCATTTTCAATGCACATTCCTTGCGCAACATGATCTTTCACTATGTGTAGGACCTCTGCTGTTATATGTTATTTTAAATCCTTGATTTTTAATACTGCAGCTCTGAGTGCTTCTCACCCTACCAATTCAGAGTATGACAATAAGACTCAATACTACTACCTGTCCATATTTTAAAAGAGATATTGCTGGGATATTTTAAATCAGTATAGGTTATATTAATTCAAATATTAATATTTATGATACTGTTTAATACTACTTCCTCTTAATTCCAGAGTCCTGGGTTTGAGCACTGCCTTTGTGGAATATATACTTGCTACCTTTATCTACAAGCAATTATGTTGTGTTTTATATTGTTAACTTTAACATTAAATAGTCTCTTTCTGTTGATCAGTATAAACAAAAAAAATAATTAGATCCACTACAATTCAATGTTGTGTAACAATAAAATGTGAAGACTTCCAAGGTGGTTAATATTTTTTATAGACACTGTATATATGGTATTCTTTCATATCCCCAAAGAATATAATTTACTTTGTGCCCCCAAACTGCCCTGGTTGACATGTGCAGGAGTGTACCCTATGATTGAATAGTGTATTTTCTATAGCTGCTTCTTTCATTATGCTCATTGCTGCTATTATAGACACTGACCAGGATTGCTAGGTCCTTAAATATTTATAGCCCAAGGATATCTCAAAAAATTGCATAGTGGTACAAAAAAAACATCCCAATACCCGACATTGACAAAATGACTTACCAGAGAGCAGGAGAGTGTCGTTGGAAGTGGTGGATTAAGAACATAACATTAAAGACAGGAAGGGTGGTACCCCTTTGAGATATTTGAACGACGCAGTATTTATAAAGACACTAGCAAAATACCCGCGCTTCGCAGCGGAGAAGTAGTGTGTTAAAGAGGTTATGTAGACATATATATATACATAAACATATATACATATATATACATATCTACATGTACACATATCTACATATACATATACAGTAATCCCTCGCTATATTGCACTTCGCCTTTCGCGGCTTCACTCCATCATGGATTTTATATGTAAGCATATTTAAATATATATCGCGGATTTTTTGCTGGTTCTCGGATTTCTGCGGACAATGGAGCTTTTAATTTCTGGTACATGCTTCCTCAGTTGGTTTGCCCAGTTGATTTCATACAAGGGACGCTATTGGCAGATGGCTGAGAAGCTACCCAACTTACTTTTCTCTCTCTCTCTCTTGCGCTGACTTTCTCTGATCCTGACGTAGGGGGATTGAGCAGGGGGGCTGTTTGCACACCTAGACTATACGGACGCTCGTCTAAAAATGCTGAAAGATTATCTTTACGTTGCTACCTTCTGTGCAGCTGCTTCCTGAAGCGACATGCTGCACGGTGCTTCGCATACTTAAAAGCTCGAAGGGCACGTATTGATTTTTGACTGAAAAACAAACTCTGTCTCTCTCTCTCTCTCTCTTTCTCTGCTCCTGACGGAGGGGGTGTGAGCTGCCGCCTTCAACAGCTTTGTGCCGCGGTGCTTCGCATACTTAAAAGCCAAACAGCCCTATTGATTTGTTTGCTTTCCTATCTCTTTCTGACAGGCTTTGCTCCTGACGCGCACTCCTTTGAAGAGGAAGATGTGTTTGCATTCTTTTATTTGTGAGACGGAACTGTCATCTCTGCCTTGTCATGGAGCACAGTTTAAACTTTTGAAAAAGAGACAAATGTTTGTTTGCAGTGTTTGAATAACGTTCCTGTCTCTCTACAACCTCCTGTGTTTCTGCGCAAATCTGTGACCCAAACATGACAATATAAAAATAACCATATAAACATATGGTTTCTACTTCGCGGATTTCCTTATTTCGCGGGTGACTCTGGAACGCAACCCCCGCGATGGAGGAGGGATTACTGTATATACATATACACATCCACATATACATATATATATATATACATATACAAATTTACATATCCACATATATATATATATATACATATAAATATAGACATACATATATACATACATACATACATTCACATATATATATATATACTGTATATATACATATCTACTTATTGGCTCCTGTATTTAGGATATAGCGGGTTGGATAATTGATGGATGGACATTTGTATGCATAGCCCTATTTGCCCGTTTTCGTTTTTTTTCTTTCTTCAGTAATTTTTCAGCAAACCCGGAGCTTGTCAGTTCAAATCCTGGTACTGAGACAACTATGTGAACCTGAGGAAGTCACTTCATCTGCCTGTGCTGCAAAAAACAAAAGTAATGTAACAAATTGTACCTCAGATGTTGCAAGTTGCTGGAATAAAGGCATAAGTAAAATAGATAAATATGTATTATACACATAGGAAGTATTAATTTATTTTCAGTCAAGTCATCTGCAGCAAACCTTTATAAATGAGGGTTTCTCCTTTTTAGATAGTGCAAACTGTTTCTTCTTCATTGAGGTTTTCTCTTGGAGAGCTTTTTTCGTTTCATTGAAAATTAAAGCAGCAGCTGCCAAAATATGTAGCTTTCTTATTAATTTTTCAACATTGTGTAAAATAACTTTATAAAGTAACATAAAAGGTTTAAATACTGGTTATCCTTTTACACTAAAATATTACTAAAGAGATACAAAAAAAGTAAAATGCATATGTTCTTTTTCTTTAAGGAGATTTAATATTACTGAAGAAAGAAAAAAAAAAAAACTAAAACACCCAAATGGGGCTATGCATACAAACTTAAAAGGTTTAAATAAAACAGAAATATACACTTTCATTTTTACTTGCTTAACTTGTGGAGGGTGTATCCTGTAGCAAAGCCCTAACTTTTTTTTGTGAAAGCCCGTTTCAGTCAATAAGTCTTAAAAACAGGTGTAAAGATATTGACAATAAGCTACGCAAACCCACCAAGACATGGAATCATTTAAATCAAGTATCATTACATCTTCCTTTCTTAAAGAGAAGTAAGGCAGTACTTATAAGCTTACACATATATATATATATATATATATAGACATACATACATATATATATATATATATCTATATCTATATATATCTATATCTATATATGTATATCTATATATATCTATATCTCTATATACATCTATATATATCTCTATATATATCTATATATACATAAATATATATATATATATATATATGTCTATATCTAAATCCCCACGAAGTACTGCTTTTAAATTTTTATTAAGAAGAAAAGCTTTTTAAATTGAGGGAAAATATCCCAATAGCAATTTGTTAAGGATCTGTTTTTTTCTGAAGCAGCCTTAACACAGCTTTCCCGCTGTTTTATAAATGAACGACATATAAGGTCTTCCTTTTTCCTTGCTTCGCCAAGAAAGGAGCCTTTTTATTAAATCCAAGGGTTCTTCGCTTTTTTTTTTTGTTTATTTATTACAATTGTTATAGTTCTGTTTGTATACGACGTTGTCAGTTCAGCACTCAGGTTGTAATATGACCAAGCTGTGCAAGCTTACTGTTAAGAATGCAACATATAGTTGTACATGAGAAAAGCAATCTTGCCTCAAATCAATGGCAACCTTTTGTACGTCTATGAACTTAATTTAAAGTTTAGGTTTACACGGTGCTTTCTTTCTGAAGTACCTGCACTCATGAATATGTCTGTATGCGTCAGTCGCTCAAATCCCCGCGCTTCGCACCGGCGAAGTACTGCTTTTAAATTTTTATTAAGAAGAAAAGAAAACCTTTTAAAATTGAGGGAAAATATACCAATAACAGTTTGTTAAGGATCTGTTTTTTTGTGAAGCTGCCTTCACTCGAGTGATCACTTCGAGCTGACTTGCTGGCTAACCATAAGCGTTACCTGGTAGGTAACCACCCATACAATCAGATTGTGAATCAGACTACGAATGCCGTGAATGTAATTACCCCGATCTACATGCTGTCAAATAAACGAACCACACGCCGTGGCGCAATTTTAGGGGCTTCGCCTCTAGCACTGACGTCCGAGGTTCGATTCCCGTAAGGGAGTGAAGTGAGTGGGTGGTTACCTACCAGGTAACGCTTATGGTTGGCCAGCAAGTCAGATAACATCAGCCATGGTGCCTTCAGTTGTGAGAAGCAAATCATAGAATGGATGAAAATAGTTTACTGTCAAATAATGCAAAGAGTACGCGACACGTCTTTCCCCCTTATTCTTGGCTCATCAGGCGTACACACTCACTGCACTCGCTTACGGTAATCGAACCTCGGACGTCAGCGCTAGAGGGGCTTCGCAGCGGTGAAGTATTGCTTTTAAATTTTAATTAAGAAGAAAAGAAAACCTTTTTAAATTAAGTCTTAAAAAGAGGTGTAAAGATATTGACAATAAGCTATGCAAACCCACCAAGACATGCAATCGTTTAAATCAAGGCGCGAGTCGAAAAACACCATCCCATAATATTAGTTAACGATTAACACATTTCTATATGTATTGTAAGCATACAATACAACTGATAATATGTTGCGCTTATTTATCTGGTGTACTGACATTTTTGCGCGTTTAACGGCTGAAATCTAACGTGGTTTGTGCCCTTCAGAATGAAAAGAATTTGCATTTACCTTTTTAATAAAATGCGAGCTTTTAAGCCTGAGAAATCACCCCGTAAATGCACACGTTTAATTGCACATGTGTTAATATGTATGCTTACACAGTATTAAAAGACACTCAACAATTACACAGTATTAAAAGACAGTGAACAATTAACGTCATTTACCTTCGTTCCCGCGTTTGACTTGTGCTGTAAATCTCTTCCTCGTTTTCAGTTCACTTGATTACGTAGGAGGCGTAATACGTGATGACGCAATACGTGACTCCGCCTCCTCCATTAGAGTATATGGACAAAAAACAGGTTCCAGTTATGACCATTATGCATAGAATTTTGAAATGAAACCTGCCTAACCTTTGTAAGTAAACTGTAAGGAATGAGCCTGCCAAATTTCAGCCTTCTACCTACACGGGAAGTTGGAGAATTAGTGATGAGTGAGTCAGTCAAACAGGTTCCAGTTATGACCATTACGCGTAGAATTTCGAAATGAAACCTGCCTAACTTTTGTAAGTAAGCTGTAAGGAATGAGCCTGCCAAATTGCAGCCTTCTACCTACACGGGAAGTTGGAGAATTAGTAATGAGTGAGTCAGTCAGTCAGTCAGTCAGTCAGTCAGTGAGTCAGTGAGGGCTTTGCCTTTTATTAGTATAGATGAGGAGCAGGGGGAGGGGTCCGGGGTTGATGAAAAAAGTGTTCATAAGCAGAGGAGGATGTTTGAAAAACAGCCATAATACCACATTGTATTTTAAATGCATAACAAAAAAAACACAACCAGTGAAAGCCCATTTTTTCCCATGGACGCTGATCAAAAGCAACCCCGGACCTGGCAACACCCTTAAGGTATACTCTTAAGGTATTGCTCAGATCATACCTTGACAGTCTTTTAATTTATCAGAAAAGCTGCCATAAGAAACATCTTCTCCCAGTATGAATCAGCTTCCAGAGTTCTGAAGTGTAACTCAAAGTTAGTTATGGAATTGTTTTCTTCCCTTATGTTAAATAATCTAAAAACATCTAAGAAAAATCACACAAAACTAAGCTATGGTCCAGTGCCCTTAATTGAATTTGCTTAATCCAAATCCAAGGCTCTGGGGAGTACAACTCAGCATCATCAGGCATCAGACATAAGACAGCAACTAATCTTGGATTGTTGCCACATTCAGGGTTGGCTTCTGTGCTGTGTCCAGCACTGCTGCATCTTCTATTGACCTTGTCAAGAATTTAGTGGTTCAGCAAATGAATGGATGGACATTTGCCTAGTAATGTTATGCAAATGGGAAGATTGGTGATCTGCCACTTTCAGCTTTATGATGATCTTTGGAATACCTAGCAAGTAGAATTTAATTAGGTGCATTAGGATGAATGGTCTGACCCTGCTACCAATGCTAATTCATCATTGAGTTTAGTGATCGACAAAGCTATCTTGTGAACCTTTTTCTCTCAGAGAGCTGCTTTGAATCTTTCAACTTCAATCTTGCAATTGCTTATTCAAATATCCTGAAAGCATGGGGGTGGCATGGTGGCGCAGTGGGTAGCACTGCTGCCTCACAGTTGGGAGACCTGGATTTGCTTCCCGGATCCTCCCTGCGTGGAGTTTGCATGTTCTCCCTGTGTCTGCGTGGGTTTCCTCCGGGTGCTTTGGTTTCCTCCCACAGTCCAAAGACATGCAGGTTAGGTGCATTGGCAATTCTAAATTGCCCTTAGTGTGTTTGTGTGCCCTGTGGTGGGCTAGCGCCCTGCCCGGGGTCCGTTTCCTGCGCCCTGTTTTGGCTGGGATTGGCTCCAGCAGACCCCCATGCAGGGTCCACTTATGAGGCCCTTTCACCTTCCAGTTTTAAGTTTGTAAATTACATGAGAGATAATAAAATTTTGCTAACAATTTGAATGTAGGCCCCTCTTGATCTTGAGGCCCTAGGCTGAAGCCTAGTTAGCCTATAGGAAAATCCGGCCCTGCCCCCATGACCCTGTAGTTAGGATATAGTGGGTTGGATAATGAATGGATGGATGAAAGCATGGTCAAGAAATTGCACACAAAAATACTTTGGCGGTACACCTTCTGTAATTAAAAAAAAAAATCAGTTTGACCATAAAACAAAAAGCTGTCACTCTGTGAAACAGTGCTGGCTGCCTTGCAGTAGTCAAATTAATGAATGTGCCATGTTCACAATTCAGAGGTAGAAAGTAAAATGAGTTTAAGGGTCTTTTTCCTGTTCTCCAGCTGCCTGCTTGCTTCTGACATCTATTACTCTCTTGCACACATTGTGTTTACTTAAAAATATTGGTTTTTAGTAGCCACTTTATTTTTTGACAGAAAGGGTCAAGTAGTAGGTCTGTTCCCAGTTAATGCTATTAACCTCTTGGCTGTTGCAGTAGAAGTGAGAATCAATATTTCTCAGAGATGGGCCGTTTTTTTTCTTATTCAGGTAATTAGAGACAGAATAATGAAAAAGATGCTAATCTTGCATGTTTGTTCACAGGTAACAACATTTTAAGTATCAGAATATCAAGCAGAAGTTCCAAAATTGTGATGAAGACTTTTACTAGTATTTAGTTTTACTATTACTAGTACTCTGTTACACCAATGCCCCATCTACGATTGGTTTCGGTAAATGTCTGATGCCACCAGGCAGGGTTCTGATTCTCTCCACTGGCCCTGAATTAGATTAAGCAGGTTTGAGAATTTTTTTGATCATCAGATTGGGCAGATGACATTAGAAAAATACCAAAGTGCTGTCATCAAAAGATAAGCTTTCCTTTTAACCTGTCAGATAATATTACCATCATTCAGAAGCCATAATTCAACATGCCAGATTCTGAAAAGTCAACTGTCCATCCTTTATATTTAATTTCTTGTACTCTGTGGGAGGTAATGCAATTCTCACCAATTAAACACTGAGCGACTAATTTGTGAACAACAATATCTGAAATTTCATATTTTCATAAGTGTGCCCTAAAAAATTAATAGTTTTCACAAACCCTTCGATCTCACTATTCTTGCATGCGCCTGCTGTTGGTGGCACCAGGGGTCAGATTTATAAAACGTACAAAAAAAGAGGCCTGAAATGTGCATACGCAACTTTTCTTACAAAAGCTGGCATTTATTAAAGAAAACTTGATGGGAGGATTTGTATATATTTATGGTGTGATGGACACATCCAGGACACTAGATGGCAATTTCCCTGCAGCATAGCGATGCCCCAGATTCCCGCAGGGCTCCATGGGATATGGAGTTCAGCTTCACAGCCCTGCTGGGTACAGTGGGCGCCGCCAGGAGACGCTGCAGGGAGACAACGGGGATTTCTGTTTGCTGTGTAGCCCGGAAGTACTCACAAGTCATGAGGATGGAAGCCCCGAAGTACTTCGGGGCTGAAGAAAATCTAATTGTCCATATGACCCGAAAGTGCTAGCAAGTCACGTGGACGGTAGGACAGAATTACTTCCCGGTCAAGGACTATATAAAGAACTGTTGGAGACCCAGCAAGCGAGCTGGAGTTGGGAGGGAGTGAGACAAAGCTTGCTGGGAGGTGTGGAGGAGAATTTAGAGAATTATTGTATTGATTCATTGTGTTTATTGTGGATGTGGTGCTTTGAAGGCACTATTTTGAGGAAAAGATAAAAAAGTCATCTTTGTGCTTTTAAACCTGTGTCCAGAGCGTCTGTCTGCTGGGTTTCACGGGGCAACAGCACCCCCAAGTGTCCACAATGGAAACTCTAACACATCCGTACACAACATTTTGGAGAAATCATGACACCTTTGATAAAGAAGGGAAATATAGCTGGATCAGCTAAATCACCTTTATAATATGCATTAATGAGACAAACATATCAAACCTCAAAAGTGATGAATTTGATGTACAGACTCTATTGTAGTTGCCTTTTAAGAGGGTAAGTGCTGTGTATTTGCAATTAAGAACTTCTTGGGTTTTCTTCAGTTTATGTTGGCTACCTGTTGTCACTTCTCAGGATTAGAAACCAATGCAATCCCTTGTATTTAATAATTGTATGGATTCAAAATACAGCTGTGCCTCACTGTCTATAGAAAGTTATAAATATCACACCATATAGCTAAATATCACGCCCTATAGCCTAATTATAGCCTAAAGTTTTGACACAACATAGCTTGTTTGGCGCTACATGAAGAATATGTAAATGGTCACATTCAAAGGGAACGAGCTTTTAGGGACTATTAGGATTTTTTATAAGTAATGATGAGTGGCTTATAAGCAAATTTAGGTTTAAAAGAGTAATTTTTTGGAACTGTGTGCTGAATTTCTCCAGGCATTAGAAAGACAGACTGTCTAAAATCAGGTTACACCCATTTATATCCAGGATTTAGCGATAGTTGGCTTTCTGGCAACAGGCACCACCAGAGGTCGACAGGTCAGGAATATCTCAGTTAAACTTCAGCTACATCATGACCGGAAACCATAAACCAATTGACGAGGCACCACATTCAAAGGCCACCAAACAAAGCCAATTTGCAGTGGTGTCTGGTTCTCATAGTGTAACAGATATTGTATGAAAAACAGAGTTGTAAATGGAATCCAAGTTAGCCTGGTATTCTGTTGACTCACTTTAGATCTAATCAATGTTTGTTGATAAAGCAGAAAAAAATAAATTGAAATGTAAGTCAATCGCAATCAGGTCAACACTATGTGTTCTATTAACACTAGTAATTATTTGCCAATTTAAAAAGTGGCTACAACAAAAATCTGAATCTACTGTGGCCCTCCAGGAACCCTGGATAGGGTTTTGGTACACAATTTAAAATATTTGCCTTTGATTATTCTGACTACATTTTTACATTTTTGATGCCCCATGTGGACTATCAAGAATAGAATACCAGCCCATCACACTGCACCTCAACTTACACACACACTTGCACATGCTCTGAGCATATACAGAGTGACCAGTTCACCTAACAAGCACATGCCCAAAATGTGGCAGAAAACTCACAAAGACATTATGAAAATCTGTCCACACAGTTGTTGCCTGAAGTTGTTGGCTTGGATTTGAGCCCAGTCTTCTCACTATAACAATGAGTTGATGGGCATGCTAATTTGTACACAGTTGCATTTCTGGCTGAATGGTCTTTTAAAAGCTTTATTTTTTATTGCTATCATCTGTTTGCCAATCTATCCACACCTTTTATAAACTTGCAATTACATTTCAAGGCCACAGTGAATTGAAGATTGTCCGAATATCTTTAGGTATAAAGCAGGAGCTTGATCTAGATGGGACAGAAATCCATCTTAAGGGTGACAATAGCAGGCCAAATTATAGATGCCAATTACCCTATCATACACAACATCTGGATAACAGAGGACCTGTGAGGCAACATCACTAAGCACTGTACTGTCATAATCCTCTAATATAAAATAATACTCTTAAGACAATTTTTCTCTCTTCTGGCCAAGATAGATAGTCCTTTCAGTAGGAGAAATCAATTTGTTAATGGCAGGGTAAGAAATCCACAATCAGGTTCAATACATATCTGATTTGCATTCTCGTTAGGATAGTAGTTGAATATGTTTCTGCTGGCAAAATTGTATAAATATTTTAGGACTAATCAGTACCATTGATCCTATAACAGCAGTTTATCATTAGACAGTATCCAGAGTTGTGTTCATATTTGGAAGCTTCTGCCAAACTTTACAATTGCAATTAAAGGACAGTACACGTTCCAATGACATGTATTTTTTTTTTAGAAAAAATTGATTAACCGTTTTTTTTCTTTTCTCATTATAAAAAATCCACTTTGTCTGCAGAACAATTTAGATGGAGTTTAAAACCAGGCTCTTTTCATAGAATGTTCCACATTAGAAAACTTTAGTATATTTGCCAGAAATCTGAAATTCTTACTTAAGACTACTATTTGAAATATGGGATAATATCTTTTACTTCATAAACATATATATATATATATATATATATATATTGTCACACACGTGTGAATAGGAGGCAGCTGAAGGGCTTGGTGAATCATGGTAACACATCTGCCCAGGGGGTGGCAGGGTGCACTAATGCTCTTTCTAAGTTCCATGCAGACCTTTCCCGGGAAATCCCACCAGGAGCCACTGCCTCATCTTGGGACACGCCACTTCCCATCCTGGCCCCGAGGACGACACTACTTCCGGCCACGGCACCGGCCACGAGGATATATATAGTCCCTTATTGAGGGGTTGGAAAATTAAACTGGTTTTGGGGGACACAATTATAACACCAAGTTGCACAAACATAAAGGATCCTGAACGTCTGCTTGTAGTGTCTATCAAACTAGCACTTTAAATCTGAGGCTTTTCTTATTTAGGTAGTTTTTATTTTATGTGTAAAAGACTTGTGAAAACCCTTGAAAAAGAAGAGACATATAACTGTGGGATTAACAGCTTAGTAAAATGCCTAGTTTTGTCAAGTTCAGATTTAAATGTACTGGCACGTATACACAGCACAATGAGTTTCTTGCTTGCTTGCATGTAGACTAGTAACATGGCAAGACAGATCAAGCAATAAGTAAATACAAGAGCAGACAAAGGATACAAGGCCAGACATAGATTTAGTAGCATACAATATTAACAAGAAGTAGATCCTTTCATGCAGGTATCAGGTAAGATTTTAACAAGTGGCTGCTGAGTAATGTTATGAGCCTAGGATAAAAATATCCGTTACTCTACTGGTGCAAGTGCTTGTGATCCTGTACAGATTGCTAAATCAGAGTAAGGAGTAAAGTGACTGCAGATGATGGCTGAGATCTTCTGTGCTGTTTGCTATGCTGTATGATGCCTTTAACTGAAGAAAGCTGTGCGCCAGTAATATTCTGTGCTGACTATACAAACTTCTGTAGTGTTTGCAGTGTTGAACTGAGCAGGTACAATAACTCAATGTGATGCTGACAATGAGTAATGGATTGATGAGTAAAGATTGAGACATTTAGGCTCTTGTCACTCAGATATTGTATTAACCAAAGCAAAGTATCTGTTTTCACTATACATTGTAGTGTAAGGGGTCCTCAAGACAGAAGAATGTAAATAAAAATAGCTCCTTTAATACAGTACAGTTATGGTGATCTCCACTCTCCACTTAACGATAATCTGAAGATTAGAATAGACACATTAAATGTGATTTAATTTTCATCTACCACCTTCTATTTTTGTTTATGAATTCAATACTGATTTCAAAACCAGCTATATAATTGTTACTTGTAACTTCTTACCTGTCACACTGTCTATATTGTACCTTGTGCATTCAACCCTATGAACCTCTAATGGCAGGCTTACTCAGCTCGGACTGTCTTTATTTCCAAACCTTCAACACAGTTTTCCCACCAAAAGAAGCCTTCACAAGTGCATCCTCTTGAGGCCCTAAGGGACTGCAGTTTCACAAGACATGGACAATAAATCTTTTGCTTATCCTAATAGCAATCAGACAAAGATGCTTGACCAGGAATAAGCAATCTAGGTCTGGGCACATGCTAGTAGCAATTCAGACAGAGGCATTGAATTTAAGCTTTTCAAATAATAATTATATTTATTTGCATCCAAATCAATAGAAGTAAATATATGCAAAACAAAGAATTATACAGCCTGGAAGGGTTCATGCAGTCTTCATTCAGTCCCAAATGACGATTCCTAGAAAATGTATTTACTGGTATGTTTTAAGGTAGAAATGGAGTACAATATGGCAGCAGCACATGATGACCCCAGCAGAGACATTCCACTGGGGGACTCTCCTCTTCGATTACTAATTTGTAAGCCATGCCCTTTTAGGTTGGCAGATTTCAGTTTCAAGGAAACAAAGACAGTAGTGGAAAAGCTTGAGCAGGATCTGCACCACAGCCATCAGGCGCTACATAAAAGATCTACAAAAAACTGTCCACAACATCTGAGGAGATTATCTAAGCTTTTACAAACACTCCGAACCATGGCAGTATTGTGAGATGCACCATGTGGGTTATCAAGAATAGAATGCCAGCCCATCAGACTGTACCTTAACAAAGGCATACCTGCACACATTCTGAACCTATACAGAGTCACCAATTTAGCTAACATGCATGGGCCTGACGTGTGAGAGGAAAATCACAAAGACATAGTGAGATTCTGTAAAGTTCACACAGTTTTTGCCTAGAATTAGATTTGGGCCTAGTCTTCTCAAAATGTGAACAACAAAAGGACTTCAGTTTGATTTTGAAGATCTAAGGTAGTGGAAAAGCTTGATCAAGATTCATACCAAGACCATCAGGCACCATATATACAGTAAGATCTACAAAAACTGTCCATGGATTCTGAAGAGGTTATATAAGTTTTTATGGACACGGCACTGATAAGTCAGGGGCCAGGGAAGCAAACAGCAGTAACAACACCCTCTCATTTATATGCTTAGATCTCACCAGAGCCCTACACTACAGGGTACAGTCAGAAGTAATTAATCTTGCGATGACACACATGGATTTGCTGAAGATTAAATTTTACTAATAAATAGCAGAGGTTTGGGGAGGTCATCATGGCAGAATGCACACTATCTATAGTCTTGTTTGTGACTGCCACAAACCTACTGCTAGAGAATGGTAGAATACAGTGTAGACAGCCAAAAGCAGAAGATGGCACAAGACACCCAGCCTGTGGAGCTTTTATGGATGATGTAACAGTGGTCACTCCATCAAACCAAGGAACACAGTAGGTCTTAAACTCATTAGAGAAGATGGCTATATGGGCATGGATGCAGTTCAAGTTAGCAAAACCTAGGAATCTTAGTATCCTGAAAGTAAAGCTGACAAAGCACATGTATTCAAAGAGCCAAGATTTTATCTATTCAAGATCAGGAAATCCAATGCCTCGGGAAAACGTTTTGACAGCACATAAGGGACTATGATAACCTCAAAAAATAGGAAGCATCATATAAGCAACTGGCTCAAGACAACTGACAACAGCCAATTGCTCTGGAAGGTTTAAGTTGTGGTGCTTCCAGTATGGAATTATACGCAGACTACATAAGCCATTCCTGTTGTATGACTTCCCTATGCCACACGTAGAAGCAGTGAAAAGACTGTGCATCAAGTTCTTGTGAAGATGGTTGGGTGCTTCCCCAGTATGTAGCACAGTTAGTTTCTACATCAAGACCTCCAAACTCATGTTACCAGTTTCTTACATCAGTGTTGTAAGAATTTAAAATAACCGAGGCAAGAGTAGTCAGTACACTGATACTGTTGGAGGATGAGAAAGTCTGGCAAGCCAGCAAGTCCATTACATGTGGCAGGAAGTAGAAACCCCAGGAGACAATGACAGAAGTGGAAGAATTCTGGAAACATCAAGAGATTGTTGGGATAATCAGTCAAGGTTGACTGAGACTTTATAATTACAACACTAAAAGATGGAGCAAGGCAACTGCCAAAGAGAAATGAGAACTTGTGGTGCAGAGGATTCGAGAAGCAGTAGAAGAATATCGCTGCACAAAAGCAGTAGTGCTCTGAAGCTGGGGACAGGATGTAGTGGAACCACGCACTTGAGCGTCTGCTGTCCTGAAAGGAACTGGTTGACCTTTCTCCTTCATACTGTGGCTGACCTCTTGCCAACATCAAACAACCTAATGATTTACTTAAAGGAGGACGATACTGCACCTCTTCTAAGCTGTTTGGTGCATCCATTTGCACCCTAAACTATATTCTGACAGGATGTCCCAAAGTACTACAAGTGGAGGCATGGAAAGGTCCTTACAGGAATATGGGTGAATCAACAGAGGGTCAAAACCAATAAACAAAGTTTCTAAACGATGTACATAAGGCTACTAGGGAAAGAACAACTGCCAAGAATCACACTTCCTTTTTGCAACAAGTTTCAGGTTGAAATGCAGGCAGACCTAGGAAAGAAGCTTGTCTTTCCAGAAGAGGTGGCAGTAATCTTCACTATGATGAGATTTGATCCTGCTGTCTCCAATCACAAAAACCATCATGGTGGCTCAATTCATTGTGCGCTGGGAGGAGAGATCAGGCATATCCCATCAGTTAAAAAAACCCAAGTATCAGGACTTGATCAATGAAGCTCTTGTCAGAGGATAGCGTGCAGGGTTGCTCCCCACTGAAGTTGGCTGCCATGGATTCCCAGCAACATCAGTGTGCTATTTCGTACACATGGTTGGGTGGAACATAAACAGTTGAAGGAAGCAACCAAGAAGATTGCCAGAGAGACTGCCATCTGAGACCATCTTAAGATGGTCATTGCTGACGAGATGTGTATTTGGAATTCTTTTGCGGGCGAAGGCTAACTTTGCCTTAACTGCCCCACTCAGATGAGGTGTGAAGGTCAAGGAGGGAAAATACTTGGGACAATGAGAGACCTGCTGGGTTTGTGAAAGGGATTACAAATCTTATATTGCCATATAAAGTAGGTCCTGCAGTTTTCTGTTTGCAGTTTATAATCTTTCATGTTTACTTCACTAATGTGCAAGTTATATATCCAAAATTAATATAAATAGATTGTTGAATGAAGAGGGATCTCTTTTCCAAGTGTCCAGTAGCTAAGAGAGAGTTGTATTTACAGTAAGTTTCCATTTCAATTACAGAAAGACTCCTTTCAAGTGTTCGTTTTTTTACCAACAGCAATGGAGCTAAGCTCTTTACAGAAGTGTCTGTGAATTTGCAAATGAAATGAGATGGAAATCATTTTTGAGGAAAATCTAATAAATAGCTATTGCTCCTGCGGTGGGTTGGCACCCTGCCCGGGATTGGTTCCTGCCTTGTGCCCTGTGTTGGCTGGGATTGGCTCCAGCAGACCCCCGTGACCCTGTGTTCGGATTCAGCGGGTTGGAAAATGGATGGATGGATAGCTATTGCTCTCCCCTAAATTCTCATCTGAAATAAGCACCTGGTTACATGTTTTCATCTCTGTTGGCAGAGTGCACCATGACATTTTTCAGTTTCTCAAAACACAGAATGTTATTAAATCATTATCACAAGCTCAAGGTTAGTTTCTTGTGGGACACAAAGGCTGCATTTCTAACTAAGCAAAAAATCTCTGAATCCTGCATTGACTTTCAGCTTTCTCAGAATACACTGCAGTCCAGTTCAGCATGACAAGTCTTTCATGCTTAAGGCCTATTACCTGAAATCTGTTAGATGCATTCAGTGGTCAGTGCATGATTACAATACAAATAAAAACTTCAATATACACAATCCAGTGAGACCTGAACACTCATGGCCTCACACATTGAGCAATCCAAGCACACAGCACTTATTATACTGTTCATAAAATGAAACCAAATTAAAAAAAAAAAACAAATGTAGGCATAAACACCCAAAAACTACTTTTCTGTTGTTTAGCCTACCACTATATGAAATTAATATTGCTACTAAAGTAAATATTAATGAACTACTGTACTGTCCATTTAATGTTTATCCAGCAAAATACTTCAGCCTAGATAAAGTAAAACTATACTAAGACTTCTATTGGCTGAACGTGGTATTGCTAGGTTACAACATATATATTGTGATGAATGGCCGGGGACATTGCCCCACCGGGAGGCCTGGAGAAGCATGGACCAGGATAGGGGAAATTCCTTCCCTAGGACATAAGAGGGCAGCCATCCAGGATTGTGTGGGAACCACAGAACTGGAAGGCTCAACGCTGTGAGGATCCATGGCCATCACCAGGGGGCGCCCGAAAGACTAAGGAGCCTTGGACCGCAGCACTTCCACCACACCAGGAAGTGCTGCAGGGAGATCATAAGGGAGCACCTGGAGCACATCTGGGTGCATTATAAAAGGGGCCACCTCACTCCATTTAAGGAGACGGAGTCAGGAGGCAGAGGACGGAGCTTGCGAAGGGAGGAGTGGAAGTGGCAGAAGGAAGTCCAAAGGAAAGAGATTGACCTATTATTGGTGATTAGTGCACTGTTATTGTGTTGTGCAGAGCAGAAAGAATTAAAATGTGGGTGTTTTTGGGACATTCTGTGTCTGCCTGTTTGTGCCCAGGTCCGAATATTGCACAATATACAAAGGCAAATTTTAAAACATGGAGCTAACCATTAGAAGAATTTAACTTGATGAGCCTGGTACTTAATCTCTGCAATAGTGATGGAATCAAAATTGCAGTATATTTCTATACATGAAAACTAGCAATTTTTATTCAGTTAATTTTTATAATGTACATTTTTATTATGTAAAACACAGGCAGAGAAAATATACACATATATAAAAAATGTTTTTTAGACTCTATTGGTGTTGCAAGCTTGTCTGAATGGGTGGCCTGACCTCTGCAGACCGGTGGCACAGACTGTGCTTCACTGTAATTTTATTAATAGGTTTAAAACATTTTCTGCAAAATAAGTTATAAACCATTATGCATTTTTGTTCCATTAACAGACATTTTAGTGCAAGTTCCAACTTCTATCCAAATCTGAATTATGACTGTCTACAGAAATGGAACCCGAGACCCGAAAGAAATAAAATACACAAGGGAGGTAAATTCAAAAGAGGATTATAACAGTATGAAAGAAACAGAAGGAAAACAAAACACTTGAACAATTTTCTATCCAGTATCACTGTTCAAGCTTCACCTTCAACATTTACATTTACTGTATTTGCTTAGGACACACTTTTATGTGAAGAAACTTCAAAAAGAGGTCAACATAATTGAGTAAACATCAGTCTTGGGACTTTGTGAACAAATATTACAGAACAAGGGCATAAAATGGATTCCTACAAGTGAAAAGCTCAAAACAAAATATAAATTAGTTGCAACTTTGAGATTTACACACCCTACTAGTAATCACTTACTGTAGATATTCACCAAATAAGTGAGTCTTTAAACACTTCTTGGACATGCGGAGGGAGACAGATGGGCAGCTAATTTCACCAGCTAGAAGTTACAAATAAAAAGAGTCTGGACTGAGATTTGATACCATGCAGAGGTGGCATCATTAGAAGCCATTCATCAGGACATCAAAGTGGTTGAGAAGGAGGATAAGACCTCACAAGTATCTTCATATAATGTACATAGGTGCAGACCCACTGACTAATCTGTAGTCCAGCATCCAGGATTTGAATTTGAATTGTGCCACTAGAGAAAACCAGTGCAGTGATCTAAAGAAAGGATTGACATGTGTCTGCCTTAGCTGGTTGAACACCAGATGTGCCATTGCATTTTAAATAATCTACAATGGCTTGGTGACACATGCTGGTGCTCCTGCCAACAACGAGTTGTAGTAGTCCAGTCATGACAAAACCACAGCCTGGAGCAGGATTTGTGCTGCATACTCTGTGGGTATTGTATAGAGTGTATCCGCAAGACTGACAGACTATAGCAACATGGTCCTTGAAGGATAGCTGGTCATCAGTCACCACCCTAGGTTGCATACTGACTTGGAAGGTTTTAGTGATAATGAAACAAGCTAAACAGAGGTGGGGTGCTGTATATATGGATGAGCTGGGATAACAAAAGGTCTGTCTTTGACACAAGAAGGTCCATCTTACAAATAAACAATGTGGAAGGACAATAAACAAAACAAATAGTAAAAATTATAGATTAAAAAAAACCTCAAATGTGCAGGTAGGGATAACAAACAAAAGAAACATGGCAAAACACAAAACCAAAGTTGTTGTCAAGAAAAAGGTCATAACCAGAAAATCCCGCTGGTATGTTGTGTTCATTACCCCTAACTGCCATAGACAAAGTCATATTTAGAGAACAGAACCAAAGCTAGGACAACAACAGATAAATATTGACAATATAATATAATATAGTTAAATAATATAAAATATAATTTATTATTTTTTGGGCTATGGTGACATAGTTTGGCCCTGTTACATGACAGGCAATAGGCAAAACAACTGTAAATAATATGACCACATCGTCATTACAGGAAAATCTTTTTTAGAATCCAAAAAAACATAATGGATACATTCAAAAAGAAGTTCTAGGCATTCAGAAAAAAAGATTTGTTGCACTAGCATCACCTCTTTTCTGACTATTTCTCTTTTTATTTAATCCTAGTCTCTCTTTTGATCCTGACAGTTGAACTTTTGCCACAAACTACAGACTCAAGGTGCACCTATCCATGAAACAGCTTTAAATTCCATCCTGGTATTACTTTCTCTAAACTCCTTAATTACATCTGGGCTCAGTACACCCATAATTTTTCTCCAGAGGCATCAGGCTGGAACTCATCAGACTGTCTCTAAGCACACTGTCACCCTTGCTGTCACCAAGTCTCTGGGGCAACCTCAATGCCCTGTGCCTTAAAGAGGCAATGAAATCCAAGTTCCAACTGTCTCGGTCCCTATTCCACACCACCTATCAATATAGAGGTTCACTGAAGGTATGCTCCAGGTTCTCACCATTTAAAAGATATGTTCTGCCTTCAATCAGTCAGGAATAGTTCCAGTCCCTTGGTAATCCCATGGGTGGCATATGGTTCCCAAGAGCAATGGCACCACTGGAATGGCACCAAACAGCCTAAAGTGCTATTGGAGACCACTAGGAGAGAGAACCAAAGTCACTTTTTGGTTCTGCACTTGCCATTGTGGGCAGAGTTGTAATGTAGAGGCCATTGGTGAGTGTTGAGTCCTGCACGTTTGTCAGATGCTTTCAAAGATTTATTAGGTAGGGACATTGGTTCAAGCAAAAAAAGAAGTATGACAGGTTACCTAACAGATGAATGGGATCTCCTGACTCTGTCAGAAGAAACAGTGTTAGGTCACTCTTTTGACTTGATGATTCTATTTTTGAAAATCATAATTTTTCTGTGAAATGATGTCATCAGGGAAGATATGCTGTAGTTTAATACTGAAAACATTGGGATGTGTTTCAGCAAGACAGAGTCACAAATTGCTTTACTTCAACATAACATGGAGCTAGTTAATCTGAAGGGGATTCATGACTAGTAGTAGGAGAATGGTGACTAAGTAGCATTGCCACTCTGGGGTTCAAATACTTTCACACTATATGTCTCATGCAACATTCTTTGAGATTTCACTCCACAGACTATTCTTTTACCCCTGTTGTTCTTACATTCTGTGTTCAGATTCTGATGCATTCCTTCTTATAGGTTGGTAAACTTACTTTAATGTGTAGTTATCCATCCATCCATCCATTTCCCAACCCACTGAATCCGAACACAGGGTCACGGGGGTCTGCTGGAGCCAATCCCAGCCAACACAGGGCACAAGGCAGGAACCAATCCCGGGCAGGGTGCCAACCCACTGCAGGACACACACAAACACACCCACACACCAAGCACACACTAGGGCCAATTTAGAATCGCCAGTCTACCTAACCAGCTTGTCTTTGGACTGTGGGAGGAAACCGGAGCGCCCGGAGGAAACCCACGCAGACTTAATGTGTAGTTATCTCTCACCAAATACAGCTCTTAAGCTTTGCCAAGAATCATGTTCACAATGTTAGGTTGTAATGTTTCCTTTCTTCTCAAGCAGACACGATGGTGTCTCATTGCTGAGTAGTTTGGATCAGTAAAATTCATCAAAGCATTCTTCACAGTGAATATGTTGCATTCACCAGGGACCTTGTTTGCTGAATATTTTCCTAGACATTTGACCAAGTGGCCATCGTAATTTTTTCCCCCAATGCTCCATGATGCCTTGCAAGGCCAGTGTGACATCATAAAGCTGTAGCAGCAAATGTTGGATGGGAGTGTCCCCTAGATGCAAATTGCAGATTCTAGTAGTGGGCTAAAAAATTGGTGTAAAACTTGCAAATATATTTAAACATAAAACACACACACAGAAGGAATTGTGTTGTTGTATTTGTGTCTTAAAGGTATTTTGTGCAGACTTGTAAGTGACCTGTAAATAATACATGAGCCTACCCCTTTAATAGTATTACCCAGAGTGATGTGCAGTACATGCAAACAGGATGGAGTGAAGAATCCATGTGCATTATTTGTTAGCAGCAGCAATGAACTAGCAAAAGCATCAAGGAAAACAACAAACAAACTGTGCTTTTCAGTACATCAGAGATGAGTACCTGCTATCACATATGTGGATGACAATCCATAGTAAATGTATGCTTCCTGTCTGCAAGAGATTTAGCTGTTCTGATATTTCATTCTATTAATTTTATCTGAGAAAGGCACAATGGCACTGTGGTTAGCACTGTTGCCTTGCAGTTCAGGTCACCTTATTCACTACAATAACTGGTCCAACATAGTTGTCAGATATTTCAGTAACTAACAGGAACACTTAAAAGACTATTGCACAATTATATTTTACTCAATACTAGTGCAGTTTCTCCTTCCCCATGGTGATATGTTTGGCCAAGTTCCTGAACATTTCTGCAATTTCACCAAACTTGTGGGGTTCTCTAATCACTATTGCTGAATATTCTTATTCTTTTGCCATGACTTCTAGTTTTCTCATCCTATATTTAAATTTCTGTTGTAGTTGGCCTATTAATCTCTGTCAACATTATACTCTGTGAAGACAACTATCTAAATAAAAGTTGTGGCTGAAATTATTGTCTATGCAATAGCTACTGCAAAGCAAGCCTACATAAATAGACTGTATAAACTGAAATATAAGGAGCTTAGAATTTGGAAGCATAGGCTGATTACAGAAGAAGTATCGCTCTACTTCCAGATAATAAATAAACAAATAACTCTGCCTTAGTACTAGATCATGTTGCAGTATTTCTCTCTACTTTGAATTCTTTACATAATAATCAATACATCTGTCAGTTTAACACATTTAGAACCACGTCACTCACATCTGCACACAAATGTTTCCCCTGAGTAATTTCTGTAGAACCATACACTGATACATCTCATAAAACCTTGGGTTAATCTTTCTGTTTAGCTGCATACAAATGAAGATATTCAAGCCAACCTACTGATTGTACTCTCAGAATGATAAATGAACCTCCAAAAATCATTAAGCGGGTAAGAATGGTTTCTCATTGACCTAAAAAAGATTGATATTTACATCCATTATTGGGAAAAACAAGGCGTTTTGCAGCTTGTGCCTTATAATTTGCCTTGATTTATCTACATGTAAAGTTCTATTCTTTGAAACTATATTCATTGTTTGCTAAATATTAAATTTGTTTGAAACAGTGCATAAAATAAAATGCAAGATTACAATCACACAACCAACATGTAATAAGGTACAAAAACACCATATAATATACAGTCCATAAGTATTTGGACAGTGACACAATTTTCATAATTTTGGCTCTGCACTCCACGTGTGGATTTTCAGCTTTAATTTAAGGGGTTTACCAAAAATATCATGTTAGCCATTTAGGAATGACAGACATTTTTCTCCATAGTCCCCCATTTTCAAGGGCTCCAATAGCTAGGTGGGATCAGTTCCCTCATTATTTCATTAACTATTAAGCAGGCAAAAGTTTTGGAATTGATTCTAAGTGTGGAATTTACATTTGGAACCTGTCACTGTGAACTCTCAGGAGTTGTCCATTCAAGTAAAAACAATACATCACTGGGCTAAGAAAACCAAACAAACCGTTCACATAGATGACGGAAACATGAGGAGTAGTCAAATCAACCATTTGGTACATTCGTAAAAAGAAGGAACACACTGGTGAGCTCAGCAACACCAGAAGGTCTAGAAAACCACAAAAGACAACTGTGTTGGACGATTGCAGAATTCTATCTTTGAACCTCTTCAAAACATTTAGCCAAACCAAGCACACTCTCCGTGAGGAAAACATATCATTGCCAAAGTCTACAATAAAGAGAACACTTCATGAAAATAAAGGCAGAGTATTTACCACAAGGTGCAAACCACTGGTAATCCTCAAACATAGGAAGGACAGATTAGATTTTTCCAGAAATTATTTTATAAAAGCATGTCCAGTTTTGGAACAATTTTCTTTGGTTAAAGGAAACTAAGCTCAATATATACCAGAATGTTGGAAGGAAGACACGGCTTATAATCCAACGAATACCACAGCATCTATGAAACATGGTGGAGGCAGTTTAATGGCATGATCATTCATGGCTGAAAATGGAGGTCAGTGTTTATTGATGATGTGACTGCTGGCAGAAGTAGCAGGATGAATTCTGAACTGTATAGGGCTATACTATCTGCTCACATTCGGCCAAATGCTGCAAAACTAATAGGAAAATGCTTCACAGTACAGATGGACAATGAGCCAAAACCTATTGCAAAATCAAAACAAGTCCTTTTCAATACAAAGCAGTGGAATATTCATCAATAGCCAAGTCAATCAACTAACCTCAACCCAACTGGGCAAGGATTTCACTTACTAAAGTCAAAAGTGATGGAAGAAAGTCCAATGAACAACTAGCAAATGAAGACAGCTGCAGTAAAGGCCTGGCAAAGCCATGGATTCCATACTTCAAGTCGTTGTTGACTGCATAGGCTATTCAACCTAATATTGAAAATGATCATTATATTTATGATTATATTTGTTTGCTCAGATGCTTTTGAGCCCCTGAAAATATGGGGACCATGTATAAAAATGTCTGTCTTTCTAAACAGCTCATGGAATATTTTGTTAAACCCTTTGAATTAATGCTGAAAGTCTATACAGTACTTCATTCATATCTTGATTGCTTTGTTTCAAATCCATTGTGGTGGTGTACAGAGCCAAAATTATGAAAATTGTGTCACTGTCCAAATACCTATGTACCTGACTGTAACTTAAAATGGGTTATTGATTTATTGGCATGTAGGAATGTGGACCAACTGAGATAAGGAAATTATACTTGCAACAGCACTAAACTACTCATTACTCATGAAAAGAGACCACTGCTTTCTCCTGACCAGAACTTCACAGACCCTACTTAGATGGACAGTCATCCAATTTTAAATCACCAAATATCTTTGGAATTAATTCACAAATTTCTCAGACATGTAATAATTTCATAGATATATTTGGTCTTAAATTGATGCTAATGTCATGGTGAAACTTTTGAGGTTATTTTCAGAAGGATACACTTCTATTATAATACTCTCTGAAAATGTTCCTATAAATGAATCTGATCCCAGGCATGTTTACTCAGGTGCGTTTTATAATAGGTTGGATTCTTTTCCTTTGTATTTCTTGACACAGAGCTTGTGTTAACTCTTTGGAAGTTTGTGTGGCCATACTTTTAAGTCTTAAGTTTTAGTATATAAAAGGGATGATTTGAATGATTGAGGTGAAGTTAAGCAACTCTGAAATGCAGTCTATACATTTCTGAAGGATTTTATTATAGTGTCCAATCACACAGCAAGTGTCTATGGCACTTTACATCATAAAAGCACATAAAAGTCAAAATTTTAAAAATTAGGTAAAACCAGAACAGGATATAAATAGATTAAATAAATGAATAAAAATACTGAAATGGAGTTAAAACCTTGTTCAGGTGAAAAGGTCTTCATATGAACATATTGTGGACTAGTGATGAACTGCAAGTCCCAGACAAGGAAATGTTGGGGCTTCAAATTGGTTGTCCCTATTTATTTCTTGAGAGTTTAATGAAAATATGGGCACCCACTGGCACAAAGGCAACAAAATAATAACAACTAAATAACCCCAGCCAGACTTAGATCAAGTTTAGGTAAGGACACAGGATCTTTGTTACTTTCGTGCTCTGCTTACAGTGTAACGCCTCCTTCTGCTTACCTCGCAACATAAATAGTGGAAAAACTAGAAGGGGCAGAGTCAGGGGCCCTTGCTGGCAGAAAAGGAGAAGACATTGTTAGCAACAGTAACCTCCCCCAACCCAGGGTGGTACCACATACCTTAGAGGAGCCCTAAGGATGATCCACAGACGCACATGAGTAACAACATCTAGACACTGCAACTGCCTAATTCTGATCAGGACTTAAGAAGATGGGCATCAGAAGATTTCACCTTTTAAAAACTTTATTCTTATCTACTGTATGTTACTACAGTATATGCAACTTTGAGTTTACCAATAATAAATTGCCATTGATTATTAAATTTGACTTTTTTCCTGTGGACATACTCTGGAACTCTGCCCCTGAGGTTCATGAACTGAATTAAATATAGCAAATGTTAAATTAAGCTGGCTAGCCACTGATGTTTTAATCTAAAACACTCAGTAACGAAATGGTGCAAATGAAATATTATTTATGTAACACATATTAAGTAACACTGAGAAAGGGACTTGCTGGTGCTTGGACACCTGCTATAATTGACCTCCAAAAATTTTTTACAATTTAATTTTAAATATGTGCATTTTCCTGATAGACATAGTTTATGTTATGCTTATAAGCACACATGTAAACTTAATAAGAAGTACCTGAGGAACCAAATAATTACAATCAGGGCCGGTGCCACCATTAAGGTGATTTAGGCACTCGCCTAGGGTGCAGGTCATAAGAGGAGGAAAAACCCAGCTGCATAGGGTCGGTCGGTTGGCACACTTATAAGTGTGGCCTAGCGTGCAAAATAATGTAGCATTGGCACTGATTACAATATTACAAGGGATTACAGTAGGTCTGCGGTGGGTTGGCACCCTGCCCGGGATTGGTTCCTGCCTTGTGTCCTGTGTTGGCTGGGATTGGCTCCAGCAGACCCCCGTGACCCTGTGTTTGGATTCAGCAGGTTGGAAAATGGATGGATGGATTACAGTAGGTTGATATCACCTAGCTAGCAATGTCTAGTTTCATACAGGGCTTCAAGATGTACAGGTTTTCTACCAATTTCAGTTGGTTAGACAATAACTCCATTGGGAAAATTATCAATTAGGTGTGAATGATTGTGGGGAAAGGGGGACAGGGTAACATTCTGCACATGTGTATGAATGTCAGGTGTGTGGGTCACAAAAATGGTAAAACACAGACATAAGTAGCAGTGTGTGGAGAGAGAGGATGGTGACCACTTGTTTATTCGCCAGTCATTTTAGAATTTAACACAAGATGCCAGGTGAATGTGGGAGATACAGTACGGAATGCTGTAAAGATTGGGGCAGAGAACAGTATGGAATGGATATGAAGCATTCCAAATGGTCTATTTGCAAGTACTGTAAATCTGAACTGAGAGAGAATTCATGTTCCCTGTGCACAGAAAGAGAAACACTAGAGAAATGCAACACATTTCTCAAACAAATGAACCCTCTTTGAAGCAAACAGTGAATTTACTAGAAATGTCACAGCTGAAGTGCCAGAATTATAAATTGCTGCTCATATTTCCTGCCATTATAGCATAACCACTGTAGATCATTCAAGGTGTCTTTTAGAGGACGTTTCTGGTAAAGAGATTAGTATCCACAGAACATAATCCACAGCACTCATTTATGATTTCTAGGGTCAGCGGTACATGATAAGCTCCTTGAAGATATAGGCAGTGAATCTTAATTTTTGATAATGGATGAAACCACAGATGTCACCATTTAAAAAATGTTGTGCATAGTAATAAGATACTACAGACGCACTCTTAGATAATTAGCACATTGGGAAGAATAATAAACATTCCTGTTGGGAATTCAGAGACTATTGCTCATACTCTGTTCAAATTGATGATAACAAGATCTACACTGAGAATTGCTTTGGCCTAGCTGGAGGTCATTGTAGATTCATGTGTGCTAAACACAAGTCTTTGCTGAATACATTTCAGGCACACAATCCCAATATCATTAGATTAGTTAAGATTAGACTTTGTTTAACCCCAAGGGGAAAAAAGTTTTACAGAAGCCCTCCCCACATAAATATATTATATATATATTTATATATACAGTATATGTATAAAATCCAGCGTCTCTCTGTCTGCCTGTCTGCATGTCTATCCGCTTTTCACGAGAGAAGTACTTAACGGATTTAGATCGGGTTTTCTTCTATAATTTGCTTTAACATTCCTGTCGCTTTTGCAACTTCTCTCATCGTGCTAAGTAAAATAGTTCGCTTGCAGGAGTGATTTATTTTTGCTAATCTGAGACAAAGGAGAGGGGAGGGGGAAGCGTGACATCAGGAGTAGGGAGTCGGACGGGGCCCTCCTCACTCATGCGCCAGCCTCTGTTCGAGCCGGTCTACCTGTCAGAACGTTTTGGAGCGTACCTTGCCTCCACTTAGCTAGCGATACCTGTTTGTTTATTTATTTTTAAAGTTTGTCCTGTTTCAGTTGTACGTGGGTGGAGCTGTGGGGGACAGCTAGTATATTGGTAAAAAAATATTTATTGATGAATTACAGCATTGTAAACATTGTCATCTTCTAAATACTCCCCCTCCCGATCTCTACACCGCTCCATATGTATCTTCCATTGATTGAAACAGGCTCTTCAAAAGGCTTGCTGTTTCTGCCTTCACTTTATCCATTGAAGAAAAATGTGTTCCCTTCAGGTCACTTTTTAGGAACAAGCAAAAATCACAGGCAGCTAAATCGGGCAAACAGGGAGGATGATCAAGGACAGGAATGTTTTTATCAGTCACAAACTGCTTTACGGAAAAAGCATTGTGTGCAGTAGCGTTGTCTTGTCTTGTCTCGCTGTTCGCTGTTTTCACCCGACATTGTCGCGGCAACTTGTGTAGCGATTGTTGTGCAAATACTAAGTGGGCTATTCACATGAAATACCTAGCTGGTCAGCGGTTTGAGAGGGCTTGTAGGAGGGGATATAGTTCTATGATTCACGTTGAGCCGACCTCCAGACGGTTTTCCAGGAAAGCCCCAAGCCCAGTCCCAGTTATTTTTGTGTCTCACCTTGTATATATATCTCTCTATTATAAAAAAAAATCCTGTGGGAGTATATGACTAGGAGATGATACGTGATCTTCATATTAAGATCACGGAAGATAGTTAAAAGAACCTTAAACATGAGACATTGTGCCAAGAGATCGGAGGATATCCTTACAGGCTTGATCAAGGTAGGTGATAACTCACCGGGGCGAGAGGCGTTACATTACACTGACATCTCCTTCTCTCCCTGAGGCACGGAGGGACCGTCCAGTGAGAGCACTTAGCACTGCCCTTTCAGGTTCACGTACCATAAAGAAGTCTGCCGCCCAGAAGAAGGCATTATTCCACAGTGAGAGCAACCACCCGACAAAGCTCTGAGGATGACCTCTTTCTCTTACGAGTGCTTAGTGTTTTGTTTTTGTGCCTGAGTGTCCTTTATTTTCCCTTTTTCCTGAGGGTGCTCTTTAAGTTGCAAAGAAAAAGACTATCATATTACATGGGACTACTTTGTTGATGTCCCAACCTTTCGCTGTTGCCTGCCTGTCATTCCTGCACCCGGCCACTATATATCAACAAACAACTGAACAACAACTCTCCTAAACACACATGAACACATCTGGCTTGTATAAAAGAAACCTGCTGCTGCCAAAAACAGGCTTGTACAGTAGGTGGCAGTAAGATGAGGTCAGACTGGGTCAAATTGTACCACGGGTTTATATTTAAAGGCATTAACATGTGAATAGAGCAGGTCCAGGTTGTAGTTTCCATGATGGAAACATGCTGAAAGACAATTGTTTATTGAAGTCACCAGAATTCAGAATGACTTATCATTAAGACGAAGGTACAGATTGAATGATTTCTGTTGCTGAGTCAGGCAAGATGATCTTACTTTGCTGGGCAATGACATGGACAAATTCAGTCTGCATTTCAGTGTACTGATCATACATTTTAGTTTTATTTTCACCATTGCACATTCACAAAAATCTTCAGTGCCCCTCTTACTTTTTCCACTCAGTCTGATGAAACCCATCCAGCATTAAAATAGTGTCAGAAATAAGAGGAGTCAGCCAGTTGTCCACAGTACCCAAAATATGACAGTACCTGAACTTGTAGTAACTCGCTATGTGACATAACAATTCAAGCAACTCATATGAAAACAATAGAACATTTCTCATTATCATGAAGTCAGACCAGGTCTGAATCCTTTCAAACTTACTTTTATCCTCACTCCTGATTTTCACCTCTTCAATCTCCAGACAAACTTTTAACTTTTACCCTCTCTCTGGATATTTACACGTTTGCCCTTTTTATTTTCGGATGAGTTGCTCTTCTGATAGAGCGTAATGGGGCTCCATAGCTGGTGGTTATTGCATTGCCACCAGGTGAATACTGGAAGGTTTAATATATCCCACTTCACATTCCTCAGAGTCTCTTATATTCTTAGGTGTTATAGACGTAGGCAGCCACCTTTCTTGCTCACTGTGTGTTATTTCTCAAGTTCTCAGCTTGTCTGAGAGGCAGATGAGAATGGCTGCTGCACAGGTCTGCACTGACAGCAGTATCTCTTCAGTTTAGTTTAAAAGTACATTACAAATGTATGGTAACAAGCCAAAGGCAGAATCTTAACATTACAAAATAATAACATTAATTAATTGCATTAAAAAATTAATATTTCTACATTTAAAAAGAGAGAAAGAGAGCTTTTGTACAGGCCACATGGAGCAGTGCCCCGAGTTAGACACTGTTGTCTATTTTAAATGTGTCTGCCATTCATTACAAATATGTGTTTATAAAGCTGTCATTGTCCTTCCCCAAAATATTGAGTATATGGTGTCACATACAGTGGTGTGAAAAACTATTTGCCCCCTTCCTGGTTTCTTATTCTTTTGCATGTTTGTCACACAAAATGTTTCTAATCATCAAACACATTTAACCATTAGTCAAATATAACACAAGTAAACACAAAATGCAGTTTTTAAATGATGGTTTTTATTATTTAGGGAGAAAAAAAATCCAAACCTACATGGCCCTGTGTGAAAAAGTAATTGCCCCCTTGTTAAAAAATAACCTAACTGTGGTGTATCACACCTGAGTTCAATTTCCATAGCCACCCCCAGGCCTGATTACTGCCACACCTGTTTCAATCAAGAAATCACTTAAATAGGAGCTGCCTGACACAGAGAAGTAGACCAAAAGCACCTCAAAAGCTAGACATCATGCCAAGATCCAAAGAAATTCAGGAACAAATGAGAACAGAAGTAATTGAGATCTATCAGTCTGGTAAAGGTTATAAAGCCATTTCTAAAGCTTTGGGACTCCAGCGAACCACAGTGAGAGCCATTATCCACAAATGGCAAAAACATAGAACAGTGGTGAACCTTCCCAGGAGTGGCCGGCCGACCAAAATTACCCCAAGAGCACAGAGACGACTCATCCGAGAGGTCACCAAAGACCCCAGGACAACGTCTAAAGAACTGCAGGCCTCACTTGCCTCAATTAAGGTCAGTGTTCACGACTCCACCATAAGAAAGAGACTGGGCAAAAACGGCCTGCATGGCAGATGTCCAAGACGCAAACCACTGTTAAGCAAAAAGAACATTAGGGCTCGTCTCAATTTTGCTAAGAAACATCTCAATGATTGCCAAGACTTTTGGGAAAATACCTTGTGGACTGAGGAGTCAAAAGTTGAACTTTTTGGAAGGCAAATGTCCCGTTACATCTGGCGTAAAAGGAACACAGCATTTCAGAAAAAGAACATCATACCAACAGTAAAATATGGTGGTGGTAGTGTGATGGTCTGGGGTTGTTTTGCTGCTTCAGGACCTGGAAGGCTTGCTGTGATAGATGGAACCATGAATTCTACTGTCTACCAAAAAATCCTGAAGGAGAATGTCCGGCCATCTGTTCGTCAACTCAAGCTGAAGCGATCTTGGGTGCTGCAACAGGACAATGTCCCAAAACACACCAGCAAATCCACCTCTGAATGGCTGAAGAAAAACAAAATGAAGACTTTGGAGTGGCCTAGTCAAAGTCCTGACCTGAATCCAATTGAGATGCTATGGCATGAACCTAAAAAGGTGGTTCATGCTAGAAAACCCTCAAATAAAGCTGAATTACAACAATTTTGCAAAGATGAGTGGGCCAAAATTCCTCCAGAGCGCTGTAAAAGACTCATTGCAAGTTATTGCAAACGCTTGATTGCAGTTATTGCTGCTAAGGGTGGCCCAACCAGTTATTAGGTTCAGGGGGCAATTACTTTTTCACACAGGGCCATGTAGGTTTGGATTTTTTTTTCTCCCTAAATAATAAAAACCACCATTTACAAACTGCATTTTGTGTTTACTTGTGTTATATTTGACTAATGGTTAAATGTGTTTGATGATCAGAAACATTTTGTGTGACAAACATGCAAAAGAATAAGAAATCAGGAAGGGGGCAAATAGTTTTTCACACCACTGTACATACTCATGGTTTTCCAGTGACACCCAATGACAACAAAAAGTCAAGAAATAAATTCAATCATAAATAATTAGGAAACACCTCTGAAACACCAGATGGCTAGCCATGAATGAATATGTAAACCATGTACTTATGATGAGCTGTATTTCCACATCATAAAAGATAATGAGAGAAACTATGCTGCAGAGTGACAATTCCAACTTCGTCTACTTCAAATTTCTTCAGCCAGTTTTGCCCTGGGTTAAATAGAGTTAATAAACTTTTTCATCTGGACAAAATAAACCCCGTGACACTCCTGACTGAAGTGGTGACTTTCTGATGCTCACGTTTGCATTGAGTGATGCTGCACATCATTGTTAGACTTAACCAGTAGCATACTTTTACCCAACAAAGCAGGTGATTTGGGGGTTCAGTTTCCTCCTTTTTTAATTAAGCGAAAGGACTTACTGAACAGGTGATTAAGGACATGAAAACCTGATGCAGACACAACATGTTGGAGTTAGGTAAGAACATCAAGAAAACAGTTTCAGATAATATGAAATTACTTGAAGCCCTTACCCAAACATTATGGTTAGTGCAAACAAGTCATGACTGGATGATCTAGTAATCTTTCCTCAGTCAACAGGAGATTTAGGAAAGGCAAAGCAACAATGGAGATGGATTCACATCCTTGAATGGACTAACAAAGAGGACAGCAAAATTGTGGATTTCTGGGTAGAGGTGGCAAGGCACACTGATGCAGCAGATGAAAAAGATTAGGAAGAACTAGCTGGTTTTGCCCTCTCAGTCCTGGCCTTACCATTCAGTACTGCTAATGTGTGGTGCTCTTTCTCCCAGGTTACACTCAGGAAAAGTAAAGCTCAAAGAAGTCTTTAGAACATATAATGTGTGTGTGAGCATACATGCAAAGAAGCAACACATGCTGTCACCAATTCAAGCCATCTCAAAGGATGAATTCACTGTTCACAGCTGAAATCTTCTCAGCTCATGCTGAGGTAGAAAAGGAAGAAAGCAACATTCTTTAAAACAAGTAAACAATAAAGTAAATAGTTTAGCTTTGTTGTTATTGATAAACATAAGAGCAGAGTAAAACACAAAAAGGAGCACAAGAAAAAAAAAGAATAAAGGGTAGGAAAATACAATGTGCCAGCAACTAACTATATTTTGGATTATTAAAAAAAGGAAATCCAGGAAAACCATTTCTTTTGTCTTCTTGCAATGTCAAATGATAAAATGTATAATATTATTATTTAATATATACTATTATATTTACGGTGGGCTGGCGCCCTGCCCGGGGTTTGTTCATGCCTTGCACCACTGTGCTGGCTGGGATTGGCTCCAGCACACCCCCGTGACCCTGTGTTAAGATATAGCGGGTTGGATAATGACTGACTGACTGACTGACATACTATTATATAATACTTTCAATATATACTCGTATAAATAACATACTGTAGTAATGATAGCATATTATATAATAAATGTGTGTGTACGATGAGCACATTGGTGAAATTAAATGACAAATTAATTCTATTTGCAGGTTATTGCACCATTCCATTTAGTAGTTGTATTTTCAAAACAAAATGTATTAAGTGTACAGAATAGAGTGAAATTCTTTCTTGCGTGTTCAAACAAATCATATGAGAACAACAGTAAAATTATTGTTAAATGAATTCTGCATGTATTAAATCTGGTGGGGTTCATGTACCTCCACAATGTACAATTTAATGAAGTGTACAATAGATCTTGTTTTCTTCCACTGTCAATTTTTCTCATAGCAAATATGTTATGGTTTTTAACATTATTAGGCAGTTTTGATCTGTCTTTGGGCACTAAATTTTGGCAGGACCTGATAAACCTGATTTCATATACTACAGTGTTGAAATCAACCATTTTCTGCTTCTATCTAAAGGGCCTTGGACTTCAAATTCTACTACAGAAGATGAATCTGTGATGATGTTGGCTCAAAATTCCATTGAAGAAAGTGACAGCTAACCAGGAGTGTCAGGAAATGATCAAGAGGCATAGTAATGAGAGGAGAATCAGGAATTTGAAGCTAACTCAGGCATGTCCAGTGATGAAACTAATGTTGGTCACTATCCAGATGAAGGCTTGCATTGTCCAGTGTTCCAGAAACACCTAGCAGTAAAGTGTGGTCCCAAGGAACTGAGCTTTTTTTCTGTTGGTTTGATCAGTTTTCTTCCCTTGGATGGGGAATTCTGTGATCAAATAGGTGGTATTTTGTTTTGCATGTAGGCAGGTTTTATTAAGTAGTTGCATATATTATGTATAATCTGCATTTTCTTCAATTAGATTCCATATCTGGTGTAAAGTTTAATGCACTTTCGATCTATTTGCTTTGCTCCAAATCAGAAGATAATAAGTTGCTTTGTTTAAATCTCTTGGTAGTTTGGTTGCATTTCACAGATCCAGGGGTGGACTTAGAAGTCTTTAACCATTTTTTGAAAGGAACCATGGAAAAACCATCATGTAATGACAAAGCTCAGGAGTTGTCTAAACTTGACTAGGCACTACAGAAGAACAAAAAGTAGCATAAGAGTATGAATTGGATATATGGACAACAGCAAAACCAAGGAAACAGCATCTGAGATTATGAGTGATGTAAACAGAGGGATAGAGTAAGCAGTGTGAAAGTTTAGAATTATACTTGAAAGCCACCAAACAACAGTATGCCATGTCAAATATTAAAAACAAAGAGAGTCTATTCTCCTTTATGTTTCAAGAGAGAGAATGAAGGGTGGGATGAGAAAGGGAATATTTAAAAACATTATTCTATTACTTTCACAATATGTGGTATTTTTAGTTGCTAAGATAAAACTAAAAAAATATGAAAACAGAAGTAAAATTAATATAATCAAATTAAAAATAAAAACACATCAGTTGCTTGTTTTTTCATCAGTTTTCAGACTTTGTGGATTTTTGTCCAGTGTGGTTAAGCAGTAGAACAACAGTCTCAAACTCAAAAGAATTTTTGGAATGCCATTTGGGTCACCCCTTTATTCATTGCCAGAGAAATGAAAAGCTTTTTGTAAAGAAAACAAACTTGTGCATCCTCGCACTAATCTCCGCTCGGGGGTTTCACATAAACTAAAAAAAAAACATTTCACTTCTTAGTGTGTTGTCTTGTGGCTTCCACTGGCCTGGTAAGACACCGCTTCCAGGGACCCCCTCACTGGGTGGCTTCTCCATACTGTGAGGTAAAAAGATAAAGAAGATAAAGTTAGCAGTAGTTCCCTCTCTCATCTTGGTGAGCTATTTCACGCGAGGGCAGTCTCTCCAGGATGGGAAGTCGACACTGTTGGGTCCACGGCTCCTCCCTGAAACGATATAAAAGAGAGGCATGGTGAGGTGCTGCCCCAATGCCATCCCATGCCGTCCACTGCCATTTTAAATGGACATCACCTCCAGACATGGCTCAGATTTTGGCATTCATAACAGTGTCGCCCCTGTCTTGCTCCTAAGTCCTGTAGGCCTGAAAGCAGGATGGGAAACCTCCCTTCACCTCACACCCAGCCGAGGTCGGCATTTCTCTCTGCAAGCCCTTCACTGCCAAACAGCGGATGGGCTCACGCTGCACACTGTCAGGAGACTCTGTCTTCCTTTTCCGGGTCCTCCTCTTGCTCTGCGGTTCAACGACAGTCTGGGTCTCCCAATGGGATAAAAAGAGGCCATGTGCCATCTGCGCCCATGTGGATGTCTGTGAGACTGCTTCTGGCACTTGGGGTGGAGCACTCTGGCAGCCGGCACGTACCAGCCAGCTCCTCGCATGCACCTTTGCCAGTGCCGACCCCACCGCGCAATTGGTCGTCTCAATTGCGTCCACTGTCAGGGTAGTGGCTACTCCACATTCGGAACTGACTGATACTGGTGCACTTTCGCTCTGCACCCCTCTTTCAATTACAGTACAAGCATTACTTACATGTACTGCCGCATCCTTCCAGATGGAGAGTCCAGTGTAGCGCTGCTTTAGCTGCTCTTCCACCGCCTCCAGGGGCACATCAGCTCTCAGACCCAACACCTGCAATAAAGACTGTATGGGCTGGAGCACTCTCTCCAGCTCGTGTACAGCCAACATCAGGTTATTTAATTCGGCCTGCGGTGGACTCTGGCTTCCTTCATACATGTCCGCTGACTGAGAGCCACTGGGGCCATGCACTCCCTGCAGAGGTTAACCATCCCCGCCTGTACCGGTACATACCCTTCACCCTCTTACCTGACTCGTGGAGGCTTTTCAGACCCTATACCACCCCCACCTCCATCAGATCAACGCCGTCGGGTTGCGGCTCCAGGCGGTGTTCGTCCTGCCGCTGTCTTTCAGCCAACATCGGGCTCTGATCACAAATGCTCAACCTTAATCTCGCCCTGTCTTCGTCCCACAGATCGGTGGGTCCAGGCCACCGATGCAGATCAAGTATCCCGCCATCTAAGAGGTAGGCATAAGGTACAAATGCATAATAGTCCCAGGGCAGATCATCCCTGGGATCGGTGCCTACACTCAATACGGATCCCGTCTTCCGGAACTTCTTTCTCCTGAGTGGCTTCTTTCTGCGAGTTGCCAATCCTGGCTTCCTTGGCGGCGACGTATACTGAGCCGACCGCTGCAATAGGATCCCGCCTGGACCTTTTCTTCCCCATTGGCGTCGGGGCGGTGTTTCAGAGAGCCTCCTTTTTTTTTTTTTTTTTTTTTTTTAACACGGCTTCAGCACATGCTGCCAAAGACCTTGTGAGTGTGTGTACTGCTGGGTTGCTACATGTGTACACCTCACGCTGTTGTGTTGGGTTGCCACAAAACTTAAAAATTGCAGGTCCCTGCCTTCCAGATGGCCAGGTATCCTGCCGACTATGCCACTTGTGGCTGATAGAGAGCTCTATAACCCAACACACAGATGCAGAAGGCACAAGTCCAAGCACACGTGAGGTTTATTTACATATTTACAGTGTCCCAACAAGCATAAACTCACTCTTTCTTTAGTTTGCTTTATTTCTTTCTTCCTTCTTTCTCTCTCTTTCTCTTTCTTTCTTTCTTTCTTTCTTTCTTTCTTTCTTTCTTTCTTTCTTTCTTTCTTTCTTTCTTCTGTTTCTCCTCCACTCTCCTCGGCAAGCTTTGTCCTCCTCCTCCTGACTCTGGCTCACCGAAGGCTGCCACAATATTTAACGTCATTTTCCAAAGCTGATTGAATTGATTAAATCATTAAGGTTTTCACAAAGTTTTACATATGGATGTTCTTCCTAGCACTAACCCTCTGTGTTTATCTGGGCTTAGGATTTGCACCAAGTTGGGAGTCTTTGCATTGAAACAACTCATAAAGGAGCACTGAGAAAATTAGAAGTATTGTGTGATCGCAGAATTAAGGTGAAAGGTGAGGATTTTAAGACAGCGGTAAGACCAGCAATGATGTATGGAGCTGAGTCATGGATAGTAAAGGGAGCACAGGAGAAGAAGTTATATGTGGCAGAAATGACAATGTTGTGATGGATGTGTGGAGTTACAAAAATGGACAGAATAAGAAATGAGACAGTCAGAGGTACAATAAAAGTGAGATATCTATGAAACTACAGGAAAGTAGGATGTAGTTTTATGGGAATTAAATGAGGAAAGACAATAAATATATGGGCAAAAGAGTGATGGGAATGGAAGTAAAGAGGAAGAGAAAGTGAGGGAGGTCAAAGCAGAGGTGGATGGATTAAGTAAAAGAAAATCTGAAGTAAAAGGCCTTGACTGGTGAGGAGGTGCAGGACTGAGCTGTATAGAGAAGGCTGATCAGGCACATCAACCCTACTTAGAAGAAAAAGAACAAATGAAGATTTCAGTGATAGGCTTTTTAATTACATCATATTATATGCAATATAATAATAAAAGTCATCAGACCAAATGAGCACCCCATGAACTTTTTTCAGCATACAGTGTTGGATGAGTTTATGTGTTTGCCTACTTAGGCTCACTTTAATTTTTTATGAACATATTTAAATTCTGTAAGGGATCATCTGCATCTGTCTTGTGCCCTGGAGATCAGTGAACAGCAGCTTTGAAAGTTGCCCAAAGCTTTTGTTACACCACACACATTCAGAAGTGGCTTGATAGTTTACTATTCATGCAATATCAGCACTATTCTATGCTTCCTATTCACTATACCCCATAATGCTGTCACTGGCCATTACTGAAGAACTGTCACTATTATAACACAACATGTTTTTTTCACATGCTTTACATTCTGACAACCCATATTCAGTCTTTAATGCTGCTTTAAATGGTGCCTAACAGCTGCCCTCCATCACTACATTCAGTTCACCGGAGACACATAAATTCAGGAATAAAATAAAGGAGTTAAAGAGGACTGGTTCGGCCATTCTGGTATCAGGAATATTTATTTAAAAAAAGAAAAAAAAATTTTTTCATACACCTTGGTTAATTTCCAGGCCCCTATAGCTCATGGGACCCTTGGCTGCAGCCGAGGTTTACCTGTACAGAAGTCCAGCAATGCAAACTGCACACATTCAGGTGAACCAGAAGTAACAATAAACTCCCCATGGCCATATTGTAGACTTTAATTATTGGGCAGAAACCATTTTATTTTCTGGGAAAAATCATGAAGCAGGGTTGACAAGAGCTGTGCTTGTGCTCCACTGCGTTTGCAATAGCTATGTCTTTTATTTACCAAATACAGCTCTGCGAGCAGAATGCTGATTATCTGTTAACTACTGTAGATGAGGACAAGAAAAGGATGCCATACTTTGTTTGCAGCAGAAAAGACACATTTAATTTAGGCAGCTGAACAGAAGAAAGCAAGAACAGGTGAGGGCATGCAGTGATGTACTTCAGTTCTGAGCAGACAGTGGGTGTATGAGGTGCATGTAATTTCACTGTATATTTGTGTATATTTACTCTACAGCAACTTGTTATAGGAACATCACCTCAATTTAGTTTATCTCAAATCACATATCTATAGTCGTTAAGCTTGTATATATGTGTTGATAATTTTTAGTTTTGAATTTTGGATTAATATTTACTACACAGTATCAAATTTAATGTTTAATCCAATTTTAATCTTGACAGAAATGCAATTGCATTGAGAGGGTGCCTACCACCAATCATCACTCTTGGTGCAGTTTAGGAGGTTTAATCATCGGAAACACAGGGCATCTTTCTCACCAGCTCTGTATGTGGTTTGATCTACCAGATCACCAGTGAATGAAGACTTTTTTTTAACATGGTCAGCTGCCTTCAAATCGTGAGAGACAGAAAAGAGGCCCCAAGGCTGAAGCAGATGCTAGGATTGATCAGATTGACTGGAACTTGTGTGAGGTGCTCTGTGAAAACTAGTATTTATTTCTGTATTTATTTTTAGTTAAGTCAAGTTTATTTTATTTATAGAGAAGTTAACAGAAGTTAACCGAAGTGTTGTACAGCTTCCATAAATACACCAATACAAACAGAATATATATAGAGTATATATATATATATATATATATATATATATATATATATATATATATATATATATATATATATATTGTAATAAAGACACAAAGTCGCATAAAGGTTTGGGGTTTACAGATTTTGTAAAAACAAATAATACGGTCAGTGATATGACTTCCTTTCATTACAACAGACAACTATGCATATGGTGAAGGGACCATTTATGGGGTGGGACCGGAAACTGATGAATGGAATGCTGGGAAGGAACCGAGGTGCTGTATGGGAAACATGACGTCATCAGGAGGGGACCAGAGGAAGGGATGGAATGCGTAAGTGGTAGCACGTGGTTTAGGGAATCCGGGCAAAGTTATGGCACTGTTGTTTCTGTCTTTCGGTGGAAATAAAAAAAAGAAAGGTTAGTACCCCACCTTTGTCCCTTGGCACATAATTTTTCTCGGGTCTTTACGCGGCTCCCTATGCGCGCGTGTGTGACAATATATATATATATATATATATATATATATATATTCATCCATCCATCCATTATCCTTCCTGCTATATCCTAACTACAGGGTCACGGGGTCTGCTGGAGCCAATCCCAGCCAACACAGGGTGCATGGCAGGAAACAAACCCCAGGCAGGGCGTCAGCCCACCGCAGATATATATATTTATATATACAATAAATAAATACACCAAAAATAAATACTAACATTCAAGTTTAAAAAGCTAAGGAAAAAAGATTTTTAGGCAGGATTTAAAAGTGACCAAAGTTGGTGCTGACCTAATATAAAAAGGTAGACTATTGCAAAGCTTAGGTGCCACTACTGGAAAAGCACCAATAATTTCTGATTAGAGGACCTCAGTGATCATGAAGACTGGTGTGATGTGATTCTGTTTTTGTGTGCCTGGCAGCAGTTTTCTTGACTAGCTGAAGACAAGCAAGGGATGACTGAATAACTCCAATGTATAATGAGTTGCAATAGTCAAGCAGAGAAGAGACAAATGCATAAATTAGCATTTCAAACTCAAGTACAGAAAGAAAGTGCTTGACCTTAGCCAATACCCTAAGCTGATAGAAACAGGCTTTAACAATAGAGTTATTTTTTTTATCAAATTTGAGGGCATTATCAAAAATCACACCAAAAAATATTTCCCATAATACTAAGTATTTTCTGCATTTAGATTGGTCTCGTATCAAAACCAGTCACAGGGGATGCACAAACCAGTGTGTTTCTTCGTGCCGGTCCCAAGCCTGGATTAACGGAGAGGCTTACATCAGGAAGGGCATCCAGTATAAAATTTTGTCAAATCAATATGCAGACTACAATACAAATTTCAATACCGGATTGGTTGAGCCCAGGGTTAACAACGACCGCCACCAGTACTGTTAGCCAACAGGGTGCTGGTGGAAATTGGGCTACTATTAGCCGAAGAAGAAGAAGGAGAAGAAGGGAGGGAGACGTGTCCGGAGGCAGGAGGAGAGGAGGAAAGTAAAGAGAGTGGAACTGAGGGTAGGGACTTTGAATGTTGGCAGTATGACTGGTAAGGGGAGAGAGTTACCGGATATGATGGAGAGAAGGAAGGTTGATATATTGTGCGTGCAAGAGACTAAATGGAAGGGGAGTAAGGCCAAGTGGATCTGAGGTGGATTCAAATTGTTCTATCATGGTGTGGATGGGAGGAGAAATGGGGTAGGGGTTATTCTGAAGGAAAAGTATGTCAAGAGTGTTTTGGAGGTGAAAAGAGTGTCAAATAGAGTGAAGATTATGGAGCTGGAAATTGGAGGCATGATGATGAATGTTGCAATGGCGGTGAAAGAAGATATTTGGAGTGAGATTGATGAAGTGATGAACAGTGTACACAAGGGAAAGAAAGTGATGATTGGAGCGGATTTCAATGGACATGTTGGTGAAGGGAACAGAGGAAACGAGGAGATGATGGGTAGGTGTGGTGTCAAGGAGAGGAATGAAGGAAGTCACATGATAATGGATTTTGCCAAAAGGATGGACATGACTGTGGTGAATATGTATTTTAAGAAGAGGGAGGAAGATAGGGTTAGAGTGGAGTGGAGGAAGATGCACACAGGTAGATTAGAAGAACCAATCTGAAGGAGATTGAAGACTGCAAAGTGGTGGTAGGGGAAAGTGTAGTTAAGCAGCATAGGATGGTGGTCTGTAGGATGACATTGGAGATCAAGAAGAGAAAGGGAGTGAGGGCAGAGCCAAGGATCAAATGGTGGAATTTGAAAAAGGAAGACTGCAGGGTTGAATTTAGAGAGAAGGTGAGACAGGCACTGGGTGTTAGTGAAGAGTTACCAGACAGTTGGGAAACTACAGCAGAAATAGTAAGGGTGACAGCAAGAAGGGTGCTTGGCATGACATCTGGACAGAGGAAGGAGGACAAGGAAACCTGGTGGTGGAATGGCGAATTACAGGAGAGTATACAGAGGAAGAGAATGGCAAAGAAGAAGTGGGATAGTTAGAGAGATGCAGAAAGTAGACAAGAGTACAAGGAGATAAGGCACAAGGTGAAGAGAGAGGTGGCGAAGGCTAAAGAAAAGGCATATGATGAGTTGTATGTAAGGTTGGACACTAAGGAGGGAGAAAAGGACCTGTACCGATTGGCTAGACACAGGGACCAAGCTTGGAAAGATGTGCAGCAGGTTAGAGTGATAAAGGAAAAAGATGGAAACATACTCACAAGCGAGGAGAATGTGTTGAGCAGATGGAAAGAGTACTTTGAGAGGCTGATAAATGAAGAGAATGAGAGAGAGAAGAGGTTCGATGATATGGAGACAGTGAATCAGGAAGTGCAACGGATTACCAAGGAGGAAGTAAGGACAGCTATAAAGAGGATGAAAAATGGAAAGGCCGTTAATCCAGTTGACATACTTGTGGAAGAATGAAGGTGTTTAGGAGAGATGGCAGTGGAGTTTTTAACCAGATTGTTTAATGGAATCTTGGAAAGTGAGAGGATGCCTGAGGAGTGGAGAAGAAGTGTACTGGTGCCAATATTTAAGAATAAGGGGCTTGTGCAGGACTGTAGTAACTACAGGGGAATAAAATTGATGAGTCACAGTATGAAGTTATGGGAAAGAGTAGTGGAAGCTAGGTTAAGAAGTGAGGTGATGATTAGTGAGCAGCAGTATGGTTTCATGCCAAGAAAGAGCACCACAGACATAATGTTTGCTCTGAGAATGTTGATGGAGAAGTATAGAGAAGGCCAGAAGGAATTGCATTGCGTCTTTGTGGACCTGGAGAAAGCATATGACAGGGTGCCTCAAGAGGAGCTGTGGTATTGTATGAAGAAGTCGGAAGTGGCAGAGAAGTATGTAAGAGTGGTACAGGATATGTATGAGGGAAGTGTAACAGTGGTAAGGTCTGCGGTAGGAGTGACAGATGCATTCAAGGTGGAGGTGGGATTATATCAGGGATCGGCTCTAAGCCCTTTCTTATTTGCAATGGTGATGGACAGGCTGACAGATGAGATTAGACAGGAGTCCCTTTGGACTATGATGTTTGCTGATGATATTGTGATCTGTAGCGATAGTAGGGAGCAGGTTGAAGAGACCCTGTAGAGGTAGAATATGCCATGTAGAGGAGAGGAATGAAGGTCAGTAGGAACAAGACAGAATACATGTGTGTACATGAGGGAGAGGTCAGTGGAATGGTGAGGATGTAAGGAATAGAGTTGGTGAAGGTGGATGAGTTTAAATACTTGGGATAAACAGTATAGAGTAATGGAGATTGTGGAAGAGAGATGTAAAAGAGTGCAGGCAGGGTGGAATGGGTGGAGAAGAGTGTCAGGAGTCATTTGTGACAGACGGGTATCAGCAAGAGTGAAAGGGAAGGTCTACGGGATGGATAGTAGTGAGACCAACTATGTTATATGGGTTGGAGATGGTGGCACTGACCAGAAAGCAGGAGACAGAGCTGGAGGTAGCAGAGTTAAAGATGCTAAGATTTGCACTGGGTGTGATGAGGATGGATTGAATTATAAATGAGTACATTAGAGGGTCAGCTCAAGTTGGACAGTTGGGAGACAAAGTCAGAGAGGGGAGATTGCGTTGGTTTGAACATGTGCAGAGGAGAGATACTGGGTATATTGGGAGAAGGATGCTAAGGATAGAGCTGCCAGGGAAGAGGAAAAGAGGAAGGCCTAAGAGAAGGTTTATGGATGTGGTGAGAGAGGACATGCAGGTGATGGGTGTAACAGAACAAGACGCAGAGGACAGTAAAATATGGAAGAAAATGATCCGCTGTGGCAACCCCTAACGGAAGCAGCCGAAAGAAGAAGAAGAAGGTCTCGTATCACATCACATTCATACCTCATGTGAACTGTTCCAACATTCACTTGATACTGCACCATGTCCACCATCTCGGTCAAGTTGCTTTGATCCACACTAGAGTGCAATTGGCGTGTTTAAATCTGTCTAAATGAACTGGATTTTTGGTGAAATCACACCAGAGTTAAAAAAGAAAAAAAAAAAAACACTTCAAATGTACAAGGTGTGAAAAAGCCTTTAGACTGCAAAATTGCAATGGAGCCATGAGATAAGTTCATTTTAAAACAAAAAAAACATGGCTCAAAAATAAGTAATATGCTAGATAAAGGGACATTCAAAGATGTGTCAAGAAAAACAGGAATACATTATTGCAGTGGTGGAGAGTTAATATACTGAACGTCAGGAGGTTACACAGCGAGGTTGCACACAGGACAAAACTTTTCTAACTATATTGAGTTACTCTATGCAAGTAGGATGTTTCACAAAACGATCTCCAAAAAGATCACACACTGTCTTACAATTGTGAAACACGCAACAACATACAGAATGTGGTCGTCAGCATCTTGGTAGATATGGTGAGTAACAGTGTGGAAATCTATAAGGCTGTTCTATTTTCAGTTATGGTAGATGAATGCAAGGGCATTAGCAAGATGAAGCAAATTTCTGTGACACAGAACATTATTTACATGTTTCTCAGGCTTGGATGCATTGGACTCTGCTGAAAAAAATCAAATTGATAGTCAGTGGTTATAACATTGACATAAATGCGTGTGTCAGTAAATGCTGTGATGGAGCATCAGTGATGTTGTGATAATAGTACACCATGATAAATAGCATACAATACTATATAGTAAAGTCTTTGTTAGGGTTGCCTGCAAGCCACATACACAGGTTTAACCTTGTTCTAATGGACTGTGTGAGCAATGTACGGCCTGCGGCTGAGTTTATTTAAACCGTAACAACTACTGAATAGAAAAAAGCAACAATAACACACACGTAAAAGCACTCAGGATATGTATGTACTGTGAGAAAAGAAGAAGAGAGAGACAAAAAGAGGTTTGGAATTCCATCCTGTATATTTTCAAGAGGACGCAAATCAAATTACTATATGACTGAGTAATCACTTGAGACTGAGTCTAAGGCTGGTCTTATTTGAGAACTGGGATTGCAATTAAGCAAGCCCCCAAGCTTTTCAGGATCTGCAGAGGAAGGAGAAAAGGCGTTAGTGAGACCCTGTCAACCCCTGGCCCTGCATACCACATTTAGTCAAGCCCATTGACTGCCTCCTATGCACATGTGTGTGACAGTACTTATAAAGTCTTTAGTCTGTAAGCAGAGTTCCTCTTGGCATTCACTGCCTAAAAACTTCGAGAAACTGCAGGTGATCCTCACAACACTGCTGGTCATTAACAGTCAAAGAGCAAGATTACTGATGTCTTTGCCACAAACCACAAATATGGGAGAACTGTCCTTCTTTAAAACAAAATGAGAAGTGATTATATTCTTTGTCATGCTTTGCTTAGATCTGTTTCATTAAATTAGTCTAAATGTGTCTATTTGTGTATGCTGTAATTGCTTACTATATAAAATGAAGTATTGAAGCAACTATGCTTTTTATTCGATTTGGTGTGGTTTATATTATGATTTGGCATTTTATAGAGGTGAGAAAATCATTTGCTTTGTTAATTTATTTGATTGTTATAACCTTGCACATAAACGAAATAATGCATATTCAGCAACTGAGTTTTTGTTATAAAGCACATGCTAGTTAAATAGTACTTAACCTCTGAGGTTACATATGAAGAAGTGACCATTGACCATAGTTATGTTGTTTTGCAAAAGATGGAAAGTCAAGTTAACTCAAGTTACAGTAACATAACTAATTCAGCTCATAAAGACAAAGTTAGTTTTTCAGACTAAAAGCAATCATTTGGAGTCAGATTAATGGTCTATGCTCCTTTCCACTCATTGGTTAGGAAATGTGGGGATGTAGTGAAGCTGGCAGAGTACAGAAAGAAAACATCTGCATCTTTCTAAACTTATAACCATTTAAATGCCTACAGGTATCTACAGGTATATAGATTAATGGAGTACAACTGGACCTTACAGGTCCCACAGATTGACACTGGAGGCAAGAAACACATATTCAGCATTATACATGCCCCAAAATGGTGGACCTCACATAACAAATCTTTGCAGGTGGTCTTTGAGTAATAATTCAATATAGTTGTTTTTAATTAAAAATACAGATACATTACCCTGGACCACAACAATTGCTTTTTAGATTTCAAAATATGTATTTTAGGGTACTGCTGTTCAGTTGCTGATTAGAAGCTCCATTCATAGCCCAAGACTCGATAAACATATTTAAAGTTTCTTTTAAATAGGTTAAACATATCAAACAACAGCAGCAAAAGCAGGAAGTACTGTTTCATTACTGTTACATGTCAGATTAGTGTCTGGCCAGTCATTGTCCAGTACAACGGATAATGGGTAGATGGAATCATCACAGTTCAGACAGACTTTGAGTAAGTGTCATCATCATCATGGGATAATGTCTGTTAGTGCAATGTGCATAGCATTCAGATGTTGACCAGTGTGATAGACATACAGTATGCAGTATATGCAAGGGAGTAAGCAAGTGTGGTTAGTGGCAGTTCTACTTGATCATCATACGAAAATATCATTTAAAAAAGTGATAATCACATGGTTATCCTTCCCATTTCTGGTAAAAAGCCACACTGCAGGTCTTTTTAATTAGCTGCAATCCGGAAATTGAATGAGTTGAACAACCTGTGACTAGGACATTGCATTAGTCAATTGTACTTGAAATGAACTGATTAGTTAAATTTCTACATCCTGCATAGAATAAACCATGCATGGAAAATATTCTCCACAGCATTACAGAGCCAGGATAACTTTATCAAGATAAGCTCACTCCAACTGAGCTGACATACATAGTATAAGTAACCTTATCTTGTTGTTTGGAAATGCTATTCTTGTGTCATGCTTCCTGGTGATTTGCATTGAAAGAAGCTCTTCTATGGAAGAATGGACTGAATACAACAAACACACACTATGAGCCAATACGTTTTTAATGCCGGTGTTTCACTGCTCCAGAGCCTAGGCTTCAAATCCCAGAATGGGCATTGTCTATGTGGAGCTTGCTTGTTCTCCTCATATCATGTTTTTTTTTTTTCTCTCCCTCATTCCAAAGAGTTTTAAATAAGGATAAGTGGTGACTGGACCTTTATCAAAGGATGTGAACTTGCACCTCATCTGGTTTTGCCCTTGCACAAGATGCTGCTGGAATGGCCTCCAGCCCTATATTAGCAACCCTTTATTGAATAAGTGGGTTCACAAGGTGAATGTGTGCCTTTTTTGCCTAGAACAGTGTTTCTCAACTCCTGTGAAGTGGCTCGCAGGCTGCCACCGGTGGGTTGTGAATCTGTATTGTTTATAATGGAAATGAGTTGTGAGTGGGTCTGCATTGTGTCATGAGCAAGTTGCTACCCTGACGACCACACTTGTTCCCAACCCACAATGCTCTGATGATTGTGCTTGAATACACTGCCCCAACCCCAACTGCCCGACAATCACGTTCAATTCACAAGGACACTTATGGTAAAAAGTGGTTTGTGACTCTAGAAAGGTTGAGAAACACTGGCCTAGAGCACAGATTTCCACTGGTTAACTGTGCTTCATTCATAGTTATAGAAAATGTCTTTGATTATATTAAGAATAATGAGTATCAGCCTCACTAGTTTTGTTTAGCACTTTTTGGTATTGATCATTATGAATGTCTATAACTGAAAGGCTGAAAGACTGACTGTAAAGTATGCTATATTTCCAGGCTCTAGAGACAATAATTCATTAACAAAATGGCTGGTGTTCTGTTTTGGGTTATTTTCCCCTCTTTATTGCATTTGCCTTCTAAATTGTACATACAGTATGGAAGAGTGAAATTTTCTTCATCCTTAAGAAATGTAGAGTTAACATTTGGTTCTTATTACATAGTCTATTTATATTAGATCTCAGCTGTAACCCTAAATGTTTAACATGTTTACAGTAAAGATTCAAAAGAGATAGACAGATGAATCTACATTTGGAAGGGTTATGATGAGCATAGTGCAGCATTCCTGGCTTCTCGTTGTCTGCAGTGAGTTACACGACTGCAGAAAATGTATTTAACTGACAAGTGGAAAGGGGCTAGAGGCTTCTTCTGTTACTCATTGACAGGAGTGTGTTAGATAATAAATCAAGCACTGAACTCAGTGGCATTAGCTAATATCAGTAAACACAACAAGCAAAAAGGCCTTTATATAAATTAAATTTGTTCATGAAACATTTGGCAGCCATCAGTGAAGTTCAAGTGCCACATGTAAAGCGAAAACTATGAATGCATTTGGCTCTTGGCATGGATTTTATTGCCTTATGACTTTCAAAGAATTGTTTTGTTTAGCATTTCATTTGGAGTACTGAACACTATTGAATTTGTATCAGTGTCTAAATTGTTGTAAAAGTGAAGAAAATCTATTATTGAAAAGACATTACTGGCATAGACCTCTAAAGTATGGATTGTACTTAATTTAAGAATAAAGAGTATTTTTAGAATAAAATGAGAATCATTCAAGTCTTTTATATAATGTTCATATTCATTCATACAATCAAAATAATTTTTTAACAGAACTATTGGCGGCAGAGCAGGACTCGGTGTGGGAAAAGATGTCAGGGCATTTGATCACTCACATGATCACTCACATCAGGACAATTTGAAGTCCTCTGAAGCTCATTTTCTTTGGGATGAGGGAAGTAAGCTAGAATTACTGCATACACAGAAAGAAGGGGCAAACTCCACATAGGAAGGAAGGATTTGAACCCAGTGTAATGCAGATATAAGCCAGCAGCACTAAAGACTGAGACAAAGGGCTGCTTACAGGCATTAAGAAGGAGTGAAAAGACTTCATTAGCATCGCTGCACAGGTAAGGAGGGTAGGTTGAATTTGTTAAATAAATTTAATGTAATCATTAAGCAGAAGTGGCTGTGTAAGTGTAGTCTTTTGTATCTTGTATCTTGCCAGTGTGAAGGGTACTTCACAGTTTTTTTAAATAGCCAACAATGCTTTTCTTTGATGTCTTTACTTGATACTTAATTGAGATCATTTTATAAAATGTAAAACGACAGAAGGATTTGTTTTGCCAGACTGCTCTTTAAAATCCTCCTGATAATGCACTGCTGGCACTTCTAAATGAAAAGTTGTTAATGATCATGATGTAAGGGACAACTGAGGACATTTTGTTCTAACAAAAACAGATTTAGTCAAAGCATTAATATTTTATTAGGGTTATTCTGATTCTTTCACACTTAGCATACAGTCATCCAGCTCTTGCTTCAAAATATATACAAACCAAATCTCAGTTTTATGCAAGTTTTATGCTTTGTCTGAATCCTGAGAGCCTGCAACAGTTGAATTGTCATTGGTGAGTCAAATGTTGCTGTCTGAGTGCTTGTTTGACGAAAGTTGTGCGGAATCAAGCAAATACTTCCATGTATTTTTATTGTATGAATAAAATTCAGCAGCTGAAACATTTATTGTGGCAGATGACCAGGGATCCTGCCCCACCGGGATGCCTGGAGGAGGGTCGGACCAGGAGAGTGGCACTTCTCTTCCCTGGGCGCCTGGACGGTCCTAGAGCCCTGAAGGACAGCGCTTCCACCACAACAGGAAGTGCTGCTGGACCAAAGATGGTGTACGTCTGGAGTGCTTCCGCGTGCAAGGGCAGCACTTCCGTCACACCGGGAAGTGCTGCCGGAAGTTCGTCATCGTGCACCTGGAGCACATCCAGGGCAGGATAAAAGGGGCCACCTCACTCCTTTCAGGGAGCTGGAGTTGGGTGGAAGAGGACGGCGCTTGCGAGACATGAGTGGAGGCGGCCAAAGGAACTAGGACTGAGCACTTTGTAAATATTGTAAATAGTGTGTGGAATAAACGTGTGTGTTTTTGGACATTCTGGTGTTGTGTCTGTGTGTGGCTGGGCTATCTTTGACACTACCCATACTTCATTAAATCTGCTTAAACCAATTCAAGGCCAGAAGATCAGCAGAATCAGGTATAGAGTAGCAACCAAGTCTACTGTAGATGGAGCATAACATACAGTGTGGACAATCAACCAGGCAAAATACTAAAATTGTCATGGGCAACTATATGCAAGTTCTATAGCCAGATTACAAATTTGTATGTAATTTATAAAAATTGATATATATATATATTGTGACAGATAGGGGGTGGAATTCGGAGCACCTCTATGTTGCCAGGAGGGCTCCATCTGGCGGTGTGGGGGTATTGGCCGGGATGAACGGCCGTCCATATACCAAAATATATATGTGTCACGCATGTTCCAAGTTTGCCTAAATTAAGTAGTAACACCCCAGGATGAAAGAGGGCACTGTTGCTAATGGTCTTCTTTTTCTCTCACAGCCTTGAGAAACCACCCCTTAAGGATACTGAAGCAAAGGATGCCCAGCCTCTTCCTGTCTGCCCAGTATAAAAGCAAAACACTCCCAGAAGGATCTGACCTTGTTAATGTTCAGATCAAGCTTGCTGCCTAGAGATTCTTAGAGGAAAACTATACCTCACAAATAGCAGACTAAAGTGTATCTTTTTAGTTGACTTTCTTGATTTTTGTTCAAATTAAACAGAATTTTGCCTGGTTGGCATCCCAAGAATTTGGCTTATGCCCTGCCTCTTCATTCGTCCTCACTACTATATATACATATATATATGATATCACATGTGTGTTTGGGAGTCAATCAAAAGGCTTAACTGGGCGCGAGTCAGGGATTGACGCTGTGCACTAAAGTCTCTTCTCCTTCTTCTGCAGATCACCAGGTGACAAGAATACCAAAGCCCTAACCAGCTTCCTCATTCCTCTCTAGACAATGCCCTCCTCCTGATCTCACTTCCACCTCTTTCCTCCTGGACCCGCCTCTTTATCTCCATTGCTTATAAAAACCCGACCTCTGTCCTTCTGTTTCAGTCCAATTTTGGACACAGCCTTTTGTGTCTACTCGGCTTCATTACATTATATACGGGGTGGATTCCCCAAGCCTTTTCTAATCTTTGTGTTCTTGACTATTTCAAGAGTACAACTCTACAAGAAATCTTTCTAAAATTAGCAAAACAAAAGTTATTAGAAATTAATATATTTAGTAAGTGGTCAGAATGGACTTAGACTAGGAGCTTACATAGTTGTATCACTGCTGCCTCATCTCAGGTAGACTAGGCCTCAACTCCCTGGTTCTCCCTGTGTGATGTTTGCATATTCTCCCTTTGTGTAAGTGAGTTTCTTCCTATATTCGAAAGATATGCAGATTTAGTGGATGGACAATGCTTTATTGTGTGTTTTTGTGTTCACCTGTAATGAGCTGGTGCCCTGTCCATGGCTTGTTTTTGCTTTTCTTCTGATGCTTGCTGAGATGCACAACACTGCTCTGGAAAAAAGGGTTTGGAAAATGGATGGATTTTCAAAATTATTTTGAAGAGAATCCCCATGAGAGGCTAATCATCAAACAGCAAAAAAAATAAATACATTTAGGGCATGGTACAGATAATTGTGGAAAAAAAATTGTTAAATTAAGAAAATAACTTTTATTTTTGTAAGAGGTATTTAAAATTATACAAGGCAAGAGTCCCACAGGGGTTGTTACTTTTTTCAACTTACATAATTGATGTACTGTAATTTAAAAATTTTACAGTTAGCTTATTTCAGTTGTTTTTGACTGTAAAGCAGGTGGATTGTCAAATAAGAAAAATAACACAGAGTGACTTACTCCATGTAATTAAACTTTATACATTTTACAGATTTGATATTTAAAAATGACATTCATCCCTAGAACATTTTTATCATGTTAAAGTAGACAGTATACAGAGGAGATTAGAAATGGCAATAAGGGTGTCATGCTACATCAGCTGCTGTCTAGAGTAGGTCTGAAAGGTTCTGTTTCATTTATATAACACACTTGTCAAGTTTGATCTGGAATTGTGCTCAGTTTTAGTCACCATATGACAACAAAGATACAAAAAAGTAATGAAACTGCAGAGCACAGCTACTGAATTTGGTCCAGGAGTTCATGATATACAGTAGCTTTGAGTTAAGATAGAAGTTCAAAACAGATACTAAGTGACATGATAAAAATGGGTAAAATGATGACTGGTAGGTTAAACATCAGGGGCCTCATGTATGATTCAACGGATAGAATTCACACTAAAACATGGTGTATGGACTAAACTGGAAATGTGTGTATGCACAAAAAAATCCAGATGCATAAAACTGTGCAAACGCCAAGTTCCATGCACTTCCAGTTTGTAAATCTCAACGAATGTGAAATTTAACACACGTGCACGTACCTACAGCCCCACCCAGACTCCTCCAAGCCTTTTACATATTTTAATATGCAAATCAATTTAAATAGCCCCTTTCCTTCAGTGTTCTTTTAAAAGACGATGGCAAAAGCAAATGCAATAGTGGATGCTGTAAGAGATGTGGCCAATGAACTAATTTATATAAGGGCTATACTATGTGATATTGATCACAAATGAAATGAACTGTTTTAAAAAATAAATGCTGCTTCAGATTAACAGTTTTACATTCTGCTAATTACATTCAAATAAAGTTATAATGCTGTCCGATTTGTCTGATCATTTGGTGGTTCAGGGTCGGGTTCATCATATCACATCTCTTTGGGTATGGGCAATTCACGATTGTGTATCATATTATGCAGCGTGCTACATGCTTGCACCATGCAACACATTTTCTGTGGACTATAGATCAGCACATTAATAAAATGGAAATGCTTTCTATTTATATAAGCAATATTCATTCTCTGAAGGTGCCTTTATAGTGTAGCATCGGTGCTGAGCACCACAACAGATCAATTCTCTGTAATTTACATGGTTCTCTGAGGTGACATATCTTGAAAAGGACTGCTTGCCTTTGCCGCACTAGTTGGAAAAACTGCAGAGCTGCCATTTTTATAGGCTCTCCTGCTATAGATGATGTAATGCCAGCTCATTCTTTTGGTGATTTATCCCTGGCTGGTGTAACTTGTCCAGGTCGTTGCAATAGCAATGTGCGTGCAGTTGACCACTCCCATTACATTTGGAAGACTGCACGTTGCTGTGATTTGCACTTTTATGTTTCCCAGTTCAACCACAGTGTAAGGAAATGTTATATTTCTGGATGACAAGCGGATAATACCATCCCATACAGATGACATGGCACAACTCAGTGATGTTTGTGAAATACCTGATTGGTCAGCAAGTTCACAGTGAAATTTTCCTGAGGCTAAAAACTTGACAGTGGACAGAATTTGCAAAGGAGAAAGTACAGCACAATTCCTCAGATTCTGCCTTTGTAACACTGGTGCCAGTTCAGCATGCAGTTCTAAGAGGATAGCTCTTTGTAATTGAAATCAACTTAGAAGCCAGTCATCATCACTTATAAATATGCATTCTCTTTTAATTATTCAATTTGTGATGTCTTCTAACAACGCTAAAGCAGCTATGGTAATTGCAACACTCTGACCATTTCGTGCACCATTATATTGCTACAAAATTATTACAATCAATTACCTTAAATTTGTAAACGATATGGAATTAATTTCAGTGTATTTTATGTGAATCTGAAAAAAGGGAGACCACAAAGAAACAGTAGTACTGCTTTGATGCTGGGTGCCACCAGTTTGCAAAACCGAGCAGAAAAGTGTATACGCAAGGGGGAAGGCTGCCGTAAAAATGTGCAGGGCTTTACGCCAAGTTTAATTTTTATATATCTTGAAGTGAGTGTGGAAACGGGCGTATGCAACATTTTTTTATGCACACACCGTTTATACATGAAGCCCCAGATGACCATTTGACATCTTGTCTTCAAAGTGGGGGTCACAAATGAAAACGTGTGACAACTATAATGTTGGAAAATAATAAGAACCACTGATACACAGGGCAATGAAAGTATCTTGGATAAGCTGGGTATATTACCATTGTCAATTGTAGAATGGTCCTAAGGATTGCCTTTCCTGGAATAAAGTCTTTTTCCAAGGAAACACTGGTAGGTCTAGCTATTTGCAGCTGTAAATAAACCCATTCCACTTCACTGTAATTGCAATGGACTAAAGAGGAGTTTTGCAAGATTAAAGTTATATAAATAAATGGATATTCAGAAGTATACACCAATCATTGCCGTAATTTGTTCATTAATACATTTCTTTTATTGATGTTATATTTTAATATAGATTAATCAGAATATGTTATTGCTCATGGATGATTGGACGACAAAAAATATAAGGTAATGAGGTTTTGGATAAGTCATCTTCTTTATTTGAAATATTGGCCTGTGGTGGGCTGGCGCCCTGCCCGGGGTTTGTTTCTTGCCTTGTACCCAGTCTTAGCTGGGATTGGCTCCAGCAGACTCCCGTGACCCTGTAGTTAGGATATACTGGGTTGGATAATGGATGGATGGATTGATGAAATATTGGCTTAACAATATTACGTGAACACTGATTTAGTATCCCCTATCTGGAAATGGAAGGGTGATCCAATGGAATGTGGCAGCTACAGGAGGTTAACACTGCTCTTGGTGCTGAGTAAGGTCCTTGCTAGGGTCATCCTCAATAGGGATTCGTGATCACCTGCTCACCTACCAGTGACTGTAGCAGTCTGGTTTTATGTCTAAGAAGTCTACCATTGACTGCATCCTGGCATTAAGGGTTCCCATGGAGCGCAAACACAAATATCAGCAGTTTCCTTGTAGCCTTTGTTGATTTTCATAAAGCTTTTGACTTAGTTGATTGAGCTGCCCTGTGGGACATCCTGAGACTTCGCAGGATCCCCTCCAGGTTGCTGGATATCATGAACGGCCTGTGCATAGGTACTGTGAGTGCTGCGCAGACTGGAAGCAGAACCTCTGTGTTTTTCCCAGTTGATTCTGGGGTTCATCAGGGGTGTGTTCTTGCTCCTACTCTGTTCAATGCTAACATGGACAGGGTGTTTGGCAGGATCATAAGAGTCCAGCAGCTGTGGGACATCTGTTGGTGAAGACAGATTCAGTAATCTTGACTTTTCTGACGATGCTGTGGTCTTCGCAGAGTCAATTGAGTCTCTGATCAGGGCTCTCAAGAGACTGAGCAAGGAGTCTGAGTGTCTGTACAGTACTTGTAAGTGTCCTGGATAAAAACCAAGATCCAGGCCTTTAATGACCTCTTGGGCACCTCCATCGGTAGTGTGTCTGTCTGTGGAGAGAATGTCGACTTTGTCGAGAGGTGTACTTACCTTGGCGGCGACATTCATGCCTCTGGTGATTCTTCCTATAAAGTTAGCATGGGGGTCATGAGGTTGCTGGAAAGATGTGTGTGGCGCTCCAGATATCTCTGCAAATGGACAAAGATCCAAGTCTTTAGAGTCCTGGTGCTCCCTGTTTTGCTATATGGTTGCAAGACATGGATACTATCCAGTGACATGAGATGAAGACTGGACTCCTTCGGTATGGTATCTCATCAGAGAATCCTTGGGTAATGTTGGTTTGACTCATGGAGTTCCAAATGAGGCACATTACCTGCATTGTGAGGGAGCATCAGTTATGGCACCACGGCCATGTGGTGTGATTTCCCAATTGTGATCTAGCTCACAGGATCCTTTCATTCTTGAGGACCTGAGCTGCTGGAGCAGACCAAGGTGACACCTACGTAAAACCTAACTGCGGCAGACAGATGGTCATTTCCAGGGAGTGGGACTGGACCGCATGTCTGCCTGGGGAGTTGCCAACCAGGATCCTAGGGTGTTTCATTGTGTATTCCACAACCTTACCTGACCTGATTTACTATCCAGGTGGATGTGTTTGAAATTCTGCAGTTTTCCCCAGAAAATAATGTTTGCAATATTATTACATTTGCTGTCATGTGATGGTTAAAACCTAATATATTTGTATTATTTTTTGGGACTGTTTGCACATTTTAAAAGTCATTGTACATGAGAAAACAATTAGCAGTTTTCTTTTGGAAATGAACCAAATATTTAGTACAACAATCTGAAAACAAATTAAAGATCTCTGCATTTACTGTGCTTTTTGCTTCATAAATTATTACCAGTTTTAATACTCCTACATTTTGAAAAAGTTTGACATTTTTTCCTAGCTTATCTTTGCATTGTATAATACCATAAGATCTTTGTATTTTGGGGGATTTTATGTCAATGACACCTGAGAAAATTCACTTAAATGTGCAATTTTAAATGATTTTCACGTAAGCAAATATAACAAGTGTTCAATATTTAACAGAGATAAATGAGATCTTTAATGTTATGCACAATAGATTTAGATCCTTAATAGATAAATTTTAAATAATTTGAATAGGTTTTATAAACAAGTTTACATGCTGTACTTGTATGCATTTTTCAGAAGAAAAAAAAAATGCAAATTAATGCACCTAACAATATATATACATGATAAATAATGACACGTTCCACATGCGATTAATTGTTTGCTGTAGGAATTTCTGCTCCTCTAAATGAAGAAGGATCAGTCAAGGCTAAGATTTCTGATTGTGGGGTTGGTGCATTTATGTTGCTGAAACATAATGATAGGAAGTTGACTTTTCTTTCATTTCATTAAACAAAGCTGTGGAAGGTGTTAAAATATCTTTGAGATCCTCTTTGAATTTTATTGCTCAAATGAAGTTTTAGTTATATTCATAGAAGGAGTCCACAAGGCGTTTGGCATTACGTGATTCCATGACTAGGTTTTCCAACCAGAGTTTCTTTGCTTTATTTTGTTGTGGAGATATGAAGTTGCCGAAGAAGTGACATCAGCTTGTCAACTGCTTTCCATGAATACTCGAATCCATGAATACAGCTTCCAAAAATATGAAGTCCCAACTGTACTTCGAAAATATGCAAGAAATAATTTGAGTATATGGGCTATGCATGAGCGGTATGATGGTTAGCACTGTTTCTGCACAGAGAGTCCTGGGTTCAGACCCCACTCAGGGCACTGCCTATGCGTAATTTGTGTTCTCCCTGTGTCTATGTTTTTTTCTTTTTTCTTTACCAGTCTTTCCTCTGTCATACCAAAGATGTATGACGGGGTAAAGGGACATCCTAAACTGATCCTATATAAGTGAATATGTGATGGACTGGCATCCCATTCTGGGTTGCTTCCTGCCTTGCACCTGATCCTGCCTGGATGACATTAAGCCAATTTAACTTGAGCTACAGAAGTAGACTAGAAAATTAACAGATCTAATAGTAGAATTGTGTTTATTACAAAAAATAAACGAACAAGCAGTGGAATGTATACATGCCCTTAAATGAGCAGTAGTATTTACTCTAAAAGCATTTTTGGTCATTTTTAATTGTTTACTATCTATAGCATTTTGAAATTTATATTTTCATGTGTAAATGTTATCAGACAGTGTAACTTAATATTATTACAAACATATGCACTTAGATTAAAAATGAATGATTTTAGAAATCAATTCTTGTACTTACCACATATTAGGTCAGAACTAGTAAGTATAAGGTCTTAGAAAAGACCTTTTAAAAAAGACAGTCCTAGAGAATCCCAGAGTCTCTGCCATTCTATCCATCCAGAGGCCACGGTAAATCAGAGACCATGCCAGACCAGTCAGCTTATTATAACAAAGAGACACCTGGAAATCTAAGCATAGTGAACTCCTAATAAGACACACTGCTGCCTATCCAGGTTGTACTGGCATTATGTTGTCACATTTATTTGTTTCTTTATGGGAATATTTAGGAACCTTAAATCTGTAATGAATGAATAAATGTGAAAAATTGTAAACCTTCTCTCTTACTTGTTTTGGTAATCTATCCTGGTGCCTGTGGTCATAGATATATAAGAAAGTGGGAAGTGTTTAATTACAGCATCAGTCAACCCTCACAATGACCAGGCTGCTAAGATTAAACATATTAGGGCTATAGTTAGGGATTTGGGTCACTCTGTTTAGGTGTATTTGATAAAGAGTCTGAAAGTGAGAGTAAGCTCACCCTAGTACCATAATACAATAAAACATGTTTTTTGGAACCTTTAATGTATAGTGATTTTATATCTGTCAAATTCATATCAGGAAATTACCTTCACAGAATCAAACCCCTCTTCACTATGTGATCACAGAAATCTTCCAAATTGATTTTAGACTCAGTATGTGGTCAACCCTTATACTGAAGTCAACATTCAACATATCAACATTCATGCAATAGCAGTCAATGTAGTTTTTCAACCTCCAGTACAACCAGGCATCTTCCCAAAAGTGAGATTATGATGCATTACCATCTGAATATATCTGGAAATGTATTTATGCTCAGTAACATTTTACCCAATCTCCACTCTTTGCCTCTCTGAATGTCAACCATTGCTGTAGCTCCTTGAGACAATGCCCAACAAGACTATCCATGTAATCCACCTACCTGCTATATACTGTGGACCTGGCTAAATGGATGGGTTCCAGTATATCTGAACTGTGTGACAATATGGTAGTTACATCAATACAGATTTCACCTTTTCAATCTCTTATGTTTGTTCTAAGATCAGTTATCAAAATTAAAATGCATTTATTCCAAGTAAATAATGACTTACTCATAACATCTGAATATAGTTATGATTCATGAAATCACTGATGGCACAATTATTGAACTTTACAAGACACTTGAAATTTTCTGTTAGCTTCATAATATTTTACATACATTTTAAGCACTGATAATGTTTATTCTGTCACAGAAAACAAGAAAAGATTGAATATCTTTAGTTTAGAACCTTTGACATTAAACTACACATTACATGATATTGTTAACTGCAATCAGAACATAAACTAACAAAATATTGATCCACAGATAACCATTAGTGTGTTTGGTGGGGTTTATTGAAAATACATTTTTTTCTGAAATATTATGGGAATTACTAACATTTCAAACAGTAATTGTAAAACATAAAAGTATTTCTAACACAATATTTACAGTAAATCACTAACATTTTTCATACAGATTGAAATTGTGTTTATAGAAAATCAAGAAAGCTAAAAAAATTCACAGTATTAAAAGGAGGCTTATACATGAAAATCTGTTAAAAACTCAGTTTTTTAAATATTAAGAAATATTTTCAGACACTTAAAGACCACATTATTCCATTTATTTCAATGTTTTTATCCTTGAATAAACACTGTTCTGTAAAGTGGTAAGAATTCAATTAGGAATCACAGAGAATTCTTTTAAAGTTAAAACTCCTTTGAAGTCAATTGTTACCAAAATAAAAGATTGAGGCACCTGTTCAATGACCTACAATTGTAAAATATCTATAAAAATATAATGGTGTACTGCAAAATCAAATATCTCCCTATTTCTAATGTAAATGTTGTGTTATTGTCCAAACTGCTTGATACAACAACATTTATTTATATAGCACATTTTCATTCAAACAAAGTAGCTCAAAGTGCTTTACAAGATGAAATAAAAAGGAAGTTAATATAAACAAACAAGATTAGGCAATACTATTATAAGGTATGTAACAAAGAAAAAGGTAAGGTTGGAGGACAGAAAAAACAAAAAAACTCCAATTAAGCTGGCGAAAAAAGCAAAATCTGCAGGTGTTCCAAGGTCAAAAGGCCACCCAGCTCCCACAGGGCTCTCTACCTAACATAGATGTTCTAAATCAGTCCTCATGGTTTACAGGCTTCACATGGAAGAATTTCATGATGATGGTCATGTGGACATCTGGAACACCTGCCATTCATCCATAAATGCAGGAGGCAGCATGATACCTTGATCAGGTGGTGGTGGCACAAATTAGTACGGAATTGCAGAACCCAGAGGAAAATGATCATTTAATGCACATATAGACTAACGGGGATACAACTAAAATGTAGCTACAAAAAGCCATTCTAAAAATAATGGGTTTCCAGCAGTTTTTTAAATTGTTCTACAGTATTATAAGAATACCATGATCAATGGTGTCAAGTGCTGCATTTAAGTCTAAGAGAACAAGAACAGATATACGGCTTCTGTCCGCATTAACCCGTAAATCATTTACTACTTTAATCTGTTCAGTTTCTACAGTATATTGTGATTTGTTCTAAAACCTGACTGAAACTTGTCAAGAATAGAAAATTTATTCACATAATCATTTAGCCTAACCTGCCATTTCTAGAACTTTATTTAAAAATGGTAGGTTAGAAATTGGCCTAAAATTGTCAAAAATTGTCAAAAACAAGACACACATTAAATGCACGTTTTTATTATATGATAATAATGATAATAGCAGCTCACTTTCCTGATGTGGGATTTGAACCTATTACCTTGTGGTTGCTAAAACGTAGCTTATCCACTGCCCCATCTGCAGAGATCCATGAAGGAACAGTGTTACCACTGTGATAACTGACAATGAAACTTGCAAACACACATGTATGTGGACTTTTTTTACTTTGTACCAACTGATAGTTGGGCTTCAGCAACATGTCAATTGAGCAATTACATTTTCTTTGGTTTTATTCTTGAATAAAACCATATTTGTTTTGTTACAACTTTGGTGAAAGTTTTTATTGGATGTTAGGGCTTCAGTCTTCACACATCCTACACTTCATGTTAAAATGATGTAATTATTACTATCCATCCATCCATCCTGTAGCTGCTGAAATATATAAGGTGTCATCAGGCACGGGTAAGACGCGTGTCAAAAGAATTTTCAGAGTCCAGGAGTTCGTTTTAAAGGTATTTAGTGAAAGATAAAAGCAAATAGTCCACACAAGAATAAAAGAAAAAATAGTTACACACGTAGAATAAAAGACAAAAAAAAAGAAAAAAGGTATCTTCTTTAAACTTAGCCTTTCTTGAAAGACTTTAGTTATTTCTATACTTAAAGATTCTTAATTTCTTCTTATGTACGCCTTGGCATACGGTGCGGTACTTAAGTAAATAAGTTTTCTTTACTTGCTATTTCTCACATTCAAAGAGCCTGTAGGCCAGTTGGCACAGTGCAAGTGCTCAGGCACGGTGACGTGTGATCACGGTTAAAAACCGTATGCCTCTGCACCTTATACAAGGCAAGGCTATCACTAGCTGACTGACTAATAATGTTTATTCCAAGCTGTTAGAAATGGTAAGAATATACCACTGCGAATCTATTTACGGGGGTTATAGGAACTTCCCGTTATTTATGCATTGTCATCTAAGAAATATTCATGAAACTTATAGAACAAGGAAAATGGCTCTTACACATCCGGCCCCTAATTGTTTATGCTAGGGCAGAAATCAATTACTTTAACGTACTTACTAAGAGCCTCCACTACTTCACTAAACTTATTCCTTACTTAAATTAAGAAACTTAAAATTTAAACTCTATTGTAAATTCACAAACACAATGAAAATTAAGCATGCAATTAAGATTCAATCATTTAAATTACTTGATCCTTCCTGGATCAGGCACAGTTTGTTCACGGGTCTGTCCAATGTGTTGTTTTTAGTTTGCACGCAAACCCTTCTGACTGCACCTTTGGCATCTGGCATTGTCTTGATGACTCGACCCATTACCCAGGAATTGCGGGGTGTAGCTTTATCTACAATCAAGACAATGTCCCCTGGTTCAAAATTTCTTCTTAGTGCAAGCCATTTTTGACGTTGCTGGAGTATTGGCAAGTACTCTTTAGTCCATCTTTTCCAAAATAAATCAGCCATGTATTGCATTTGTTTCCAGCGTCTTTTTGGATATGGATCCTTTTCTGAAACGAGTTCAGGTGGTATTTCAGGTTGAGTGTCCATCAATAATATATGATTGGGTGTGAGTGGTTCCAGATCATTAGGGTCGTTTGATGTCTCTGTGAGGGGTCTGTTGTTAAGTATTGATTCTACTTCACACATCAACATAGGAAGATTTTGATCATCGAGGGTTTGTTGGTTTAATGTCGAATTTAAAATCTTTCTTATACTTCTGATTTGTCTCTCCCAGACTCCTCCTTGATGAGAGGCTGATGGTGGGTTAAAAATCCATTTAATTTCTCTTTGTATCATTTCGTTGCCGATTTTTTCGTGCTCCAAATGTTTTATAGCCTCCCTTAGCTCTCTTTCTGCTCCAATAAAATTTGTTCCATTGTCCGAGCGTATGATTTCCACTTCTTGATCCCAAGCGTATTTTTCTTTACACAGTTCTCTTAGAATAAACTTAGCAGATAATATGGCTGGCGCTAAAAATCCAAGCGGTCATATATTGAACTAACCACAGACAGGATACCGCGTCTTGTAGCAGGCTTATTTTGCAGCTTTACTTGAAACTTGAAACTGTCTGTTTGTGCGCACCATTGGACGCCCAAAGCTCTTTCAACTGGTAATAAGTCATAACTTAAATCCACATCTTTTTGATTTATTGCTCTGTCTTCTTCAGAGATTGACAGCAAGACTGCTCTGCTGTTGCTTATCCATTTTGTAAGATGAAATCCTCCCTTTAAGCATAGGGTTTGTAGATCTTTGGCCAATTTTATGGCTTGTTCTTCAGTAGCAACTGACTTTAAACAGTCATCGACATAGAAGTTATTTAACACAGTGTTAACTGCTTACTCTGGTGCTATGTCTCTTGCATCCTCGGCTGTTTTTCTTAAGGCATAGGAGGCACAACTGGGCGACGAAGTAGCACCGAAAAGATGCACTGTCATTTTGTATTCCTCAAGTTCGTTATTTAGATTACCCTCAGGCCACCACAAAAAACGAAGGAGATCCATGTCCCTTTCTGGAACTTTCACTTGGTAAAACATTGATTTAATGTCTGCCATGAGAGCGATTGGTTCCTCTCTGAATCTTGTAAGAACTCCAATGAGTGTGTTAGTTAAATCAGGTCCTTTCAGCAACTGTTCATTTAGAGAAAAACCTTGGTATGTGGCCGTACAGTCAAAAACCACTCTGATTTTGTTTTTCTTTGGATGATATACTCCATGATGAGGGATATACCACACTCTCTCTTTTTCAAGGGTTTGCTGTTCAGTAGGTACCTTGATAGCATATCCTTTGTCTAAAATATCTTTCATGAAGGTTTTATAATCCTCATGGAATGTTGGATGCTTCATGAGTTTCCTTTTAAGTCCAATAGCACGTTGTTTTGCAACACAGTGGTTGTTTGGCACGTCAAGAGTTTCATCTTTAAAGGGCAGATTGATGCAATAATGTCCGTTCACTAGGCTTACAGTATCTGAAGCTATGCGCATGAATTTAATGTCCTCTTGTGACATTTCCTCTTTTTCCTCATAGTCGCGTTCTGGAAAGTCTGTATTGTATTGCTGGAGCAACATTTGCTCCACCTTCTTTATCGTCACGTAATTAACTGAACATCTTTTTACTTCTTCGTTGTCTGACTCCTTCTCATAACAAATAACAACCCATCCTAGGACCGTTCTTATTGCAAAAGGTCCATCTCCTTCGCTTGGTATAAGTTCCAATGGCACCATGACTTTCCGAGAGTCTGTGCCTATTATCATGCCTACTTCTGCGTTTATTTGGGGTAAATGTACGTCTTTAAGGTAGGGCCATTTCAAAATATCTTCTTGGATAGGGATTTTGTTTTTATGTCCAGGTATAACTGTTGCGGTATGCACATCTGGTAAGTCGTAAAATGTGTTGTCTTCTAGCCCACAGACTTGTACACCGGATATGAGTTTACATTTTAATGGTCTTTCTAAGTGGTTTAGGGTGTCGAGATGTAGGTTCAATTTTCTTCCTGTGAGATTTAATTGCTCACTTAAACTTTCTGTGCAAAATGTAGCTGTGCTACACGGGTCTATCAGAGCATATGTTTCGATATATTTTTCGTTGCCTTTAGACCTAACTTTAACTGGGACCACAGCTAAGACACCGTTTCCGGCCCCGGTAACCATACACGACTCTTTCGATATTACGGGTGTACTTACAGGAGAAGTGTCCTTTTGTACCGATTTAGTGTTTTCTTCTTTGAGAAGTTCAACTTTATCATCAGAGTTCTCTTCTTTATTTTTATGTAAAATAACTGGGTGAAGATGAGGAAATTTGCTGCATTTTATCTTTTCTTCACAATTTTTACTAAGATGTCCTTGTTTAAGGCATTTAAAGCATAAGCCTTTGGATTTTAAAAAGTCAATTTTATTTTTGTAAGTTAGTTTCTGAATTGCATTACAGTCATTAAGTTCATGCCCCTTGTCACAGAAAAGACAGTGCTTACCGGGTATACGTTCAATCTTCTCTGTTTTATCTCCCCTTTCTACTGTAGTGACAAAATTTGAGACAAAGTTGCCCTTTCTGATTCCGCTTTTTGCTGGATATTTTTCATAATCGACCTTTTCTTTTTCCCTTTTGTAAGTATTACTGTCATATGAAGCGCCATACATTGGATATAAGGAGGATACGAGCCGATCTTCTAAAAATCCATTTAGTTCAGCGAGTCCTGGTGTTCTTCCTTCCCTTTTTTCGATCTTTATTGCTTTATTCTGCCAGCGCTCTCTTAGCTCTTGAGGAAGCTTTGATGACATAGTACGAATGTTTAAATTGTTATCAAATTCGTTTCCGTTCTTTAAACCTGACATAACGCCTTTGCAATTGCCTAGAAAGAGTGTATATGCTCTTAGGCCTTCTCCATCGTTCGTTTTTATTTGTGGCCACATCCTGATTTTCTTCATGTAGGTGTCCCCTATTTGTATTTGATTTCCATAAATAGTCTCTATCCTTTCTCTGGCGTGTCTGTACCCCTCTTCTGGTGGTAAATATGCGCAGTTCTGTGCAATGCTTTTAGGTTCACCTTTAGTAAATTGTATCAAATATTCTAATTTATCGTCAGGGTTACTTGTTGTCTGATCGATGATTCGATCAAATGCACTTTTAAAGTTCATATAAGTCAGTGGATCGCCATCAAATATTGGCACCTTTATATGGGGCATATTAGGCGCTTGTGTTTTGTTTTGCTGTTGATCATAACATTGTCCATAACATTTTCCATAACATTGTTGTTGAAAAGGTGCTGGCGCTTTATTTTGTTGCTGATAAAGCGAATGCTGGGGATTATCTTTACTTTCATGTGGTTTTACATCTCTTACATCTAATTTCGGGGGGACATTATAAGGATCTAGTCTCTTTGGGCTGCGATTGCGCCCTTTAATCGCTTTCAATTTTGCGTCAGATTCTGTAATGGCTGCTTCTAAAGCCATTCGATCTCTTTTAGCTTTCAGTTGCGTTTCTTCCATATCTAGAGCCTGTTGCTTTCTTTGGTTTTCTGCTTTAACTAACAGCACAGCGTGTGCTGCTTCTTGAGATCTGATGGCACTAACCGAAGTAGTCGTTGATCTTGTACTGTGTTTAGATTTTATGGAAATGTGGGAGTTTTTAGCTGAATTAGCTCTTGAGCTTACATGACTTTTACCTTGAATGGAAACCTGAGAGATACTGTCTTCCGGTGAGACGTCAGGAATGTCGGTGGTTGTTCTGTAATCCTTGAATTGGTTAGCCGAAAAGTTAGGTTGTTGATGAAGGCTTTTATTTTGTTGCGCTTCAAATATCCATTCTGTCGTATTTCCACAAAACCTGGTTATAGTTTCCATTTTAGAGTCAACGTTGTTTTGTATCAGTTTCCTTGCATCTTCGGTGTTCTGGATGGATAAAAGTTTGAAGCTTAATGTTTTGTATTCCATTCTCAGTTTGGCAAACTGATTCTTGAAAATTAATTCTATGTTTTCGCAGTTATATTAATTTTTTTGTAAATCCGTTATGTTCTTCATGGAATCAGATAATTGTCTATATTTGTAATCCACTTCCGATTGTAGTTTAATTGTTGCTGAGTCGAGCGGCTTTCTGTCGTCATGGAGATGATCCTCTGTTATAGAGTCACAATCGTCGCGGCTTTCGTTGAAGCCACTGATACTTTCGTTGGGGGTTCGGAATTTCTTCTGGCTCCCGGATTCGGATGCCATTGCTATTCCACAAGGAACTGTGCTTAAACCCTTTTTAAGTCGTCGTAGTCCGATCTCAAGCTTTGAACGCACAAACTTGCTTTCTTTTGTAATCCAAGTAAATTTCTTGTTTTCTTTCTTAGGTCGATTTCAATTTTAGGCAGTTTTGAAACTTTAGGCAGGTTTTTAACTTTATTGTAGCTGCTGAAATATATAAGGTGTCATCAGGCACGGGTAAGACGCGTGTCAAAAGAATTTTCAGAGTCCAGGAGTTCGTTTTAAAGGTATTTAGTGAAAGATAAAAGCAAATAGTCCACACAAGAATAAAAGAAAAAATAGTTACACACGTAGAATAAAAGACAAAAAAAAGAAAAAGGTATCTTCTTTAAACTTAGCCTTTCTTGAAAGACTTTAGTTATTTCTATACTTAAAGATTCTTAATTTCTTCTTCTGTACGCCTTGGCATACGGTGCGGTACTTAAGTAAATAAGTTTTCTTTACTTGCTATTTCTCACATTCAAAGAGCCTGTAGGCCGGTTGGCACAGTGCAAGTGCTCAGGCACGGTGACGTGCGATTACGGTTAAAAACCGTATGCCTCTGCACCTTATACAAGGCAAGGCTATCACTAGCTGACTGACTAATAATGTTTATTCCAAGCTGTTAGAAATGGTAAGAATATACCACTGCAAATCTATTTACGGGGGTTATAGGAACTTCCCGTTATTTATGCATTGTCATCTAAGAAATATTCATGAAACTTATAGAACAAGGAAAATGGCTCTTACACATCCATTGTCCACCGTTTTTCCAAAGTCGGCAGCCTAAGCAGGGAAGCCCAGACCTCCCTCTCCTCAGCCACCTCCTCCAGCTCCTCTGGGGGGACCCAAGGCGTTCCCAATCCCAGCCGGGAGATATGATCCCTCCAGCGTGTCCTGGGTCTGCCCCGTGGCCTTCTCCCAGTGGGACATGCCCGGAACACCCCCCTAGAGAGGCATCCAGGGGGCATTCTGACCAGATGCCTGAACCACCTCAACCGACTCCTCTCAATGCGGAGGAGCAGCGACTCTATGCCGAGTCTCTCCCGGATAATTGAACCCCTCACTCTATCTCTAAGGGAGAGTCCAGCCACCCTGTGGAGAAAACTGATTTCGGCCGCTTGTATCCGCGATCTTGCTCTTTCGGTCACTACCAAAGCTCGTGGCCATAGGTGAGGGTAGGAACGTAGATCGACTGGTAAATTGACAGCCTCGCCTTTTGGCTCAGCTCCCTCTTCACCACGACGGACCGTTGCAGAGCTCGCATTACTGTTATTACTATAACATATAAAAACATTTTCTGTTTTAGCCACATATTCAACATTTCTTGCCTCGCATTTCCTCTGTCATTCGGTATTTACACAGATCGTTGTAGACACGAACACACATGAAATGTATGTATTTCAAATCACGGTATTTCATTACCTATGTAATTCCTTACAAATGCATCACCAGATAAACACTTTTTTGCCTTCATCTGACTGAATGGGGGGTGGGGGGTGTAGCATGTTATGTTCTGCTAATCCACACATTTGCAAAACAAAAGCAGACTTTTAGCGCAGTAATAAGGAGCTTGGCATATGTCAGGAAAATTTAAGGAGGTCAGGGACAATGAAAAAAAAAACGTAAACTTCAGGGATTCTAGTGTTAAAATAGCCTGCATGTGTGTTGTTCACCTGTTTTGTGTCCATCACTCTATTCTGCGCCTTCCAGTTGTCATTTGTCCATTTCTCTGGCAGTCTCTCTCTCTCAGCTGAATTGCATGGCTTTGAAATAAACTTCAAGACAATGAGTCAGGCCTGTTTTAATCAATATAAATCCTTGCCCAATGGAATTCATGCTTAAATTGGCCATGTACCGAATAGGGCAACCGCCCTGCCGTGCCATCTTCCACTTGTTTGTGTCATGAATCTCCCACCCCCAATCAGCCAACTTGTCTCACATATCATTTCTGCCAACTGGCTTACCTAAATGTGTCTGGATTCTGCTCCCTCTGGTTTTTGGTCATGAGTAAAATCAGATACAATGAAATAAACTTTACAGATCTGTTTATCCATGCTTGGGACCAGCTCCAAAATGAAGGCTCAGTTAAAAACATTAACTTGTTAATGCAGGGAATATAATAATTTCAAAGTATTGCCACAATATGCAGAAGACTACTGTTAATATTCATTTTAATTAACTCTCGAGTACCATTTCCTAAAAAGAACTTAAATGCTTAAATACAATAATATAACAAGAGATTTTAACTTAAACTATCCATCCATCCATTTTTCAACCCGCTGAATCCGAACATAGGGTCACGGGGGTCTGCTGGAGCCAATCCCAGCCAACACAGGGCACAATGCAGGAACCAATCCCGGGCAGGGTGCCAACCCACCGCAGGACACACACAAACACACCCACACACCAAGCACACACTAGGGCCAATTTAGAATCGCCAATCCACCTAACTTGCATGTATTTGGACTGTGGGAGGAAACCCACGCAGACATGGGGAGAACATGCAAACACAACACAGGGAGGACCTGGGAAGTGAACCCAGGTCTCCTAACTGCGAGGCAGCAGCACTACCACTGCGCCACCGTAACCTAAACTATTGAGTACTATATATTTAAAAATAAGATTAAAAACAAAGTGCCATGGAATTATATTTATTCTAAAACGTACTTCAGCTGATAAAATATTCAAATGCTTTGATTGTTGCGTCTTTAACAAACTGCACTTCCATTCAAAGGCTGAACGGTTTGGTAATTAGGAGTGATGGGTTGTATACTGTCTCTTTTAAATGGTACTGCTTTTACACCTCTACATCTGTTTGATGGCTATTGACTGTCTCTAACTGTATAACTGTAACCAGTGTTAATATGAGTGAGTATTCATTAAAAATTCATTTGCGTTTTGATAGTACTGTTGGGGACTAGAGACTATCTATAATAAGCGTTTCGGACATTGGCTCAAGATAGAACTTGAGGTGTCAGTACACCTTAGGGTGCAATCAAGGTCAAACATGCAAACCTACTATCACCCACGCAGAGCACAACAATTTAGTGTCTCCTGTAAATTTATCATGTTGGTGTTGTAACGCATGTGTGTCAGATGGTCACATTCCAAGTTCTTTCCAGGAATGTGGTTCTACCCCAGGCTGAGATGGGGCAGTGCCGCTAACTATGTTGTCTTCCTTTTCCCCCACAGTAAAGAAAAATCTCCCAGTGAGGGTAACTGACTCCACCCATCTAGTCCCTGGTACATAAAAGCACGACTGCCTGGAAGCATGTGTCACTTCATGACCAATCAACCAAAGAGATTGAGCTCCTCTATCACCTAAAGCAGGATAACTTTGCCCCAATTTCTAAGGAGTCTATCCTTTGTATTTGCTTTGACAGCATCATGTATTTGTTTATTTAGTATTGAAGTAAATGGGGAGAGCTGAGTTGGTGCCCCAACATTTATTTCATCACAACCTGTCATTCCTTTGGACGACCACAATGTTCAGCAGAACATTTAATATGAAAAATATATGGAATACAGATTATAATATTTTTTTACAAACCCAGTGAATTCTAACTGTATTTACCCATTGTGCGATGCACTAATTTGGTATTTTTTGAGATATAAAGGTGAAGAAAACCACTGGCATATCCAAAACCATACACTGATCTCTATAAGGTATGGAGTACTATATAAACGTTTGATGCTTTGTTCATGCTTTATTATAGGGATTGGTTTTGTCTCTGACCAAAATTGCTTTGTCTACAAGAGGGTTCAGAAAAAAAATACTGAATGCATTTTCCAGCTTTAAAAACATATGTTGTATCTTGAAGAAATATTACTACAGCTTACATTTTTATTTAAATTATATTTGTTACTTTGTTTGAAGTTGTTTGAAATCATCTCATGCAAACTACATCCAAGCTATGCCCAGGCAGAAGTTAAATTTGAGCATCTTGCTGCTCCATTTAAATATTATGTTTACTAAGATAAACAGCATTAAAATGTGTTATTTGTAATACTGTCAGTTTTATGAATTAGTTGTACCTTAGTGCTAGAGTCACTGTTTTAACTGAGGTAATAACATTAATAAGAAGAAAAAATGTAGATATACTGTCTCTCTATCAGTCTCTCTTGTTCCTGAAGAATGTAACTGAAAAATATATGATTTTGTTTTTAATAATGTTTAACATTCTAGATTACCGGTGGTTTTTGCTGATACCTGTGTTCTGAATGTGTTTGTCCTCAGAAGACAGATGGCCAAGACCCTGCCAGTCAACAGGCAATTAATCTTGGGTATAGCGTGGCTTATTTTGTACAATAATGCAATCAAAATTATGAAATGACCCAATTCCATTTAGAAATAACGCAATCATCACTGCAAAATAATGTAATGTTTTTGTGAAATAACGCAATCATCATTGCAAAATAATGCGATGGTTTAGTGAAATAATGCAATCATTATTGTGAAATAATGTAATTACTGTGTGGAAAAATGCACTACGTTTGTGAAATAATGCAAAAATGAGTGAAATAATGCAATATTTTTTTAAATGGCAGGTAAAAGCTTTTGTAGACCTGACTATGAAGTCGTATTTCTTGGGCATTAGAGGCTGAAACTACTTTCATAAGTGGTGCATTGAAACGGTCTGAGACAGTCAATGCTCCATATTATGCACACAGATTTATTGGAACCATTTGATTCATTTTACCTTTTTTCTTTTTAGTTAATTCATCAATGCCTAGTTTATCATTACAATGATTCCTACTGTATCCATTGGCTTTATTTAATATTTCTCAGTTTCCCAGGCATTACTTGAATCTTTGGCCAAGCTGCCTTTCTCAGCTAATGAATATTACATCTCAGAAGATTTTAAAAAAATTGCTAGTATATTCTGAGCTCATGGCTGGACCTGTTCACTCATCTTACTCGTCACTATAAAAGTATTTTTTAATTTTTAGAGAATGTCTATTGAGTATTTTATATTTACACAGGGGTTTGAATATGTAAGTCTCCTTGAAGAAAGGCAGGTAGCCAGCCAAGCTTATTGAATTCATGTGGGACATTTATGGTATGCAAACAATTAAGAGCAAATAAAAGTTTATTGTTTTTAACATCTGCATGATGCAACCATGTGTGTTACCCATTTCTTTTTCCAAAAAATGGAATATGCAGAATATATGGGCTTGTATATGTATTAGCTCTTTTATTAGTTGATTTTCTGTGTTTGGTATTTATGGCGAGATACAAAATAAACTGAAGTATGATATTCTCAATTCAATTCTTAACATAATAGCATTTGCTCCTGTCTAGTTTTGTAAACTCATCTTAAAGAAATTAAATGATTTCTTCACAGACAAATCTTTTATCTTTTAGTTTGCCCCCTCCAGCTCCCTGTCAGCGATAATTATTTATATACATGAAAAACAGATACTACTCAGTAAGCAATTAACACTAACAATGAAGTCCAACATAGTCCGGTACAGCAGGGAGAGATGACTATGAATAAATGGACTAGAAAACCCTGTGCACAGCCCTCTGAAGGAAATGTAAAGTTTTGTTCAACCAGGTTCCCACTGCAGCGTGCAACATTTAATGTGATTGAGAGCGTTACCCAGATGAAGATGAATTCAACCAAGATGACTCCATATGGACAAGCAGGCACAGGACAGCACATACATCCAGACGAACCTGTAATCCGTTGTAGTTGTAATCCAATGGTATGTGTGCGATGACGATCACAATCTCATCGGCCTACCATCGACAACACTACTTGGTAGCTTATGCCATGTGTCTATAGTTGTCAGTGTGAATAAAAATTCTTAATGTTTATGCAAAATGTATCCTTAACATGTTCCCAACATTGTCCACATGTTTTGGCTGAACTAATTTTAAAGTAAGTCTCCAATCCACTGTACTAATTCCCATCATAATTTTAGACACTTTAAGTATATCTCCTCTTAATCTCCTTTTGCTTAAATTGAAAAGACTCAACTCTTTTAATCTTTTCTCATAACTCATTAGCTGCAGTCCCAGGATCATCCTAGTTGCTTTTCTCTAGCACTTCTAGCGCTTCTATGTTCTTTTGTAGCCCCAGGGCCATAAATATACACAGTACTCCAGCTGAGGCCCCACCAGTGCATTATAAAGCTTTAGCATAACCTCTTTAGACTTGTACTCTAGTTATAGTCCAATATAACCTAAAATCCTATTAGCTTTTTTGATTGCTTCTGAACACTGCCTGGAGGTTTATAGTGTCGAGTCCGCTACAACTCCTAAATCCTTCTCATAAGGTGTACTTTCAATTCTCAGACCTTAAATTGTGTATTCAAATGTAATATTTTTATGAGTTTAATTTCATCTGCCACAAATCTGCCTAACCCTGTATACTGTCCACCTCCTTCTATAATGATTCAATGGATTCTAGACTGTCTGACAATTCACCTAGCTTGGTTTCATCTGCAAACTTAACCAAGTTATTTATATTCCTATCCAAATCGTTTAGAAATATTAAAAAAAGCAGAGGAACTACCACTGCCCACTGTGGAACACCACTCTTGACATCAGCCGATTTTGATAGGGTTCCTCGCACCATCACCCTCTGCTTCCTGTGTCTGAGCCAATCTACATACAATAAACTGAACTCCCACTTCTTCTAGTTTGATGTCCAACCTCTCATGTGGGACCTTGATAATATCAAGTGCTTTCTGAGGGTCAAGATAAATAATATTTTATGCACCACTTTGATCATCTCTTTTTATTGCTTCCTCATAGAATTCTAGCATGTTAGTGAAACATGACCTCCCTCATCTGAACCCATGCTGACTGTTCCAAAAACTGTGTTGCTCAATCTTTTCTTTAATAATTCCTTCCTTTAATTTACCTGTGATGCACGTTAAGCTTACTGGCCTATAGTTGCTTGAATCGGTCTGATCAATCTTTTTATATAACAGAATATTCACCAATTTCCAGTCCTTAGGAATTTTTCCAGTGCACAGTGATTTCCTAAAATATGCACCAAGGGTTTATATATTGTGACTGATGACACTGCCACAGATAAACAACAGAAGCGTGAGCAGATGTGCTGGTCAGTGCTTAGTCTTTTAAATGTTCTAAACATTGTGCAACAAGCACGTTATGCGGTAAGCTTGCAAACCTGCAGCTGTTCTTGCAGAGGTCCACAAAGGAGTGTGCTTTTTCCCATTGCAATACTGGGGAGTTTTTTGAAGGGCAGCTGTGTTTCTTTGCCATTGGTTTATTGTTTAAGAGAGAGTCAGCTAAAAAAGTGTCAGCCTGAAGCTGCCAGCATTACACGTAGGAATATACAGCAGAGCAGCTACCGAGCTGTCTATGCGTGACTGCCTCCACCATCAGAGACGGAAAATCGGTGGTGTCACCAATCACAATATGTACTTGCTAACAGTTTTAACACTAGAATTACCAAAGCCTACGAAAAAACTCGTAAACCCAGCCCACCTTAAATCCCTTCGCACCTCCTTGTCAGCATCTGGATGATACAACAGCTTCTGTGGCGCAGTGGTAAGAACTGCTGACTTGTGATCAAGAGTTCCCCGGTTCGATCCTGACTGCCTTGTAATTTTGCCGTTTTGAGTAGTGAGCTGCTCTTATTAATATTTTACAATAAAAACATACATTTGATTTGAGTCTGTAACAGCCGGTGTAAATTTATAGTACCTGTAAAAGTTAGCGTTTTCTTTCACTTTTATTCTCTCACTCACGATCATGATACATACTACTCCCCCCACCTAGGGATCAAACGCTGTTATTTTTTATTTGAAACTGGGAATAACTGTAGATGTGAGTGGTGTTTTGAGACAATGGAACTGGAAATTCTCTGATCTGGAGGGATAAAAGCTGACACACAAAAGCTGGTGAATCTGCCTTCTTCCTATCTCACTGTCACTTGAATTTTCTTTTATTCAGTTGTATTGAGTGTTCCTGCTTACGCTGAATTATTATGCACCTTATGGTCCAAGATGTCAAAGCCACACTGACAAAAAACAGAGACATAAGTATATATGATATTTGGAATTATTCATTTTATGACCTGTATAGTACATTTCGGAAAACATTGTGGCACTGATGCAACATTATTCATATTATTCGTATTCATTCGCATACCTTCTTGCGGTTGTAATCAGTGACCTTATTTTTTTTTTTTTCGATCTTGCCCAGTCTCCACATTTTTGGTGAATGGTGGTGTTTCTTTTTTACTCCAGGACATGCAGAGCAAAGAATATTACAGAGAGGACAGTTGCGCGCAATTTACAATCATCAAATTAAAATATTAACAGTTCCCACACACCCAAGGACTGTCCTTCCTACATTTACGACATGTGTACCTGTTGCAATGTACACACTTCGATATGCTGTGGTTTCTATTACATTGAAGGGGCACCTGACACGGACTGAGTTTGCTTTCCTGGGGGAAGCGGCTGTCTTGGAACAGAAGCTTGTCAGTGTTGCATCCTCCTTTTCTTTTTCCATCACCTTTTCTTGTAAGAAGCGATGACGAACTTCCTCTGCAAGGTGAGCAAAGAACATTATTCTTTTCTCAGTGGACCCTTGCATGCCTTGCACAGTACATGTGCGTTGATCACTGCCAGCTCAAGCATGTTGTAGCAAAAGCAACCAGCCACCTGCGTGCTCCTGCTTGCACTGAATAAGTTCACGCCTTCTGGTGCATGATGTCAACTCTACACCGGAAAAAAAAAGAAAGAGACAAATATACAGTATGTGACATTTTCAAGAAATCATTGTATGACCTGAATAGTACCAATTAGAAACTATCATAGCACTAATGCAATATTATTTGAAAACAAACAGCGTCAGATCGGGTGTGCGAAGGGATTTAAGGTGGGCCAGGTTTACGCATTTTTTTGTAGGCTTTGGTAATTCTAGTGGTAACCATTTGAGGATAAATGTTATCTGGTCATTGTGATTTGGTAGAATCTGCACCATATGTGCACTAATTATTTGGTAAAAGGTTTGTTTGTCAGACACAGCTCAGTGAAGAGAATGCCTGTTATAAAATAAATAGAAAAGTACATGAAAATTATTCTATACAGGCTTCTGAAAGAACACATTTTATATAGGTGACTGTACAGAAGAAGGCAAGATCTGCTAACGCTATGCAGTCATGCACTTCAAATTCATTTAGACAATAGAAGTATCAGGTAAGTTTTATTTCACTGCTGATTTACTCTGTAATTGCCTACTATATGAATGTAACTTCTATTTAGTTTATTTCAAATTACATGTCTACTGTGTTTAAGCACGTAAATATTTGTTAATGATGTACGATTTTGTAATGTTTGATTAACATTTGCTACATAGTATCAAAGTTAATGTACCTTCTATGTTCACAATGTGCCTGAAGAGTAATCACATGGAGAGGACGCCCTTTTGCAGTATAAGATTATGTGGTCTGATGATTGGTAGCAGAGAGCACTGCAATTTATTTCTTGTCTCCTCAGTATACAGTTTAATTTACCCGATCACAAGTGAACTTAACCCCTCCTTGAACTGCCACCTTATCGTGGTGGAGGGGTTTGCTTGTCCCAATGATCCTAGGAGCTCTGTTGTCCAGGGCTTTATGCCCCTGGTAGGGCCACCCAAGGCAAACTGGTCCTAGGTGAGGGATGAGACAAAATTCGGTTCAACAGACCTTCTATGATGAATAAAAAATTTGAACAGCATTTTCCCTTGCCCGGACATGGGTCACCGGGGCCCCCCCTCTGGTGCCAGGCCTGGAGGTGGGGCTCGATGGCAAGCACCTGGTGGCCGGGCTTGCACCCATGGGGCTCGGCTGGGCACAGCCCGAAGAGGCAACGTGGGTCCCCCTTACCAAGGGCTCACCACCTATGGGAGGGGCCAAGGAGGTCGGAAGCAGTGTGAGTTGGGTGGTGGCCGAAGGTGGGGACCTTGGCGGTCCAATCCTTGGCTACAGAAGCTGGCTCTTGGGACGTGGAATGTCACCTCTCTGAAGGGGAAGGAGCCGGAGCTAGTGCGCGAGGTTGAGAGGTTCCGGCTAGATATAGTCGGGCTCACCTCGACGCACAGCTTGGACTCTGGAACCAATCTCCTTGAGAGGGGCTGGACTCTCTACCACTCTGGAGTTGCCCCCGGTGAGAGACGCCGAGCGGGTGCGGGCATACTTATTGCCCACCGACTTGGAGCCTGTACATTGGCGTTTACCCCGGTGGATGAGAGGGTAGCCTCCCTCCGCCTCCAGGTGGGGGGACGGGTCCTAACTGTTGTTTGTGCGTATGCACTGAACAGCAGTTTGAAGTACCCACCCTTTTTGGAGTTCCTGGAGGGGGTGCTAGAGGGTATACCTTCTGGAGAATCCCTCGTACTGCTGGGAGACTTCAATGCTTACGTGGGCAATGACAGTGAGACCTGGAAGGGCTTCTCTGAACCCGAGTGGTGTTTTGTTATTGGACTTCTGTGCTCATCACAGATTGTCCATAACAAACACCATGTTCAAGCATAGGGGTGTTCATATGTGCACTTGGCACCAGGACACCCTAGGCCTCAGTTCGATGATCGACTTTGTGGTCGTGTCGTCGGACTTGCGGCCACATGTCTTGGACACTCCGGTGAAGAGAGGGGCGGAGCTGTCAACTGATCACCACCTGGTGATGAGTTGGCTTCGATGGTGGGGGAGGATGCCGGTCAGGCCTGGTAGGCCCAAACGTGTTGTGAGGGTCTGCTGGGAACATCTGGCAGAGCCCCCTGTCAGAAGTAGCTCCAACTCCCACCTCAAGCAGAACTTCGACCATGTCCCGAGGGAGGTGGGGGCCATTGAGTCTGAATGGGCCATGTTCCATGCCTCTATTGTTGAGGCAGCTGACCAGAACTGTGGCTGTAAGGTGGTCGGTGCCTGACGTGGCGGCAATCCCCGAACCCATTGGTGGACACCGGCGGTGAGGGATGCTGTCAAGAGGGATGCCCTGTGAGACTCTGGAGGCAGCTAATAGGTACCGGCAGGCCAAGTGGAATGCGGCTTTGGTGGTTGCTAAGGCAAAAACACGGGCATGGGAGGAGTTTGGGGAGGCCATGGAGAACGACTTTCGGACGGCTTCGAGGAGATTCTGGTCCACCATCCAGCGTCTCAGGAGGGGGAAGCAGTTCAGTGTCAACACTGTATATGGTGGGGATGGTGCGCTGCTGACCTCAACTCGGGACGTTGTGAGTCGGTGGGGGGAGTACTTCGAAGACCTCCTCAATCCCACTAACATGCCTTCCAATGAGGAAGCAGAGCCTGGGGACTCGGAGGTGGGCTCCCCCATCTCTGTGACTGAGGTCACCGAGGTGGTCAAAAAACTCCTTGGTGGCAGGGCCCCGGGGATGGATGAGATACGCCTGGAGTTCCTCAAGGCTCTGGATGTTGTAGGGCTGTCTTGGTTGACACATCTCTGCAACATAGCATGGACATCAGGGACAGTGTCTCTGGATTGGCAGATTGGGGTGGTGGTCCCCCTCTTTAAGAAGGGGGACTGGAGGGTGTGTTCCAACTACAGAGGGATCACACTCCTCAGCCTGCCTGGAAAAGTCTATTTGGGGGTTCTGGAGAGGAGGGTCCGTCAGATAGTCGAACCTCGGATTCAGGAGGAACAGTGCGGTTTTCGTCCTGGTCGCGGAACAGTGGACCAGCTCTACACCCTTAGCAGAGTCCTGGAGGGTGCATGGGAGTTCGCCCGACCAGTCTACATGTGTTTTGTGGACTTGGAAAAGGTGTTCGACCGTGTCCCTCGGGGAATCCTGTGGGGGGTGCTCCGGGAGTATGGGGGACTGGACCCCCTGATGTTTGTTCGGTCCCTGTACAACCAGTGTCAGAGCTTGGTCCGCATTGCCGGCAGTAAGTCAAACCCGTTTCCAGTGAGAGTTGGACTCCGCCTGGGCTACCCTTTGTCACCGATTCTGTTCATAACTTTTATGGACAGAATTTCTAGGCGCAGCCAGGGTGTTGAGGGGGTCCGGTTTGGTGGACTCAGGATTGAGTCACTGCTTTTTGCAGATGATTTTGTCCTATTTGCTTCATCAGGCTGTGATCTTCAGCTCTCTCTGGATCGGTTCGCAGCTGAGTGTGAAGCGGCTGGGATGGGAATCAGCACCTCCAAATCCGAGACCATGGTCCTCAGCCGGAAAAGGGTGGAGTGCTCTCTTAGGGTTGGGAGCGAGATCCTGCCCCAAGTGGAGGAGTTCAAGTATCTCAGGGTCTTGTTCACGAGTGAGGGAAGAATGGAGCGTGAGATCGACAGGCGGATCGGTGCGGCTTCCACAGTGATGCGGGCTCTGCATGGTGAAAAAGTGGTGAAAAAGGAGCTGAGCCGCAAGGCAAAGCTCTCAATTTACCAGTCGATCTATGTTCCTACCCTCACCTATGGTCATGAGCTATGGGTAGTGACCGAAAGAACGAGAACATGAATACAAGCGGCTGAAATGAGTTTCCTCCGCAGGGTGTCTGGGCTCTCCCTTAAAGATAAGGTGAGAAGCTCGGTCATCTGGGAGGGGCTCAGAGTAGAGCCGCTGCTCCTCCGCATCGAGAGGAGTCAGATGTGGTGGCTCGGGCATCTGATCAGGATGCCTCCTGGACGCCTCCCTGGTGAGGTGTTCCGGGCACATCCAACCGGGAGGAGGCCCCGGGGAAGACCCAGGACACGCTGGAGGGACTATGTCTCCCGGCTGGCCTGGGAACGCCTCTGGATTCTCCCAGAAGAGCTAGAAGAAGTGGCCGGGGAGAGGGAAGTCTGGGTATGTCTGCTCAAGCTGCTGACCCCGTGACCCGACCTCGGATAAGCGGAAGAGGATGGATGGATGGATGGATGGACAAGTGAAATTAAACTTTTTAAAATACCATGGCCAACTATTATCTGATCACTTGATAGATAGACCGGCTCTCAGCCTGATGTAGGTGCTAGCATTGCTCTGATTGACTGGTATTTGTTTCAGCTGTTCTATGCAAATTTGCTACATTTGTATGTATGTGAGGGTTACATATTGCCTAAATACTGGCAGCAACGGCATGGTGTGACTAACAAAGCATGCACAAATTGCATTCCTAATGTATAATATTTCTTGTTGTTAGATCGGTCCCATGTCAAATCACATTCATACCTCATGCAAACCACACCAGGGTTAACTTGGTACTGTGGTGAGATAATTTGTAAAGAGCCTCTGTCTAGTTGTATTCATCTACATCAAAGCGTGAATGGCATGGTCAAATCCATCTAAATAAACCAGACTACAGAGAAAATGACACTACAGTTTGAAAAAACTGGTCCAAATGAACTAAGTGTGAAAGCACCTTAAGACTCCACAATGGCAAAAGGCAGTTACTGGATTTGAACCCAGGACACTAGGTCTATGAGGCAGTAGAGATAACTATGAACTTCCAACAAAAGAACTGATGATGTTTAAAGTCCACCATATGAAAAACACACATAAAAAACAAACTGGATAAAATGTCTTATGTAGTGAATATAAAAAAATGAGATACAAGAAAAAATATGTAAAAGACATTAATAAACACAAGTAATACAGTGATCCCCCGCTATACTGTGGTTCAGCTATCTCGATCCCGCTATATCGCGGATTTTTCTGTGGAACATATCTAACATTTAAGCAATACAGTAAATCATTAAATATACGTACATTGTACACTACAGTAGACAAAGAGTTTCGTGTTGGAGTACCCAGATGATTTCTTACAAGGACTGTTATTGGCTGAAAGAGGAGACTCAACCAATCAGAGCAGGATTTTCATTCTCTTGGGCTCTGATTGGCTGCTGCTAACGTGGTGTAATCTCGCAAGAACAGCGAGTGTGGGTCCCCGGCGCATCTCAGTTCTCTGCGTATCGTGTACCGCGTAGATTATTGGGATCCCGAAATGCTTCAGGCGTTGCAGTTTCACAATGCCATTGATGCAGCCATTGAAGTCTATGAAAACCTCCTCGCCCGAAAGAAGAAGCAACACCAGCAACTGCCTATAATGATGTTCCTTACCCCAACAAATAAAGAAGACACGCCTACGCCTTCAGAGGAAGTTGCCATCCAGCAGCAGGAATATACCCCTCCTAAACCACCTGAAGGCAAGCCTTCAGAAGAGTTGTAAATGCTCTGTTTTGCTGTGCTGTACGTACTCATCACCTTCATCACCTACATACATACTTCATCATCATGATCATTCAAGTTATGGAGTGTATTTTCACTGGTGAGTACCCATACTGAGCTTAAAATGTTTTTATTTTTACATATTCCATTACGTATACAGACAGAGAGAGAGAGATGTATTTATATATATATATATATATATATATATATATATATATATATATATATATATATAAGTCACTAAAGTCCAGTTATAATATTTCCTCTTCCTCTTTTTTTCTCCTATTTACAACTCAGACCTGTTCTTAAGGTGTACCACTTCTCACTCTCTTCCCTCTGTTTCTATGCCTTCCTTTACTCCTTTTTCCCCCACTACAAAGATCCTCTATGTAATTCAATGAAAGGCCTCTTATTTCAGCATATCCAGTACAAATATGTTTATCATTTATTTTTTAACCCCATAAGCATAATTTCAAAGACCTGAGTAAAAGTTCTATCTTCTTTGTATAATGACACCTCCAGGCATGTTTTTGCATATGTTCTGGGATTACCCACCAGTTCATGTTTTCTGGTCTGTTCTTTCCATCTTTCTCTTCTCTGTTGTTTCTACTTATGTTTCTCTAGTGCCTCAAATATTCCTTCTGGTGGAGCTCTCTTCTCTTTCAGTTACTATTATCCAGTAGAGGTAATTCTCTTTAAGGTGCAAGTGCTGCAAAACAATGTTAACCTCTGGCTGTACATCCCCTAGCTCTCTCTTTATTAACTTTTGGAAATCTGCATTCTATAATTTACCTTTGCTCAAACTCTGAGACATAGATCAATAAGTCTTCAGGCCCTAACATTCAAAGGTGGAAGTCAGTGGTTCAGGAACAGATGGCAAGTACCTATTGCACTGACCTTATCGCAAAGTCAGATTTTTTTCTATTTCAATGTTCTTCCTTCTGTCCTTTACCCAATATGGTGTCCTTCTCTTGACAGCCCTGTAAGTCTCAATCCACATGATATATTTCCTTACATGGCTGGGTTGATTTGAGAGAGAAGAAGGGGATTTGGGTCCTAATGGATGGGGTGATCATATTTTTGTTTTAATGTTTTCACAAAAATTGTGTAACCTGGATTGGGACTTGAATACAGCAGATGACACCTCAGCACCACACTGGAACAATGTGAGGTTTTTTATGGTGACTGAAGTTCCAATACTGCCATCAGGACAGTTTGACATCTGTGGCAGAGCGACAGGCACTGAGCAGGCTCCTGTCAATCATGGAGAATCCACTGCATCCACTAAACAGTATCATCTCCAGACAGAGGAGCAGCTTCAGCGACAGACTGCTGTCACTGTCCTGCTCCACTGACAGACTGAGAAGATTGTTCCTCCCCCACACTATGCGATTCTTCAATTCCACCTAGGTGGGTAAATGTTAACATTATACTAAGCTATTGTCTGTTATAGCTGCATTTTTATTACTCTTTGGTTTGATATTGTTTTTTGTGAATTTCCCCTTGGGATTAATAAAGTATCTATCTATCTATCAACCCTCAAGTTTTCCCTTTAAGTTGGAGGACCTGCTTGCAGGGCTGGATGCAGATTAATGTCATACCCAGGATGAAGCAATTGCAACTTAAGGGCCTTGCTCAAGGGCCCAGTGGAGTAGAGTCACTTCTGGAATTTACAGGATTTGAACTGGCAACCTTCCAATTGCTGATTGTGATCCCTAGCCTCAGAGCCACCACTTCGCCTCCATTCATCCTAGCTGTAATAATAATTATTCTTTAAATTTATATAGCATTGTTCTCACTACTCAAAGTGCTTCAGTGAGTGGGGAGCCACTTCAACCACCACCAATGTGTAGCATCTGGATGATGCAATGTTAGCCATTTTGCACCAGTACACTTACCACACATTAGATGTTAGGTGGTGAAAGAGATAGCCAACTAGAGAAGGGATGATTAGTGGGCCAGAATGACTAGGCCATGGTGGGCAATTTTGTCTGGCCAATGGGAATACACCCTACTCTTTATGAAAGATACCCAAGGATCTTTTATGACCACAGAGAGTCAGGACCTTGTTTTACGTCTCATACAAAGGACAGTGCCATCACTGCACTTTCACATTCATTTTCCACATTCAGACCACAGGGTAAGCACCCCCTGCTGCCCTCACCAATATCTCTTTCAGAAACAACCCCAGCTTTCCTAGATGGTTTCACATCCATGTATTGGCCGGGCCCTAACATGTTTAGATTTGGGTAGATGATCTGTTCTGAAGTGTGTGGTATGGCCGTGTTTTTTTGTATTTCATATTTAAATGCTAACAAAAATTGACCACAATTGAAAACAAAGTGATACATGAATAAACAGAATTATTTTTTCCTTTTGTAATGTGCATCTTCACGTAATAGAATGAGCTCATTAAAACCATGCCAGTGATATGGAGGCTCAGTCTTGTAGCGTGGTGCTTTCTAGTCTCTGACAGGTGTTTGCTGTTTTCTGATATTCTGATTATCTTCACCTGCAGTTTTCCCCTAAAATAATCGAGTCATTCAGCTGTCCTCAGACATTTCCTTCTTGTTCCTTTTAAGTAATTAAACTTCAGCCTCAACCTTTAGCTGAAGCTCTGATTGCATCCTTTACTGGATAAACAAGTGCTATTAATTCATTAACGGAAAGAATTGCTCCTACTCTAAGGCAGCAGCAGATGACAGCTAATATATTTGCTTTGAAAGCTGCTGGGAATAAATCAAATTGCCCATTGCGACTGACTTCTGGAAATCAGTCCTTATTTTCACAACACTAACATGTAATTTTTACAAAGTCCTGCCAAGAGCTCTCAGACAGATAAATCATGCAACACGGATGTAATGAATTTCTGGAATGCATGTCAGCTTCACACTCTAGCAGTACCCAGGAGGCTGTAATTAATTAATTCTGTGCTACAGACGCAAGTTTTACACCTGGGATCCAAAAACACCACGGTCTATGAGTTTTTCTTACTCAAATAACAATGCTACAAACATAATTCTAAAAATATCTTTCTGCTAGTACTCCATGAAAATTTAGTTAAACTTTTTAAAGAGATGGTCCAGCTACTAAGCAGGTGAAATTGTAAAAAGTCACCAAACTAATACAAATCCTGGCAAGTACCTGGTACATGTCACATCAGAAAAAGGTGAACATGTGCCACTAGGGTTGATCATTTCCGATTATATGAAAAAGGTGCCTTAGAAGTAAATACTTTAGTGGGCACTGGTTAAGAGGCACTGTGAGGGATGGGTACAAAACCACTTGAACTACATAAATCCAGCTCATTGTAGATATAGTAAGTGAACCTAGCAAGGAATTGTAGGGGTCTTGTAGCTTAGAGAAGAAAACATGTATCTGATGGTGTGGGTGAATTGCTGTTTTTCAGCTTGTTGGTTATTATTTAACAATTTTATATACTAATATGATTTACTGTTTGTTACTTTGGGTTTCCTGTGCATTACCTTCATTGACTATGTACCCTTGATATGGACCATCTTTGTGGTGGGATGCTATTGCCACTCTCCTTTAGGCTCTAAATATTTCATCGTCCTTTATTGGAACCTTCTACAGGAAACTTTTGATATTGGACCCACAGGCTGCAATAAATTTGTTTAAATGTGATAGACTGATTGATTTTTCAACAACTATTTTGTCTTGGTAGAGTTCTATATTACCATACTTTCCCTTTTTATATTCTTTAATGTGTAGCATTTGTCAGAATGCCTCAAATCCCATATACTTACCACTGTTTATAAGGTACTGTATTTTATAACTTTTCCCCACCTTCACTTCTACATCTACAACCTCAGAGTAAAAGACAAGCAGGAGTTAAGTTACACTTTTTTTTTAGGAGGCCCAGGCCCCTCGCGGACCCCCTGATTATCAGAGGTGACTGTGTGCAGAGGGTACAGACCTATAAATACCTGGGAGTGCAGCTGGATGATAAATTGGACTGGACTGCCAATACTGATGCTCTGTGCCGACTATACTTCCTTAGGAGGCTGGTGTCTTTCAACATCTGCAATAAGATGTTGCAGATGTTCTATCAAACAGTTGTGGCGAGCGCCCTTTTCTACATGATGGTGTGCTGGGGAGGCAGCAAAAAGAAGAGGGATGCCTCACACCTGGACAAACTGGTGAGGAAGGCAGGCTCTATTGTAGGCACGGAGCTGGACAGTTTAACATCTGTGGCGGATGGACGGGTGCTGAGCAGGCTCCTGTCAATCATGGAGAATCCACTGCATCCACTGAACAGTATCATCTCCAGACAGAGGAGCAGCTTCAGTGACAGACTGCTGTCACTGTCCTGCTCCACTGACAGACTGAGGAGATCTTTCCTCCCCCACACTATGCAACTCTTCAATTCCACCAGTTGAGGTGGGGTTGTAAACGGTAACATTATACATTGTTATTGACTGTTATACCTACCTCACACTCTAAACCTTGCACTTTTTAACTTGCACTGTGTTTTTATCACTTTTAAATTAATATTGTCTTTATCAGTATGCTGCTGCTGGAGTATGTGAATTTCCCCTTGGGGATTAATAAAGTATCTATCTATCTATCTATCTATCTATCTATCTATCTATCTATCTATCTATCTATCTATCTACTTTAAATATGGTATCATTGATAATATTCAAAAATAATAATAATAAGCAAAGTATATTTGAATATTGGCAACCATACAACATGATAGATGCTGATGTGTAGTTTGAGGCAGCACACAGACTTGTTAGTTGCTTAAAATGTCTCTAGTTAAGTCATCATTTTTAGTCAGCTTTCTTCAGAGCAGGCCACATGCCTTTCTCAATATAGCAACCGAGATGTGCTTCTCAGTGTGCTCTTCTTTTCAGTCCATAGTGTGTGAGATGCTCCTTCATCGTGATGGTGTGAGAGTGAGAGAGACAGGGAGGGGTAAAGCAACTGAATGTATACATTCTCTGTTTAAACTCTACAGCCAATAGGGGTCATGGTACAGAATGGCTTCTGATTCAAACCAATCCCAAACAGGCAACTTTAGACCAATAGCATTCTAGTCAGACACATCCCCCAGTTACTGGCTTGTTTTCACACCTGCCCCTAAAAAACAATTTCTTGAGTGAAACTTGCCAGCTAGGTAATTTGGCTTTCCTATGGGGGCTGATTGAGATAGGGCAGAGTGGTGGCTCTGAGGCTAAGGATCTGTGCTGGTATCCAGAAGGTTGCCGGTTCGAATCCCCGTCACTGCCAAAAGAGATCCTACTCTGCTGGGCCCTTGAGCAAGACCCTTAACCTGTAATTGCTCCAGGGGCGCTGTACAATGGCCTGACCCAAACTCTGACCCCAAGGGGTATGCGAAAACTAACAAATTCCAAATACAAGAAATTGTATAAGATGAAATAAAGAACAAAAAAAAATATCATGTAGATAATCATTTGCCTAACTAGTTTTAGGCACTTCCCCCAACCTTGCAATAAAATTCTTCAGTCAGTAAAGACTGGGGGGTGGGGATATTCTTTAAACATGAAAGCTTCTCACCAATGAAACGCTAATATTACATTGCTTTGTCTAAGTTACAAATAAAGACATACAAAATATTTACCAACTTATATACAAAATTTCACACCAGAACAACAACTCAAACCAAAATACATATTCCATTTTTTCTTTGTGTTTTACCTACTTATTTTATTTATTAAAATCCTATGAATTTGTTTACAGTAGCACAGTGGTTAGCATTGCTTTTATCCCCATGAATCTACACTCTTGAATATAATGGTTCTTATTGGTTCCTTGACCAAGCACGATGTCATTCTGGAACGGGTTCTTTGCATGTGAAATTGGGTTTTGTGCTTTGAAAACCATGAATAGATAGTAACAGATTTGTAAACTACAAATAAGTCATAAATTTAAAAGGATCCTTTCTGCATATAATTACATAGACTAACTCTAAGTTTTCTTAATCTGTCAGTGTCCTGCTAGGTAGCTTGCCATACATTAAAGATTTCAGCTTGTTTTTCTACATATTAGGACTTATCCAAGCACAAAGAAACAACTTCATATGCAGAGATCCCTTCCCAGAATGGAATGGTGCTTTGTCAAGTAATAGTTCTATGTGGAACCACAGAACCCAATAAAGAACCATAAAATGCCATTAAAGAACCATTATTTTTAAGGATGTACAGAGTGTGTTACAATTCTGAATAAAAAAAGTTCCTTTTGGAGCCTTCATGTGGATGGTTGTTTTGGAAACCAAAAATGGTTCCCTATAGCATTGCTCTGAAGAACCACTTTTTCACCTTTATTTTGAAGAGTGTAGTGTCCTGTGTTCAAATCCTGCATCGAGTCATTGTCTGTATATAGTCTGCACATTCTCCCAATGTCTGTGTGGATTTTCCACTGGATACTCCAGTTTTCCTCTCATATTCCCAAATGTGTATGTTAGATCAACTGACAATTCTAAATCACCCTCTGTATTAAATGTGAGTGTGTGTATGAGTGTTCCCCATCATGGATCAGGGTGTGATTTTGTTGCTGTCTTTCTCCCAATGTGGTCTAGATAGACTTTGGTCTTTTGTGATCCTGAATTGGGTTAAATGTATTTGAGAATGTTACATTTTATGTAGCAATGCTGCCTCGCAGTAATGAGACCTGGGTTCGCTTCCCGGGTCCTCCTTTTCGTGGAGTTTGCATGTTCTCCCCGTGTCTGCGTGGGTTTCCTCTGGGTGCTCCGGTTTCCTCCCACAGTCCAAAGACATGCAGGTTAGGTAGATTGGAGATTCTAAATTGTCCCTAATGTGTGCTGGCGCCCTGCCCGGGGTTTGTTTCCTGCTTTGCGCCCTGTGTTGGCTGGGATTGGCTCCAGCAGACCCCCGTGACCCTGTGTTTGGATTCAGTGGGTTGGAAAATGGATGGATGGACGTTTGATACCTGATGACTATTATTAAGTGTAAACTCACTTTTATGATGTAGCACATGACAAGTCTGGCATTCTTTCAGACATTTTTAACTAAATTTGAATGTTTTATCATAGAATAATTTGGAGGCAGTGTCCTTTGAGTGCAAGGCAGAGTAACCTCTCCTTCCTTTCAACAAACCCATCAAATGTGTGGATGCCCATGGCATCATGCTTTGGGGTGACCCATGCTGGCCATCACACTATTTACAATTACACTTCACATAAAAATATTTTTAATAAAGCAACACACAGAGCTCTCTTATTTTTATTCAAGATGCAGATGCATTATTCAGAACTGAAGGCATGTCTGCCTCTCAATAATTATGTCATAGGTTATCAGTTGTGTGCTAAATGTTATTGTGGAATGCCAGTATAATTAAAATAGCTTGGAAAAAAAAACTTAAACTGGCTGGAAAAATAGTGTGCATAAGCAGAGATAAGGACAAATTTAGAAAAAAAATGACAGAGTACGAGAAAAGCAGAAAAGGGGGTATGCAAATGTTGTACTTAAAAGGTCTTTTAAAAAGGTTTGGAGTAAAAAACAGCTGCAAAAGAATGGTGATTTCAGTAAGTACACAAGCACTGAGATTCCTGAAGAAGATGCCAATAGAATTTGTGAAAAAGGAGAATTTCACCTTGGCCAAATACTATGCAGCAATAAAATCATGTGAACTTCTATAAAGGCGACCAACGATGCCTTGCCATACCATGTCATGATTTACCAGTTCCAGCCAACTGACTAGCTTACATGAAAAATGTAAATGTACTCCAAGGAGTGGGAGGAAGTCTTTTTCTTCTGTTATAAACTATTTAGTTTAAGTACTGACCAAAGTGAACTTGATCTGTCAAATGCCTTTCTAGCTGCACTGGACAGGCCTGATCTTAAAATCAGTGATTGTCAGCAGCAAAAGAGTACAAGATGGGTGCAAACGTGAGAGAACAGCAACAAGTTGTTCTTTATGTGAATGTTTATGTGAATGTCACAGTTTTTACTTAAGAGTAGGAAATATGGAAAAATGTTCCTCGAAGCCATGTCATTTTTGGGTCTATTGAAAGGAACGAATACCATACAATACCACAGAACTTCATGTATAGCGCTTTTCATCGAGTACAAAAACAGATTGCTGTGAAAAAATTATCAGGCAAAATACAAGTATAAATTATACAATTATAATGCAGAATTAGTACATTGTGGCGGACAGCTGGGACCCATGCTTGGCAGGGACTCCCCTTCTGCATCTGTTCCAGGGGAGCAACCATGGGCAGCTCAATACCTCCCCCGGGACGCTTGGTGGCAGCCTCCCTAGCAGACAGTGATCTCCCAACCTCTCGCATGGCTCAATGGGAGATGGAGTCCTCCACAGCCTGGTTGGGGGCTCTGATGGCCGCTAGGGGGCGCTGCATGGAGTCAGCAGCCCAGCTGGACGTATCTTCAGCCCCACCCGGAACGGCAATTAGGACCAGGTGGTCAAACACCTGGAAGGCTTCCGGGTGGGTTATAAAAAGGGCCAGCCACCACCACTCAAGGAGCCAGAGTTGGGAGGAAGGAGACAAAGCTTGAGGAGGAGTGGTGGTAAAAAGAAGAAACTGTTGGTGTTGTGGTAATTATGTTTGTGGACTGTTTATTGCCTGTGGGTCATGGGGAAGACGTGCGCCCACGGGTGAAGAAAAATAAAAGTCTTGTTTGTTTATACGTGCCTCTGTGTCCATCTGTGTTGGGTCGGGCGCCTATATAGCGCCTTTGTTACAACATATAAAGATAGGGGTTTGTTAAAACACACAGAAAACAAAGCAGAAGCTGTTTAATATAAATGGAAACCAACAATATCTGTCCACTAATTAATTGATGTACTATGGCCGGTTGACAACAGAGCAGATAAAATTTGTAAGTTAGACACTGTCATAGTCCTAGTGACCTTGACCAGCTAGCTGCCTTCACCTTCTTGGGCATTCTATAGTAGAGTTTGTGCTGGGCTGTTTAATCTAATAAAATAATCTTTCCATCTAATGATTCCAAAACTCCTTTCTCTGGGATGACTTTTCCATGCGCAGCATGGCAGTATAGCAGAGGCACCAAGTGCCACATCAAGATACTAGGAAGAGAAATAAAATATTACAGGGTTAATAATGGTTCATAAATATTATATTAGTTATATTTCCATACAAATGACTAACAAACAGAGATGCAATATTTAAAGCTAATCAGTAGCTCTAGTCAGAGTATGCTAAACTAAAGTGGTGAGACTTCATCTTGGATTTAAAAGCTGAGAGTGAAGGACTCATCTCTTATATATTTTTTTTTATTTTATTGATTTTATTAAAATCAAACAGCTATATAAATAACTCATGTTATCAAATCAACCCCCACCCCTGAGAAAGAGGGCTAGGCCAACAGGCTAGTAAAAATAAGTAAATAGATAAATTAACAAATGAAATAAGATAAATGGAATAAAAGAGGGGAGAGAACCTGCTTCCTCAATTTAAATGCTTATTCTAAAATGTTATTGATTAGATCCTGCCAGGTTTTGAAGAAGTTTTGTACAGATCCTCTAAGTGAGAATTAGATTTTTTCCAGTTTCAAATAGTATAGAACATCAGTTACACACTGACTTAGAATAGGAGAGTTAGGATTCTTCCAGTTGACCAAGATAAGTCTACGTGCCAATAGTGTAGTAAAGGAAATTACAATTTGTTTGTCCTTCTCCACTTTAAGCTTATCTGGAAGAACACCAAACACAGCTGTTAGTGGATTAGGAGGGGTTGTGATTTCAAGGCTGTCTGAAAGGCATTTAAAGATTTTGGTCCAAAATGATGTTAATTAGGTGCAGGCCCAAAACATGTGACCCAGTGAGGCCGGAACTAGATTGCAGCGTTTGCAGGTTGGATCTTGCCCTGGAAACATTTTGGACAATTTTAAATGAGAGAGTTGCGCTCGATATATAATTTTGAGTGGAATAATTCTATGCTTTGCGCATATGGAGCTCGAGTGAATTTTGTGCATTGCTACTTTCCACTCCTTTTCTGAAATATTGAGTAAGAGATCCTTTCCCTACTGTACTCTTGGATCTTTGAAAGGAAGAGACTGTAAAATGGTTTTATATATTACGGAAATGCTGTCTGAGTCTACAAGACTGGTCAGTATTTTTTTCCAGCATAGAGGTAGGTGGGAGGTGAGGAAAACTGGGCAGGTTTTGTTTAACAAGGTTTCTAATTTGAAGGTAGTGAAATGTGTTGCTGGAAAGTTAAATTTGGAGTGTAATTGTTCGTAGGATGCAAAGACGTTGTCTATGTAAAGATCTCCAAGTGATTTAATCCTGAATGTTTTCCAGACATTAAAAACTGCATATGTTTGAGAGGGTGGAAAAAGCTGGTTCTTGTGCAGAGGTGCCACAGATAAAAGCTTCTCTATCTTAAAATACTTCCTTGCATTGGTTCCATATTCTGAGTGAGTGAAGCACAGTTGGGTTGTTAGTATATTGGCGATAACTTGTACTTAATGGGGTGCAAAGAAAGGAATATAAAGAAGTACTGCAGGATTTTATTTCTATCTATTTGTGTCCATGTCCATGTTTTTATAGTTTGTATATTTGCTGCCCAGTAATGAAATTGAAAGTTAAGTTGAGTCATGCCGCCTTCCACCTTGGGTCTTTGTAGGGTCGCCCTATGGATACATGGATGTTTTGAATTCCAAATAAATGAGGTTATTGTTGAAACTAATTTCTTAAAAAAGATCTATTCATCTATATTGGAATGTTTTGAAGTAAAAGGAGAAGCTTAGGAAGGATATTCATCTTAACAATGTTAATTCTTCCAGCTAACGTGAGATGAAGGGTTGACCATCTATGCAAGTCTTGCTTGATTTTTTCCATACAGATGGAAACATTTTGTTAATAAAGAGATTTATGTTTACTTGTGATGTTTACCCCTAGGTAAACAGGTGTCCAATCTAGTATTGTATGCTTGAGAATTCACTGGGAAGAGGACACTTTAATTCAAATTGAGTCTGAGACCAGAAATCTTTTGAAATTCTATTAGTGCTGTTAGGACTGCAAGTACAGTATTTTGTGGATCTGATATATATATAGTACCATATCATCTGCATATAGAGAAACTTTCTGATCCAGTTCTTCTCCGATAATCCCCTTTATCTCATAAGCATTTTGACAGTGAATTGCCAGTGGCTCAATGGCAATTGCAAAAAGCAGTGGTGACAAGGGGCATCCTTGTCTGGTACCATGTTCTAGTTTAAAGTAGTCTGAGTTAATGTTGTTAATACAAACTGACGTTTCTGGATTGGTATACAGTAGTTTGATACATGCAGAAATGTTCGGGCCAAACCCAAATTTCTCCAATGTAGTGAAAAGGTAGTTCCATTCGACCATATCAAATGCTTTTTCTGCATCCGATGCTTTTTGACTTTGTGGGTGAATATATTACATTAAACAGGTGTCAAAGATTGGAAGCTAAGTGTGGGCCTTTAATAAATCCAGTTTGATCTTGTGATATTACCGAAGGCAGCACTTTCTCCATCCTTCTAGCTAGGACTTTAGAGAGCATCTTAACATCATTATTCAGAAGTGAAATCGGTCTATATGATGCACATTGTTATAAGTCCTTATTTTGTTTAGGAAAGACGGTAATTAATGCTTGGCGAAATGTTTGAGGTAGAATTTTATTTTCTATAGCTTCTGTAAATGTTGCTAATAGAGCGCTGTTTAATTTTGTAAAAAGCGTCATGTTTAGTATCTGTTGAGGGTGACAAATCTGGGAAAATAAGATTGTGGTTATTTTCAAATATAATCTCTTGTTTCTGTCTGAGAAGTGACATTACATATAATCCATCCATTTTCCAACCCGCTGAATCCGAACACAGGGTCACGGGGGTCTGCTGGAGCCAATCCCAGCCAACACAGGGCACAAGGCAGGAAACAATCCTGGGCAGGGTGCCAACCCACCGCAGGACATTACATATAATTTAAATTGTAATTTTACCACGTATGCGGTAAGCTGCTGGTATCTCAGTGTTTTGTTTACAGTCCTCTCCAATTATTTTGGAAAATAGTTCAGCTACGAATATCACTGGGTTTGGACTTTCACGATTTTCTGGGAGACCTTCAATTCTAATATTATTCCTTTTACATCCATCTTCTAGTGCAGCACATCGGTCTCTGAGTTTTTTGCATTCGGAATTTGCAGCCGTTTCTTTTACGTCAGCAATAGATGCCAGATGTTCAGCTGTTTCAATTCGAGTCGTGAATGTTTGCTTAATGTCTTTCAACTGAGTGCCAAGTGTTCTAGCATCTCTTATATTAACAGGCAGATTGTTCCACAGATGTGAAGCTCTGTAACTAAAAGCTCAACGTCCCACATTTATTTTAAAAACCCTGGGAATCTTAAGTAGACCAGCATCTTGAGGTCTCAATGTGAGCTCTGGTTTGTAAGTAATGATAAGTTCATATAAGTAAGTATAGCATTTAAGGCTTTATATTTTAAAAGGAGGATTCTGAAATCTAACCTAAATTTAACTGGGAGCCAATGTAGAGACTTGAGCACTGGAGTTACAGTATGTGTTTGTACTTTCTGGTTTGTGTAATAATTTTTGCAGCAGAATTTTGAATTAACTGAAAGCATCATTAAGAACGATTAGAACAGCCAGCAAACAAGTCATTGCAGTAGTCAATTCTACTAGAAATAAATTCATGAAATAATTTCTCAGTGTCCTATGCATTTCAAAAATGTCTTAATTTTCCTAATTTTTTAAAATGGAAAAACATATTTTGGTTGGTTTTGTAATTTGTGTCTTAAACAACATGCTAGTGTCAATAATAATTATAATTCGGTTGTATTAATGGTGACTGCAAACGAGTTAAAAAATTACAGAATGTTGTTGCAATCAGCATCATTCACCCCGTAAATACAGACAAGTATTTCTCATGCATCCACTCCTTTAACTCATTGACACAGCTAATTAGGGACAGCATTGGAGAAATGTCATTTGGTCTAGCATAAAGGAAAAATAGTATATAGTAAAGGTCCCAGTACTGAGACCTGTGGAACACCATATTTAACTTCTTAGCATAATGATGGAGTATTCTTCATACATTTCTATACATACTAGAATCAATTTGATAAAGAAGAACTAAACTAGAAAAGGACAGTGCCTCTGAGTCCAATGTAATTTTCCACACTGTGTAGTAAAACAGAAGATTCAGCAGTATCAAACACTGCACTTAAATATAACAACATACTGTAATTACTGTGGAATTTCCTTTATTCAAGGATTTTAGAATGTCGTTTACTACACAGGTTAGTGTTGTTTCTGTACAATAACTGGTGTGGAAGCCAGACTGGAATATCTCAAATAAACTGTGTAGGATAAACACTACATTTACAAACTTAACCAGGCACTGGCAAATTTCACAAGAGATTGCCTCAAGACTCACTCCACAAGATCCTGTTTAACACTCTCTGAGAATGTTGAACAGAAAATGATAGAGCAGTGCCCTCCCAGCTGCATAATTAATGAGGCGCACTATTGCAGAACCAGGACAGCTGTAATTACTATAAGGTTGAAAGTGACATGGTGTCTTTAGCATTGTCTGAAGTACACAATTTTTAGTTTATACTTGCTACTGTTGTTTGTCATGGTACCTTATATGATGAAAACATTGCAGTGTGAAAACATGCACCCTGATGTGTTTCTCTCTGAATAAATAACCCATTTAATATTGCAGTACATTGACATTGAGCCTGAGCAAATGTGATTAAGTAAGTTATAGGGTCAATATTGTCACATTTACAACATACAGTGAATATATTATTTGCCTGTGCTAATTAACTCCACTCTACGGCACCATGATCATTGAGTATTACTACCTTACCTTGAAACTTCATCAAAGGTGTGCTGCGATACAACTCTGAGATCAATGAGGGAAATCCATTGGAGACCAAGCACTGACATCACTCAGAGTGAGCATTCAACAAATTTGCAGATACTTCTAGTGTTTTTGCATGATGTTAAATAGATGAAAGAAATTAAACAGTGCTGCATTACATTTACTGGTGCTATGACACATGGATATTCTCATGATTTTAAATTATTAAATGAGGTTCAGATTGTTAGAGAATTCATTTCTGCTGAAACTGCAACAGCAGTTCAAGTCCTTCAGTTTTCAAGGAACTTTGTCAAATGCTGAAGTAGCATATGCTGTAGAATTTCACTAATAGCTCCAGTTCCAGTGACCTCAGGAGGGTAAAGCTTTTTTGAAATGTAAACTAATAAAAAATTACCTAAGCACAATTATGTCTCAAGAGAGGTTATTCGGTCTTGCTGTACTGTTAATCGAGAAGGGCATTGCATCAAAAATGGACTATTGGGAACAAAAGCTAGAAGAGCTATATTTATGCAGTTTTCCAAAACTAAGATTTCATTCTTTAAATTAGGTAAAAGAAAAGTTTCATGAATGGTATTGTTGTTTCTTGTTTTGTAATGCTTTGGTTGTTATTTTCTGCATGACAGTTATGCTTAGTTCTGTATGTTTGCACAGACCAGTTAAGTACCTATTTCATCACCTTAACGCTCTCCCCTCTATCCACCACTTCTCACAATAATCCTCCAACAACCTGCTTCCTGTGCTCCACAATGCAACTCAATACCAGTCCTTCCCTAAAACCATTTCAACCTTTGAGACAGCTTTGCCTATCATCTGCTCCTTTGTTTCTGCAGACATTTTCAATAAATTACTTCTTTTAAACACAATTGAAGCTGAGTATAGTGGGTTTGGTTGTCCCAGGCATTCATAGGTTTGCCCCAAACTACATTGCTGTCCCTAGCATTGTAGGATAATTGGCCAACGCTATCCACATTTAGTTTATAGTAAGAATATTACTTGACTACTAGGATGAAATGAGAGAAATTGAAAGTGGTAAATAATGTATTTTGGAGGGCAAACAACTGTTTTTGTTAATAATTCCTTGCATTGGGTTCATTCTCATCCTCTATCAATTCCCATTGTTCTTTAATCTTTGTGTATTGATGAATGAAACGTTTTCTTAATATTTTTGGGCTGTGCTTAATAGGTCTGTATTTTTTTAAACATGCTACAAAAATCTAGGTCCAGTCCTGACATGTACAGAAATGGCCTTTACCCCTAATTTTAAGCAATCTTCGTCTTACACAAACACAAAAGAATAGCAACAAAACCCTTTTTATCTTAAGAAATCCAAGGATTAATTAAGAGGGAGTGAAACTGTAAAAACACAGTGAAAATAAGTAACAATCTTCCGTGACTCTGTGTTGTTTTTCTTATGGGTGTCGCCATTCTGAGGATTATTTTTGATGCTATTGCTAGGCAACGTGAACTAAAAATGTAATAAAGGCCAGTGTTACACAGTTTCTGGTTGTCCAAGATTGAATTCACCCCAGTCCTTAAAACTATTATTCCTTCTGTTACTTTGAAAAATTCTGGTTAACACATTACAGCTCCATATCTTGACAATGCATTAAGATTAGTGCTTTGGCTCTGGTTATGTGCGGGTTTACAACTTTTCAAATCTCTGCTGCTTGGCTATGATTTTGTTACACATATTCAGCCTTGGTTGTTCTTTGACTTCTGCAGTACAACTCACAACTTATTATTTTGGTTACACTTCATCTCTCAGTTCCAATTACAATTAAGATCTGCTGTTGCCCATGCAGTCAACATAACACACAATTAGAGTTAAAATATATATATATATATTTATACCCAAAAATGATTCAGATTAAATCGACCTGTTTAAAAATGTATTCATAAAACATGTTTTCAAAATAAGGCAATCGTTTTCAATTTCAAAATAAAGTTGTAAATATAATAAAATAAATTATTGTCTGCAAAGCACACTGATTTGACAAAATATTAAATTGAAAGTGTTCATTTAAAAAAAAACATAAAACCATTGTCTTTCTGTAATATATTAACTTAAATACTCTTTAAACGAAAACAGTGTGTGAAATACTGACTTTTAAAACAAAAATACATTTTTACAACAAGTGTTGTCTTGCACAACTCAAACAAATCAGAGTGCTGACTTTAAAGACCTTAACATTATCATCCATGAAAAATAAAAATGAAATCAGACCAATTTAACCAAATATAAAACATTAGTCTATGAATAGCAGGAACCAAACATCTTATTTTACTGAACATATATAAAAAGTAACTCCTTTGAATCTGGATATTAAGTATTCCTGTATTGTGAACATGACCATACAAAGTATTCTAAAATGAAGAATCAGTATTTTCAGTTAACCAACAGCAAAATATAGGGGAAACATCTTGAAATGCGAAGAGACAGGAAAACAAGAGAAAACAAAACAGCCTGACAGCTCCTAGGTTTATCGGTTCAGTAGCCTAATGTTCAGTGCATGCATTATGCTTGCCATCTTCTTTGCATTAAGTTCCAAGAAGATCTTCTGCATCACTTCAAAGGTACGCTCCAGTCCCGTTGGATATTCCAAATTGAAGCCATATATAAGACCAAACAGTAAGATGCAAGCAGATGCAATGGAAGTTAACCCATTCAGCACTTGCGCGCCATCTATAACTATTCTAACGTCCATGGGTGGGAGTGTCCTCATCCTTGCGAATCACAAAAATTCCCAAAGATAATTCTCAAGTTCTGGAAGGACACTTTCCGACTGTGGCATGACCTGTGGGGAATAGATACATTTTGAAAAATCAAACTGAGCTAATTCTAATGATGCAAATAACTGATTTCTTTGAACAGCAAAGACAAGCAAGATTTGGGACATTCTCCTCAGGAATATATTAACCCCTGGATGTTCAACTGTTCCACAATATCTGCAGTTTTTTTGAGCAAATTAAGCTCAGAAACACCTGATTTCACAAATTAAGATGCTTCCTTGGTTAAAGGAGTGTGATCTATTAGTGAAAGAAGTGGAGCAAAAACTCTCATTGAACACCTTTTTATTAACCACTTGTAATAGAATGTACTTTTATTATTTACTAATCAAAAATGGTTGTGATGTTTTAAATTAACAAAAATTTGCTATTTACATTTTACAACCACAGTATAATCAAAACGTTATTTTATAATACTGTTAATCAAAATACATTTCTATAATGCAAATCATGTAGTAATCACACTGCAAAAAAAATAAATAAAAAAGCAAATAAAGTTAGTATTCTTACAAAAAAATTTCTAAATACTCATATAACAAACATACATTCTACTTGATTACATGCTTTTTTGTGGCAAAATATAGATGTCAGTCAGAATATTAGATAATTAGGTAAATATTGGAATGTAGTCACAATATGTAAATGGAGTTCTCAAAGGATTTCTAAAATCAATGATTTTGTATAATAATGATTTAATCTTTGTGTTGGAAATAAATACAAATGTTGTATTCATACCAAAAATTCTTTGAGGGCTCCGACTTCTTCTCCAAGACAAATGACGAGTGAATTCTGTCTGCATGTTAACTTCCAAAGTCTGTGCAATAAAAAGATACAATTAACATAGATACAGCCCTTTAAAACATCCAAAGGAGCATTATAACTTTATAACCTTTAGAAATTAATTTCACAAACAGAAAACAGTGCAAAAATGTCTTGTGTGTTGTGAAATCAAGCACATACTGTACATTTAATCCATGGCAGCACATTCTCCTGGAAACAGTAACCTGTAGTTGTCTAATACATTAATCGTAAACTACTCAAATACAATGTTGACTCCCGCATTTTTTATGAACAGCATGGCCACTCTACTGTCACTTGTCCTTTATTCAGAGTATAAAATTTAATTTTGTTTATATTTTTAAACTTCTAAATGCCAAATTAAACTCAAAGGCTGCAAAGACCTCATGTTTAACCATGAATTATCAAGATTAAAACCCTACCTTGATTAGATATAGTGTTTAAAATTTTGTACACTGACCACTTATTGTTATTAGCCTTAGTCCAGATGAAAGCATAGCATTATGTACATGTGAAGACAATCAGTCATACCTGATTTAAAGCCTTCATCATGTCACTGGTCTTCATATGTATGTACTTCTCCCCCTTTCTGACTGATGATTGCTTTCAGCCTATCAGCATATAGGTCCAGCTGTGCCAGAAACATAGCTTGAAGTGGAACTGTAGTGATGTGAAAAAATTCGACACATACAAAGGGGCATACAAAGACAAAAACGTGCAATATTATATGAGATACATACACATACACAGAAAAATTGTAGCCATTGGTGAAGTCACTCAGGGCTTTATACCTACCCATTTTTCTTGCATCAGACATGTCAACTACAACTACAAGAACCAACTGTTTGTTTTCTGTGTAATGTATATTCCAGAACTTGACAGGTACCATTGTTACAAGGCAGTCAACATTCCTTTAATCTGTGAGTGATTATAATATTTTGGGATGACTGGTGTACATCCATCTACTTAGTAGTCTTAAAAGCACAATAAATTATGTTCCATCAACAAAGGTGCCTACTTTAATTTGCTGACAATATTTCACATTGATTTAAAAAAAACCTGCAACGTTACATGGCCTCTGAATGGAGTATGTGAAACCCTGTACAGAATTTAACGGGACAAAATGTCCTCCACTCTGGATTGCTGATCCACAACTTCTCTTCTTCAGTAGGCAAAAGTCTGTGCCATTTTCTCTCTCCCTCCTTTACAATTTTCTCTTTTCCTCACTTCAGTCAACAGCTGCAGCCTAACATGTTGTATGTGCTCTACAGTTTATCCACTTGCCATACATGGATAGAAATTGGCCTTTTCACGTCTTGTTTTTAATTTTGTTTTTTGTACACAAGGCATCTTCTTTTGCTTTCCTCTTAAAGGAATTAACAGACACTTCAGCAGACCCATGCACTCTTGAGCTGTGTCCTGTAATTAGTCATTTTATACTTCAGTCTTTGCTTCTACCCATAGCATCCTTTGAAAATGCAAACTCATATAGACATGGATGTTTCTTAACCAGTGTCTCTACATCAAGTCTACACCTTGAGGACAGGCTTTGTATTGGTATGTTTGATTAGCCAGTCTTTGTAAACTATTCGACAGCACCTTTGAGCCAACAACAAATCTTTGTTTTTTTTTCTTTGAATTCTACATTTCCTTTCTGCAGTTGCAACTCTGTCTTAACTGAAGAAGTGGGGATAGGGAATGCTTTGGGCCACTGAGCTGTTTTTACTGTAACAGATTCAGATGATGAACTGCTTGGTATTGTACTGTTGTCTGACTGGCAAGATGCTATTGAGGTAGAATCTTCATGGTATTGCATTTCTGACAATGTATACTCTGCTATGTAGTCAGAATCAATGTCTTGTCCAAAGGAGGTTTCTGCGTCCTCAACAATCAAACAATCAACAATATGAATAAGAGTGGTGGTATCTGCTAGGAGAATAACCTTGATTGTGCTCAGATCAGTGATTTCAGTAGTGGATGTCAGGTTCACAAACATATTGCCAAAGTCTGCATTTATATACTGCAGCCTTATGTCACCCTGTAATGAAGAGGTCTTTTTGATCTCGCTGATAAGATCCCCTAAAGATTCAGGTATCTCCCTTGGTAGTGACATTTTTACAGAGTTGTCCTCTCCTAGGATTACAAGCAGCCTTGCTGGTGTCTTCTGAGCTACAGTATCTTAAGTTAGGTACTAAATGTACAAACAGTAATGTGTTAGATCCATTTTATAATGCACTGAACAACATGAAAACATAAAAAATGCACATTTACAGTTCTAATAACTTAAAACTGTAAAAGTCACATACTTGTGAATCGAAACATTTGAATCATCTTACCTTAGACATGTGTCGTATGTATCGTTTAACTGTAACCAGCCACATTCCTCCTATAGCACAGTCAGCAAGTGAGCATGGGTAGGCGAAATCATCCACTTCAAGAACTTTAAGTTAATCTCTGAATGAACATTTCAGGTCGCATGTTCCATACGCCAGCCATTGAGTTTTTGAATAACAAAAAACAATTGCTCATTGACAACAGTTATCTGAATAATTTCATTAAAGTCAGGAAATACTGAGAGTGAGCCATGGATAAGCAACATTCCATTCCTGTAGTTGTATCGTTTCAAAGTTACACTTTTTAACAAACACACTTCATCAACATCAGGCTGCTTATGCTTAATTTCAAGTGCAATGCCCTTCTTCAGAATGTGAACTGAAACAGTACTAATAGTTGCAACTTCAAGTGGGGATTCCTTGAGATGACATATGTAAAGGTGACGTGCCATCTGAAACTGATGTCTCTCCACTACAGAATACAACACATTTTTGAAGCACCTAATATATCGTACAACCCATTTAAAGAAGCTGTGTTTTCCTTCAAATCTCATTGTCCACAATTCTACCAATGGTTAAACAATTTCATATCAGCTGAGGATAATGCTCCAAGAAATGGTGTTTAGGCAACATTTTTAAATCTGAAAATATTTCCTGGAATTTTATCCTGTGCTCAGAGATTTTAAAGTCCAGAAAAACAATAGATTCTTCAGTATGAAATGGTGTCACCACAAGATCCACAATGTTGCTTAAATCTTAAGGATCTGCCAAGCTAGGTCATCCAACAGGAACTTTTGCTCCACTCAGCAGTGGTAAAAATCTTAGTAAGCTCCAGTTTTCATGGGCATCACCCCCAACAGTCTTTGTAGATGAAAAAGTTAATAGCACTGAATGGGGGTATTTGATTTTGTCTCTTTACTTATAATCAAAATTATGTATTTCTGCATTTAAATTGGCTAAAGTAAAATAATATTTTGAAGTCAACACAGTGAATTAGACAGCAATTTCAAAAGGAACAGTTTGTTCAAAACTGTTGTGGACAATATCAGGGGGAACCCAGTGGCAACACTAAAATGGGATAGTTTTTCAGACAAACAATAGTTCTTTTATACCCTACCAAAACTTGACTCCTGGCTTTTGTCAAGACTTTTAAGATGAGTTGAATGAATTTCCTCTGCTTTCAAACAAAACTCTCCTGTTCTTACTTGCTTTTTCTGAAAATCTACCCTTTCTCCTATACAGAAGCTACACACAAATTGGCTTGAGACATTTTCAACAAACACTGCAATGCTGTGTGCTGCCAAGATGTCAGCAACAACACACTGCAAAGTACCCTTTAATGTTTCCCCCAATTTAGCAATAAAATTTCCTCCCCCTTCAGGTGTCATTAATCAAGGGCTGTAGTACTCTTTCATAACCAAAATTCTTATCATTACAACTGTTAATCAAAGCAGCCAGTAATATAGATGAGAGTTTGGAATTTCCACCTGAGGTCAAATTTCCAAGAACCTAGTACATGGCAAAAACTATACATATGATTTTACCTTCATTGGTTTGTCTAATATTATCTGATGATTAAGTATCTGTTGCAGTGATTTTAGTATAGGAATGTATTGAAAAGATCTTTTGCTCCTTGAATCTAGAAAATATTCAACTGGTTCTACAATATAAAACTTTTTTTATAGTATTGTTGGTGTTTCCACACAGTGGATAGCATCCCATGCCACTTTATAACTTCCTGAATTTCAACAATGGGTACAGACAATGAACCAATCAAAAACTGGACCTCATCCTGTAGCTCATTAATAAAAGCTCCTGACACCAAATATACCCACTCTAGTTTTAGCAGATTTGATGCCAAATTAAGCGCAATGTCCTTTTCCATATCTGTGGGTACCCTAAGTTCTTGTCTATAAGCCGGACTCATGTATTAGCCGGAGACCAAAAATCATACGAATTTTTAAAATAAAATCGTATCATAGATAAGCCGGACTCATGGATAAGCCGAACGTACTATAACCTATAACTAATAGAAGGGAGGGAGGTCAGTGGTCTCACTCGCGCCCATTTAATTTCTTTAAGGGGGGAGAGAGTGTGAGATATTGCCGTCTCTCTCACTCCCCGCATGGCGCGGTTGGAGCGGCCGGAGCGCGTTCTTTCTGCTCTGGGCGTCGCCGAGTCAACACGAGCGCGTAGCGGTCATTTAAATTGTGATTTTATATGTAAGCATATTTAAATATATATCGCGGATTTCTGCGTACAATGGGTCTTTTAATTTCTGGTACATGCTTCCTCAGTTGGTTTGCCCAGTTGATTTCATACAAGGGACGCTATTGGCAGATGGCTGAGAAGCTACCCGGCTTACTGTTCTCTCTCTCTTGCGCTGACTATCTGTGATCCTGACGTATGGGGATTGAGCAGGGGGGCTGTTTGCACACCTAGACGATACGGACGCTCGTCTAAAAATGCTGAAAGATTATCTTCACGTTGCTATCTTTTGTAAAGCTGATTCCTGAAAAGACATGCTGCACAGTGCTTCGCATACTTAAAAGCTCGAAGGGCACGTATTGATTTTTGACTGAAAAACAAACTCTCCCTCTCTCTCTCTTTGTCTGCTCCTGACGGAGGGGGTGTGAGCTGCCGCCTTCAACAGCTTTGTGCCGCGGTGCTTCGCATACTTAAAAGCCAAACAGACATATTGATTTGTTTGCTTCACTCCTTTGAAGAGGAAGATATGTTTGCATTCTTTTAATTGTGAGACGGAACTGTCATCTCTGTCTTGTCATGGAGCACAGTTTAAACTTTTGAAAAAGAGACAAATGTTTGTTTGCAGTGTTTGAATAACGTTCCTGTCTCTCTACAACCTCCTGTGTTTCTGCGCAAATCTGTGACCCAAGCATGACAATATAAAAATAACCATATAAACATATGGTTTCTACTTCGCGGATATTCTTATTTCGCGGGTGGCTCTGGAACGCAACCCCCGCGATGGATGTATAAGCCGGACTTATGTATAAGCCGATATTCTATTTTTTCATTTTCACAACTTTTTTCCTTAGATAAGCCGCGGCTTATTGACAAGAACTTAGGGTAATTCCAATTCAGACGGATCTTCTCATGTTAACTCCTCATCAGTTTGTTCTGCGCTAAGATGATCACTTGACTCTTCAGCAATATGTGAAGAACCCTGACTTGTGAAAATTCCTGGTTTAAAATCATTCATAGTTTCAGACCTATGTTTTCTCCATTTGTGTGTATCAAAACATCCATAAACATGTGATCTGCATACATGCAAGTGACTGTCTCAAAGTTCCTAAGATGTTGTCTGGTATGCTGAAAATATTCAGCTTCACTGAAAATTTCACACTGGTCATATGTTTGACATTTGAAAGACAAAACACAATTATTTGAACATCTTTATAAAGGGTGGCATCTGGAGAGATGTCTTAGAAGGGCATTCCAAGTTTTGAACGTGCAAGGGTAGAAAAGAGTATGCGCAAGGATAGGAGTTTCCACAGATAAAGTGTCTGTGATCGAGTCTGAAGTGTTTAAGAATAGCAGATTGCCTTGAAAATGAAGTATAACATTCTTTATTTTTCAACAAATTCTTTCATGCAGAAGTTAGGCTGCACAACAAACTGCTTTCCTGGGACAGAGCGCAAGCAATCCGTGTACTCCTTAATTCAGTTTAAAATGCTCCGGTTTCCTCCCACAGTCCAAAGACATGCAGGTTAGGTGGATTGGTGATTCTAAATTGGCCCTAGTGTGTGCTTGGTGTGTGGGTGTGTTTGTGTGTGTCCTGTGGTGGGTTGGCACCCTGCCCGGGATTGGTTCCCTGCCTTGTGCCCTGTGTTGGCTGGGATTGGCTCCAGCAGACCCCCGTGACCCTGTGTTCGGATTAAGCGGGTTGGAAAATGGATGGATGGATGTATACATATATACTATAATTTGATATAAAATATTGTGTTATAATTTGATGACTATATATTACTGTGTTAACTGAAAAATCGTGGGATCAAACAGGACTTAATTGAAGAAGGTTCAAGAAAATTGTGACAAACTCCACATGAAAACTCCACCTTTCTCTTTCACTTCAGCCCATGCTTTGTGTGCATGAGTACAATAAAATCAACATATATTCTTTGAGTCAAGGAATAATTTCTCTTTAGATGAGACAAGTCAAATAATTTGTTCTATAATGAAAATTTATGGTGGAATACTAAAGAATTAATATTATGTCAGCTCAGTAAAAGCATCAACAACACCACCACAACACTTTTACAGTTTATTATGTTCCTCAACTACTACTACTACTGTCAGTAATCTGTTTCTTATCAGCTTACAGGTGGACACTTTTACAAAATATGAATTTACAAAGGTGCAGCAAATATTCATCGTTCATAAAGTCCAGCAGCTGGTATTTGATGTGAGAAAATTACTAAATTTAATTTTGAAAGATTCTCTTTCTTAGAGCCATACATGGACTGCACTAGAAACTTCCTCCATTCATCCTTTCTTATTCCAGTGTCAGGGTTGTGACCACACTAAGCACACTGCAAACAGACAGTGTGCCATTGAAAAGTGTGTCCAATTTTTTATAAATGGAAAAAACATATTTTGGTTGGTTTTGTAATTTGTGTTTTAAACAGCATGCTGGTGTCAAAAATAATACCTAAATTGCATTCTAATTCAGTAAAACTAATGGTGATTCCAAATGAGAATCCAAAGAGAATAAGTAATATTTTTCACCTGTATTAATGTACTGAGAAATGGCATGTTCTTCAAAGAAGTTCAGCAGTTTTATATTGTCCCAGTAATCCTTGAATCTTTGGTAGATGTTTCATGTTTTCCATATATCTGCATATTGTTTTTGGTTAAATGGCAGGAAGAGTCCATTGTCTTATTTGTATTGCTTTTGAGCAATATCTCCGTTTTGGTTTTCAATTCTGGAAGTCGCTGTCTGTGTGGATTTTACTTGTTCTCTTTGTGACTACATAGACATTTTATCCAGGGTATCTGGTTTTTCATCCATGTTGCAAACGTGTGAAGTCTATGTTAGGTTAGGTTTGGTTATGTTAATTAGCACCTCTAAATCTGCCCAGCATCTGTCTGTGTACCTGACTGTGTTCTGGGATACATATATAGCTCTTATTTTGACAATATGTCAGTGATTTCATACCTTCCCAAATTAATTAGATTATATCAGGTAAACTTTATTAATTCCAAGAGGAATTTTTGATGGATACAGCAGTAGGAAAAAAAAAAACTGATACAGACTAGCAGAACAAATGAAAGAGCCAATCAATCAATCAAAATAAATAAATAAATGTATATTGTTTAGAAATTTCAGAATGCCAAAGGGGAAGGGAAACTGTCATAAACCCTGTGATACTAAAAAGACTTGTTTTAAACAAATTTCTAAAAGTCTAGTTATCAAAAATGCAAAATACAATATTGAAAACAGTTAAAAGGTAAAACAAAAAAGTACACACTTCAAAAAATAAATTAAAAAAATCTAAAACTCAAAGAAGGAGAAAAGAGCAAAAACTGAGAAAATATTATAATAAAGCCAAAACATTAAAACCAATATCTAAACACAAAAGTCCATAAAGATCAGAAGATGGCAAGAAAAAGCAAAAGACACAAGGGAGTACAAACCAAAGCTAAAGCTAGCTAATGTCACTGCACTAATGCAAATGAGGAGCTTGAAAACTCTGTCCCCTCTGGGTTGCACAGTGGCTGTGATACAGACACATCCTTTATCCTCCTTCGTGCCCTTCAGTGGCCATTTGCGGAGAAGGAGAATACGAGGTCCAGTGTATCTTAGATTGCATTCACTAGGGTGCCAAATACAATATTATTGCATACACTTGCAAAGTTATTGAAATGATGCTCTTGGTTCACTGCTACCAATAATGTGTTCCCATTTTTGTTAAATATCATTCACAGATGTCATTCTACACAAGTTCTAACCTTGGCCTTTCTAAGAGTGGACTGTCATGAATATCAGTTAAGTAATTGATGCATCTACCTTTCCTGTTTTTTTCTGCATTCTGCTTGTTGTTTTATTGTTTTTTATACCCTGTAACATGATGATAGTGACATCGGCACATTGCCGTTTCACAGGAACATTTGTTGTTTGGGTACCTCCATTTTGTAGTGGGGATACATAAGCACTACAATATTGTTAGTAGAAGTGATCTCCATCACTGGTCACATGATACATACTGTACCTTATGACATGATCACACTGCCCTTATAAAAGGTGGAGGCAAATATAACCCATGGTTCTACTTTTGGGATTCAAATTCTACAAGAAAAAGTACTTTGTACTTAGTTACTTTGTAAAGAGTTGTTTTTATTTTTTGTTTTTGAACTTCTGGCATTGTTTTCTGACTTTGGTTTTGATTAATATATTTTTTTTAGTTTTGATGTTTGGTATTTCTAATGCCCTCAAGTATCTCTGACTTTTTTCCCTGTCTCTGCCTCTAGGCAATCTCACTATCGTACAGAGCGCTTAAATGAACTTTGTCTCTGTCTTTTGTCTAGGCAATGGATTCATGCTTTTGAAAGTTATTGAGTACATATATAAACCTTTATTGCATTTTTTTGATTTCTGCACATTGGGGAAATTCCTGAAGACTGGAGACTAGCAAATAATATCCCATTGTTTGAAAATGATGATTGGGCTAATCCAAGTAACTAGGCCAGTATGCTTAATGTGAATCACAGGTAAAATAATGTTAGCAATTATTAAAGAAAGGCTGCAGCAGCGCATCTCAAACAGGAGTTTTAACATGGGTTCAGATAAAGATGGTTGCGTTTCCCTAATATGCAGGAAACAACAAAAAGATATAATCAGAAAGGTGTATGTGATATTATTTATCTAATACCACATGAGAGATTCGTCATCAAACTAAAAGAAGGTGGGTATAAACTTAGGTCAAACACAGGAAGCAGAGGTGTATGGTGAGGAGAACTTTTACAGAATTAAGTGACGTTAAAAGTGCTGTCCGTCAGGTGTTAGTGCTGGTGCCTTTTGCTCTTTGTAATATACTTAAACAGGACCATAATCAATAAGCTAGTGAAGTTTGCAGATGATACCAAACTAGGTGGAAGGGCAGATAATTTTGAATAACATAAGTATATGTAAGGTTATACATGTAGGAATTAAAAATGTTAGATTTGAATACATACATAATAATAGGATTAAAAATTTATAGTACACCTTACGAGAAGGACCTAGAAGTTGTAGGTGAGTTTACTATTTACTTCCAGACAGTATACAGATGGAATCAAGAAAGCAATATAATTTGTTAGGTTATATAGCACAAAGTGTGGGGTACAAGCCAAGGGAAGTTATGTTTAAGCTAGATAACACACTACTGAAGCCTCACATGAGTACTGTGTTCCATTTTGGTCTTCATTATACAAACAAACAAAAAAAAAAGACATCACAAAAGAAAGTCCAACTAGGCGAATTCCAGGACTATGAGCTATGAGGAGAGATTGAAGGAGTTGAACCTTTTAAGCAATCATAGAGTAACAGGTGGCATGATTGAAGTGTTAAAAATTATGAAACAAATTAGTATCGTCCCCTCCTCGAACCGCCACCTTATCGTGGTGGAGGGGTTTGCGTGTCCCAATGATCCTAGGAGCTCTGTTGTCCGGGGCTTTATGCCCCTGGTAGGGCCACCCAAGGCAAACTGGTCCTAGGTGAGGGATGAGACAAAGTGCGGTTCAACACAGCCTCCTATGATGAATAAAAAATTTGGATGGCGTTTTCCTCGCCCGGATGCAGGTCACCGGGGCCCCCCTCTGGAGCCAGGCCTGGAGGTGGGGCTCGATGGCGAGTGCCTGGTGGCCGGGCTTGCACCCATGGGGCTCGGCCGGGCACAGCCCAAAGAGGCAACGTGGGTCCCCCTTCCCATGGGCTCACCACCTATGGGAGGGGCCAAGGAGGTCGGGAGCAGTGTGAGTTGGGTGGTGGCCGAAGGCGGGGACCTTGGCATTCCGATCCTCGGCTACAGAAGCTGGCTCTTGGGACGTGGAATGTCACCTCTCTGAAGGGGAAGGAGCCTGAGGTTGTGCGCGAGGTTGAGAGGTTCCAGCTAGATATAGTCGGGCTCACCTCGATGCACAGCTTGGACTCTGGAACCAATCTCCTTGAGAGGGGCTGGACTCTGTACCACTCTGGAGTTGCCCCTGGTGAGAGGTGCCGAGCGGGTGTGGCATACTTATTGTCCCCCGACTTGGAGCCTGTACATTGGGGTTGCCTCCCTCTGCCTTCAGGTGAGGGGACGGGTCCTAACTGTTGTTTATGCATATGCACCGAACAGCAGTTCGGAGTACCCACCCTTTTTGGAGTCCCTGGAGGGGGTGCTAGAGGATATACGTTCTGGGGACTCCCTCGTACTGCTGGGAGACTTCAATGCTCATGGGGGGAATGACAGTGAGACCTGGAAGGGATTGGGAGGAATGGCCCCCCCGATCTGAACCCGAGTGGTGTTTTGTTATTGGACTTCTGTGCTCGTCACAGATTGTCCATAACGAACACCATGTTCAAGCATAGGGGTGTTCATATGTGCACTTGGCACCAGGACACCCTAGGCCTCAGTTTGATGATCGACTTTGTGGTCGTGGAGAATGACTTTCGGATGGCTTCGAGGAGATTCTGGTCCACCGTCCGGCGTCTCAGGAGGGGGAAGCAGTGCAGTGTCAACACTGTATATGGTGGGGATGGTGTGCTGCTGACCTCGACTCGGGACGTTGTGGGTCGGTGGGGGGAGTACTTCGAAGACCTCCTCAATCCCACTAACATGCCTTCCAATGAGGAAGCAGAGCCTGAGTACTCGGAGGTGGGCTCCCCCATCTCTGGGACTGAGGTCACCGAGGTGGTCAAAAAACTCCTTGGTGGCAGGGCCCCGGGGGTGGCTGAGATATGCCCAGAGTTCCTCAAGGCTCTGGATGTTGTAGGGCTGTCTTGGTTGACACGTCTTTGCAACATCGCATGGACATCAGGGACAGTGCCTCTGGATTGGCAGACTGGGGTGGTGGTCCCCCTCTTTAAGAAGGGGGACCAGCGGGTGTGTTCCAACTACAGAGGGATCACACTCCTCAGCCTCCCTGGAAAAGTCTATTCGGGAGTTCTGGAGAGGAGGGTCCGTCGGATAGTTGAACCTCAGATTCAGGAAGAACAGTGTGGTTTTCGTCCTGGTCGCGGAACAGTGGACCAGCTCTACACCCTTAGCAGAGTCCTGGAGGGCGCATGGGAGTTTGCCCAACCAGTCTACATGTGTTTTGTGGACTTGGAAAAGGCATTCGACCGTGTCCCTCTGGGAATCCTGTGGAGGGTGCTCCGGGAGTATGAGGTACTGGACCCCCTGATAAGGGCTGTTCGGTCCCTGTACAACCGGTGTCAGAGCTTGGTCCACATTGCCGGCAGTAAGTTGAACCCGTTTCCAGTGAGAGTTGGACTCCGCCTGGGCTGCCCTTTGTCACCGATTCTGTTCATAACTTTTATGGACAGAATTTCTAGGTGCAGCCAGGGTGTTGAGGGGGTCCGGTTTGGTGGACTCAGGATTGGGTCACTGCTTTTTGCAGATGATCTTGTCCTGCTTGCTTCATCAGGCCGTGATCTTCAGCTCTCGCTGGATCGGTTCGCAGTTGAGTGTGACGCAACTGGGATGGGAATCAGCACCTCCAAATCCGAGACCATGGTCCTCAGCCGGAAAAGGGTGGAGTGCCCCCTCAGGGTTGGGAGCGAGATCCTGCCTCAAGTGGAGGAGTTCAAGTATCTCGGGGTCTTGTTCATGAGTGAGGGAAGAATGGAGCGGGAGATCGACAGGCGGATCGGTGCGGTGTCCGCAGTGATGAGGGCTCTGTATCGGTCTGTCGTGGTGAAAAAGGAGCTGAGCTGTAAGGCAAAGCTCTGAATTTACCAGTTGATCTATGTTCCTACCCTCACCTATGGTCATGAGCTATGGGTAGTGACTGAAAGAACGAGATCGCGAATACAAGCAGCTGAAATGAGTTTCCTCCGCAGGGTGTCTGGGCTCTCCCTTAAAGATAGGGTGAGAAGCTCAGTCATCCGGGAGGGGCTCAGAGTAGAGCCGCTGCTCCTCCGCATCGAGAGGAGTCAGATGAGGTGGCTCGGCCATCTGATCAGGATGCCTCCTGGACGCCTCCCTGATGAGGTGTTCCGGGCATGTCCAACTGGGAGGAGGCCCCGGGGAAGACCCAGGACACGCTGGAGGGACTATGTCTCCCGGCTGGCCTGGGAACGCCTTGGGATTCTCCCGGAAGAGCCAGAAGAAGTGGCCGGAGAGAGGGAAGTCTGGGTATCTCTTCTCAAGCTGCTGCCCCTGTGACCCGACCTCGGATAAGCGGAAGAGGATGGATGGATGGATGGAAATTAGTATAGTAGATCTTAGTTGTTACTTTAAAGGAAATTCATCAAGAAGAACATGGGGAAATTTGTTGAGAGTTCATTTTGCACAAATGTTACAAAGTTATTCTTCATGCATAGACAAAGAGAATAAATTACCAAGCACTGTGGTAGACAGTAAGACTTCATATCTCAACTATATATTATATTGAACAATCTAGGAGAATAGGATGGAAGAACCTGTTGTGCTGAATGGCATGTTCTCACCACATTTTTTCTAATGTTTCTAGTGTCTTTTTTAATTTATTCAGTTCCTCACATTCTCATGGTATTCTGACCCTGCCATAGACTTTGATTCTCTCCTTTCCTTTCAAGTAGTTCATCTCCTTGTTAATTTTACATCTTAGCATTCTGACTCCTTTCAACAGGACCATTACAGCTTGATGCTTTTGGATATCCTAAAAATATCATACTTGGGATAAAGGGGTTTGAAAATTGGTGAATGACTTGTGAAATGACAACTCTAAATTGACCTGGTCAAACTGTCCATTGCTGTGCTATATGTATGTTTGCTTTACAATGATATATTAGCCATTGCTAAATCTCCTCTTATTTAGGTATAGGTACAAATAGTGATATTGTTTTGGCATTAGCACCTGGGACAAGAAATTCAAGTACAAATTCATTGCTTTATATAATAAGTGTAAGTTCTGACCTTGGTGGGCTATCATTAAAAAAAAGATAAATGAAATAATCACAACAATAAAAGAAATGCCATCAGCATGAAATAATAAATATTTATTGTAGGGTAAATCCACCGACACTCTTTTAGCAGTCCGAATAATCTATGAGGAGTCTGAGTTCAAGTGAATATATCAAAAGTGTTGATCAGTTCTGTCTGCAAATACAGAAAACCAAGCGAATGTATGTTCAAGCCAAAGATAAAGATGTGATATCATTGAATGCTGCCAATCTGAAACATATTTCTCTCTTTCTGGCAAAAGAAAAATTGTCAAATTATTTCCAGTCATTTGCTTTGGCTACATAAATAAACATAGCAAATGTGTATTTTCTTGTAGGAAACTTGTTTTGAACTAATACAATGACTTGTTATAAGACATCAACAGAAAGGAAAATATCTTAGTAAAGTAAATGGCATTAAAATAAATATTTACATTGGTTTCAATCTATGAAGATATTGACCTCCCTACCAAAAAAATAAAATTCCTATAGTACGCATATTAATTTTAAATGTAAGTGTTGAGCAGATAGTTAAACACAAGATCAATCATTAATTAAACAACTTCAAAAGTCTGTATCTATGGTATATATGAAATGGTTCTTGTCAAATCTGAAGCGCAATACAAACAACTCCAACATGAAACAAGAAGAACAACAATTCCCAATGGAAACGCAGTTCCTTGCATAAACAGAATGTCTGACAGACAAAAAATAAAGTAGCTGTTATCCCACTTCTCTCTGACCATTATAACATTACACAAGAAAAACTGACCAAGCAAGTGTCTTTCTTCAGAATGCTATTTTAATATCAAGCCTAGTCTGTTTTTTAGACACTTTCCACCACACATTTGCCTTCCCTGAAAATCAGTTTACACTCTAGCATTGATAGGCTTATGGATTGCTTCTTTATTTTCCTATTTAACATTTCATTTCTGCTTCAGTAAATTAGCTTTTAGATTTAACAGTATATTTTGCCACTGGCATCAGAAGAAAAATAAACTCCTCTTTTATATTCTGCACCCATAGCCACTGGCTAGCAGTGCGGAGCTCCCTGAGGAGAGCGATATGAGGGGCTGTCTGCAAATTTCTATCACTCCCCATCCAGCCAGAAGCACATTTATTATAATTGCCAATTTTGCACCTTCATCATCACATTTCTGAAGTTTAGTTTATACCATTATGATTTGCATTCAACAGTCAACAACCAGTATAAAGATAAATGTTTAGAAGCTGTAACTTAATACTCATTTGGCCTCAATGAACATTTGAAGCTTATTACAACAACATTAAAAAAAAAATCACATTACCAGTAAACACACACACACTATATTACGTATGTAATATATATTATATATATATATATATAATATATATATACACGTTTAAATACTGTGTGTATAAATATATAAAATATATATTTATATATGGAGAGAGAGAGAGGAGCGTATATAAATTATAAGTACACATACTGTTTATAAATAAAATCAGAACACCCTCTGTTACTCTTTTGAATTTATCAGCTTTGTTTGATGTTATTTATTTGTTTAGCACACTCTAAACCTCATTCAATCTTGTCTGTATGTTTGTTCATCTGCCAAACATACAAAAATGGTTTAACTGATTTTCACAAAATTCTCCATGTAAGTTGCCATTGATTTAACTTAAAATATAGGCTAAATGGCATTACAAAAATTTCTTCAGGGAAAATGATTACAGTAGGGGGGCAACCCAAAAATAGGAATGGGTAAAAAAAATCCATTGCTCCAAAATGGTTGAATAGAAGTTCATGAAATTTTGTATGCATATTATCGTTGATGCAACTTTAAACTAGACTGTAGTGCCTTTCAAAACTTCCATTGAGGAGCAGTGCTGAAATTTGGCAGAAACCAAAGATGCAGTATTATACCAAAACAGTTCAGCTAATGATAATGAATTTGGCATGTTTGTTTAGGTTTGGACCTAAAAATAGTGAAGGCTGCATTCCTGGTTAATGATTTAATGTTAATGACAATACTGTAGTTGTGTTGTGAGGTGGACCGACATGAAAATTGTGCCATTACTCAAAAACAGATATGTCTACTTCACAAAATATTGCATTTACATTATCTTTCATGCTATTTTAAATATAAGCTTCATGAAGTTTCAAAACTTTCATTGGAGAGTTGCCAACACCACAAAATTCAAGTATTACTCAAAAACAACTGAGTGGATGTTCATGACATTTAGGATTATGATGTCCCAGATCCACAGCCAAGGTCACCTTCCTGTATCTAGGGCATTGATGGTCATGACTATGATGAACCAGAAAGAGTGAGGCAGAAAAGCAAGACTTTTAAATCAGAAGAGTGGTAGTTTATTAATAACTAGAGAATTTAAACTGCTCCCAGACAACAACAAGAATGCATTCCCAAAATAAAATAAGTTCCTGTACCAATTTTTCCCGGAGGTGCTCTAATAAACAAGTTAATAAATAAATAAACACCTTTAAAATTTCATCAATGCACTTGAGGTATTCCCAATTGTCTTTCACTTTTCTGTACATCTTCCTGAACCCCTCGTAGCGCAGCCCACAGCATCTCGGTCTGACACCTCCTCTGGTACCTGTAGTCTTGAACTGCCACTGCATCTGGTCACCATAGACCACGAAGCTGATGTGCCCCGCAGCTTCCTCAGGGTGTCTTGCCCTCACCCATGATACTGTTATGATTTGGATCCTTCACTCACTCTCTGTACCTCATTCCAGCGGTGCCTCTCTCTGTTCCTCATCTACTCTAAAGGGTAAATCAATTGACAAGAAGCTTTAACACAGCCTCTCTATGGAACCTCTGCACCAACCACCAGACCTGATCTCTCTCTAAAGCTCAACATCAGCTGATACTGCCTACTCTGTCCTCTTGCTCTCTCTGGAATACCTCATCCATGGAGTAGCAATTGCTTCACAACTCCCTCCTCACTAACATGCTTCTCTTGTATTTCCCTTAACATGCAGCCCATGCCTGCTGATCGTCATGCAGCAATCAATAAATAATCAATTAAGACAAGTAACATCACCTCTCCATCTTGTTTCATTACATGAATGTATCCCAACTTAACATTCAGAGTTTTTGAAGTTTCAGATGTTTCATCATGAATGGAAAGTACATTATCAAAACTGGTCGTTTTGTCTAGCTTTCATGCTGTATCAACAAACCATCCAGTTTATTAATGTGGGATTAAACATTTATACTTGAAAAACTAGACCAGGAAATACAAAGAAGTAGTGTTCATGTTTCCAAACCAGCAAGGAGTTACCATAATTACATAATCTGATCATGCATGAAAAGAACAAATTCTCAACTAATGAAAGCAGAATAACTGATAGAGAGGTTGTATACATGAAGAATATTGTATAGTTGGAGATTTTTATCTTTATAGGCGACAGATTTCTTATGATAAGCCTTAGACTGAAAGTCTTGTCAGCTGAATGAGAGTGCAGTGTATTCTGGGAAAGCTGACAGGCAAAGTAGGATTTTTAAATATTTAACCTAGTTAGAAAGTGAAGCAGGACCTTAGAATGATTTATATAGCCAGTCTGTTTGCAGCTTAAAGTAGCTAATGATTACCATTGGAATATAACCTTGAGCTTGTATGATAATGACTTAGTACCATTTTCCTTGTTTTAAAAAACTGTAAAAATGTCAGCCCTCCTGCTTTATCACACTTTTTTTCTTCAAAAAGAATTCTACCAGTTCATTTGCAAAAATGGACTCTCATAAGGAGTCAGTCTCTAACTGAAATGGACACTTGAATGGAGCTCTCTCTTAGTTCTTAGACACTTAGAATCTTGCATTTTATTACCAAGGATATATAACTTGCAGCTAAACTAAGGAGGCAATCTGAGTGGGATTTGTCATCTAAGACTGAATGAAGGCTGCATGAAAAAACTCAGGTTACTTGAATCATTGTATTGTTTACATTTACTGCTGTTGGTTTTGATGTATATTGTGATGCATGAGTCCCTGTCTTGCACCCCAAAACATGAGGCTGAGTCTCAGTACTTTAGCAAAACCAGCTTTATTCAGCTTGAAACAGGAACATCACGGTTATTTAGTGAAGCAGGATCTACCACTCTCCTATTCACAGACCCAGCAGATAGGCAGAGTCGTGGCCAAGTAATTTTGTTCCCTGCAATTATAATGTTCCTTTCATCACCCATCGACAACAGGCACTTATAGCGAGACCACGATCGGATTTGCTTCCTCACAAGCAATCTTCCACAGACACGGCAATCATGCTTCGGGACACACTTCAGTGTATCATCCCATTTGGGGAGCTTGTCCTAAAAGAGTTCAGAAGCTTTACAATATGGATGTATTTTTTAAGTGAATACTTAAAGTCAGTGTCTCTTTATCTGATTACTACAAGTGAGTTGAGAAGTTTAAACTGATTGTTCTTGCCTAACTGTGGCCTCTTAACCTCCTTGGTAGAAACCCTGAGCATGAATTGGGTTCGGAATTCTTTGTTGTTTAACCTAATCCCATGTCAGACTCTGGGTGATGTATAATGATCTGCATTACAGCGTTAAGCCTGAATAATTCTTGGGACAGCATTCTTCTGAAAATGAATATTTCCATGTATTTTGCCACTCTAAGGTAACTAATATTCACAAGTGGAACATAGCCTTGAACCAAAACACAATATATTGTATACGAGATGCTGTTAATCCAGTTTTAGAACATACTGAAACTGAACAATTAGTTGACTCAAGTGATAGTAATGATAATGTGAATTGATCATCAGACATTGACAGAGATAGTGAAATTGATACATATGGCACTTTACATTTGAACCATTACATGTGTATAAATTTGGTGCCATGATACTTCACCGTGGTGCAAGTAGCTTTGTAACAAAAAAGGCAAAATGATTGTTGTTAAGTAAATGGAGAAGAAAAATGCTCTTGGCTTGGTTTTTCATAAGTTTAGAGGTCTGTACTGGCGTGAATATTTCCATTAGTCAAGGCAAGGGCTCCGTCAAAGTTGGAGAAGCACACAAAGAAGTTGTCCGAACAGATCATGCAGTGGTGTAGTGGAATATTGGCCAGAAAATGGTTTTGTGAGGCATTCAGAGGTGGTTAGGATGTTATATTGCTCAAAAGAGATGACCATGAAATATCACAATATGTGTTTGCTGGAAAAGCTCTCTCTTGGTTGTCCATCAAGTGGGATGATGACATCCATTTCTGTTCTCAACAGTGAGTTTTTTGACAGATGTAAAATCCTATCTTTTTTTAAAATAATTTTATTGATTTTATTGAAATCACACAACATTCCATACAAATAGATACATTTTACAAAAATAGGACTGAAAACAAATCAACCCCCACCCCTGAGAAAGAGAGCATGGGTAGCAGAATAAAACATAAAGCTAGTAAAAATAAGTAAATAGATGAATTAATAAGTGAATAAAGGTAAATGGAAAAGAAAAAGAAATGGGGAGAGAATCTGCTTCCTCAGTGCTTTAAAAGCCAGGTTTTGAAAAATTTCTGCACAGATCCTTTAAGTGAGAATATGATTTTTTCCAATTTCAAATAATATATAACATCAGTTACCCACTGACTTAAAAGAGGAGAGTTAGGATTCTTCCAGTTAAGCAAGATAAGTCTACGTGCCTATAGTGTAGTAAAGGCAATCACAGGTTGATTATTCTTCTTCACTTTAAGCCCATCTGGGAGTACACCAAACACAGCCGTTAATGTGTTAGGAGGGATTGTGACACCAAGGCTGTCTGAAAGGCATTTAAAAATTTTGGTCCAGAATGATGTTAATATGGTGCAGGCCCAAAACATGTGACCCAGTGAGGCTGGAACTTGATTGCAGTATTCGCAGGTTGGATTTTGCCCTGGAAACATTTTGGACAATTTTAAATGAGACAGATGTGCTCGATATATAATTTTGAGTTGAATAATTGTATGCTTTGCGCATATTGAGCTTGAGTGAATTCTCTGCATTGCTACCTTCCACTCCTTTTCTGATATGTTTTTGAGAGAGATCCTTTTCCCATTGTCCTCTTGGATCTTTGAAATGGAGGGACTGTAAAATGGTTTTATATATTGCAGAAATGCTGCCTGAGTCCTCGAAACTTAGCAATATTTTTTCCAGCATAGAGGGAGGTGGGAGGTAAGGAAAATTGAGCAGGTTCTATTTAACAAAGTTTCTAATTTGAAGGTAGTGAAAGAAATGTGTTGCTGGAAAGGTACATTTGGAGTGTAATTGTTCGTAGGATGGAAAGACATTGTCTATGTACAGATCTCTAAGTGATTTAATCCCAAATGTTTTCCAGACATTAAAAACTGCATATGTTTGTGAGGGCTGAAAAAGGTGGTTCTCATGCAGAGGTGTCACCGATAAAAGATTCTCTATCTTAAAATGCTTCCTACATTGGTTCCATTTTCTGAGTGAGTGAAGCACAATTGGGTTGTTAGTATATTGGCAATAACTTGCATTTATTGGGGCACAAAGCAAGGAATGTAAAGAAGTACTGCAGGATTTGATTTCTATTGCAGACCAAGCTTGTGTACATTCATCTATTTGTGTCCATGTCCAGGTTTTTATAGTTTGTATGTTTGCTGCCCAGTAATAGAATTGAAAGTTAGGTAGAGCCTTTAGCCTTTGTAGGGTCGCTCTTTGGATATGTGGATGTTTCAAATTCCAAATAAATGACGTTATGGTTGAATCTAATTTCTTTAAAAACAATTTATTGATGTATATTGGAATGTTTTGAAATAAGAAGCTTAGGGAAGATATTCATCTTAACAATGTTAATTCTTCCAGCTAAAGTGAGATGAAGGGTTGACCATCTATGCAATTCTTGCTTAATTTTTTCCATACAGACGGCGAAATTTTATTGATAAAGAGCTTTAAATTTACTTGTGATGTTTACCCCTAGATATTTAAACTGATCTGCAATGATAAAAGGGAAGGTGTCCAATCGAATATTGTGTGCTTGAGAATTCACTGGAAAGAGCACACTTTTATTCAAATTAATTCTGAGACCACAAATCTTTTGAAATTCTGTTAGTGCTGTTAGGATTGCAGGCACAGTATTTAGTGGGTCTGATATATATAAAACCATATCATTTGCAAATTGAGAAATTTTCTGTTCAAGTCCTTCTCTGATAATCCCCTTTATTTCATAAGCATTTTGACAGTAAACTGCCAGTGGTTCAATGGCGATTGCAAATAGCAGTGGTCACAAGGGGCATCCTTGTCTGGTACCATGTTCTAGTTTAAAGTAGTCTGAATTAATGTTGTTAATACAAACTGAAGCTTCTGGATTGGTATACAGTAGTTTGATCCATGCACAAATGTTTGGTCCAAACCCAAATTTCTCCAATGTAGTGAAAAGGTAGTTCCATTCAATCATATGAAATGCTTTTTCAGCATCCAAGGACAGTAATATCTCTGGGATGTTTTGACTTTGTGGGTGAATATATTACATTAAACAGGCGTCAAAGATTGGACGCTAAGTGTGGGCCTTTACTAAATCCAGTTTGATCTTGTGATATTACCGAAGGCAGCACTTTCTCCATCCTTCTAGCTAGGACTTTGGAGAGTATCTTAACATCATTATTCAGAAGTGACATTGGTCTGTATGATGCACATTGTAATAAGTCCCTAATTTGTTTAGGAAAAATGGTGATTAATGCTTGGCAAAAAGTTTGAGGTAGAATTTTATTGTCTCTAGCTTCTGTAAATGTTTCTAATAAGAGAGAAGCTAGCTGAGTGGAGAATTTCTTATAAAATCCGTAAGGGTAGGCACCGGGGCCTGCTGCGTTCCCACTCTGAAGTGACTTTATAGCATCTAGTAATTTTGATAGTGCCAACGGTTTATCCAATTCCTCTACACTAAGAGTATCTATTTGTGGTATCTGTAATGCAAACAGAAATGCATTAGATTGTGTCTTGCCTTCTTTAAACTCATTAGAATATAAGGATTTATAGTAGTCTGTAAATGTGTGCATCATATTTTTATTTTTATGGTCAATGATTTTGTCTCCATTTGTGTTGGTGATTGCTGGGATTGCATTGCAAACTTCTTGCTTGTTGATTTGTTGAGCTAAGAGCTTATTAGCTTTCTCTCCATGTTTATAGTAATGATGTCTTGATTTAAAAATGAGTTGTTCAGTTTCTTTAGTTGTCAAGAGGTTGAGTTCTGAATGCAGAGCCTGCCCTTTCCTATGAAGAAAAGCTTGATGATTCGACTGACTTCTCTTGAAATGTTGTTACTAGTCCAGCACACCACCATGTAGAAAATCACACTGGCCATGATAAAGTTATAGAAGATGTGAAGGATGTCATTTCCCACATTAAAAGAACACAAAAGAAAAAGAGCCCCCTCTGCCTCTGTGTCCCAAAACCAGTCCAAACTGTCATTGATGGGGACTCCTAAGTACTTGCAGGAGTGGACCACTTCTACATTCACTCCCTGAATAGTGATCAGTCTTAGGGGCTCTTTGGTGTGTTGAAAGTCAATAACCACTTCCTTTGTTTTGCTGATGTTAAGATGCTTACAATCTTCATTTGCACCAAGAAAAAAAGTTTTTATCTGACTCCTATACTCTGTCTCATCCTCCTTATCAATAAACCCCATAAGTTCAAAATCATACTATATGTAGGCAAATGACATGAGCTGCTGCTATATTTGTAGTCTGAGGTATATGGAGTGAAGAGAAAAGGAGACAGTATTGCTCACATCCGTATCAGAAACACAGTCCTTGAGTTTTACAAAATGCGGTCTGCCCAACATTGAGTTTATCTCTGAGTTTAAACCTGAACAGGGATGGCTGGATGGTATTGAACAATGGGGATATACCTCGTGGAGCAGATAAATAATTGCATCCTCCACTCCAATCTTTGTCCGATAGGCAAACTGCAGTGGGTCCAGGTAGTCTACCAAAAGAGAATTTATATAGTCCAGGACAACTCTAAAATTCCTTCATGATGTGAGATGTAAGTGCCACTGGTCTGTAGTCATAACAAGAAGAGACAGAACAGGAACAGTGCAGGATGTTTTCCACAACAATGTCACTTTCTGAAGCCTTACAGACACACTGAGCAGGTTACACAGGACACCACAAAGTTAGTCAAAACAGGCCTTAAGAACTTGAGGACTGACTACATCTGGTCCCACAGATTTTCCTGTATATAACTTCTTCAGTTGTCTCCTTACTTGGAATTTGGTTATGGACAGTCCACACTGATATTCAGAGGTGGACTTCTCACAGGCCATTCCAGTTGACATGGTAGTAGCTGTTGATGTAGGGGGGGTGGTGTGGGGAGGCTCGTCATTGGAAGAAGGTGGCAGTGGAAGGGATAATCTATTAAAAAATTGGTTCAGGTCATTAGTTTTGTCGATATCCTCTTGTAGTACCTGAGCTCTGGTTTGCTTGACATCAGTAATTCTACCCAGTCAATTCCAGACATCCATGTTATTCTGAGTGAGTTTGTTTCCTATTTTAGCTTTGTAAGCTTCCTTTCCTTCACTCAGCTTTTCTTTAGCACATGCTGTAAGTCCTTCAGAGCCTCTTTGTCACGGATTTGAATGCCCTCTTTTCCTCATTCAGGAGACCTTTTATCTCCTTAGTAATCCAGGGTTTATTGTTTGGAAAATAAAACACTGTCTTTGTGGGTACCACAGTATCTACACAGAAGTTAATATATTCTATGATGCAGTTACATAGTCCCTCAATATTGTCCCCATGTGACTCACACATCATTTCCTAGTCTGTCATTTGGAAGCAGTCATTCAGAGCCATTTAAGCCTCTCCGTTCCACATATTCAGTGTTTTGATGGTAACAGGTTGCCATCTAATAACAGGCTGGGAATAAGATGAATCAGATTATGGTCAGATTTGTGAGTTGGAGTCAGTAGATTACACATAGATTACACTAAGGCATCTTTTACATTTGAATACAGTGGATATAGCTTGTTATTTCCTTGAGTGGAGTATGTCACTAACTAATAGAAATTTGTCATTGCTCCTTCAAATGTCACATAGTTTCCAAAGTCGCCACATATTATAACTGTAGGTTGGGAGTGAGTCATAAAAGTTCTGTTTGTGACAGAACAAATCATAGTTTGGTCCCCATAATGATTAATAAGTAAATATTAGTAAACAATTAATATAAACATTAATAAATCATTTAAGTCTATATCTGTGCCCTTAAGAAGAAGACTGAAACCTTCTCATACAGTCAAGAGTAGATTTAGCCAGCAAATTCCTGGTGGTTGGGTGACCAAAGTAACCTGGTTGAACTCAGCCTGAAAAAGCTGCAAAGAGCCCCCAATATGGGTTCATCAACCACTGATGGAAGTGGGATGGGAGTATACCAAACCTTTGTATTGGAAACTGGAACTCAGTATACAGAGCATAACACCTCATGCAGGAAAGAAACCCAAACTCGTACAAGAAATTAAAAAATGGCTGCTAAATATAATCAGACACACATCATCAAATAAACAGTGGCTCTGGAACCATTCTACAAATAATGTTTTTTCTGGGGTCACCCCACATAGGAGGCATCAAGCAGGTGCTGGGAAGTTCTAGTTTGTTCTGATGCGTGGGATGGTTGCCTTAATATAATTTTAAAAGGCATAGAAGAAAATATTAAAATTGTAAAATTTTCATTCTTTCTAGAGGCTTTGGATTCGTTGCTCAAAGGGTAATATCTACTGATTCTGTAGTTGAGATTACACCCATATGTAATAAATAAAGGAGATACCTGGAGGGGTGTGATTGGGCTGAGTTACCTGCCTGATTTGAATCTGGGCAGTGAATTCTTATTTGATTTCTATGCTAGTTATGGATTTCTGAAAACAGGGTTGCTCGTAAGTGTATGTGCATAATTGAGTGTATTAAGTGTATAATTGAGTCAAAGGTTAATGATGAACCTGTAGTGTTTTTACTTCATCTGAGGCTGTACGTTCTGGACACTTGAGAAAAGAGAGGTGTTTGTTAGTTAGTTGATCATGTCTTGACTGTGAGCTCATTTTGATGTATAGAATGCCTGCTGAACAGACTTGGAAGACCCAAACAGGGAGTGAGAGTGTGCAAGGAATGATTAGTTGATGCTTATGTTAGGATTAAGTTGAACTATCGATTCCATAAAAACATCTGGTACATTTCAGGAGAGGTGAGGGACATGGAATTTGATGAACCCTGTTGAAGCCTTTACTAGTGGAGGCAGGTGCAAGAGTGTGTAGAATGACTTATGGTTAACCTTGAAGAGGTACTAAAAAACTATTCAACGACTCAGAAAGGGCAGGTGTGGCTTCACCCTGTGATTTTTGCAATATCCTTAACAGGGGATATCATCCAGACAAAAAATTTTAGGTGCACTTTAAGAAGGCAATACCACAAACTTCGGTTGGGCCTATCTCTGTGATTGAGGCTTCTGTACTGGCAAGGTCAAGGAAGTTGATTAGACCTTTTTGGAATTAGATATTTTGGAGATGTTTTGACTAAAACAACTATTCAACGTTGTATGGAATCCTGGGAACTCAGGATTGGCAGGTTGGGGTTATGAAAGGGCAAACTCCAACCAGATAAAGCCTGTGTCAAGAATCATATCCAGTTCCCTGCAGAGTTCTCTTATCATATGCAATGGCATTGTGTGACTTTTAAAGGGGAATGTTTTGAATGCCCCCAGTTATGTATCTTCCTCCACCCCGAAAGGTGAAGAAAAAGATTAGATTGACAAACATTAATGTCATTCTGCTGGTCCTCCAGAAAGATGTAAGAATAAAAAGTTGGCATTCATTTTGGGACCAGGAGAATGAAATTCACTTGTAAAATCCCCCAGACTAACATATTCTAAAACACACTTCCTTTTGACTCAACACCAATCCTTTTTTTGCAAATGACTAATAAACAGGCATTCCTTCTGGCTCCCCATCTTTTCTTATGTATTTTTTATCTCATAATTTTGACCCACCCTCCCATTACAAATCTATTTGTTATAATTTAGCAAAAGGCTGAGACAGTGAGCCCAGATAAATCTAGTAATTTGTAGCAAATTATAATTTATTAGCACAGGAAAGGACTAATTAAGTAAAAAGGAAAAGATTACTGAAACCTGTTAAATAAAACAGAATCCTAACGACTTTCTGAACATTATATATTAATTATAGGAAAAGGATGAAACACCCAAAGCAAGCCTTGATTAAACAATAATTACTTTGGAAAGAATCAAGCTGATCGCAAATGAGAAAACTACAAAAACAAAAAGCTACTGCAAAATGGGAAAAAGCCCACAACAAAAATAAAATACTTAAAATAATATTAGTTGCTATTCCTTATGACCCAAGCACAAAACTGAAGTACAGGCCTCAAGAAAGAAACAAAACAATCACAAGCCAAGCCTGTCTCCTTTGCAGGTCTGGACTGTTATGATGCATGCTTTTTTCCTGATCATTTTGCATGTATTTCCTGTTTTTCTCTCATCCATTTAAACTTTTTGTTTTTGTAAATTGCTTTTTATCTGTAGTTTTGTTGTTTCAATGTTTAATAGGGATTTTATTATTTATTTCTGCTGTTTTACTATTATCCATTTACTTGTTTCTGCGGAAAAGAGTTTGAACTGTGTGGCACATAATATCATCTGGAAAAAAGGATAGAAGGTTGTCCCAACTTAACTCCTCTTAATCTAAGACTGTGGATATTCCAAACACTTAACTATTTGTTTTAGCAGATACGATGGAGAGAAGGAAGGTTGATATATTGTGCGTGCAAGAGACTAAATGAAAGGGGAGTAAGGCCAGGTGGATTGGAGGTGGATTCAAATTGTTCTATCATGGTGTGGATAGGAGGAGAAATGGGGTATGAGTTATTTTGAAGGAATAGTATGTCAATAGTGTTTTGGAGGTGAAAAGAGTGTCTGGCAGAGTAATGATTATGAAGCTGGAAATTGGAGGTGTGATGATGAATGTTGTTAGTGCATATGCACTGCAAGTTGGGTGTGCAATGGGTGAGGAAGAAGATTTTTGGAGTGAGTTGGATGAAGTGATGAACACTGTACCCAAGGGACAGAAAGTGGTGATTGGAGTGGATTTCAATGGACATGTTGGTGAAGGGAACAGAGGAGACGATGAGGTGATGGGTAGGTATGGTGTCAAGGAGAGGAATGAAGAAGGTCAGAGGATAGTGGATTTTGCCAAAAGGATGGACATGGCTGTGGTGAATACGTATTTTAAGAAGAGGGAGGAACATAGGGTTACGTACAAGAGTGGAGGAAGATGCACACAGGTAGATTACATCCTATGCAGAAGAGTCAATCTGAAGGAGATTGAAGACTGCAAAGTGGTGGCAGGGGAAAGTGTAGTTAAGCAGCATGGGATGGTGGTCTGTAGGATGACGTTGAGATCAGGAAGAGGAAGAAAGTGAGGGAAGAGCCAAGGATCAAATGATGGAAGTTGAAAAAGGAAGACTGCAAGACTGAGAAGGTGAGACAGGCACTGGGTGGAAGTGAAGAATTACCAGACAGTTGGGAAACTACAGCAGATGTAGTAAGGGTGACAGCAAGAAGGGTGATTGGCTTGACATCTGGACAGAGGAAGGAGGAAAATGAAACCTGGTGGTGAAATGGGGAAGTACAGGAGAGTATACAGAGGAAGAGGATGGTAAAGAAGAAGTGGGATAGTCAGAGAGATGCAGAAAGTAGACAAGAGTACAAAGAAATAAAGCACAAGGTGAAGAGAGTGGTGGTGAAGGCTAAAGAAATGGCGTATGATGAGTTGTATGAGAGGTTGGACACTAAGGAGGGAGAAAAGGACCTGTACCGATTGGCTAGACAGAGGGACCGAGCTGGGAAAAATGTGCAGCAAGTATGGGTGATAAAGGATAAAGATGAAAACATACTCACAAGCGAGGAGAGTGTGTTGAGCAGATGGAAAGACTACTTTGAGAGGAGAGAAGAGGTTGGATGATATGGAGATCATGAATCAGGAAGTGCAACGGATTACCAAGGAGGAAGTAAGGACAGCTATGATGAGGATGAAGAATGGAAAGGCCTTTGGTCCAGATTACATACCTGTGCAATCATGGAGGTGTTTAGGAGAGATGGCTGTGGAGTTTTTCACCAGATTGTTTAATGGAATCTTGGAAAGTGAGAGGATGCCTGAGGAGTGGAGAAGATGTGTATTGGTGCCAATATTTAAGAGTAAGGGGGATGTGTAGGACTGTAGTAACAACACGGGGATAAAATTGATGAGTCACAGCATGAAGTTATGGGAAAGTAGTGGAAGCTAGGATAAGAAGTGAGGTGATGATTAGTGAGCAGCAGTATGGTTTCATGCTAAGAAAGAGCACCACGGATGCGATGTTTGCTCTGAGGGTGTTGAAGTTCCAGAAGGAGTTGCATTGTGTCTTTGTGGACCTGGAGAAAGCATATGACAGGGTGCCTCGAGAGGAGTAGTGGTATTGTATGAGGATGTCGGGAGTGGCAGAGAAGTATGTAAGAGTTGTACAGGATATGTACGAGGGAAGTGTGACCGTGGTGAGGTCTGTGGTGGGAGTGACGGATACATTCAAGGTGGAGGTGGGATTACATCAGGGATCGGCTCTGAGCCCTTTCTTATTTGCAATGGTGATGGACAGGTTGTCAGACGAGATTAGACAGGAGTCCCCGTGGACTATGATGTTTGCTGAAGACATTGTGATCTGTAGCGATAGTAGGGAGCAGGTTGAGGAGACCCTGGAGAGGTGGAGATATGCTCTAGAGAGGAGAGGAATGAAGGTCAGTAGGAACAAGACAGAAAACGTGTATAAATGAGAGGGAGGTCAGTGGAATGATGAGGATGTAAAAAGTAGAGTTGGCAAAGGTGGATGAGTTTAAATACTTGGGATCAACAGTACAGAGTAATGGGGATTGTGGAAGAGAGGTGAAAAAGAGAGTGCAGGCAGGGTGGAATGGGTGGAGAAGAGTGATAGGAGTGATTTGTGATGGAAGGATATCAGCAAGAGTGAAAGGGAAGGTCTACAGGACGGTAGTGAGACCAGCTATGTTATATGGGTTGGAGACGGTGGCACTGACCAGAAAGCAGGCAACAGAGCTGGAGGTGTCAGCGTTAAAGATGCTAAGATTTGCACTGGGTATGACGAGGATGGATAGGATTAGAAATGAGTACATTAGAGGGTCAGCTGAAGTTGGATGGTTGGGAGACAAAGTTAGAGAGGCGAGATTGTGCTGGTTTGGACATGTGCAGAGGAGAGATGCTGAGTATATTGGGAGAAGGATGCTAAGGACAGAGCTGCCAGGTAAGAGAAAAAGATGAAGGCCTAAGAGAAGGTTTATGGATGTGGTGAGAGAGGACATGCAGGTGATGGGTGTAACAGAACAATATGCAGAGGACAAAAAGATATGGAAGAAGATGATCCGCTGTGGTGACCCCTAACAGGAGCAGCCGAAAGATGAAGAACTATTTGTTTCTCTAGGGTTTGCTTTCATGGTTAAAGAAGTATTCTTCTGGGGCCTCATGTATAAACGGTGCATATGCACAGAAATGTTGCGTAAGAAAGTTTTCATGATCCAAATCGCGATGTACTGTATAAAACCTAAACTTGGTGTACAGCCACGCACATTTCCACAGTAGCTCATACCCTGTCGTACACAAGTTCTCTGCTTGGTTTTGCAGTCTGGCGGCACCCAGCGTCAAAGCAGGGCTAATGTTCCTGTGTGGTTTCCCTTTCTTATTTAGATCCACATCCCTGATGCGGCTTTATAAATACACTGAAATTAACCGCATATTGTTTATTAGTTTAATGCATCTGATTGTAATTAACCTGTAACAATATAATGGTCCACAGAATGGTCAAACTATTCTAAATAGCATAACTGCTTTAGCGTTGTTACTCTCACTGCACCTTCTTCTTCTTCTTCTGTCAGCTGCTCCCGTTAAGGGTTGCCACAGCGGATCATCTTTTTCCATATTACTCTCACTGCACCACTCGGAGTATTTATATCACTGTATTTGAGTGTGAATCACAGATCTACAGCAATTGGAAAGAGAATTATTGGTATACAGCATTAAGCACACACTGCCTCAGCCATTTGCTATTTGAACTGCTCTCATCCGACCAATGCTTCAGAGCCTTTCCTGTTCGTACCTTGCGTTTCATCCCAAGAACTATACACGCACTCAATCAGTCCATCAAGTGCTACTTGTAGAACTGTTTGTACTTGCAAGTTACTGTGAGGTAATTGTACTTATGATACAGTTATAATATTGCACAACCTGAGCCACTTTATAAAGCGCGTATTTACATATGATGACGATATCATTTTTAAGATGAAAAGCAGCAAAATATATTTATTATATTATATTGATAAAACTTTAACTTTAACAGCACGGTGCCGCAGCACTAGCGAGAAACTTGAGCTTCGTTCACCGATTGTTCCTGCCTCACGCTGTATTCATGCTGTGGCTGGCATGACACTGGAAGGATAGATGGATAGAATAATTAAACATTACGAAGATATTTCGATGTTCCTTAAAAGTTTTGAAGAATCGGCACTCTAAGCTTACAGATGGCTTAACGTCTATTACAGAGCTGATTGTGTGGCGATTGGGTATTTGGAGAAAGAAAAGTAAGAACAGGAATTGGGGGTTAGTACGTTTGAAAAAGACAGTACTTCTGTAAGAAAGCATTTTATCGAAGGTCACGCATGGCGCAGCAAGCATCTTGCGTAAGACATGAACAATAACATGCTTTAACTCATATCATCATGAAAATGATATCACATATACATCTCAGTATTTTAATTATTCAGAGAGCTGTAATATTACGAATGTAATGGATTCTGTATCCTGTTGGAGGAAGAGCACGTAGTGATTCAGGCACATAGAGCACATATAAGATCAAATAAAAAAACAAAGCATTTAACGTGCTACTTTAGTTACGATGGGATTTGAGAAACTAGTAAATTAAATGATTTTAAGATGAAGTTTATGATGTTCTACTTTAATGACAAAATAAACTACATGATTAAAGTGGAAATTTCGAGATTAAAGTTGACATTTTGTGCTTTTTTTCACACTGTGTGTCTTTTTTTCACTGTACCCTAATAAGCTTTCATATGAGACTCAGACGGTGGGCTACGAGTCGCCTTTTCACGCCGACTTTGATATGTAACATCTTTTTTTTTATTTCGGGCACTGTGCAAATTTGTGAACTTAAGCTTTCGAGTTTCTCCAACACGCTATGTCACTCGATCAGCTTCCTTTTGTTGCTTATATAACTGTTTAAACCAGCAAATAGTAAGTTTTTCTTTGCCTCCATTTGGTATTCGCTGAAATTCTTCTCTTTTTCCTCGTACTTTTGCCATTGCCTTTTCACAGAACGCTGAGCTTAAGGGCTATTTATATTGATTTGCATATTCAAAGAGGCGTAATTCTGGGAGAAGTTGGGGTGGGATAGCAGGTGTGTGCACGAGCGTTACTTTTCACACTGACCGGGATTTATATATCGGAAGAACGTGGAAGTTGGCAAACGCACAGATCTATGCATCTCGATTTTTCTGTGCGTAACCACATTTAGGCTTTTGTGCTTACGTCATGTTATAGTGCGAATTCTATGCATGGCGTTCTGCATGAGGCCCCTGGTCTTTTTTTACTTTGATTTTTTCTTCACATATTGGGTTTGACAAATATATTTTTGTCCTCTGAATTCTGACTATTTAAACAACTACATCTTTTCTCACAATCCTTTTCAAGCCACTGCTAAAAAATTTTTCCACTGTTACCAATACATAATCACAGATCAGAAAAAAATAACAATCCTATGATGTGATATTTGTAGCATGATATATGTAGTATACAAGTTAAAAATACTAAATGTGTTCTAGAAAGGGATCTTGGCTGAAACATAAAAATGTTATATATTCATATACACAAGAAAAGCTCAGAGATAGGGCGCTAAAGAGGAACAACCCAATGCCCCAGCAATAAGACCGTGGCTAAGAAAGCCTTTATGTAATGTAGCATCAGGTGACCTCCCTAATAATGGCACACCTGTAAAATTAGATGGCCCGCCCTCTGGGTGCTACATTAAGAAACACAAATAGAAAACAATCAGTCAGAATTAACATACAGTACTAAAACACAGAGGGGGTGACAATTACAAAGTTTTTAACTGAAGGAGAGAAACTTACCAAATAATAATTAAAATACACAAAAAAGCAATAAACTCAAAAGCAAACAGATAAAAACAGAAAACAATTGAAAAGCTACAGAAAGTAAACAAAGACAAAAGCCAAGGTGGAAACCCCAAAGTAATCCTGACATCAGACTATATTTTATTTCAGGATATTAAATATTGTCTAAACTGTTTACCACCCATAAAGTATGCTTAATAAAATGTCCCTGCATCATAATAACAAAATATTGATTAATTGAATGACCACATTCTTGATGAGCCTCCAAAAGACCCCAGCGCTGCATCTTTAGAATAATAGTGTTCACAGTCAAGGTTACTGTTTTCAGCAAGAGAGAAAAGCTTGAAAACACAAGCAGCTTTAGACTTTTATGGAAATAAAAAGAGATTTGCGACACTTAGCAAGTTAATTTTCTGCAACAGTGAGCACAGCAGTCTACCATTAGTTATCACTTTATTTTTTTTATTGTGAAAACAAATGATCTCAGCAGTACACCCTCCTAAGGTCACCTCTTCCTGGACATTATCTGTGTGCCTCAGAATGCTGATTCATAGAATTTTATCTGACTAAACAAGTAAAAAAGGATCTGAAGAGACAAATCAATGAAATGCTGTGTGCTATAGCTATCAGCGACTTTCCCCAGATAGACTTTTAGGTTCAGATGATTTGTTACGTAGTGATTGCCTTTGGTTCTATTGAACCAAAGCAAGTGTTTTAGTTATGATGTGGTGGACCTGTTCAATAAGCTATCAGCAAGGAAAAAAAGCTCAATCTTTTGTAGATCCAGTCATCTAAACATACTGTATGCGGGTATGTTTTTTTCATTTGACTGAAATGAATAAATAAGTGGATGTGTTCAATAGTGCCTTCTGAAAGACTGGTATCCTGTGCTGGGTTGGCTCCATCCTTGTACTCAGTAGCCAGTAATTGGCTCCCTGTTATTGTAATATTGGATTAAGTGGTTTCAAAATATGAATGGATTAATGTACATGTCACTTGCAGCAAGTTCATGAAGTTTTGCAGAAGCATATTTTTACAGGATTAGCCTATTTATATCTCAGAAATGTTTGTTAGTCCTAGATAAGGGGGGTACTCCCTTTTAATACAAGGAAAAGTTTCAAAGATAAAACTGTATGTAAACTGGATACAATGAATGAAGCAGAACTCATTGTGGGAAATAAGTGGTCACTAGATAAATGTAAATCTTAAATTAACTGTACTGGATGTCCAGATATTCGTTCAGCCAGCGTAAAGTATCTGAGAATCAAAAACTGACATGAGGCCAGTATTGGTTTATCTTCTATCTTGGTAGAAAAAGCAAAGTACAGCAATTTTGTGACTGCTGTCAATAATGTAAGAAAAGTAAGGTGTAATAATGTTAGCTTACTTTGTTTAATGCTAGAATTCCTGATGCCTATGAAAAAACTCGTAATCCTGGCCCACCTTAAATCCCTTCACACCTCTCCATCAGCGTCTTTTGTTTTGTAAATGTGTCGATCAGCACAAGCAGCAAGCCGCCTGCTGCCCCATTCCCCGCCTTGACGGAGCTCAACTCGGGCAAAATGTTCTCCCAGTTCAAGCCAAGGCTCCTTATCTGGTTGTTATGTTCCTGGAGTTGTATAGGGTAAATAATGCAGTATATCATTATTTGGAATACATGTATTTAATGTGTGTTCTGTGTCTAAAAATATCTGGGTAAGCGTAGGATGAAAAGAAATGCGAGAAATGTAAGAAATGCTTTCTGAAAAGCATTTTTTCTTTGGTTATATTATTGAATAAAAGCGCAAGTGTTTATTTGATATTTGGACTAAAGTCTTCACACATTACTGCATAGTCATTGTTAGTATAACATGGGAAAAATTTCTGGTCTAGGTATGTGTTCAGCATTTCTTGCATTTCTCACATTTCCTTTCATCCTTCACTTACCCAGATCTTTGTAGACATGGAACACACATGGAAAGCATGTATTCCAAATAACTGTATTATTGTACTGTATTATTTACCCGATACAACTCCAGATCTCACACATAGATAAGGAGCCTTGGCTTGAGCTGGGAGAACTTTTTTCCAAGCTGAGCCCCATCTAGGCGGGAGATGGGACAGCAATCAATGCATTTCCAAATCAAAAGACACTGATGAAGAGGTGTGAAGGGATTTAAGGTGGGCCGGGATTACAAGTTTTTTCGTAGGCTTCAGGAATTCTATTGTTAATTGAAGTAAAGCTGCTTGGAATTTGAAATAACTTTATATAACAAGTAATCGCAATATAGCATAATGTCCTCAAGATTTTCTTATTGACTTGAGGTAATGTGAAATTGATTCAAAAATGACCTATGGAATGGATCATAAGTGCAAGCTTTATGGTAGACTTGTGGTAAATCGATGGAAGAACTACCCTGGCAGGGAAGACATGCAACCTGGTGTTTTTAAGTTATTTTCCTTTGTGCTCATTCAACAATAAGAATGTAAGTCAGGTAGACAAGGAACGCTGACTAAATCAGTAGCCTTTGGAGATGACTTTCCTGGACATTAACATCAAAATATGTGCTTGAATCTAAAAACATAATGTATGTAGCATAACAAATGCACTGGAGAAAATTAGTGGATCATTTACAGCACAAACATATTTCTTTGTACTGTAAGTGTCATCAGAAATTTGTTTACACAGCAATGCATTTCGGGAGGCAATATGGAAACAGAAGAAATGCAGTAACATATTCAGAAAAGCAATTCATGTGGTTAAACGTCAATATGCGTAAAGTAGTAATGATTTGTGCAAACTTTAGACAAGTTAACAGATGCTTATGGAAAACAAAGAGAAAGCTATGAATCATAAACCAAAATGCTAGAGCCTAAATGACTAAACCACACTTGTTGGAGTGTAGGAGTTGGTGAAATTCTGGGCTATTAAAATCTTGAAAGATGGGTGCTGAGGGTTAAAATGTTTTTCTATCAATGCAGCAGTCTTGACTTATATTTTATTTGATCCCATATTTGTATTAGCTCATAACTGCTTTTAGCTCATGTTTGCTTATTTCTGTCTATTAAATAAGAATATACTTTTACTTATGACAAATAATGCAGCAGCAATGTTCCGTGGTTTGAACTGGCAAAGCTGCCTATAAAGTTTGTTAAAAAATAGCTTTATCATTAGTTTTTAAGATCATTTTGTTCTTTCAGAGAAATGACACTTGATAAGAGATAAATGATGATGTATGTGCAAACTTATAGAAGCAGAGTGTTCAATGCAACGAGCACACACATATCTTAGGAGCTGCAGCAGGGCTTTAGCAAGGCGCTGGGCATTTGTGTGTGCCTAGCAATAAATCCTTGCTTCAGACTGATCAGTGCTTAAAGTGTTTGATTTATTTTTCATAAAGTTAATCATTTTAAATGGTTCTACAACAGGTCAAATCTGTAATTTTGGACAAAGGGCTACAAGTCTTCATGACGTGAATTATGGTGCCTCCTGGGAGGAGGGCCTTAGCAACCAGCCAAAATCTACTAGCAACCCTGCCCGTAGAGATTATAAAATGGTGGTGTGCCAAAAAATTGAAATTGGAAACAAAATTTTAAAAACACAGCTTTCAACATATTAAAATATCATAAACTGAAAAAAATGTCTAAAGCAAAAACAAATTTCTACCAACCCAATTATTTACGGCCTCTGGATCCACCTGTCAGGCTCATGAGGATATCAGGTATGAAATAATTACAGCAACCAAGAGGCTTGAAGTTCCTTAAATGTTCAAGCAAATGAGCAAATTTACTCCACCAAGAAATATTTTCTATGAGAATCTACATTTACATTTATTCGCTTAGCAGAACCTTTTACCCAAAGCGACTTAAACAACTGAGTAACATTAAGCTAGGACCTGTTTGTTCAGCAAGTGTAATAGGACAGGTAACATAAGTTGATTGCTACCAGTAAAGATGTAATAAGTCATACATTTACAATCATAGATTACAATCAGTAAAGCAATTAAACTTAACCAAATGGCCAAGAATAGAAAGTATTGCAATTTTTATTTTTTTTTTATTCTCAGAACAGATGGGACTTCAGTCACTTCTTAAATACATTAAGTGAGTCAGCAATACAAATGGAGGTGAGCAGCCCATTCCACCAACACTCGGAACCACACAGAAATAGAGTCTGGATTGAGGCTTGGTCATCACCAAATGCTGTTCCCTAGCAGACTTGAGTGGGCTAGAAGGAGCACAGAACTTCACCAGTGTTTCCATATACTCAGGAGCTAACCCATTAACACTAGAATCCCTGAAGCCTAAGAAAAAAGTTATAATCCCCGGCCACCTTAAATTACTTAGCACCTCTCCATTAGCATCTTTTGTTTTGCAAACTTCATGTGTGTTCCGTGTCTACAACAATCTGGGTAAATGTAGGATGCATGTGCTCCAAATAACGATATATTATTTACCTTATACAACTCCAGGCACCTCACACCCAGACAAACAGACTGAGAGATCTTTTTGTCCGACTTGAGCTGGGGCAGTGGGGTGTATGATAGCAGGGTGTTTGCTGCTTGTGCTGATTGACAAATTTTCAAAACAAAAGATGCTAATGAAGAGGTGCAAAGGAATTTAAGGTGGCCCGGGGTTATGACTTTTTTGTAGGTTTCAGGGATTCTGATGTTAACTACTCTGTAGGCAAGCATCAGGGATTTGAACTTAATGCATGCTGCTAAAGGGAGCAAATGTAGCAAACTGAAGAGAGATGTGACATGTACCTGTCTCAGCTGGTTAAATACAAGATAGGCCACTGCATTCTGGATCATCTGCAGCAGCTTGATAGCACATGTGTGTGCTCCTTCCAGAAGTGAGTTGCAGTACTCTAGGCATGAAAAGACCAAAGCCTGGACCAGAATTTGTGCTGCATACTGTCAGATAAGGTCTGATCTTGCGTATTTTGTACAGCACAAACCTGCATGAATGAGAAACAGAAGAAATGTGGTCAAAAAAAGATAGCTGCTCACCAATTACCACCCCAAGGTTGCAAACTGACCTAGTTAGCAACAGTGAGTCAAGCTGCACAAAGATGGGAAGTTGAACAGACTGGCCTATGGAATGGATTATAAGTGCAAGTTTTATGGTAGACTTGAGGTAAATCGGTGGAAAAACTGCTTTTTCTTTTAAGGACAAGTGTGTGGCATATTGATTGGAAGGATGATGCCATCTTTCACCTTTACACCTGGTGCAGCTGCTTTGTTCTTATGTGTGAATGGACATTTCTTGCAGGGAGGGCTTTTGTTCTCTTTCTCCAATGTAGAACCCACATCCTCATCTGAGTTCACCTCTGTTATAGCACGTGTTTATTTGAAAACAGCAGTGTCAGATCTGCCGGAGCATGAACATGACCGAGAGAATAAAACTGAATTTTTAAAAAATGCTAACTTTTTCAAGTACCATAAAGTTACAGACTCAAATCAAATGTATGTTTTTATTCTATAATAGTAACAATAAGAGCAGTTCAATACTCAAAACAGTCACACTCAGAAACGAACCGGCAACCTCGAGTACGAGTCAGCAGTTCTTACCGCTGCACCACCCATGCTGTCATGTCATGTCAGCATCATACCCTAACCTGATTTCTTTTTCTATGGTGATATTCTTGAATAAAAGCTCATTTGTTTTGTTATACTTGAACCTTTTGCGAAAGTGCTTATTTGATACTTGGACTTCACTCTTCACACATTATACATTTCATGTGTAGATTTTGTCAATTTTTACTACAAAATGAAAATGTTTCTTTTTAGTTATGTGTTCAACAATTCCTGCCTTGCATTTCATCCTACAGTTACACATCGCTGTAGACACAGAACACACATGAAATGTATGTATTCCAAATGACGATATATTATTTACCCTGTTCAACACCAGGCACCTCATATGAAGAGCCTTGGCTTGAGCTGGGAGAACTTTTTACCTGAGTTGAGCTCCGTCATATGGGATAGCAGGCTGCTTGCTTCTTGTGCTGATCAACACATTTACAAAACAAAAGACGCTGATGGAGAGGTGCAAAGGAATTTAAGGTGGGCTGGGATTACGTGTTTTTTCATAGGCTTCAGGAATTCTAGTGTTAATTGGGATATTTGCTTCACACAGATTCCTTTTCACTTTGCCCCACATAGCATTTTGCTGAGTGAGATATTCTCTAATGCTAGGAACACTGAAAGTAACAGAACTGAAATTCAACAGATTGGGTGTGAAAACATACAAACTTCCAAGTGGTAACTTTTCTATTCTGGAGAGATACAGCACATTCCTGGCAAACCCAGCCAACATCAAGACCTTGCTCCACCTATTTTTGAAAGAATCTGCTTTGTGCATTGCGAACTTTTCCAAATCACTATTAAATCCTTCAATCTGAAAGTTTAACTGAGGATGATAACCCAAAGTGAGATTCAACATGAAGATTGATTGTGAGATTCAACATCACAGAAAAATCGACAAAAACAAGAAACAACAAACGACCCCCAGTCCCTATTGATTGACAAAGGAAAACCATTTAATCAAAAAAATTAAGTGAAGAATATATAAGCTAGTTCTTTGATTGAGGGAAAGTCTTTGTAAAATGATCTTAGAATACTAAAATTACAGTATTGTTATGTGAGTGTGGTAGGTCAATAATAAGGTCTGTATTGACTAACACACAGGGTTTAGTACAGGAGTGGGTAACTATTTTTTATGGGTGGCCACATGAGAAAACCAGCTTGTTGAGGATGGTCAAAAACATTCTGTCAAGTGTTACATTACAGTAAACATGTTATATTTCTTTTTCACCATAATAAAATTAGTAGACCACACATTCATAAATTTTGTTTGATTTACTTGACCTTGGAACATACGCACACAATAGCTTGATTTCTATCACAATCTACAATTCCTGGTTTTGTAAAACAAAAAAAAAAACAAAATAAGAAATACTTTTTACCGCATTAATCACTGATAAAGTATTTACTGTCTCTGTACCTTTGACAATGTAGTGGGAAGAATTAAGTCTTCGATGAGCTTCAATTAGTGCACTGAAGTCAGGTGTAATTCCTAATGTTGCTATTTGCAGTTCAGCAGACAGGTGGTCATAACTGAGAGAAGATCTGTACCTGGATTTGTTGAATTTAATTATTCAGAATGTCTGCCCATATATGTATGTTGATCCAAAGAGGACAACCATTCTCTGAGCTAGTCTTCTCAAGTGTGGGAAATTCACGCTTTTGAGAGAATTGTAATGGCACTGACTTGAACTGTTCTGCCAGCAATGCATGAGAATGCAAGTCTATAAATTCAAGTTGTACCTCACTGGGGGCACTGTCCACATCACATGTAAAAGGAGAGGAGATGGTGAACATTTCAGTTTCTACTGCTTTGAAGTCTTCAGGGTGCCTGGAAAACTCACCATCATGCAGTGCCTGGAACATGACTACATACTGTATCAGTTAAGCTGATCAGCAGATGGATTCCTCCCTGTCAGTGTGGGAAGGTGTGTCAGTGTGTTCCTCTCTACTTGTTGAGAGAGAAGCAGCAGCTTCCTTATGAAGGCCTTGAGTTGGCTGTGCATATATCATGTGCAAAAAGACCTTTGCCTTGCAGTTTTTTATTCAGTTAATTCATAAGGGCAGTCACATCAACAGCAAATGCTTAATCTAGATCAGGGATGGGTTTTCCTTTCATTTGACAAAAATCTTGAATCTCTGATTTCAGATCCAGGACCTGTTTGAGCACTTTGCTCAAGCTTAGCCACCTGAAAGCTGTGTGGTAGCCCAGACCGGTGTGATGAAACTCATGCTTCTTCAATGGTGTAACAAACTGTCTGATTTAATGCCCTAGCCTGATGAAATTTAAAGTATTTATTACAACATCAACCACACAATTAATTATCAGCACTGATTTACATAGCACTTCTTGCTGAATGGTACAGTGTAAAAATATGAGTTTTTAGGCTGGGTTAATTGATCATTGGCCACTTTTTCCTGCATCCTTTTTAAAATTCCAACATTTTCACCTGTCACATTTAGAGAACCGTCAGTTGTCACACCAATTAACTTTTCCCACTGTAGTCCTAACTATTGCATGCATGTACTGACTTCAGTATATCAATACTTACTGGTTGTTGTCCCTTTCACTGACTGCTTAGAAGTCAGTTCCTCTGTCATTTCAAAATCTTTCTTATTCTTTTCACAAAAATCAGCAGCTTTGCTGTGTCACAAACATCACAGCTCTCATCCAAGGCCAAGGAGAAGAAGTCAACATTTTCCACCATATGTTTCAGCTATAGTGCCAGATTCTGTGGAATTTCCTCAGTTGGTCTTGTAACCATTCGCTGTGAGGGGGACAGATGTTCAAGTGCATCATTCTTCTCTGGGCAGAAGATATGCTGCCAACTCCAATAAGCACTCTTTAAGAAACTCTCCATCTGCAATTTTATGAGCTAACATATAGCTTGTTTTTACTGTTCCTTCCTTTGCTGTATGAAGCTTTGAAAAAATACTTTGCTGTTTTTGCAGTTTAGCCAGCAATTCCTATGCGGTCCTCACCTTCTTGTCTTCAGCTAGTTCAAGTTGTAGTCTTTAAATGCAGCGATGTGCTCTTTACATCAAACAGATTGCTTTACTTCTAACCTCTGTGAAAAAAAAATACTTAGAAGTCCAAGATCTGTTTCCCACATCAAATTTTCATTTTTTACCGTTCATTTTTGTTGTGTCTTTGCACAAAATGCAGATGGGACACACATTAACAACAGGTGTCGTCAGCATAATGTGAAGAGTTTCTGTATCACCCTTTTCTCTGATGCAACTTCCCTCTTTTATATCCTGTCCTTTCTAATTGTGTCTCCCATAATTTCCCATACATATCAATTCTGATATGCGTCTGCATGGCGACATCTAGCTGTGATGCACACTGACACACCCAGGCAAGTATTTGTCGTCCGCACTTTCCACAGGCCAGACAGAACCAGACCACAGGCCACATTTGGCACGCAGACCATACAATGGACTGGTTTAGTAGCTACTGTTGGGAAATGCAATAACCCCAGCAGGAGACCTAGTGTATTTCTTACTCTTGCACATATCTCACATACCATGACATACTTGTTAACGTCTCTGACATATATTATCCCAACTAAAATACCTTTGCAATAGTTTTTGCATTTGCTTAATACCCAGGTGACCACATATATTACTCTGAAGTGCCCTACTCCCCTTTATTGTGGTGGTACAAAATTTCTCTCTGTGATCAATACATCATTGGCATTACTTGAGTTGAACCTGACTTGTTCAATTAATTCTCTGGGGATAGTTACTTGAGTTACTGCTAAGATGTCACAGGTAGAAATCATTTCAACTTACATGCAACTGTGTCTTTGTGAAGAGTACATAGCAGTTTGCCAACTGTCTGCAATTTGCTGTACTTGTCTTGTTTGTGGTGCTGCTCTTCTCTTGTATGCTCATGTGTGATTTTTTGTCTGGTATAAAACATGAAAAAAAAATGTGTTCAAAGAAACAGAAAGTGCAGGTAGTCTTATATTTTTGTCCACTTCCACCTAAGTATATGGAAAATGCTTCTATGTAGAGAAAATAAAAGGTCAGCACAAAACATAATGGGTGGGGTTGCAGCTGACAGCTCTGTTTAATGTGATAGTCAAATAAACTGAAAAGAAAAATGCACTTATTGACCACTGACTTCCAATGGCCTCTAGGTCCTTATAGCACCAACTGGAAGGGACAGAGCCTCATGGGTGGAAGCAGAAACTGGGTTACTCATCCTCCAGTCAGCAAGCCTCTGAACTGTGGATGAAATGGGAGATGAAGTTAAAGACAGCATCCACTCTCTGTTCAAGGTGCTTTGAAGATCTCCCCTAAGTGCTTGAGCTTGGCGCCAGCTAAATCTATATGTCCTGCTTTATGAGGAAACCTGACATTTCATGTCCTTTTAAAGTAATCATTGATATTTTGCAGCTTACTTAGTAAGCTGGCGACTAGACCTGTGGTCTCAGTAAAAAAAAAGGTTGAGAATCTCTGCTTGAATGAGGTAAGTCCTCTTCTGTACTTCTTATTCATCGATGACTATGTGCCTGAACAAAGCACCAACTCCATCATTAGAAAGAGATAATGGAGATAATGTCTACCTACTGACACAATGGTGCTTATACAATAATTCCTTACTGTCAGCAAAAGCAGACAGAATCCCTGTCAGGAAGCAGAAAGCAGACCACACTGCCATCCAAATCAAGGTTGTTGCAGTCATAATGGGGAACAGCTTCAAATTTTTCTGTGTGACTGTCAATGACAACTGAAGTGGGCATAGAATATTATTTCCGTATCAATGTTTTACTTCCACTATTGTCTCTTCTTAAAAACGTCTGCACAGTAGAATCCACCCTCACTGGTTACATTCGCTATATCATATCCCTATGGTGCACCTACTACATTCAAGCACATAAAGCAATGCAGAGGGTACGGAAGATGACACACAACCTTACAGGCCTTCTATTCAAGATGTCTATAACACATGCTGCCTACATGCTGCAAAGAAAAGTATTGAAGACCACAACCATCCTTCACAGTTGTTTCTCTCTCTTCTCCATTCTGGTAATTCACAGTCACACCAGTCAGACAGGTTCTGTCCTCAGGTCATGAGTTTATTGAACATCCAGCCACAGTACCACATACTGTATGTTCTTACATAAATATTGTAGTGACCCCTAGGGGGCATGGACAAACAAACACACATCCCCACAAAAAGGTTTAAGGGCTTCTTGAGCCATTTATTTCAGATTGAACTATGTACAAATGAGTTATATACACTCACTCACTGTTGTGGCCATGGCAGACACCACTCTAAGTTCCAGTTTTAAAATCCCAGAGCAAACCACTAACATTTTAACCCTCCTGATTTTCTGGACCAGGAAGACACCAACCTCTACCTAATCCACTGCAGTGTTACTGGCCCAGAAGTATGCTATCCTTTAGTTAAATCCAATCCAGTGTTATTGACCCTGGAGTACTCCAACAAAAGGTGTCACAATATGACCACTTTTTCGGATCCGGTTACCATGCACCACTCCCCGAGCTGGCATCATTATAATATGCACTGCGGTCTTAGAGTGGAAGCAAAGAGAAAGAAAAAAATTAAAGAAATGATCTGGGGCGCAAGCAACCAACACAACTTCCCAACTACACCACCACAAGTACAGAAACACACCAGCGAAGGCAAAAGTGAGTTACAAGAAAATTATTAACTAGTAAAATAAGGCATTGGACACTAAAGAAACTCCTGTATACATTATACCTCACTGCAGTGCTTCCACCCTCCCCACACAAATCACAAAAGAAAACAATTAACAACATACACCCCTAACATACAAATGTGAAAAACAAATTAATGAAACCAGTGTCCTTTAAATATTCACTGCTAGAGATGAACATCTACAGTCTGTGGCAGAGAAGGATGCTCCGAATCATACCTCCTGTTCAAGGAAACTTACTACTACTCAGTCCCTTATGCTGGCCCATCAGGACCTCTCCCGAATGACTTCACCTCGCTCATAAAAAAAAAAAATGACACCTGGGTTCATCTGACTTTTTCCATGCAGGTTGAGTAGCTTTCCCTCTTGCCATTTTTGTGGTGTCTGCTTCTCTTTTTGGTCTGGTGCTCTCTCCCATCCCTCCACCTTTCTCCCGTCACACATTTATGTAAGGTTGGCTCCTCCACATACAGTTTGTTTGGCCCTCTGAGCCATGTGCTCCCTTCCCCATGTACCATTGGCCAGCCTTACACATTAAGCCATTCCACCCTTAACAGTTACAACCGCCAGCTCCAGAGCTCCTGATAGATTGCTGATACCATTTGCCATGCATTGCCTTGCTGTTCCTCCAGCTCTTGCTACTATTGCTAGTTCCACAGCATCTTCCATCTTACTGATAATAGTCATCCTGTATCTTATGAGTGTCCCTTCAGCTCTCTGCTGGTACAGCTGCCAATTTACAGCTCACCAGTACTAATCGTGGGTTGCTGCCTCCCACCTCCTCTTTATCAGGACTGCCTTTTAGAGATGCTGTAGCAATTTCAGTTTTACTTTCAATTTATATTGGTAATTCTTTGTCATTTTCTGATGTTATCTCCTTTGGAGTTCCTCAGAGTTCCAGTTTAGGACTTATACTTGTTTCATTCTTTATTCATCCGTTGGGAGATATCATTAAAAAATATGGTTGGTCTCGTCCGTTATAAGAGATGGACGTCTGAAGCAGAGCTCCGCTAGCAGCGGCTTTAGAGGTATCCTGCATTTAACCCGACCAAGGAACTTCCACTACAATATACAAGCATGAGTAACAAGAAGAAAAGTCACAAAGAACCGGAAAAGAAACTTAAAGCTGCTTCAAAGTCTGGACAGACATCCGGCCTGAGTGCAAGGTATGGCCTCTCAGAGACTGACCTGGAACAGGCAGACGAATGCGCAGATTTCCTAGGATCCCGCTCCATTGTATCGTCTCCAGTCAAGCGTGAAAATGGGAGCGAAGGTGCAAGTGATACAGGTCGCGATGGATCGCCGATTTCTGAGGATCATCCGAGACTAGAAAAGGCCCTGCAGAATGTGCTCTCATCTACTCATCGCGAGCCTGCAGCAACTGCTGTAACAGGAGCTGCATTTCCACTCGCGGAGCACGAAATCCGAAGCGAACTGTCCGAACTGAAAGAGATGATTGCTACACTGGCCGCCGCCATGGCTACGGCCATAAATGAGCTTAAGAAGGATAACAAGAATGAGCTTAAGAAGGCTAACATTGAGCTTAAGAACGAGCTTAAGAAGGATAGCATCGAGCTTAAAAAAGATAACAAAGACCGGGAAATGCGTCTATTTAAACATTTTGACGTGAACTTTAAAGGCATGTTGGAGAAATTAGAGGAACACATCGAAGAAAATAGATCCAAACTAAAAATGCTTGCCGACCAGATTAATGACGTTACAGATCAGCTGGATGACGTTAAGCAGGCATTCATGGCTCGAGTTGAAACAGCGGAACAATTGGCATCTAACACCGATGAAAAAGCTACAGCTGCGAATTCCGAATGCAAAAAACTCGGAGACAGACTTGCAGCCCTGGAAGATGGGTGCAGAAGAAATAATATAAGAATTGAGGGTATACCTGAGAAACGAGAAAGCTCAAGCCTAGTGAAATTTGCAGTAGAATTATTCTCTAAAATAATTGGAGATGATTTTAAACTCGACACTGATGTTGCAGCAGCTTATCGCATTTACAGGTAAAGCACCTTTAAACCTAGGTCTTTTATTGTCCGCTTCGAGCGATTACAATGTAAGCTTGATGTGATGGCACTTCTCAGACACAAGCAAGAGATTATATTTGAAAATAATCTTATTCGTATTTTCCCCGACTTCTCACCATTAACAGCTGCAAAACGCGCAGCCTACTTTAACATTAAAAAGTTGCTACAGAAAGCCGATATCAAATACAGCCTCATGTATCCCGCTGAACTGAAAGTGGAAGTTCAAGACCAATATTATGTATTTCCAAGCAAGGAGGAAGCTGAAAAGGAACTAAAGAAGCTGTTTTTGACACTTTTTTTAAAAGTTACTAAGGAGCCGTATTCTGTCAAGACATGGGAAGGACCTATCATCTGTTGTCAGATCCACTTTTAAAGAGACTGGTATTATAATTATACATCCTTTTCTTTACTTGGACATTATATGTTTATGTCTTAATTACAGTTATAGATGTGAGTGTGGAAGTGTGGAAATAATTAAAGTAGGTTTTTTTTTTTTTTTACTACCTTAAAGTAGACTGTTTAACATCATACTCTTGGTTTATTGCTATTTCTACTATTACATTACTATTACATTTATACTATTACATTAGGATTTACTATGTTTATATCCTAGACTACATTTTAAAATCATTCCCAGGGTTCTTTCTTTTATTATCTTAATATCTTAAAATTGCTGAAGATTACTTTAAGCTTAAAGACTGTTAATGATTATATTTTTGGCGGATAGTATTTAGAATTCAGCTGCAATAGATATCTCTTTGTTTTAATTCTCTAATGCTGCCGCGGGGTGGGGTTTGTTTTGTTTTGGACATGCTTTGTCTGTTTGTATGTCAGAGGACCGGGACATCGCAAAGTGGGATCAAGCCTCATGTGGGGAGGCAAAAAATTGGGGGGGGGGGATAAAGGGGGGAGAGGAGGAGAGCAGGCTATATCTAATCTATTCTTCTAATCCTTATAACTATAAATATCAATGCAACAATAGGCTAAAATGCAATAACTCATGGGGAATTTTGAAATTAAGATTAAAACTGCCTCACTACCAGTTAAGACTATAAAATGACATTAAAAACTCAGAATCAATGTCTCCATGATGGGACAGTTAACTTTGTGAGCTGGAAAGTTAAAGGCCTGAATCACGAATTAAAGAGAAAGAAAGTATGCTCTCACCTCATAGGCTTAAACGCTAAAATAGTATTTTTACAGGAGACCCACTTACTAAGCAAGGATCAGTTCAGACTACAAAAAGACTGGACTGGCCAAATGTTCCATTCTAGCTTTATAATGAAAACTAGAGTGATGGGAATTCTCATACACAGCACAGTTCCTTTTGTAGCATCAGATGTAGTATCGGACCCTGAAGGGAGATATGCGATGGTCATGGGCAACTTATTTAACAGTAAAATGATTTTGATAAATGTTTATGCACCCAATGTCGATGATAAGAAATTCATGCAAAATCTATTTGCATCCATTCCCAATGTGAACACTCATAAAATTATAATGGCTGGGGACTTTAATTGTGTTTTAAATCCACTCTTAGATAGGACTCCTGTGACGGGGGGACGGCCTCTAACACTGCAAAGACAATTACACAGTTTTTAAATGACCAAACTTATCAGACCCCTGGAGGTTTCTTAACCCAAACTCAAGAACATATTCATTCTACTCACTAGTGCATTATAGCTACTCAAGAATTGATTATTTTTTTATAGATAATAATTTCCTGCCTACGATTAAATCGTGCAAATATGACACAATTGTTATCTCTGACCATGCCCCTCTAGTCTTGGAGCTAAAATCATTAAGCCCCTCACACTCACCTCGCAGATGGCGTCTTAACCGTCTTCTATTGGCAGACGAGAACTGCACAGAATTTATATCCAAACAAATCAGCTTCTTCCTAGAGACAAACACGCCCACAGAGGATTCTGCAGGAACACTCTGGGAAACTCTAAAGGCCTTCTTAAGAGGACAGATTATTTCATATCTTTCCCATAGAAATAAATTAGAAACCAAGAAAGTGTCAGAGCTAAGAAGCGAAATTACTAGAATAGATGAAGAACAAGCCAGGCGTCCAAGTGAAGCTCTTCACAGGAAAAGGCAGGCCCTGCATATAGAACTTAACATCTTAACAACTAAAGAAACTGAACAACTTATTTATAAGTCAAGACATCATTACTATGAACACGGAGAAAAAGCTAATAAGCTTTTACCTCAAAAAATTCACAAACAAGAAGTTCGCAATACAACACCAGTAATCACCAACACGAATGGAGAAGAAATCATTGACTATAAAAATATAATGCATGCCATTTAGAGATTATTATAAATCCTTATATTCTACTGAGTTCAAAGAAGACAACACACAATCTAATGCATTTCTGGATACATTACAGACACCACAAATAGATGCTTTAAGTGCTGAGGTACTGGATAAACCTCTGACGCTAACAGAATTACTAGATGCTATAAAGTCACTTCAAAGCGGGAAATCAGCAGGCCCTGATGGTTACCCCATAGAATTTTATAAGAAATTCTCCACTCAGCTAGCTCCCCTCTTATTGGCAACATTTACAGAAGCTAGAGACAACCAAATACTACCTCAAACATTTCATCAAGCATTAATCACCGTCTTTCCTAAACAAAATAAGGACTTGTTACAATGTGCATCATACAGACCAATTTCACTCCTGAATAATGATGTTAAGATACTCTCAAAAATTATAGCTAGAAGGATGGAGAAAGTGCTGCCCTCGGTAATATCACAGGATCAAACTGGATTTATTAAAGGCTGACACCTATCTTCCAATCTCCGACGCTTGTTTAATGTTATATATTCACCAGCAAAATCAAACACCCCAGAGATATTACTATCATTAGACGCAGAAAAAGCATTTGATATGATTGAATGGAACTACCTTTTCACTGCAATGAGAAATTTGGGTTTGGCCCGAATATTTGTGCATGGATCAAACTACTGTATACCAATCCAGAAGCTTCAGTTTGTATTAACGACATTTGTTCAGACTACTTTAAGCTAGAACGTGGTACCAGACAAGGATGTCCCTTGTCACCACTGCTGTTTGCAATCGCCATTGAACCACTGGCGGTTCACTGTCAAAATTCTTATCAGATAAAGGGGATTATCAGAGAAGGACTGGAACAGAAAATCTCTCTATATGCAGATGATATGGTTTTATATATATCAGACCCAGAAAACACTGTGCCTGCAGTTCTAACAGCACTAACAGAATTTCAAAGATATCCGGTCTCAGAATTAATCTGAATAAAAGTATACTCTTTCCAGTGAATTCACAAGCATATAATATTAGATTGGACACCCTACCTTTTACCATAACAGATCAGTTTAAACACCTAGGGGTAAATATCACAAGTAAACATAAAGCTCTTTATCAACAAAATTTTGCCGTCTGTATGGAAAAAATTAAGCAAGACTTGCATAGATGGTCAACCCTTCATCTCACTCTAGCCGGAAGAATTAACGTTGTTAAAATGAATATCCTTCCTAAACTTCTTTTTTTTATTTCAAAACATTCCAATATATATCAATAAATCGTTTTTTAAGCAATTAGATTCAACAATAACAGCCCCCTAAATCAAGGGTTTCCCACAGTTTCTGGTGGTTCACTGAATGTGCTCGGGTGTCAGAGAGTGTTTATTGAGTCTTTTCTTTGCTTATTGTGATTACTAAAAATTTTGACTATTTTGCTGTATTTTTTCATTTTGCCATCAGATTCTGTATTGAGACATTGTTTTCTTGGATTGTTTTATTGTTTTATGCACTTATTTTGGATTTTTGTGGTCAACAGAACTTTGTGTTATTTCAGAGCTTTTTCATAACAAATAAATCTTTTATTTTATAAAGATTCAATGTGACACTCTGTTTTACTAGCCAGGTTTTTTGACAGTATTTCCTCCTATAGTGGTCATTTATGAAACTGTTTGTGACTTACTTGCTTAGGAACTCTCAAGTGGCACAATACAGTGATTGTCTTGAAGAAATAAAATGTTGGATGATTGTTAACAGTCTCCAGTTAAATGAAAACAAAATAATTGATAGTTTTATTTGGATCTTCAAAACATACCGAAGGTATGTTAGAAAATGTAGGAAAACTGTTACCATATTATAAAACACAAGCCAGAAAACTTAAGGTGTTTCTTGATTTAGACCCCAGATTTGATAAACAAATTCATTATTTGTTCAATTCATTCTGCGCTCTGACCCCAAGGGGTATGCGAAAAAAACTAACAAACACTGTTGTAAGTCGCTCTGGATAAGAGCGTCTGCTAAATGATGTAAATGTAAATGTAAATTTTTAAGAATAGTTTCTTCCAGCTTAGAATCATTGCAAGAATTAAGCAATTTCCCTCTTTTAATACCTTAGAGGCAGTTATCCATGCTTTTGTATCAACCAGGATAGATTATTTGAATTCCCTGTATATGTAAATCATTCAGCTTTCTCTGTCTGGCTCACATTTAGTAAAAAAATGCAGTAGCTGGGGAGTGGGGACAACATTAACACGGCTCTATTGTCCCTTCTTTGTCACCTTGCCCATCCTACAACACATTTAAGAGGTTTACTTTTAGTTTAAAAGAACTATGTAGGATGGCCTCTTCTTATATTAGATTGGCTGAACCTCTTAGATTAAGGTCTTCCAGTCAGCTGCTTTTGGCTGTTCCATGATCATGATTTAAAATGAAGGGTGGCTGTGCTTTTCCAGTCACTACACCAAGATTGTGGAACAGCTTATCTCCTTCTGTTAATGTTTTTATACAGTATCTAGACTTAAAACTGTTCTTTTGTCTTTAGTACTCTGAAATTGCCTTTTATATTTTATGTGTTTATCTTTGTATAAGTTTTAAGGATTTAAATTGTATTAAGTGTTTTTTTATTATTATTATTATTTTTGCTTTAATATAATATTTGTATAGCACTTTGGTCAATGAAAGTTGTTTTTAAATGTGCTTTCAAAAATAAATTTCACTTGCTTGATTTTCCAACATCATCTCTGTTTTTTTGGATGTTGCTATTTTGAACACAAGATGCTATGGCATTCCTATGCAGCAGCCTTAGAAGTTCATGGTGCTAACTTATTCTCGTACCACAAAAGAGGGTTAGGGAAAAAAAATGAAAGAAAATAGAAAAAAACATGTTTCTGTCTAATTCTTTCCTTGATATTTATATATGTGAAACAGAAAGCTGAAATATTTGTTTAATATAATTGCAATAAGTTTAGTGAACTACTCATCTTTACTGTTTTTCAGCTTCAGGCCAACATTCAGTAGATTGAGCATTGTTTCCTCAGTGAACACCACGTTAGAAAGACATGGTCAGGATATTTGGCATTTATCCATGTTAAGTGTGTCAAGATGATATGTATTGCCTTGCAAAGGAATGGTGGACAAAATTACATTATAGTTATAGAGCAATTACACTTTGTCATCAAATCACAGGTAATTAAGCTGAACTGACTCTTAAAATATGAAAAATAGGAGGTATTGTCTTTACAAGAATGGTATGTGGTAAAAACAAATAACAGTCTCCTGGTAAAGGGAGTAATTGTGTTCTTAGCATTACACTAAATCACACAGTTCCACTTGAGAGGTAGATAGCACTCTAATATAATAGTAAATATAAAATATTCCTAACATTCTCCCTTAGCCAGCAAAATTGTGAGGTTTTGGGCACTTAAAGAGAGTAATGAGGTTTTATTGAACTAAAGCACAGATTTTTAAAGAGAGTAGCAAAAGGCTCACTTTACTGTTTGTTAGCCTGTAGTCAGATATTTAATTTCACATTATATACACTGGACTTTTTTTTTTAAAGGATTTGTAGTGAAGTTACTATGTTTCCCCAGCATGTTTCCTTAGATGAGACTACCATATTTTAGCCACAGACTAAATGAGACACATTGCATGTACTCAATACCATTCCAAACTGCTAACAATAAATAAAGGAGCATTCACTAACAATTTTCCCTGTGCCTAAGAAAACAAATGTGAACTGCCTGAATGTGGATCTCACTCCAATCTTGATGAAGTGCTTTGGGATTTTGATGCCGCAACACATTAAACAAAGTATCCCTGATAGCTATGATCATCCCCAGTTTGCATATTGTCGCTTGGAGGCCACATATGAAGATGATACCATATTAATTGCACTTTATACAGTCCTTGTACAGTATGTCTGTATAATAAAAACTATTATGATTGTTTATGGACTACGGCTTAGCATTTAGAACTGTTGAACCAGAAAAGCTGACCACCAAACTAATCACTTAAAACTCAGCATGACCATCTACAATTGGATTTTGGATTTTTCTGACCAACACACTTCAGCATGTGAACACTGGCAGCATCACATCCCCTATGGTAGTGTGTTGTGCCCACTTCTGTACTCCTTTCTCACTTCTGAATGTGTGGGCAGACAGTTCCAACTCCATTATTAAATTGGCTGATGACCCCACTATCATTGGATAGTTCACCAACAATAGTGAGACTGTTTACAGAGAAGAGAGCCATTTACTATTTAGTGGTGCAAAGACAATAATCCCATCTTTAATGTTGGCGAAATCAAGGAGCTGGTCAGAGACTTAAGAATGTAGAGGGCAGACCATGCTGCCATCTATACATAAAGTGATAATGTTGAGAGGGTGAGCAGGTTTAAATTTCTTGGACCAACCTAAAGTGATGAAGTGGACACAATATGTTTTGCAAATGAAAAGTTAATTTTACTCTGCTACATAAGCCCCAAACAGCGAAAAAATATTTGTCAATATTTATAGGCCTAGTATGAGATAAGGGATTTAAAGAATATTGTATTACACAGTCTCGGGAATTTAAAGTGAAAAAACTCCTGCAAATTCAGCAGCTTATCATTTTCCTCCTTTTCAAACATTATTCACACAAGAAATCAAAAAGATTGCCCATAATAAGAGAAACTTAAATAACACATCTTTCATTTAGAAAATAGTGCTAAATATCCTTACAAAAGCAGGCAAGCATATTTTTCATCTACTTCTATAAAACACTAAAAGCAGACACCTGTGACATAACACTAATTGTAAATAAAGTAAAAGGAAGCTGATTTGTTTTGAGCAGAAAATGGTTTGAATGAAAAACATTCAGTACAATACAAATAGATTAAAAGGGAACTGAAAAGAAACATAGTGTTGACCTTCAAGTGATTGTACTCTGCGTTTAAATCAATATGTAGTAAAGAAACTGGTCTGAATGATAATTTAAATACCCCATTGTGACCCAATGAATCCATTAGACTTATCTGTAGGAGTGTCAGTGTACTCAGTGTCACAACCACTTTTGTCTAAATCAATGGCAGACAGTTTCACTAGTTTCTTACTATTAAATCAAACTGACTTCAGGTAACAATGTTATTAAAAGGTAAGTAACTTTAACTTTTTGAATATTTCATAATCTTAAAAATACTGAAGAAAATAAGACTGAAGTGGAGCAATAAGATGGGGCCGATTATTAAAATAAGAGTTAGACATATATGCTTGCTTTTACGGTCACTTGGTAATGATGATGACTGATGTGATGGTGAATGTCACTGAAGGATTAGAATCTACAGATGAGCTACTGAAGGATATAACATTGCACCATCTCACTCAAGAAGGAACACAAATGTGTCACCACCCTGTCCAGTCCCAATAGGAATCTGGGTTTACTGTATGTCCATTGTCCCCACCACAAAATGGAAGTAGAAAACAGGGAATATATTAAATTAAATAAAGGATACTAATCAAAACATAGATGCACATATATACATACATACATATTATAAAAGGATCATTTGAATAACCAGACCATGAAGAGACAATAAGCAATGAACAAAATAAACAGTATTTCCCAACAAAACACTGTATACATATAAAATGAATAAATCACAAAGACAAATTCCACACCTGAAGTGCAAGAATGACAATACAGTTTTTAAACAGTTAATGAAAGAAGCAATGTTGATTTGTTTGTAAAGCCAGCATAAACCTGACTATAACCATAACTGTTTGAAGATGAAAGGGAGACAGCACGATCCCCAAGAAAAATAACTGGAGTGATCTCACCGTGCCTGTTGTGAAGATGCAGCGAGCTATGGGAGTGCCACCTGAAATGATAGTTCAGATGGCCACCTTACTGACTGCTTGAGATGAATGTAGAGAAACGACAAGATAAACAAGAGTAAATTCCTGGCGGCAGATGGCTGATGTCTAAATATTTTCGGGGCTGAAACTGGTTCAAACTGTTGTTGAGTTGGTAGGAGAATAGAAGAGGGACACTATGCTTTGGCAACCTGTGTTTTAAATCCAGATGACCAGAACACACACATGAAGCAAACCAGAAGTTTTATCATCAAAGAGGGATAATGCTGTAAGTACTGCCATCCCATTCCATTTCCCATTATTTGGCATTGACCTTTACATATACGTTCATATTCATATGCAAAAGGACAGCTACAAAAAACATTTATACACTGCACATAAATAAACATTTACAGCCAGGTCTAGAAGATTTTTGCATCTGTACACCACCACAATGAATTTGAAACAATGCAGTCAAGATGTGATCCTCACAGGTGGCGCAGTGGTAGTGCTGCTGCTTTGCAGTAAGGAGACTGTGGAAGATTGTGGGTTCGCTTCCCGGTTCCTCCCTGTGTGGATAGCGCTTTGAGTACTGAGAAAAGCGCTATATAAATGTAATGAATTATTATTATTGAGATATAGACTTTCAGCTTTAATTTAAGGGGTTTGACAAAAATATTGTTTCAGCTGTTTAGAACAGACAGACATTTTTATGCATGCTCCCCCTATTTTCAGGGGCTCAAAATTATTTGGACAAACTAAAGTAATCATAAATACAGTGATCATTTTCAATATTTGGTTGAAAATACTTCACAGTCAGTGACTGCCTGAATTCTGGAATCCATGGCCATCACCAAGTGCTGGGTTTCCACCCTAATAATACTTTGCCAGGCCTTTACTGCAGCTGTCCTCAGTTGCTGATTTTTCATTGGGCATTTTATCTTCAGTAAATGAAATGCATGCCTAATTAGGAATTGGGTTGAGGTCAGTTGATTGCCTTGGCCATTGAAGAATATTCCACTACTTTGTGTTGAAAAACACTTGGTATGTTTTCGCTCATTATCCATACTGTTAAGCATTGCCCTATCAGTTTTGCAGGATTTGTCTGAATCTGAGCAGACGGTATAGCCATGTACACTTCAGAATTCACCCTGCTTCTTCTGGTAGCAGTCATATCATCAATAAACACTGACTTCCATTTGCAGCTATGCATGATCATACCATAAAACTGCCTCCACCATGTTTCACAGATGGTATTCATTGGATCATGAGCCATTTCTTATCTTTTACATACTCTTCTCTTTCCAACATTCTGGTGTGGCACTGCCACATAAATGCTATTTTGCCTCTTAGCCATCCTCAATGTCAACCCTGTAGCTGCCTATGCAACCTCAATATGGTGCACTTGGGGGGGGATCAGGCACATTGGGCAGATGGTTGTAAAGAAGACATGGGGGAGCGTTGTCTGTGTTGCTGTGGTTTCCAAGGATTGTCATGGAGAAAGGACGGCAGGATACAGTTAAAAAAGACTGCAAAAGGCAAGAAGGGGAAAAAAAAGAGAAAAGGTTTTCAACACACACTGTTAAATGGGAAAAAAGCGGCAAACGTTGACTATCCACGGTCAGGGAAAGGATTGGCTTGCCTGCTTATGGAGGTGGCCACCTCGAAGACTTTGCCAGCCGACCCACTCTAAAGTATAAACGGAAGGGACAGTCAGGCGAAATTAAAGAGGGAGAGATAAGAGCAATCCTTGCTTATCTGGGGTAGCGGGTTTGAAGACTTTGGGGGAAAAATGGATTAATATTATTAAAAGTGACTAGAAACTGCCTGGATTTTGGGGTTTGTCTGGGGTGAAGAGTTTTTTTTTCTCTTTTAAGTTATTTACATACTGTGTTTGTGGGGATTTGGGTTGAGGAAGGTGCGTTCACGAATTTGGTTGTTGCCATTTATATTTGTATAGTTTTTTTTTATATAAGACTAATCTAATAGTTATTTTCACGGTTATTGTGCTGAGATTGTTTAATTTATATTAGGTATCATATCAGTTATCGTAGGAAGGCGTCCGAGGGCGTTTTGAGGTTGACCTGCGATCCAGCTGACATACACCATCTTCAGTGGTGATGTATAGTGATATCGGCAGGGAAAAGTCGAAGCGTTATACTTGTGTGTATTGATCTTAGTTTCCTTTGTCTAAAGAAAATTGTTCCAGAACTGGAAATGCTTTTAATAATGTTTTTTGGCAAAGTCTAATCTGTCCTTCCTATGCTTGAGGTTTATCAGTAGTTTGCACCTTGTGGTAAACCATCTGTCTTTACTTTCATGAAGTCTTCACTTGACTGTAAACTTTGGCATTGATATGTCTACCTCCCAGAGAGTGTTCTTAGTTTGGCTCAATGTTGAGAAGGGGTTATTCTTCACCAAGGACAGAATTCCGCAATCATTCAGAACCACTTCTGTGGTTTTCCAGACCTTCTGGTGTTGCTGAGTGCACCAGTGCATTCCTTCTCTTAGAATATACAAAATGATTGATTTGACCACTTCTTGTGTTTCTGTTCTCTCTCTGAAGGGTTTGTTTTATTTTGTTTTCTCAGCCTAATGATGGACTGTTTCTGGTTACGTGGACAGCTCTTTGGACTTCATATTGACAGTTCACAGTGACAGCTTCCAAATGAAAATTCCACATTTGGAATCAATTCCAGACCTTTTACCTGCTTAACAGTTAATGAAATAATGAGAGAACTGCTCACACCTGGCTATGGAACGTGTCAGTCAAATGTCCTTATGCTTTTGAGCCCCGGAAATGTTGGGGGGTGGGGGCTATGCAGAAAAATGGCTATTATTCCTAAACGGCTCATACGATATCTTTGGTAAACCCCTTAAATTAAAGCTGAAAGTCTATACTTTAATCACATAATGATTGCTTTATTTCAAATCCATTGTGTTGATGTACAGAGCCAAAATTATGAAAATTGTATCACTGTCCAAATACTGACTGTATAAGTGACGAAAAAAATGAATGTACACAATGAGTTAAAAATTTTAGTATATGGAATGGACCTCAGGGAACTAAAGAAATTATGTTATGGAAGTTTCTCCTCAAAGACATGGAAAAAATAAATTATTTCAAGATGTTTCCAACAAGAAAAGAGAGTCATTAACTAAGATTATGAGCAGAAATCTGAAGAAAAACATCATTGTGGTGTGTAGTATTTTAAGGTTCTGAAATATAAAAGTTGAGAATTAACAGGAGTTTCAAATGTGAACATGGAATTCAGTTCAATTCATTTTTGTATAACACTCTTCACTGAGTGCAGGCTCAGAGAGCTAGTAACAAGTTCACAGGTAAAATGCAACTCCATCCTTACAAATTCCTGATTACATAATGTATGCACATAAAGGTATAAATTAATTTAAACACACAGTAACTAAAAGCAGTTTCAAACCTCTTAACATAAATAGATCTTTACAATATCTACTTATTAACATTACTGTTCCACTATGGCTAGATGACAACAAAGGAGGAAAAACAAAAACTTAAGTCAGCAGCTGGAGAAAATAAACATCTGAGTGTCTGCCTTTAGTTTCAATGAAAAGTGAAAAGACAAAATCAGACACAATCACAGTCCTGGAGACCTTGGCCTATAACCTGCCCACCTCCTCTTGGGTATTTTACAGTAAACTATGTGGTGGGCCATTCAATATGACTAAAGAATCTTTTCATCCTTGGATATCGAGGCTCTCAATACTCTCATTGGCTGCAAAACAGCTTTGAAGTAGAGAAGTGGTACCATCAACTGTTATAAGCAGTACACAAAGAGTATTTGTCTATTCATCTAAAAACATAAGTCAGTGTGGTACAGAAAAAGAGTTAGGTTCATACTTTTTAACACTGTCATAAACTAGGATGAGTTTCTAGCATGGAACAGCTCAACTTTTGAGGCTAAAAAAACAAGTAAACCTTCAAGTAGTGGGCAAAGACCAAGGGTTTTAAGAGCAGTTCTAGACTGAAAGAAAAACTGGACACTCTAATGTAAGTAAATTACATGGCACGACAAGGTTTGATGAAAGAAAAGTTCTCATTCTTGGGACTGCAAGCCTCTTATAACAATGTGCAGGATTTTTCTTTTCCTGTATTCACATATGCGTACATCCAAATTGTAAAGGAAACATTACCTAATATGATTAGGACAGAGTCCCTAGACACCAGGCAAAATCAACATTACTAAACGTACATGTTTTGACAATTGGGAATATTATGTCAAATGAGTTTTTGATTTGCTTCAATGTTTGCATATTTCTGCATTTGCAGATATGCAAGTAAGAATTTTACTGCTCTTCTGCACACATGGCAAGATTGCTACTACTAAATACTTTAGGAGAAAAAAGTCTGCGGCCCTAGTGTAAAAAATGGTTGTCACTTGTCTATCCTATAGATTTTAGGCTTAATCTGATCATTATGCATTTATTGACTTTAAAAGGTTTACTTTCGACGTTGGCTGCTTGCCCACTGCTTATGTTGGAGCCTCCCTCTTTTAGCTGAGCTAAGTTAAGCTATCAGTCTTCATATAGTACCATTAACTGTTGCATATTGATCTCACAAACTGTTAACAATACAAGATAATGCATTGGATTGTAGAAAAGGACTTAATATTAAGCAGTTTCCCCATAGTAAGTGCATGTTTTATTTATAAGAATGTCAGCTCATCTTAAATATGATTCTGTAGCAGTCATTTTTTCGTTGAGACTAAAGTGAAACATTCTTGAGCAATGGTAACCTGAAAACAGCAATTTCTGAGAACTCAGTATACGCAACATGCTCTAAACGAAGTCATCTGGTATGGAAGATCATTAAAGTTATCAAGCAGTAATTAGATGTTCTGATGGCAGAGAAAAAAGATGTCTGTATATTGAAGTCTGCTGCAGTATTAGTTTTTTACAACAAAGCTACAATGGTCCTTTGACAATGAATACAAGTAATAAAAGAAGAATGCGTTTTCTGAACTGCTTTAACTTGTATTGTGTTTCATAATGGTAAGTTGAATTAGAGGTACACAAAAAAACATTGGCAGAGAGACCTGAAAATCAAAAAAACTATAACAAAGGCAAGATTATCTCTTGGTGTGGTGTAGTGGCAGTCCATGTTCTCTCTTAAGAGTCAGATATTAGAATTAACATTCTCAGTTTTGGAAATAAAATGGATGTATGTCAACAGTGCTTGAAATGAAATCACATCACTGGCAGTTGTCTGTTTATTGGTCATTCCCTGGCTTTCAAATGAAGCTTCAAGTGCCACAAAATCAATCAATCTAAGATTTTCCTATGCAACTTTGAACACCGCAGGTATAGTGCACCAGTCTTGACTGGTACACTAAGTAAAGGTGCAATACTCTTTGTAGAAATTGGCTGACCAATTCAGTCACTGGGTGTCTATACAGTGGAACCTCGGTTTGCGAGAATAATTCGTTCCGGAAACGTGCTCGCAGTCCAAAGCACTCGTATATCAAAGTGAATTTCCCCATAAGAAATAATGGAAACTCAGATTATTCGTTCCACAACCCAAAACTATTCATATAAAAATGATTAATACAAAATGTAAAGTAAAAATACATAAAACAAATTAACCTGCACTTTACCTTTAAAAAGAATCATGGCTGGTGTGAGTGAGTTTCTAAATTCTTGTGGGATTCCACCCGACGGGACAATACGCAGAAGAGCGTCCCAAAGCAATCGAAGTCTCCAGGCGCTGTAGCAGTTCACCGTAAAAGCGAATCCAAAAAGATCGCAGACATGCTATAAGTGCCTGCCGTCAATGGGTAATACAAGGAACAAGGAACATTACAAATGCGCAGGGCACCATACTACTTGGCCACGACCCTGCCTGACTGCTGTGTCTGTGTATAGGAGAGTGGCAGATCCCGCTACAATAAATAACCATGCTGTTGCTGTTTCAAGCCGAATAAAGCTGGTGTTGCTAAAGTACTGAGACTCAGCTTCGTGTTTTGGGGTGCAAGATGGGGACTCGCACATCACAGCACACACACACACACACAGTCACAATGCTGTAGTAAACAGTATACACTCATACGAATGTTGACTATATGAGTGAGGCACGCTGACTCAGATGGAGAATAGGAGACGATTGTCCACAATCCTGCAGAGAGAAAGAGAGAAAAGAACCATCAGCTCAGTTGTGATCACATGACGCTCAGCAGACAAAGCGTATACATACTACTCGTATTGCAAGACCTCGCTTGTTTATCAAGTCAAAATTTATTAAAAATTTTAGCTCGTCTTGCAAAACACTCGTAAACCAAGTTACTCGCAAACTGAGGTTCCACTGTATTTTTCTTCCCTTTTTTTGAATTGCTCAAGATGTCTCTGATAGCTAGCTACACTACAAACTCAGATCATTTCCTGTCCTTGGGCCTCAATAGGCAAACCTCTTAACTAGTCAGTTAGCAGAGCTCTCCTCTACTCCAATATATCTCTGTCACACACACATGCACATAGATGGTGGCATACAGTATGTTGAAGAAATGGATTGACTGTGTTAAAGAGCTAATGTAGTACAATGTTAATTCCTGCTAAGGAGAATCTCAGGTTCAAGTTGGTCATATGTATGTAGCATAATGATGTTCTTACTTCCTCATTTTCCACGGACCAGTAGCAATAGTACACTACCAGCAGCAGACAATGAATATAAACACAGTAAATATAATACAATTCAACATTAGATAATATATGCAAGAAACAGTAATGCAATTGTCACTATGTACAGTTATGGAAAACCACTATGTTCTGCAAACAAAAACTATACTTGAATCTGTTGTGAGCACTAAAGGTCTTTTACCATATGCTGGAAAACAAGATGCAAAAAAGTGACTGTGCAGGATGGCTGAAGTCTTTATAAGGCAGTAATATGTCCTGAACAGAAGGCTGCAAGTTGGTGTTAATATTCTATGCCGTCATTTCTAGGCCTGTGCGGTGCTGACTCCAACTGTTTGACATGCCACAATATTAGCAGCCAATGAGGAAGGCCTCCATATTACACTTATAGAAGCACAGATGGAGACATCCAGACTTTCCTTACACATCTGAGTAAGTAAACATGTTGGTGAGGATTGCAAAGTTGAGTTGTGCTCACTTTAGGAAAATTGAAACTACCAACCCTCTCCAAAGTATTTCTCTGATGTGGATGGGAGCAAGTACTGCCTCCTGCTTCCCAAAAAGTATAGCCAGCTTCTTGGTTTTTAACAGAATTAAAGGAGAGATAGTCATCCTGGCACCAGTATGTCAGAAGGCAACTCTCCTCTCTGCGAGCCCTCAGACCTATTGTGGTGGTGTCATCAGTAAATATCATGACAGAGCTAGTGCTGTTTCCAGTCACACAGTCCTAGGTAAACAAGGAGTACAGCACGACTGAACATTTTCACAATTCAATGTATGCATAACATGCTCTTATTTTTACAAAACCTTTATTATAATATATTGAGCACAATAATAAGCCTACATCAACTTATTGATCTTAATCTAGCTAACGTACGTACTTAGACATTAAAGATGATAAATGTCAGGGAATATTCTTTCAAAACAAGTAAACCCTGCGATTCGCTAGCGAATCGGAAATCCTAGAATGGCAATCAGTTTCTGTTCCGTCCGATATGTGGATGGATGACATATCATGGAGGGCGGGTGCGTCTGGGGAAATGTCATTTAATCCAATAGGCATATCTGTACTAAAGCGGTTTCGTTTTGTGGAGACATGAGTCTGTTGCCTTCGCTGACACCGACCGCTTGAACAGGTTGTGTTGTTTGGGGGCCACCTACTGACTCTGGGAGGCCGCTGCATCTGACTGTGGGGCGAGCGCCACAGCGCAATATGCGCCTCGGTGGGAAGCCGCTGCGTGAAGACATATCATGGAGGGTATATGCGGTGGTTGTGTGCGGTCGCGTCCGGGCAGCCGTACAACCTGGCGTGCACGCTTTACCTCAGGTGTAGTTCACAGGTCATAGTCTCGTTTCTGTGTTTTCTTTGGTTTGAGCCGCAACTCCTTTCGCAAGCGCGTTGTAGGTGCGCGCGTTGTCACAGCATGGACCTATGGTTTGAGCCGTGACTCCTTTCGCAAGCGTGTTGTAAGCGCGCGTGTTGTCACAGTTGGTGTGTGCCGTGACTCCTTTCGCAAGCGTGTTGTCCCAGCATGGACCTTTGGAGTTTCCGTACATCCGGTGAGCCCTGCGCCCATCCGGTTTACAACCTTCGGTTAGTAATATGGATAACAGCTGAGATCAGCACTCTAATGGTTCCATGGACATTCTTTATTTATAACAGACCTGAGGGTGCCAAGTCAAGTGAACACCACACTTCATTATGACAAGAGTGAAGAAATATGGAATTGCTGGATCCCATGAAGGCTAGGACAATGTGCACAACATAGCTATAAAATACATCAGTTTTCACCAATCAACAAAGAGAACAGTTTGGCCCTTCATGCACCCTATGTTTTGTATGGATAGAAAGGTACCAAATATCTAGATTCTCTTTTTCAGACATCATTAAATAATACCTTCTTATATACATTGCAACATGTGAGTTACTGTTCTGCAGACAAAAAAACGAGGCTCAGTCTTAGGCTTCAGAACGACCAGCTTTATTAATCAACTTCAAACAGCAACAGCAAGCGTATTTATTGATGCCGGAGCTACCACTCCATGACACACAAACACAGCAAACAAGCAGTGACTTCATTATTCATTCTTCTGCCTTGGCTCCCTCCTTCAGTTCAGTTACTGATAAGCTTCCTCTTTAGGTTGATCCCGCGGCTGTGGATCCACAACTGGGGTCGGATTGTCCTGGAGGAATGGGGACAAAGAGAATTATAAATTAATTATAAATTAAAGTACCCCGCGGGTTGACAGTCAGTCCCCAGTCACTGAACGTGCTGCGTGACTGGGCTGTGTAGTCGTTGTTGAAGCAGGACGTGTTGCGCAGTGGGGCTGCATGCACGTCACAACATATACAACAGTTCAAACAATAATAAAGGTTATATGTCACATGATCTCATCTCCTGGGTGAATGTACTGACACCACATTGTGTTGGTTACACAGAAAAGCACACAAATAGGCATAGAGAAAATGTCCTTGACAATAACTTGTCATATTTGATTTCTTATGAACCTAATAGTCTCCATATTCTTCCACCGCAAAACTAAAATTAACCCCTATTACAAAGTCATAGCTTATTGTAGGACAAAGTAATGAAGAACAAATTTAGTGTATACACTGTATGAGGAATATAAATTAGTAAAAACTTTTTCTTCCTAAGCAATATTAGGAAATCCCTTTATTACTTCTTACACAATTACTTTATATATTTATGCACAATTGCTTACATTTTGAATGTGCAAAATTCACTTCATAATATACAGTAATTATAAATAATTTATAATTATAAATAAACCTTATCATTTAGCAAATGGCTGTTACAGTTAATCCCCAGTTAATAGCTTCATTGTAACTTAACCAATTTATTACTCATTCCCAAATGTGTCTTTTAGAGAAGGCACATTTCTGGATAAACCATTTTAATGTAGTTGTGGCTCATTGAATAGAGAGTATATCAAAGTGTTTTAGAGAAAGTCCTATTGTGTGTTAGCATGGATCTACTCAAGTACTACAGCAGCAGCCATGGTCAGGAAGCCAATAAATAACCCATTTGGCAATTTTATCATGTTTGCTATCCCCAAGCCCTTGATTTATTTCAACAAAAAACAATTTAAGAAGCATTTATGTATGTATTTCAGCACTAAGAAAAATGTCTTCCATTGAAGGAAGAACATTTGTGACAGTAGCATCCATCTTTCTATTTATCTAATGTACATGTTCAGCATGCATATCAACTTTTTTTAGATTGACAAAAGTGTCCATTTTTCATATTTTGTAGTTCTATTTTGAGACTAACCCAACACAAATTATTATTACATGAAGAATACAAACAAGAAAAAACTATAATAGATAATGGGTAAGAAAATGAATCGAGAACTACATGTACTGAATAAGAGGCCATTTTCTTTTTAGCACTATATTTTTAAACCCCTTGGATAGAATGTACCACTTTTTCTAAATCAATAAAATAGCAAAGTATTTTAAACAAGAAACAAGTACACCACTCACATTCGACAAGCTGAGGCATGATTCAGCTATTGTCACAGCATGGCTGCAGCTGCCCCACCTCATCACATTGTGTTCTTTTCTTATGTTCCAGTCCTGTGGCTCAAAACAAACCAAACTGTTGTCAAAATTAATTAGCCTTTCAGCAAATGGACGACTAAATAAAATCTGAAAAATAGACTTTGCTTTATTAACTCTGTTAAAAGCTTTCTTTACTGTTTTTGAGGGGTCTCCTTCTGGAGTGTTCAATGTGTGGTAACCGCTTTGGTTTTTCAGTCACTGAAGACTTGAGGAATTCAAACAATCAAAAACTTTGTATTTTATAGCTTAAAAATTCTGGCATCCACTGTCCAACTGTATAATAAAATGAAACTATAAGTCGACATGGTCGTTATTATTATTTGTACAGAATCAGAGAGAAGTTCTTACTTCAGCATGTAACGTCATCACTCTCTGATGATTAGTGGTTAATAAGTATATAAGAATCTTACCTCATAAAATCTGTTTTCCTTTCCTGAAAAATATCAGAACACTTTAGTTATTAACAGATGTACACAATACACAAATGTATGTTACAGTTATTTAGCATTTTATCATTCTGAACAATAGGTTTCAAATCCTCTTGTTAGAGTAATGGCTGGCTATAATGTCACATTGTATATCAGACGAATAAAGATGATTATGCATCAAATTGGAACACTACATCAAGGTTTATGGATATTATGAAAATATATAACTTAACACTGGAGAACAATATCAATTTGATAAGATATTTATACATATATAAACGGGGCCATTACATTACATTACGTTAACTTATTTGACTGACATCTTTATCCAAAGTGACTTACAACATTTATGATACAAGTGGTTACATTTCTTTTGGTTTTCTAATTGGAGCACAGGCAGGTCTAATGACTTGCTCAGGGACACACAGTGGTAGGGGTGGGGTTTGAAGTACAAAGCCTTAACCACTATACCAAGAATGTGAGAAACCAATTCTCCTTGATGTTTCATCTTGTTTCCCCGATTACAACAATAAAAAGTATGATCCAATAAATGTTTATTGCTGAAAATAGAAGCAAAATAATATCAGAACTTATGTGGGTAATAGAAAGATGCATTCCGATAAGCCAAGTCACTCTGGTTGTATGATTTTTATTACAAATGTTTTTGCATCTATTTGTTATTATTCCAGAAACACATGTGTTAACAGTGCATGGTTTTAACATTACTGTGACCACTTTGTATTTGTAAATCACTGTAAGCACTTTGAGTCTGTATTCAGTGGGAAACGCTATATAAAAATAATCATAGACTTATCTTTCTTAATGTTTGTATCTGGGGCGGCACGGTGGCGCAGTGGGTAGCGCTGCTGCCTCGCAGTTGGGAGATCTGGGGTCCTGGGTTCACTTCCCGGGTCCTCCCTGCGTGGAGTTTGCATGTTCTCCCCGTGTCTGCGTGGGTTTCCTCCGGGCGCTCCGGTTTCCTCCCACAGTCCAAAGACATGCAGGTTAGGTGGATTGGCGATTCTAAATTGGCCCTAGTGTGTGCTTGGTGTGTGGATGTGTTTGTGTGTGTCCTGCGGTGGGTTGGCACCCTGCCCGGGATTGGTTCCCTGCCTTGTGCCCTGTGTTGGCTGGGATTGGCTCCAGCAGACCCCCGTGACCCTGTGTTCGGATTCAGCGGGTTGGAAAATGGATGGATGGATGTTTGTATCTTGACTAGACGTATGGTGCACATTTCTTTTGCATTCTCGAGCAGTGCACAAACTTGTTGAGTAGTGCTTCACTGTTCTCTTTTAGACCCTACCATTTTCATTTAGCATGTTAGAGTATGTGATTTAGCGGCACAAAATTGTGTATGGGAATGTGTGACATCATTTTCTGGAGCTTCAGTTAATGGGCTGTTAAAAAACATCTGAACGGGGCCAGTCGCAGGCTTTGTTAAAATGTTAATGCAGTGTTTCTGATAACGTTAGAGGGGAAGCTAGACAGGGATCTGTAATATTTCATATTGTCAGCAATGACCCAAATTCCAGAGGTCAAATTATATCAATTGCATTTCTACATGCTGAAGAAGAATTTACTATAATGCTGGGGCTACTGTGACTGTATGCCTTATGTTATCTTAGTCTGTACCAGAACTGTTGTTACTGGAAAACTCAAACTATTCCAAACTGAATGGTTATCTCAAACATCTTTTTTTCCTTATTACAGAGTATGCCTGGCTGCAATTGAACAGCTCTAAAGGTAAGTGTGCTTACACAGCTTTAGGGCATGTCTTACACTGAAATGTGCAAACATTGTGCAGGCATATAAACATAACCAATACAGTATAATAGTGACAACACAAACCTTAGAAATGAGACTTTAATAGTCAAGTGTAAGGTACAGTCCTTGTGATCTCCTGTGCCAGTAAAATCTACACTGCAGCATTGCTTCCATATGGTTCAATTTCTAGAACTGCTTCAATCAGCCACCTAGGGAGATTATAATGAACAGCTCGGACCTTCAAATTGGTGGTAGTAAGTCCAGTCAGAAAAGATTTATTCAGTAGAAAGGCAGTGATGTGCAAACAAGTTATTTAGAAGTTTAGCAAGAGGACTGTCAAAGGCAAACAAGGGGTCTATTGCAGAGTGTATCATGAAATCCTTTACTAAAACTAAATAACTAATTATTATAATCATTTTTTTTTGCTATTATTCATTTGTTAATTTATTCACTGTTTATCTATTTGGTTTGAGACCCCTGCTGTTATGTACTTTCTATATTTTCTTTCGGTTTGGTCTTTTTTGTTGTGTTTTCAATATTATTTTGTAAATATTGTTATGCATTATGTTTTTGTCATTGTTGTTGTGCACTGAAAAATCAAAAATTATTAAAAAATAAAACAGCAAAACAAAAAGCCAAAAAGACTAAGAACTAACTTCCAACAGCAATTTGAAAGTGTATCAACAAACTTGGATACAGAAGATAGTGGTCTGCCATCTTATATAGGTGATGAGCCATAACACAAAAATGTCATGAGACTATATATAACAAAAATAACCAAATTTCCTTTCCTGCAACTTAACTTTAGTTATCTGGTTGACAACTTACTGACACTACCAATCTTTTTTCCATATCTTTTTCCTTTGATTCTTCCTCTTTTTCTCCTTCTCATATGCCTGTTCTTCAAGACCTTTGACCTGCTCTTTCGTTTGCTACCATCCAGGTAAGTAATGTAAAGCTTTTACTTTTAACCTTGGAACAGCAGGCAGTGTCTGTCTAGAAATCTTCACTTTTTTTAAAAGCATGATACATTTAGGCCAAACTGGGGAGCTCCTTAGATTTCACTGCAGTCTTAAACCTTAGCCTATTACCTCCTTGATGGGGCTCATGTCGTCAGTCTACTCAGGCTCCTGTACTGTATCTGCTGTATAATAAAACACTGCTGTCTGTGTTTGTGTGTGTGTCCAGTCCCTCTGAGCAATCTAATTGGTCAGTTTAGTGGCTCAGTAGTAAGGATGATAACACAATACATTGGGGTGCAAAATACAATTTCTGATTGTGATTTTGTTTTTAAATTTTGTTACAAAAAATAGTTAAAATGGACAACAAAGCAAATAGCATGCCTAGCGACATTTGGTCACTAACAGTGGCGGCTGGTGAATGAAGCACATTTTAGGCCTACATCATAAAATTAGTCAATTATTGCATCCTGTTATTTAATTGTAAATTCTGCCCTCCTTTCTTTTTATAGAAAATGGCCTGTGACCCTGTCATATCAACTGGGAGTCTTTTCCAGAAATGTGACCAGTTTCCTCTCAATGGCCAGTAGAGCAAGGTTGTTTAAATGGTTTTGGCCCATTGTGTTGCGGATTGACTCGTTTTTAGCAGCAGAAGCTTCTCTCTATACCTGCTGATGTAGCTCCAATTGTTGCCACTAAAGGCAATAGTTTGTATAGCTCTGGCATCGCGCTATCCAAGTCTTTTAAAAAACACCAAAAATCACACAGCTTAACCCTGTTGCAGTGCAAGTCACAATTAGAATATAGAACTTGAAGTTCTCATCTCAGTGTCCCTGAATTCAAGAAATGGCCATAACTGTTCACCACACTATGGAATGCCTCCTCAGGGAACAGTTGTCTCATTTTATCAAATTTCCCTGGATTGATTACTTCTAGAAAGCGCATATTTTCCAAATGTGAGAAAAGTTGAGAAATTTGCTCCATAAGATTGTCTAGGATGGCCATGTACAGAGTTCTCTAACACTCTTGGAATCCTACAATTATGACACTGACGCTTTTGCCTAGGCTCATTTTGAAGGTCTGATGTGAGACTTTCCGCTTGTGCATAAACAGCTTTGAAAACCTCCTCTGACCACTTCTTCTTTGCAAAAGCAAAGAGACTCTAAATTCTTTGTTTGCAGTAAAGAAAATCCAGAGCAGCACACAATGTCAAAGACCACATCAGTTACTGAGAAGATTTGTTCATTTGTGCTCAACATGAAAACAAACTCAGAATCCTCCAGTGTCCTTAAGAAGCCTTTGCCAGCATTGAGTGTGTCCTTATCTGCTATGGTCTCTTCCTCGATAATCTTTTTGAAGTCTGCAGGAGCTCATCATAGTTGTTTGCCACAGTGCTCACTATTCGTGATGTAAAGTTCTACTGAGAAGGAGCATTTCTGGGCAACCCTGAACACCCTGCAGACATCCTCTTGGTAGATTTAGTAAAAAATTTGGCAAGCCCAGAGAGAAATGCAAAAAACATTCTGGATTCAGACAAGCATTTTGCCCCCGAGACAACACCAGATTTAGTCTGTATGCATAGCAGTATACAAACATTGCATTGGCTGCTATTGCATTAACTTTAGCCTGAAGTCAATTCAGTTAGGAAGCCATGACAGCAGCCCCATCATAGGTTTGGGCCACAAGTTATTCTTTGTACTTGTAGCACTGCATGTTTTTATTTAAAACATCAAAGACAGACTGGGAATCTCGTCCCTCTGAAACATCAAAGAATCCAACAAATTGCTCCTGCATTTGAGTTGCAGTATCGACATATCAATATATGATAGACAGTTGTGCATGAGATGAAATGTCTCATCTACCTGACATGCAAAAAGGAAGGCAATTTGAACCTGACCTTTGATTTCATCAAAAACAGTGGCTGCAATAGTAGAAATCACATCATTTTGAATGGAATGGGACATGCCAGAAAACACAGACGATGACTGGAAGTGTGTGGCCAAGACAGAATCATATTTGGATAATGTTTCGCCAAATTCTCTGTAATTCTCCTTGTCAGCAGATTCACTACCCTCATCATGCCCTCTGAATGCCACCTCTCATGACTTCACATGCCAAAAATGAAAAATTGAAATTCTCCAATCCCAACGCTGTCAAACAAAAAGAGGTCCAGCCCCTTTGACAGTTCCTCCAATCATCATGCAGCAGTCCAGCATCACAGCCAGCTCACTTCCCCCTTTACTCCCAGATACACTGAGCTTCCCTGGAAATGACATTTTGAAGCATTTGTCCAATAAACATCTAGCTTTGCTGCTGCGCTGAAAACAAAGCATATTCTGAAGTGCCATTAAAGTCTAATGAAGCTACACTTCAATGGGCTCAATAATAATGAAGCACAACCCATCTCGCTTTCAGACACAGGAAGTGTTCACAAGAATACAAATGATGTTTTCATAGTGGGTAAGGGGGCCTGTCTACCATTGGTAGTCAGAAAGCGGACAGGTGGCAAACAGGATGCCTCATAATGACAGTATCTAAGGAGCAGGCACAATCGAACACAATCAAGACAGGATGCGCTGAGCAAGAGAGGCTGAGACAAACAAGGATACTGAGGAAAAGCATAGAAGGAATGTTGAGGGTACCCTTAAGGCAAGAGATATCAAATATTTTTAAATTTATTCTGAAGCTAGTCTTTATATATATAAAATCCAACGTCTGTCTGTATGTCTGTCCGCTTTTCACAAGAGAACTGCTTAACGGGATTTAGATCAGGTTTTTTTCTATAATGTCCTTGAACGTTCCAGTTGATTCTGTGACTTCTGTCATTGCGCTAAGTATCACAGATTGCTTGCAGGAGAGATTTATTTGCGCTAATCTGAGACAGAGGCTGCAGGCTGAAGGGAGGGGGAAGCATGACGTCAGGAGTGGAGAACCGGGCGGGGCCCTCCTCACTCACACGCCAGCCTCGGAGTGTACCTTGCCTCAGAAAAGCTAGCAAACAAGAGAGCTACTTAACAGATTTAGATTCATTTTTTTTCTATAATTTGCTTGAACGTTCCAGTTAATTTTGCAACTACTCTCATCGCGCTAAGAATCATAGTTTGCTTGCAGAAGCGATTTATTCATGCTAATCTGAGACAGAGGCTGCAGGGCAAGGGGAGGGAGATGTGTGACATCAGGAGTGGGGAGCCAGGCAGGGCCCTCTTCACTCACGCTCCTGCCCCTGTTCGAATTGGTCTACCTCTGGCCACCGTTTGAAGTTTACCTTGCCTCCGCTTAGCTAGCGATACCTGTTTATTTATTGATTTTTAAAGTGTGTCCAGTTTCCTTACATGCAGGAGGAACCGAAGGGGACAGCTAGTATCCAATAAAAAGAAAAACATAATGAATACTACTATATCCATCCATTATCCAACCCGCTATATCCCAACTACAGGGTCACAGGGGTCTGCTGGAGCCAATCCCAGCCAACACAGGGCGCAAGGCAGGAAACAAACCCCGGGCAGGGCGCCAGCCCACCGCAGGGCGCGCACACACATACACACACTCACACCAAGCACACTGGGGACAATTTAGAATCACCAATGCACCTAACCTGCATGTCTTGGACTGTGGGAGGAAACCCACGCAGACACGGGGAGAACATGCAAACTCCACAACGGGAGGACCCGGGAAGCGAATCCAGGTCTCCTAACTGCGAGGCAGTAGCGCTAGAATACTACTACATACAAAACAATATTTAAAAGATAACAAAAAGATTTAGCCAGGGATGCGACCTTGGCTGAAATATAGCAGTCATTAGTACTGCAAAAGAACTCTATAAAAAAAAACAGATACAGAGTGGCAGTAGGATTACATTTTACTTGCTCATCAAAAAGTAATACACATTTAATAAAGTCTGACAACAGAACATTTAACAGATAAACCCAAAAGAAATAATGGACAAGAAGCAATTTTTTGTAAGTGATGGGTGATGGTTGCAGGAAATTAAAGTGGCAAGACCCGGCTTTATGGACACTGCCAGCTGCTTTGTGCACCATTTAGGTTTATCAGCCATTCTCTGCCTTTTGTGCATGTAAGAGCCAATCTTAGAAAGTTAATGTTAAATTCTGCTTAATTTCAACAGAGTATCAGCTTCTCATAATTACTTACATTATGGCATAGTCTATTACCTCCTATAAGTTAACATGAATTACAACTTTCTTAGCTATATCTGTAAAACTGTGTTAATTAAGTTAGGAAATTGTTACTCTTCTGTAAAGCATGAGCTGTCAGATTAATTTGCAAAAATGCAAACAGTTGGCAAACAGTTTTCTGACCATTTTTGTATGAACATTTGAAAGTATGACAGTATGACCAACCTTATAGAAATATGAAACAATCTAAGTAAGACTTAAACAGATCTTTCTTTAAACAAGAACTTTTTTTTCCTTGTAATATCATTTTTTTCTCTATTTTTATGTGCACTGTTTTGTTCTGAATTTTACTAAAACTTTTAAAACGAAGATATTTGGATTGCGGAAACTTCCCAGTCCGTAAACCAGGGCTGTCCAACTCTGGTCCCGGTGGGCCACAGTGGGTGCAGGTTTTCATTCTAACCATTTTCCTGATCAGCGAGCAGTTTTCACTGCTAATTCATTTCTTTTACCTTCATTTTAATAGCCCTATTTTTAAGGATTCAGTCCTCTGAATTGATTCGTCTCTTCATTAAATGGCAGCCATACAGTAATGAGTTGTGAAACAAACCAAAAGATGACCAGCTAAATTGGAACGTCAAACTCCAGCCAATTTCACCCCAACCAGTTTCTTAATGAGAAGCCAATTCTTGCTGTTAATTAAATCTGTTATTGAATATCATGACTTGTTGCTGCTCTCATTCTGCCACAGCAGACTGTTGATTTTCTGTTTTTTCTAAGACCACAGCCAAGATGTTTTGGTGACCTGAGCAGACCAACATGACTGAGACCTTCACCTTTCTTTATTTTCAAGTTAGCTGGTCATGTGGTGGGTTATTTTGTATCTCATTATTGTTTGGCTGCTCATTAAGGAAAAAGAAACAACTAAGGGGTCTGAGTCACGTAAATTGACACTAAGGCAAAACAAGTTAATCATCAGCAAAAACGGCTCACTAATTAAGAAGCTGGTTACAATGAAAACCTGTAGCCACTGTGGCCCTCCAGAACCAGAGTAGGTCACCCCTGCTCTAAACCAAAGCACTTTACTCACTGTCTTCCAAAATGAGATTATCTTGTTCCAGTATATTTTAGGAACTTGATACAGATATGAAGTTAAAGGAATTCTGAATAATAGCATTAGCATTAGAGTTTGCCAGTTGCCTGCTTCACCTGGTGGTTTGGGCTTGCAATGAATAACATAAAACCTGCCACAAACAGATAGAACAAGGGGTTGATGCTATGCCATCAGGAAAAAGTCAGATCGAATCGTACAGTATACAATATATTAAACCATGCTTTCTTCCATTTATTTTCTAAATCCATTTTTCATTATACCTGGTTGCGGGAAGTTGAAGCCTGTCTTAGCAGCCTTTATTACAAGGTAGGATCCAATTTTATACTGGACACTGTAAAGATTGTCATGGTCAGAACCCAAAGTGTACCTTCTGTGATGGTTATATACATAACAAATTGGTTAGGTTTGCAGATAATAATCTCTCTATTATAAAAAAAATCTTGGAAGGCTTGGAAGGAGACAATACGTGATTTTCTCGGAGACACTTTAACGTCCCGCGAGACAAGGCAGTGAGACAAAAGGATAGCTGCTGTACAGGCTTTTAAATGATCAACACACAGCGCTACAAGCAGAACACGCAGCTCGGCAGGAGCAGCAAGCCAGTAGCTGATCTTACCGCATCTCCTTAGCATGCGTTCAGCCCCCACCTTCACAATGCGAGCGGCAGAGATGCAAAGTGACTGGTGCATAGCGTGCCCTGGGTTGGGGTGTTGGTCGAGCAAAGCGAGCAGGGGGCAGAGCCCCCTAGTAATAATAATAATAATAATATAATATATAAATATAATATATAATATAATATATAAATATATTTATAATAATATAATATATAAATAAAATCTATAATAATAATTATTATTATTATTATTATTATAGATTTTATTTATATAGCACCTTTCCCATGCTCAAGGCACTTCATGATACTAAACTAGGTGGACTGGCAGATAATTTAATATCTGCTGAGGGATATGGATAGCATACAGCCTTGGGAATATTTTTGGCAGATTAAATTTAATGCATGTAAATATAAAGTATTACAAATAGGAGACCCTGCGCTCTAACCTAAAAAGGTCATGAGAAAAGACAATTTTCCCTCTGGTATTAATAAATCGTATCAAATAAAAAAATGAAAACAGGAAGTAAAAATGTTAGATTTGAATACACAATGGGAAGTGAGAAACTTGAAAGTACCCTTTATGAGAAGGATCAAGGAGTAACAATGGACTTATCACTGTCTGCATCCAGATACTATACAGAAGAGTTTGAGAAAGCTAATAGGATGTTAGGTTATGTCATGCATACATATGTTAACATCATACAAAGTTATTGTCTGTTTTAACCTGCATTATTATCAATCTTTAATCTAATATTGCTTTTTGTATCAGTATGCTGCTGCTGGAGTATGTGAATTTCCCCTTGGGATTAATAAAGTATCTATCTATCTATCTATCTATCTATCTATCTATCTATCTATCTATCTATCTATCTATCTATCTATCTATCTATCTATCTATCTATCTATCTATCTATCTATCTATCTATCTATCTATCTATCTATCTATCTACAATGTGTGGAGTACAAGTCAAGGAAGGTTATGCGTAAGTTTTATACTGCACCGGCAATGCGCCACCTGGAAACTGTGCAGTTTTGGTCTCCAGCCTTCAAAAAAGTACATAGCAGTACAAGAAAAAGTTCAGAAAAGAGCGACTAGGCTGATTCCAGGGCTGAGAGCTATAAGCTGTGAGAAAAGATTTGAAAGGAATTAGTACAGTGGATCCTGGTTGTTACATTAAAATGAGCTCAATATAAACACACATGGAAACTAGTTAATGGTAAATTTCATACAAACAATATAAAGTTTTTCTTCACAGACAGAACCAAAGACACATGGGATAAATTACCAAGTAGAATGGTACAGATGAGGAAATTAGGAACTTCAAAATCTTAACCTGCTATTCTGTTGGAGGAATTAATTGGACAGGATTGACAAGCGTTTTTGGGCTGAATGGCCTGTTCTCATAAAATGTTTCTAATGTTCTAAACAGACCCAGGTATCTCAATATCCCATAGCAATAGATGTTATTCAGGACCCTGTTGGATTGTCTAACCTTTTAATATTGTATAGAATGAGCCATTAGCTTTGTAGGGATACATCTGGCTGTTGGTGGAACTCTTGGAGGACTGTCTCACAAGTGTATATGATCAAATGTACCCCAGATGTTTTTCAGATAGAGTGACATAGACATGAAGTAAATCCCAGGACTAGACCTTAAAGGATCCACTGAAAAAGACCACTAATCTTGGAGATAAAAGAGGAGTAGGAACAAGGACTCACAGAGAGGGAGTGTGATTGTTTAAGGAGTAACTATAGTTGTTATTATTTTGTGTATTTTTGTATTGCTTTATTTCACATATCTGCTTATGTCTTGGTCAATTCTAGGTTCTGGCCTGCTCTGTAGCACCCTTTTAGGCCACAACATTCTAACATTTAATTCATAAAAGAGCCATTTAAAGTTCACATTTACCATAACATAGCATATTTAGGGTGAGGGTGTAAAAAGGAAAGTCCACATGGTCAAAGGTAGAACACGAAACTCCACGCAGCCAGTGATCAGCCTCAAAATCAATTTCAAGGTCCCTGAACCTGTGAGACTGAAATGCAATCCAATGTTCCACCATGCCACTTTATTCTATGAGCTGATCACAGGGAAGAAAAATTAAAATTCTCCTGCTCAGATCTTCACGAAATATGGTAAGAAAATTAATGCATCCTTTCATGTACATGCTAATGTAAAGGCTGAGTACAGTGCACAATTTCATTTCACTATTAAACTCATAAGATAGTTGCTTGGATTTCCTGTATTTCACTAGGACAAATATATTCTTGTAAGTGCTTACTACTTTCAGCAAAAAAGCACACAAATAATAAAGTATATACATATGTATAACAGACAAAACACACATTTTTGCAATATAAGTGCACAATTTATTCAGCAGTCCCTCAGTGCTGACTTAGCTGCTGTTGTTGAGTAAGGGCCCAGTTTACAAGGGACGTTCATCAGAAATCATGTAAAAAAAGAGTCAAAAAGCAGTTAACTGCCTCCAGAATGCAAAATGATGCCTGGTTCAAGGAAAGTTAGACACTATCTGCCAATGGCGCATGAATGACCAGGTCTCCAAAGGTAAGTCGGCATAGGCAGCTGGATACACCACAGCTAAGAAAGTTAATCTGCACAGCAGCATATATCCTGTGTCACTTCAGTTAAGCCAATCAACCATCCTCCTCGGAAGAGAAACATCAGCAACAACATAAGGCTTGAAGCAAATGAGGCTTGAGTCGGCCATTGGGACACAACTCTTTGGAGTCCAAAGAAACAGATGTTGTTCCCAGTTTTTAGATCACGAAGAGTTCCTTACTATCTCTTTTAACAGCAAGCCCGCGATTCTCGAAAGAATCGCAAATCCAAGAATGGCAATCACCTCATGGAGGGTGGGTGCGTCCTAGGAAATGTCATTTAATTAAATAAACATATTTGTACTAAAGTGGTTTCTTTTTGGAGCTGTGACTCATGTGGTTGTGGTGTTTCAGAAGCGCGTTGTAGGCGCCTTGTTTCCATCAGGACGTAAATGCATGACAATATCGCGGTGAAATGGAGGCTCACCGTCATCACTTTGAAACACAATTGCCACTTCATCCACGATGGGAACATTGTATCGTCTCGGATCCTGTTCTTTGTCCTTTATTAGTACTAAGGCAATTGTAGTTGGTGCCACAACGTCCACCTCTGCTTTTGTATTGGCTTCTCTTTCAACCTCATGTAGCATTTTTATAGAGTTTGCTAATGGGTGATTGTTTATGACTTCAGCTACGTTTCTCATTATTAGCTCTGTGGTTGATATACTGCGTCATCTAGATGTAACACGTACATTTGGGCACATTTGCGGTGGTGATTTGGCTCAGGCTGCACTGTTCCAATCCAATGCAATATTTGTCAACACACGCGAAAGCAGTATGGGCCATTCCCAGGGGGGAAGCCGGTGCGTGATGAAATATCATGGAGGGTGGGTCCGTCCTGGGACAGTTCATTTCAACGCGCTTCTGTTATTGTTTTTCTTCATGCAGTCTCGTTTTGGTTTTTTATGGCTGTGTCGTCGTATATGCAGTGGTGTGGCCGGTCGCGTCTGGGCGGCTGTACAACCTGGCGTGCACGCTTTACCTCAGGTTTAGTTCACAGGTCGTAGGCATGGTAAAGTTTCCATTTAATTCAATAACCCCATTTGAACTAAAGCGGTTTCTTTGTGTGGGCGCCTTCGTTCATTGTTTTTATCCATGTTGTTTGGGTGCCACCTACTGACTCTGGGAAGCCGCCGTGTTTTGGGAAGCCGCTGCGTTTGACTCTGGGGCGGGCGCCACGGCACAGCACGTTGTGTTATTTGGTTTTGGGCGCCCCCTACTGACTCTGGGAAGCCGCTGCGTTTGACTCTGGGGCGGGCGCTGCTGCGTTTTGGGATGCCGCTGCATTTGACTCTGGACTCTGGGGCGGGCGCCAAGGCCGCAGTGCGCATGCGTGCGTTTGACTCTGGACTGTGGGGCGGGCGCCAAGGCTGCAGTGCGCATGCGCCTCGGTGCGTCCGCCGTGCATAAATTAACTGTGGTTTAGTAAGATAGATTGGATGACATTCTGGATCAGGCTGGGTGAGTAAGCACAATCTATTCTATGCTAGCTAGCATCATATTTAGAAAGAGAATGGAGCTTTTGCAGTATTGGCATTAATAATGCACCGAGAACACTTTAAAAGAAGAGATACACTACTGGATATTTCAAAGTAAAAGTCCTACTGGATATTTCAAATTAAAAGTAGTCTTAGGCAATATATCACATAATCACAGGTGACCTTCCTTTTATAGCTCAAAGTTGATGGACGCCTGCTTCCTCCATAGACATAAACAAAGCTAGGTGATTCGGTGAAGAGGCTGCTGAACAACGTGTACATTTTAGTCCATAAAAAAACAGAACAAAACAATATGATCAACACTGAGGGCACAGGATATGAGACTCATAGTGGGCATTTCTCAATTAGTATTAATTCAATCAATGAGTTACACTCCTGTTTTACTGTTTGTTTTTGCATGTATGTGTTTATATATGTAATTGTTCTATAGTTTAGTAATTTTTCTGTAATAGTAAATATCCATATTACTAACCGAGAATGGTAAACCGGATGGCATGGACGCAGGTACACGGCGATGGGACCATGAGACGTACTGCACAGGCGCGTACAGCGCACGTCTCATAAACCGCACGCGAAGTCATATCCACCGCGCACGAAGGTGTCACGGCCCAAAAACAAAAGAGCTCAACTGACGTGGATGAGAAATGAAGTAACAATGCGCCCATAGCTAACGACTACCGACACAGCCACACAAAAAAGAGGATTCTGCCCTGCAGCCCAGATTCAAACGGAAGAGGCTACGGAGGCCCCACAGGTCCACAATGAGTGAAGGCTCAGGCGTCACCGCCATATTGTGAGTGGCACTACTGCGGAAGGTGCAGGCATCACCGCCATATTGTGAGTGGCACTACTGCGGAGTGAAGTTAGGAATAATGTGCTGCTTGGGATTGTACAAACCGCTGAACGCTTTACACCGAATGCAAACACAATACAGCTCAACGATACAAACACGAGCCCACCTGGATAAGATTAATGAACGCAGGCGCTTACAACGCACGTCTGAAACTGCGGAAGCAAACCAGGCACGGGTTCAAAACGAACGAGCTCGACTGACGGATATACAAACACAAGTCCGCCTGGATAAAATCAATGAACGCAGGCGCCTACAACGCGCGGGCAAAGCGGGCACGGCTCCAAGACGAACGACCTCGACTAATGTATTTCAGGATACCCAACGCCGGGGGGAGGCGAGCGAAGCAAGCAGGGGGCGGAGCCCCCCTTGTGTGTAAAGACTCTAAACCTGCATTCAGTGAAAGACTCTAAACTTGGATTCAGTGAAGAGCATAATACAAGAATAAATTGGATTGATATTAATATTGCAAATATAACACACAAGAAGGAAATATTTTGCAAAGTCCACTCAACTGTCACCTCACTTGAAAGCCCCTAAAACATTTGTCTTTCTCAGAATGAACATACAAATTGTCCTGTCTAGTGGATGAGTTCTAGATTTCCTAAAACTTAAAATGGCAAAAAAAACCAGAAATTTTAATTATTGGTGGAAAAACATTGAGGGTGTTAAAAATAAATGTGATTATCTGCCTTTAGAAATCAGCCAGAAATGAAGAATCTAGGTGATACTATGAACTACAACCTAAACTTCAAAGTACATATCAACCATATTGCTAAGACTGCAATCTTTAAGAGACATGGCTAGAGTCAGACCTTGTAAATTAACAGAAGCCACCAAAAACTGTATTCATGCTTTTGATTTAGCCTATTTGAGTACTGTAATGCACCCCTAAAAGGAACACCTAAGAAGACATAAATTGGCTGCAGCTAGTTCAAAATGAAGCAGCAAGTATTTTAACCAAACAAAATAGAAATCTGGGCACATTTCACTAGTCTTAGCATCATTACACCAGTTTCTTGTGTGCTTTAGAACTGATTTTAAAATACTCTTAATCATGTAAAGTATTCTTGCTCCTTCTTACAGCATATTTAGTATATACCTGTCCCCACATATTCTGTAATCATAATCTTAGATCCTCTGCTATTAGTTGTCTTTTTATTCCAAGAGCCAAGCACAAAATAACTGTCGAGGCAGCCTTTTGTTCTTATGCAACAAATTTCTGGAATGCTTGGCCATTGAGAGATATGCCAGTCTAACACTGTGGAACATTTTGAAAACCTCTAAAAAACGTCTTTAATTTCACTTTTACATAATTCTTATTTTTGCATTATTTGTAATGGATCAATAGGTTTTTCAATACAACAAACTTCAAAACTTTATACAAGTCACTAACCACTACTTTTCTCTGTTTTTTTATGGTAGTGTGCAGTGGTATCCAAACCTTTCATTTTGGCAAGAATAAAGAGGCTGCAACTACTGAAGAGATCTGCTGCATCAAACCTTATAGGACAGTGCATCATAGGATCTTTTGGCTTTGGAAGCCCTAAAGGTTTACATTTTCCAGCATCCAGCCAACTGGTGTTTTTTGATTGAAGTATAAAAAGACCAAAAATAAATGGAATCCCCTAAGATGATTAATATACCAAAAATAAACAAAAACCCCATGTCCTGGTTAGTGTTTTAAGCAGGTTATAAAAACTACTAACTGCACACAACCCTGTGATATAAAAGTAGAGTCTGTGTCTTTCAACTGGGTTTGCCCAGATGTAGATGGCCGTATGTGTATTCCAGTGTTTTTCCTTTTGTTTTGGATGGTTTGTATGGATTCCACAAAATGTTGGAAACATTCCTTTGTGATTCTGGTCCATGTTGATGTGATTGCCTCACCCAGTTTCGGCAGACTTGACAGTTGCACATTCAGGCTGTGAATCTTCTATTCTACCACATCCCCAATGTATTCTATTGGATTCAGTTCCAGTGACTGGGAAGATCTCCAAAGGATACTGAACTCTTTTTGTCCGTGAAACCAGTCTGAGTTGACTTTTGCTTTGTGATATTGCGCATTATCATGCTGGCAGTTGCCATTAGTAAACTGTGGCCATGAAGGGATGCAAAAAGTCATCAACAGTACCCAAATAGGCTGTGGCACTCAGCAACGACTGATTGGTATTAATTGGTTCAAAGTATTCCAAAAACACATTACCAACAGAGTACATACTGCAGGACATACAACATATAAAAGTGCTTATGAGAGACAGAGAACAAATTTTACTGAATGTTTAGTGCAGTGCTCATCATTATCTTTGTGTCTGTAGTACTTCGGTTAAGTTGGTTCACTTTCACCACCTGTTGGATGATCAACTTTACTCTGTTGGATTCTTCCTCCAATTGTAATTTTTCTTTACTGACAGATTCAATTACTTTTTTTGCTCCAGATAAGTTTTCAGTTATTCTCCTGTGCTGCTGCACAAAGGTGACAAAGTGGTGAAAGGTGATTAAGAGGTGATATGATTGAAGTGTTTAAAATTATTAAGGGATTTAGTACAATGGATCAAGACTGTTATTTTAAAATGAGTTCATCAAGAACATGGAGACATGTTTGGAAGGTTGTAAAAGGTAAGTTTCACACTAACATTAGGGCATTTTTCTTTACACAGAGAACCATAGAAACTTGGAATAAGCTACCAAGTAGCGTGGTAGACAGTAAGACATTAGGGACTATCAAAACTAGACTTGATGTTTAGTTTAGAAGAATTAAGTGGATAGAACTGGCGAGCTTTGTTGGGGGGATGGCCTGTTCTCGTCTAGATTGTTCTAATGTTCTAAATGTTCTAAAAAAAAGTTCTCTGTGTGTGTGAGACGTTGCTGTACTTTCGCTGCTGATGTGCTTTAACAAATCTTGGTCTTATGTGTAGTAATTATATATTTAGTAATTAGTAAAACTAGGGGGCTCTTCCCCCTGCTCACTTCACTCACCAACCCCCAAGCAGGTGCTACACGCTAGCAACTTCGCGGATCTGCCGCTCGCGTATGGGGAAGCGGATGTACAATTTAAACAGATTGTTATTTTCATGGGAATTGTTATATATGCATAATAGAACTATTTTACATTACAGCAAGTAATTAACCATAGTAAAATGTAATAAACTGAAAGAAAATTGTCAAATGTTGCATTAGAGGTGTTCATTGCGTTATATGTTTTCATTCTGGTTGGCTTTGAAATTAACACGCAAATACTTTTTAAACTTACACTTTTACTGTAAAACTTTTCGTCAATATTGCATTGAATTTTGATTCCGTGCTTGGAGTTACATCGTGACAACGCAATGTATAACTGCCCGTGAGTGAATATTGTTTCTTTCTCTCTAATGTAAAAAGAAGACAAAACAAGCATAAAGGTTTGGGGTTTTCCGGCCCCGTATACTGTAAATAATGCTCTTTGGTCAGAAAAATTGTTCATAACAATATGCATCAGACAACAAGATGGCGGACTGGGGGAATCTTTATGGAGAGGGACCGGAAATGAAAGTGAAAGCTGCTGGGAAGGTACCAAGATGGATGCTGGGATGTTGACGTCATCAGGGGTCGACAGAGGGAATGCGGAAGTGATATTGCGTGGTTAGTCACTGGAGGCGATTTCATGGCGGTGGCGTTTCTTTCTTTCTGCCGAAAACAAAGAGAGAGAGGTTAGTACTCCGCCATTCCCTTCTGGCCTGCGGTTTCACGTAACAGTTTGGGTCCTTCCGCGGCTCCCTAAGCACGCATGCATGACATGAAACCCCCCCCCCCCCCCAGCCTCAAAGAGGTCGTGAACCCAGGAGAGGGCATCGGCGTTGGCCTGCAGGTTGCCCCGACGATAAGTAACGGTAAACTTATATGGCTGCAGGTCCAAAAACCACCTGGTAACTCAAGAGTTCGACTCCTTGTGAGGGGCCATCCACTGAAGGGCGGCATGATCCAATACCAGAGTAAACTCACGACCCAACAGGTAGTACCTGAGATAGGTTACCGCCCACTTGATGGCCAGGGCTTCCCTCTCCACCGCCGCATACCTGGTCTCTCGGTCCAACAGTTTCCGGCTCAGGTAGATAACGGGGTGTTCGACACCATCGACGCTTTGGCTCAGCATGGCACCCAAGCCTGTGTGCGAAGCATTGGTCTGGAGAAGAAAGGGTAAAGAAAAGTCTTAGTACAGGTGCCGTTGTCAGGGCCTTCTTCAGGTCACTGAATGCCTGTTCATCCCATACCACATATAAAAGAGCCCGTTTCTTTGTGAGAATAGTCAAGGGTGCTTCTCTCTTGGAGAAACGAGGTACAAACCGGCGGTAGTACCCAGCTAACCCCAAGAAGGCCTGCACCTGTCTCTTGGTACTTGGACGGGGCCATTCCAGGATGTCTTTAATCTTGGAACATTGTGGCTTCACTTGTCCCCGCCCCACTAGGTAGCCTAAATATTTGGCCTCCTTTAAGCCGAAGAAGCATTTCCGGGGGTTAATGCGGAGGCCGGCCTTCACTAGTGTGGCGAGAACAGCGTACACCTGCAATATATGTTCCTCCCAGGTGCCGGAATAGATGACCACGTCATCCAGGTAGGCAGCACAATAGGACTGGTGGGGCCTTAGTACTCTGTCTACCAGACGCTGAAAGGTCGCCGGCGCCCCTTGCAGCCAAATGGGAGGACCTTATATTGCCAATGTCCACTAGGGGTACTAAAGGCAGTTTTTTCTTTCGCGGATGCCGTTAAGGGAATTTGCCAGTACCCTTTGGTCATGTCAAGAGTAGTCAGGTACTGAGCCATACCCAAACGTTCGAGTAGGTCATCCACTCTAGGCATAGGGTAAGCATCAAATTTGGAGACCTGATTGAGACGTCTGAAGTCATTACAGAATCTCCAGGACCCATCTGGCTTGGAAATGAGGACGATAGGACTGGACTTGTCCAGACTGGACTGTTACTTTCTTCAATAATGTCTAGGTCCAACATTCGCCGGATTTCCATTTCGACCTCTGCACGTTTTGCCTCCGGGAGGCGATAGGGTCTCTCCTGGACCACCACCCCTGGGTCAGTAATGATATCGTGCTCAATCAGCGAAGTGCAGCCAGGTAACTCGCTCACCACTTTTGGGACGGCCAGGATTGCTTGTTCTAGCTCCTGGCATTGAGGGGGGGACAAGTCAGGACAGAGATTAAGGGTCGATTTGTCCGAGAAAAGGGACAGGGCTGTACTGGAGGTAGGGGGGTCTATCCGATCTCTCCATGGCTTCAACAAGTTCACATGGTACACCCTCTCACTTGGTCGACGATTTGCTTGTTTCACCAAATAGTCCACAAGCCCTTTTCTCTCCTTAACCTCATATGGACCCAGCCAATAGGCCAGTAATTTGGAATGAGATGAGGGCACGAGCACCATCACTCGGTCTCCAGGCTGGAACTCCCAGAGAGCCAAGTTCCGATTGTAACACCGAACTTGCGCTGCCTGAGCACGAGTCATATGGTCTTTTAAAATGGGCCTGATTTTATTCAGTCTATCGCGCAGTTGTGCGATGTACTCTAACACATTCATGGAGGGAAGAGCCTTGGCTTCCCATCCTTCTTTTAACATGTCCAAAAGTCCCCGGGGCTGGCGTCCATAGAGCAGCTCAAAAGGGGAGAAGCCTGTGGAGGCTTGGGGCACCTCACGATAAGCAAAAAGTACAAGAGGAAAAAGCTGGTCCCAATTCCTACTGTCCGCGCTGACTACTTTGCGTAGCATCTGTTTAAGCGTCTGATTAAAACGTTCTACCAGCCCGTCTGTCTGTGGGTGGTAAACAGACGTTCGTAGATGCTTAATACGGAGTAACTTGGCCACCTCCCTGAACGTGTCCGAGGTAAAGGGAGTACCTTGGTCCGTGAGGACTTCTTTAGGTATTCCCACTCTAGAAAAAAGGGCGACCAATTCCCATGCAATGTTCTTTGTATTAGCGGAGCGCAACGGAACCGCCTCTGGGTAACAAGTCGCGTAATCGACCATGACCAATATATATTTGTGGCCACGCGTCGAAGGCTCCAGGGGTCCAACAAGATCCATTCCGATCCTTTCAAAGGGGACATCTATTAGGGGAATGGGAATGAGAGGAGCACGGTCCCTCCTAGGAATCTGGCGTATCTGACACTCAGGACAAGATTGACAGAAACGCCGGACCTCCTCATTAATTCCCGACCAATAGAAACGGAGTTTTATCCTTTCTAATGTTTTTTCGGCTCCGAGATGGGCGCCTAAGAGATGGGCATGAGCTAGTTCGCAGACCTCCCCGCTGGAAGGTCCGCGGCACTAGCAGCAACTTCCGCATCTCGCCTTCATGACTCGCGACTCGATACAACAGATCATTATCTAGTACAAAGTAGGGCTCCAGTGGCATGGGATTTTCTGACAACTGGCCATCTACTGAAACAACAGCATTCCGGGCAAACTTCAGGGAATCGTCATTCCACTGTTCTCTTTTAAACGAGGCAGGCGTGGACCTAAATAGATGGGTCATGTTGTCCAGAGGATCTACCTGCTCTGGGGAAGTATTTATTACTTGGCTCAGGCCCTCGCCTGGTGCTTCCGGGTAAGGGTCCGTCGCTGGAGAATCTTCCCTCTGGCTGCCTACGTCATCACTGTTTGCCGCTGTGCACGGCAAGGAAGCCGCGGGGAGGGCACCCCGCCCACCCATAACAAGACCCAACTTGGTAACAGGAGTGGTTTGTATACTACCGCTTTTGTTTTTCGACCAGTCATGTCCCAAAATCACCGGGAAGGGGGTTCGGGTAGCACTGCCACTGATACTCGGTTTAAGTCCCCCTTCCAGGAAATATAACACTTAGCGGACCTATATGATCTGGTCTCCCCATGTACACACTTAAGTTTTACATGTTGATTTAGCCATTGTCGCGGTAGTACATAACGGCGAGCAACAATGGTTATATTGCTCCTGGTATCAAACAAGGCAAGCACAGCATATCCATTTATTAACACCACTCCCATATTCAGGACTGCCAAGGGATTGGACAGAGCACAGTACCTCTCAGGAGCGGCCCAGCTGCAGCCCATCGGCTCGACATTCAATGGGCAGGAGGGTAGAAGGTGGCCGGCCTCACCACACTTGAAACAGCACGGTGGGCCCGGCTTATCTCGGGGCTTCACCGGAGCTTCCACAGTGCGACGGAAGGGCTCGGGAACATTGGCACGTCCCTGTCGCGCACCGCGAGCCGGTCTTTCTGACCCCCTGATTCGGTGCACCGCGATCTGACGCTCCAAGACCTCTAGGAGGCCTTTCATATCCTTAAAGGGATGTCGCCGGACCTGCTGGGCGAGATGGCTAGGCATGGCATTCACTAAACCCTCACATGCCACCTGTTCTACAACACGGCATGCCTGGGGTCCCTCTGGCCATAGCCAGTGGCCCATTTTGACCCAGAAATCGAAAGCTTGGGCTCGGGCAGGGCAGTCAGGGTCGAACTGCCAATTATGCCCCTCACTCGCCTGCTGGTCCGACGTGATGCCGTAACGACTTAAGATCTCCGGTTTGAGGAGGTCAGAATTTGCGGCTTCCTCCTCGGGGAGATCATAATAGGCCCGCTGCGCGGCACCCTTCAGGTAGGGCGGAGGATGGACGCCCACTCCGTCCGCTGCCACTGGTTCCGGGTGGCAGTCCTTTCAAAGATGCCCAGGTAGGACTCAATGTCGTCTGTCTCCGACAACGGTACAATCGGGGGAGGCGGAGGTCGGACGGGCTCCGGTCTTACCGATTCTGCAGACGCGAGTTGTGCTTTGGTCTCTTCCAGCCCGTGCTTTTTAGTGGCCTGCTCGTGTTGCAGATTCTGGAGCTGAGTCACCATTTCGGTGAGGACAGCGTTCAGGTCCTGTCCTTCAGACATTTTTTCTCGGACTTTGTATCCTGCTGACTATGCCACTGTAAAAGAAGACAAAACAAGCATAAAGGTTTGGGGTTTTCCGGCCCCGTATACTGTAAATAATGCTCTTTGGTCAGAAAAATTGTTCATAACAATATGCATCAGACAACAAGATGGCGGACTGGGGGAACCTTTATGGAGAGGGACCGGAAATGAAAGTGAAGGCTGCTGGGAAGGTACCAAGATGGATGCTGGGATGTTGACGTCATCAGGGGTCGACAGAGGGAATGCGGAAGTGATATTGCGTGGTTAGTCACTGGAGTCGATTTCATGGCGGTGGAGTTTCTTTCTTTCTGCCGAAAACAAAGAGAGAGAGGTTAGTACTCTGCCATTCCCTTCTGGCCTGCGGTTTCACGTAACAGTTTGGGTCCTTCCACGGCTCCCTAAGCGCGCGTACGTGACACTAATAAATAAATGACTTTTTGGAATGTTTGTCCCTGTGATTTGTTAATTGTCATAGCAAAACCTATTCTAACAGGAAACTGTAAACGTTTTAATATGAATGGCATATCAAGATCTCCTTTGGTGTCTAATGTTATCCGCAGAAGATGTACTGCATTACCTTTCTTGTCACCTGTTAAAATTTTACATGTCAGAATTGTTCGACCAACTTTGAATACAACTAATCCTGTCCTATTGTATAGCCCATCACTCACATATAAATTACGCAATAACATTACGATACATCCTTCTTTCAATAGTAATTTGGTTGATGGAAGACCAGATGGTGTTAACGGTTGTAGATATTCTATGGGATATTGTAAGTTGATGTTTTCATCTTCCGTAACATTGCCACAAACTGTTTCAGCATAGTCTATTGATACGCATTTAACTAATTTGCAATGTAACCGTTCGATAATTTTTGTGTTAATTAGTTTGACTTCATCGTTTCTCAGTGCTAGGATTGCCAGTGTACTCATTTCTTCTGTTGATAACCCTTTGTGATAAAATTCTTCAATAATATTTGGACATAATAAGTCTTCTTTTATTGGGAACTTAAAGTGAGGAAAACGTAAAAATTTAGAACAGCTGAGAGCACAGGAACTGTGTCTGACAAAAGCATTCACACAAATGAGAAGCGAGAGGACCGTGGGTGTGGTCAAAAATGGTTGAGAGGAGGGCGGGACTTCAAAAAATCTCTTGGCAATAGTCTTGTCTCAAGATTTTCTTTTATAATAGAGAGATGTACGTATACTTGCATTTTACCTCGGAAGTTGTCTCAGTGCTCTGTGCCTGCACTCAATGAAAAATACAATGCAAAAGTAAATTGAAATTGAAATTAAGTATAGTGCTTTTCTATAGCAAAAACCATCCATAGATATTTTACAAGTACAAACTGACCCTGCAATGGCATCCAATTTCAGCCTAATTTTTCCAGTTTGGAGTTGTGGTCAGCCAGTGCCTATCCTGGAAGCAGTGGCTTCAAGGCAGGAACCAACTTGCCTTGAAAATTGTACTCATGGAAAAAATTGAAAGAAATATCTGGTATATCCATAATTGTGGAAATCTAAGGACTGGGAGATGGAAGAAGCAAAAATTATTGTTGTTAAACAAAAATAAAAATCAGAAATTCAAATAATCATGCCCCCTACCCTTAATGCTAATATCAATGTAACATTCATTAGTACCAACAACATACTCAACACATCATGTGACCTATATGTCAAATGACCAGCAACGGGCATATAGCAGAATATATCAGTGTAAGATCTTGCATTAAAAAGGAATAAGTGGGGTGTATAATGAATGGATTGACTTATTATTTACAATAATATGCTCTCAGGAAGCCAGGGGAAATACTTAGGAGAGGTAGGTCTTGGATGCAACACCAGTTCAAACAAGGGCAGCCCTTCTTTAATTAAGACTTAACTAAAATAAAATATCTTCCTTTTCTAGATGGTCATGAGATGGAGCTTTGCATTTTCAGGACTGTCTAGGTAGGCATGTCTCACGACAGAAAAAATCAATAAACCAAAGGTAGGCCTCTGCTCTTATCAGTCCAAAAATTTATTACCATACCCAACTCAGCATAAAATGATAAATAGGACAGAGATCTGCTGGTCCTTGCCCTTCCCTGCTACATTCATTTTTGCAAGTTGACAGCTGCATTGTTCCAGACAGAACTGACACACGTAAATCAAGCTGTCAGAACAAATGAGCATTTTAAATATTTCTTTGACATATGTAATGAAAGCCTTTAGGGAGCTCCTACATTCTTGTTGTGAGAGGAATTCTTAGGCAGGCAAGAAAAAAAATGTCAATGATGCTTTGGTTCTCCTAATCTTCACCTAAACCCCCCATCTTTGAATATTAATAATTGAATGCATACATTCCACTAAAAGCATGGACCTTGGAAGAAGACTGATGAGACATAATGAAGTAGGCTTTGTCTTAACTAGCAGAAAGAGCCAATAGATTAACATCATGGATGGTATGAATCATGCTCAATGGTTCAATGACCTGACTGAAAAGGCACTTAATAAAGAGAAGAAAAATCATATTGTGAAATGGTATTTTTTTTTACCCTTCTGCACTTTTAACCCTCATTTTAAAGTCATGTTCCTTCCTCAAAAAAGCACTGCGATGATTATAGTCACTTTAAGCATTAGCGAGTTGTAACAGGGTTCCCTGTGAGAAGTGCTCTATTTTACGCTCTATTTTCTGTTCAGCTCAATGTTTTAGACCTTACCCTGAGATGCCCAAAATTACCATGAAAGCACCTGCTGAGTTTTAATAACTGGTGATCACTGCTTCTCTATATGAAATCAAAAAAAATTACTATAATAAAAGCTTTCAGCCACCAAGGACTTCCCATTAGATTTCCTGCCTATATGAATTTCAGTATGATTTCATATTCTTAGCTTATTGTTTCATTTTGAGGGTGTCACAGTGCTGAGCTTCAGTGTCTCACAGTATCATAGTATTGGGTTCAACAACTTATCTGGTAAGTGTGACATTTGTAGATTCTCTTAATAGGTTTATAGAGGTTTATAGTTTCATTACTGTCATGTACATAGAGTTCAGCGGAATTCTTATTTGCATATGCTAATAAAAATGCTACATGCTGCCACTCTCTGGCACAGTGTCAGCCCATTCAAAACTGGATCCCTCTGCTTCACTGATCAAACCTTTTATCAGCAAAAATTTGTGATGTAGTGGGTTAGCTTGCTGTGGTAGCATGGAGAGTAGACTTTGTCACTGTTCTTTGTGGTATGGTGATAGGACTCAGGAGAGAGGCTGGTGGGCATCATATTGGTTTCTTATTTTTTAATTTTTAATTTTTTTAATTTTTCTGTTATATGGGTGATAGGGCTGGTTTCTGTACAGGTGTATGATTTTTGTCCACTGTCCCAAAGACGTGCAGGTTAGGTTCATAATAGATTATAAGACATAAATACCTTATCACTCTTAGAAATGCTTATTTTGTGAGCAGATACATCTTATGTTTAGAAAATTAGTAACAAAACGAGGTCTGAGTTGAGTTAGACTGGCATCCACCTAAAGTTGTCTTCTAACATTTCTCTGATTCCACCTGGCTAACCTTTCCATAAACTTGTGTTGGGGTTTGCACATGAGGGAAATTGACCAATGGGTATTATTTGCAATCAACAGTGGTAGAACATGGATGCAAATATTATTTACTGAACATTCTACACTATTTAGTAAAGAAATATTTTAACCCATCTGGGAGTATACCAAACACAGCTGTTAATGGGTTTGGAGTGATTGTGACACCAAGGCTGTCTGATTTTTGTCCAGAATGCTGTTAATTTGGCCCAGTGAGGCTGCAGCTCGACTGTAATGTACACAGGTTAAATCTTGCCCTAGATACAGTATATTTTAGACAATTTTAAGTGAGATAAATGCCCTTGATAAAAGATTTTAAGTTGAATGACTGAGTGCTTTGCACATATGGAGTTAGAGTATATTCTGTGCATGGCTGCCTTCCACTCTTTTTCTGAAATATTATGTGAAAGGTCTTTTCCCAACTATATCCCGGGATCTTCGAAAGGAAGGGACTTTATAAATGTTTTTATAAATTGTAGCGATGCTATCTGTGTCTTCTGGACTGATCAACATTTCTTCTGGAATAGAAATAGGTGGTAGGTGAGGGAAATTGGACAGGTTCCATTTAGCACAGTTTCTAATTTGAAAGTATTGGAAAAATTGTGTTGATAAGAAGTTGAATTTGAAGCTTAATTGTTCGTAGGATGCAAAGACATTATCTATGTATAAATTTCTAAGTGTTATAACCACAAACATTCTCCAAGCATTAAATACTGTGTATGTTTGAGAGGGTATAAAAAGGTGGCTGTCATGTAATGGTGCAACAGATAAGGGTTACTCTGTCTTAAATTTCTTACTATGTTGGTTTCATATTCTGAGTGAATGAAGGGCAATTGGACTAATAGTTTATTTACAATAATTTGTATTTACTGGGGGCGGCACGGTGGCGCAGTGGGTAGCGCTGCTGCCTCGCAGTTGGGAGACCTGGGGACCCGGGTTCGCTTCCCGGGTCCTCCCTGCGTGGAGTTTGCATGTTCTCCCCGTGTCTGCGTGGGTTTCCTCCGGGCACTCCGGTTTCCTCCCGCAGTCCAAAGACATGCTGGTTAGGTGGATTGGCGATTCTAAATTGTCCCTAGTGTGTGCTTGGTGTGTGGGTGTGTTTGTGTGTGTCCTGCGGTGGGTTGGCAACCTGCCCGGGATTGGTTCCTGCCTTGTGCCCTGTGTTGGCTGGGATTGGCTCCAGCAGACCCCCGTGACCCTGTGTTCGGATTCAGCGGGTTGGAAAATGGATGGATGGATGTATTTACTGGGGCAAAATACTACTCTTTCCACCTCTTCATAACTAATATGACTAATCAAACAATATTTCAAAAAATACTCAGTGACTTGGATAATTTCTTGTATCCATCCCCTAATTTGTGCTTAAGGGGGTTATTTTGTCTTGACTGTGCAAATTAGGCCATGATACTGATTCATAACAGTCCGGACCTTCAAGATAAGGTGCGTTTAGACTAGCCTAGAATCAACTGAATCTCCTGTAATATTTATCATATAAAAAAACTAATATGTGTCATATTAAAAGGTAAATATTTATGCAATTATTTATTTTGTGTAAAATGTTTGTTCTAATGTTGACATTTCTGTTGATCATTGTGAAGAAAAAAAACAAATTAAATCTAATGTAACAATAAAATGCTTCCAAGTGGTCAGTACTTTTTATAGGCACTGTATGAGGTAAACTATAGTATATTATAACTCCTTGGGGGTACACAAATAATAATAATAATAATAATAATAATAGCTAATGATATATTTACTTACAGCTTTTAACTCGTATCCATTAACAGTGCACAAAACATAACACAAAACATTCAGAGAGCAAAAGAAAACAGTTTTGCTTTGTCTTAGTAATGTCATTTTTATATTCTAGCTCACAGTCAGTTGCTGTACCTGCTAACCCACATTTCCTGATAAAAATTCATAACTACCTGACTGGAAAGCATTGTTAAAACTCAAAATATTTAACTTAAAAGGTACATGAGGGTTGACATTTTGCTACTGAATTACATTCTGTCAAATACAACTATTCATAGGTTGGAAGAGATGACTGTTCTGCATCAGAGGAATTAATCTGGATATTGTGCCACATTTAGACAAATTCTTCACCATCTATAGGTGGATGTCTTCCTATCTTAAACAGCCCCCTTCACAAAGATTATCATAAGAACCAACTTACATTTAATGGAACATAATTACTGACTGAGTGTCATCTTCTCATCTTTCTTCTTCTATTAGCCAGTGATATCTCAATGATATGCCTAGCAATGCTATGAAACATAATGCGTCAATAAGATATAAGATTTAAGATGAGTTTTGTTCGCTTACCAAGGTGTCTTTCTGACTGCTTTTTGCTCAGTCCTTTACACATTATTGTGTCCAATTATATCCGGCTTTTCTAAACCTGCCTTTCTCCTTTTTTGTATCCAGAATAACTAATCATATCAATAGCTATTATTGTGTATTATTCCAGTAATGGCCATTGTATCCAAATACTATCTGAAGCTCGATACACAGTGAGATGTGAATGTAATTATTGTAAAGATTTTCAAAATCAGGCGTGAAAAAGTGTTTTTCCATTTATGTCATATCTCCCCTCAAATTCTTTCCAAAAGTATGAAGTAATACCTTCAGTTTTTTAACCCTTGGTTTACTAATATTAAAACAACAAAACAGAAAGGAGTCAAGAAACTACTCTGGGTTTAAAATAATAATAATAATTAAACCTCTAAGTATTAAAAGCAGACCATCCATGCATGTGAAATATTCTTTAAAAATTAAAAATGTATATCAACCAAGGGAAATCAAGAAAATAAAATGTAACAGTTTTGATATGTACGATAAAAATGTTCATCCATTCATTCACCAATTTTCAAACCCACTTGATTTCTGGTTTGTTGAGAAAAAGAAACCATTTAATCAAAATATTGCATATGATATCCTAAAAAAGGAGAAAAGAATAAAAAGTGTTAAACTTTTACAGAGATAGTTCAGATGACACACTTGGGTGCAAGGTAAAAAAAGTCCATCCTTTTATACAGCCAGGCCCTAGCTGTGCCTGCTACCAGGAATTCAATTTACTCCACTGGATGTCTGTTTTTTCACACACAGTCGAGTGTCTTCCTTGTCAAATCACCATCCATGGCCACAAGGAGAAATCGCTTCACTGCAGACCTGTTCTTTTCACTTTATATTTCATTGTTGCCTTTTTTTTCTTTGAATAGCATAGAAAACAAATAAAGAATGTGACTGGGCAAAGCCTCTAGTGTTACTTAAAACATAAAAAAACAAAACAAAAAACACAAAACTAATATTTGTATCACAATTCTGCTCTCAACATATAGTGACAACCCAGCCATTTTTGCAAAACATCTCCTGGTCTATCAGAGTTTCATTGTAATTCTCAAATCCTGTCTCCAAATGTTATGAGAACAGATACAGCGAATGCTTGGAATGGAATGTGAACCAATTCATGTAATATTTATAATACTAAGAATCACCAGTAAGAGGAAATTCCCCAATAAAAACATAAAAAATATAAAACAAAAAGAAAAAAAATGCAAAGCTTGCAAAAATAAATAAGACTTTTAGAGTCATCGAGGGAAAAGCTATCACTGAATTGCTCCTACTACACATACACCTTTGGTAAAATGTGAGATTTAATTTAACATGCACTTTGGACCATTGAGGCATGGTTCATCTAAAGGTAAAGGACATTTTTAATAGATTTTGCTACAGTAATATGTACATAATTTGTGATCAGTACTGACTGTAGACCGAGATAATGTCTTAATGGACATGTGGCAGAGGACAATTATGGTCTTTCTTTTGGGGATTTTCAAAAGAATAGTCCGGCACATTAATGCTTTAAACAATTAAGTTGTCAGGTCTTTTACAAATTACAAATCCAGAGTCAAAACGTAAAACAGGCAGTTACCAGAATCCTATTAATAAATAACTTGTTTGCTTGCTGGAATGCACTACTCTCATTAAGCTATTTCTTTAATGTCTGAAAGTTTGAAGGTTTCTCACTGAGCGATGTGCAGTCATGATTATATTATGCATCACACAGCATGTGCATAGAGCACTCATTCCATAATAAACAACTACAAACATTACATCCCCAATTAATGATAAAAATATAAAATACAAATTAGCTATCACTGTGATTAAAAATAAAACACAAACACCAGAAATAGCTCAACAGCAAGCTATTTACAGTCCTGTATTTAAAGAGAAAAGCCTGGATAATGAGTTCTCTAGGTTTCTTGCTATCATATTTTACTTTCCTTTACCTTTGGGAACAAAATCCTCAGATTCTTAAACATATGGAGCAGGACTGCCTGGAATTCATATTTTATATACTGAGTTTGATTATGGTTGTGTTTATTTTCAACCTTAGCCATGCCACAGTTTCTCCTGTGCTTTAGCAGCAGCATCTACGTAAAAACTATCTAATAATCAATTTCTATTTAAGAATAATGTTTAAAGCAAACTTTGTGCACTCACTGAAACCTGATTGTAGAGGGTCTTCTTGGTCTCTTCTTCTTCTTCTTCTTCCTCTTCATCTTTTCCCACTTCTAAATTGGGTCAATGTGCTTGATCAAGCTTCTCCAAACAGCCCAGTCCTGCACCTCCTTGCCAATCAAGCCCTTATCCTTCAGATCTTCTTTTACTTTATTCATCTACCTCCACTTTTGCCTCCTTTGCTTTCTTTTCCCTTGTACTTCCATTCCAGTCATTCTTTTGCCCCCATATTAATTGTCTCTCCTCATCACATGTCCATACTATTTCAACCTACTTTGTTGTACCTTCTTAGATATCTCTCCCACTTTTGTTGTATCTCTTATTGTCACATAACATTCTGTCCTTTTTTGTAACTCCACATATTCATCTCATTTCTGCCACATCTAACTTCTTCTCCTGCACTCCCTCTACTATGTATGTCTCAGCTCCATACATTACTGCTGATCTTACCACTGTCTTAGAAACCTTGCTTAACCTTCACCTTGATTTGTCAATCACAAATGAACTCCTGATACCTTCTTCCAATTGTTTCATCCACAATGCTCTCTATGGATTATCTCTGCGTCTAGTTTTCTTGAGCTACCATTTAACCTAGATATTTAAATGTGTCCACTATTATTTAAAAACTCTCCCTGTTAGCTAACCTCTGAATCCTGATCATCATTAAACCTCATATTGTGAAGAGTGGGGGCTGAACATACTCCTAGAAAACCTGGTCGCTCCTCTGAAACCCCCTCTTAAATGGTGATACAATGGGAAACAAATACAGTGGTACCTCTGGTAACGACCATAATTCGTTCGAAAACTCTGGATGCGACCCGATTTGGTTGCGACCCGAACGTAATTTCCCCATAAGACTGTATGTAAATACAATGAATCCGTTCCAGACCGTACTAACTGTATGTAAATATTTTTTAAGCACAAAAATAGTTAACTATACCATAGAATGTACAGTGTAATAGTAAACTAAATGTAAAACATTGAATAACACTGATAAAACCTTGAGCAACAGAGAAAACTAACATTGTAAGAGTTCACACTTGATCCTTACAAACTGCTCACTGTAAACACTTTTTTTAAACACAGGGAAAAAAATTAAATTCCACTTCTCTTGCGAAACTTTTAAAACCATCATCTACTGGCTTTAAATTCCTCACCTTTGCCACTCGAAGAAGGATTTTTTTTCAGCAAATCGCCATGAATCTTCCTGGCTTTCTCGCATATGATTGGCTCGCTTACTCTATCCCCTGCGAGTTGATTCATTCAGCCACACTAGCCATAGTTTTTCCACCCCTTCCAGCACCTGAGGCCTCTGCTTGGTTAACATTGTAACTCCTTTTGCAACATCAGCTGCTTTGTTAGGCCCTGTGTACTCAAACAAAAGAAAATGGGAAACAGAGAATGGCAAATCATTGGCGTGTACAAACACGCATAGGGAAACTGGCCGCCAATGTTTTTGTTCGCCACCAGAGTGTGTGGTCGAGAACAGATGTAAAATTTTGGCAAACGTTTTGATTGTAACCCGATTTGTACGTGTTCGGAACCGATTGTGACCAGAGGTTCTACTGTACAATTCTTTTTACCTCCTCTTTGCTCGATTAGCTGCTGGCTTGCTGCTGCTGTGGTGTGTGATCTGCTTCTCACGTGGTGCTTCAAACATTTAAAAGACTGTACAGCGGCTGTCCTTTTGTCTTTTTGCCTTGTCTCGATAAGCTAGGTGATTATGATTTCTTGAAGTTATTCGACATAAAACTACAAGCTTCCTGGTTAGGGGCTCTGTGCTTTGCCAATTGAAACTGGACATGGATTGTTTGTGCTCAGTTGCAGGATTTAATTCATCTTGTTCACAGCTGGTTTGAGGGGGACCCGATTGAGCGGATTGTGCAGAAAGTACCCAGTGATGTGGTACTGGCGGGGATTCCTGAAGTTCTCCGCAATGAGTTTTTTTGTCATGATGTTGAGTCGTTCTCCAGCTTGGACAAACTATTGGAAGGCTCCCAGGCTGCTTGGAGACAGGGTGGTGCATTTGCTCCGCTAAGGTACACTCTCAACCTGCCCGAGATTGCTACATTGAAAAGCGGGCTCAGGAACCCTGAACATCCAGTTTCCTCGGAAAGGCCATTACGTGCTCCCACTGTTACTGATGTGAGCATGTCTGGAGAGGCTCCTGGTTGTAGATGCCACCATGCGTATTTCAGCAGTGGTGCCGAATGCAAATGTTTCGGATATGATCAGGTTGGCCACCTCGCCAGAGAATGTCGCCTCTCCCCTGCTCGGTCCTTGGAAGTCGGCTTAGCCGAGGTGTGTTGCTCCCATGTTCCTTCTACTTCACTAAAAAAGGACCACTTAATGATCTCCGTGATGTTAGCGGACTGTGAGATCCCTGCCTTGTTGAACTCCTTTGTGTTGTCAGATGTGACTGCCTCAGCAGTACGTCCCCATGTGGCACTGAGACTGTGAACATACGCTATGTACATGGGGGTGTTAAGGACTATGATACAGTGCTGCTTCCTTTAAAATATAAGGGTCGGAACTTTAAAGTTTGGACTGCCATTTTGGATTCCTGCCCATGGCCCTTGCTGATTGGCAGGAAGAAGCCCTATTCCCTAGGCGGCTCTTAGCCGAGTTTGGGGCACCAGCCCTAGAACCACCTGTCATCACGAATGAAGGGGAGGAACTGGTGGCTGTCGGATAAGACCTAGAGCCCAGATTGGATCTCTCCAGTGAAACCAGGACAGCCTCCTCCTCCGATTTCCTAGAGCAGCTGGCTGGCCCATCTTCAACTTCTCAACCTGCACCAGCCACTGAGTGCAAACTGAGCACTAGCGAGCAGACGGATTTTGTGTGCTTGCAGTGTGCCGATTGTTCATTAGAATATGCATTTAAGCAGGCTTGCTCCGCTAGTGACTCCTACTACCAGGAGTGTGAATCAGCTTGAAAACCCCACACTTTCTCAAGAAAGGCGGCAGCCTTTTTAGAGTGATTTTTAATCATTTAGTGGGGGAATTTATTGAACATTCAGTTGTACCTGAAGTACATGGGTGGACACCTCGGGGCTGATAAGACTAGGGATCGATTATCAAAGCAATTTTATTGGCGGAATATGGACAAAGATGTTGAACAATTTTGTAGGTTGTGTCCTGACTGCCAAATCATCTCTGCTCATAAACCTCCTCAGGCTCCCCTTTCTCCTATGCCTATTTTGGATATTCCTTTTCATCGGGTTGGACTAGATATTGTTGGCCCTCTTCCTAAGAGTAAAAATGAGTATCAATATATTTTTGTGCTGGTTGACTATGCAGCACGATATCCTGAAGTGAATGCTCTGAGAAAAGCCAATTCCTCAACTGTTGCCAAAGCTCTGTGTAAAATTTTTACTTGTATTGGCATCTCTAGTGAAATTTTAACTGATCAGGGCACGCCTTTTACTTCTCGAATGATAAAAAAATTATGTGACAACCTTGCCATTAAGAAATTAAGCTGAGCGATTTAACAAGACTTTAAAACAGATGATCAGGCGAGTTGTTCATGATAACCCGACGTCTTGGGACTCTGCCCTGCCTTTCCTTATGTTTGTGGTGCGAGAATCGCCACAGGCATCCACTGGCTTGAGTCCTTTCGAGTTGTTGTTTGGTAGGTGCCCACGAGGTGTCATGGATGTTGTCCGTGAGGAATGGACAGAGATCCGGACAAAAGCTCACAGACCGAGCTTTGCGGATTGGGTAATTTTGTTGTAAGACAGGATTTCTAAAGTTTCTTCTATCGCTGTGGAGCATCAGCAATGTGAACAAGAAACCCAGATGAGTTTATACGATAGAGTCTGTAAACTCTTTGAATTCAAACCTGGTGATCATGTTTTGGTTCTGATATCATCTGACCCGCACAACTTCCTAGATAAATGGCAGGATCCTGCCATTATTGAGGACCGTATGGGGCCGGTGAATTACAAGGTCAGAATACCGGGCAGGCACCAAACATTCCAGATTTTACATGTTAACATCTTGAAGGAGTAGCATGACCTGCAGGGGGTTTGCGCTCCCTTGGCTGGTGTCTCTCAGACTCATGTTGCCATTGGTGATGATTTGACTGACTCGCAAAAGACAGAGTTGTTATCTTTGATTGAACGGAACACAATTTTTTTCACCCTGCTGGGCTTGACTCACCTTGCAGAACATAAAATCACTACTGAACCCGGTGTTAGGGTGCAGATGCGCCCAGTTCGGATTCTGGTAGCACAATGGAATATTGTGTGCGAAGAAGTCAAACAGATGCTGGGATTGGGTGTTATTCGTGAAAGTAAGAGCAAATTGTGCAGTCCCATTGTATTAGTCCCAAAATCGGACAGTTTGGTTTGGTTCTGTATCGATTTCAGACACTTGAATAAGGTCTCCAAATATGATGCTTACCCAATGCCCAATATTAATGAATTGTTGGAAAAGCTGGGTCAGGCGTCCTATATCTCCACGCTGGATCTCACGAAGGGTTACTGGCAGGTGCCTCTTGAGGCTGACAATTGTGAGAAAACAGCATTTGCAACTCCTGACGGTCTTTATGAATTTACTAGGCTTCCCTTTGGTCTTCATGGAGCACCCCTGACTTTCCAGCATATGATGGATCAGATCTTGCGTCCTCATTTTGAATACCTGGGGGCATACCTCGATGATGTTGTAATTTTCAGTAATGATTGGCATATGCACTTAGTACGACTTAAGGCTGTTCTTGATAGCTTGAGACAGGCTGGTTTGACTACTAACCCTAAGAAATGTAGGTTGGGTATGTCTGAGATTATTTATTTGGGTTATTCAATGGACATGGGTTTTATCCGCCCCCAACTTAGAAAAGTGGATGAGGTGCTTGCTTACCCACGACTGGAGACGCAGAAACAGGTTTGTGCTTTTCTGGGGCTTGCTGGTTATTATAGAAGATTCATCCCTGATTTTTGCAATTAGGACTGCTCTTCTTTTCGATCTTACAAGAGGCAGAAAGAACCACCCTGTTTTATGGACAGATGATTGTGAATGTTCCTTTTGTGATTTGAAAACTGCTTTGTCTTCTTACCCAGTTTTGCGGAATCCCGACTTCTCTAAGGATTTTGTTCTACAGACAGATGCTATTGTGTTTGGTTTAGGTGCAGTCCTGTCTCAGGATTTTGATGGTGAAGAGCACCTTCGGGAACGCAATTATTCGACAATTGAGAAAGAGTGTTTGGCGATTAAATGGGCTGTGGATGTGCCCCTTTGTTATTTATGGGGTCGTAATTTTACATTGGTGACTGATCACGCTCCTCTTCAATGGCTATACCGTCAGAAAGATATGAACTCTCGTCTCATGAGATGGTTCTTGAGCTAGCAACCATATAGTTTTACTGTCAGTCATCGACCCAGCTCTGCACACATTAATGCAGATGTCCTGTCGCCCCTGTCTGAGACTAGTTTGGAGAGTAGCTTAATTCACGAAGATGTAAATAAAGCTGAGGGAGGGGGTGTGAAAAGGGGCTGAACGCACTCCTAGAAGACGCGGTCGCTCCTCCGAAACTCCCTCTTAAACGGTGATACAATGGGAAACAAATACAGTTTTTTACCTCCTCTTTGCTTGAATAGCTGCTGGCTGGCTTGCTGCTGCTGTTGCTGCTGCTGCTGTGCCACGTGATCTGCTTCTCACACAGCGCTTTGAGCATTTAAAAGTCTGTACAGCAGCTGTCCTTTTGTCTTTTTGCCTTGTCTCTCTTCTCCCCCAGACATCCTCTGCTTTATTATGCTGTATACAAATAAAATTTATGTTTCTTGAAAACCCTGAATGAATCTGTGCAACTGTGTGACCCAAGCCTGACAATATATTCTGTCTTCTTTCTATTTATTTTCAACAATCTATCTTTCAACTTTCTCTTCACTTCCTCTTTTCTGGTGCTGCACAACACAATGGCATTGGCAAAAATCCTGCACCATGGAGATTTGTCTTTTATCCCATGACTGAACACATCCATAAACAAATCAAAGAGGTCTCGGTGCTGCGCAAATAATTTTAGGTCCATCTTACTTTATATGCATGTGTTCATTTTTTTCAGAATTGTTATATTTGATGCTGACTGGATAAGGTGAGAAACCATTTAAAAATGAAAAATCTTAGATATTGAAAGCAAACTAAATCTGAAGAGGAAAAAGACGGCCATGTTGCTTAACCTGAACATACTCCTGGTCCCGAGCATGAGCAGTAAGCAGACTTTTGTATTCTTACTTCACTAAGAAAGGAATTTCTTGCTTAATGTTAAAATATGATTCATTCACTTCTGTAATAAACTTAGTAATTCCAATTCAGTGTTGCATTGGCAACAGTCTATCCAAACACCAATTTGTTATGATTTCTATTATTAACAAAAGTCACAAAGGGTGACAAGACTCGACAACAAAAGCTAGACATGCATACCACTCAAGAACTGAACCAAAAAAGGAGTCTCACTACTGTAAGCTATGAGGGGGCCATACAGGCCATAAATCATATATTGTATGTAATCTATTAGTTTACATGTGATCATTATTGGTTTATGAACATTTATTATCGGTTTGCTTGCATACTTAATTGGTTCATGTGCGTACAATACTGGCTTCATTAATATGAACCATATTGGTTCGTGTCCCTATATTATCGGTTTGTGTGAGAACTATATACTGTACAATACAATACAATACAATATAGTTTATTTTTGTATAGCCCAAAATCACACAGGAAATGCCACAATGGGCTTTAACAGGCCCTGCCTCTTGACAGCCCCCCAGCCTTGACTCTCTAAGAAGACAAGGAAAAACTCCCAAAAAAAGAAAACCTTGTAGGGAAAAATGGAAGAAACCTTGGGAACAGCAGTTCAAAGAGAGACCTCTTTCCAGGTAGGTTGGGCGTGCAGTGGGTGTCAAAAGAAGGGGGTCAATACAATACAATACACAGAACAGAACAAACCCTCAATACAGTATAAAATAAAAAATTAAAAAATTAAAAATATATCTGTTTGTATATGCACACAACTGATTTGCACATGTATATCACTGGTTCCGGGTGGCACGGTGGCGCAGTGGTAGCGCTGCTGCCTCGCAGTTAGGAGACCCGGGTTTGCTTCCCGGGTCTACCCTGCATGGAGTTTGCATGTTCTCCCCGTGTCTGCGTGGGTTTCCTCCGGGCGCTCCGGTTTCCTCCCACAGTCCAAAGACATGCAGGTTAGGTGGATTGGCGATTCTAAATTGGCCCTAGTGTGTGCTTGGTGTGTGGGTGTGTTTGTGTGTGTCCTGCGGTGGGTTGGCACCCTGCCTGGGATTGGTTCCCTGCCTTGTGCCCTGTGTTGGCTGGGATTGGCTCCAGCAGACCCCCGTGACCCTGTGTTCAGATTCAGCGGGTTGGAAAATGGATGGATGGATATCACTGGTTCCAGTATGTTTGTTATTGGTTTTTGAGTGAACTGCACCAGTTCATGCTATCAGTTTGCGTATAAACTATATTCGCTTGCATTCATATACTACTGCTGTGCTGGTCTAGCAAAGGGTTTATGTATGCACTACATTGGTTTCATGCACGTCCTATACTGGTTTCATGAGGGTAACCTATTGGTTTTGTGCTTGAACTCTATTGGTTTTATGTATATACTAAAACAGTTTCTCATACGAAACAGTGAAGATGCAATTCCCTTCACAACAATGTAGGTGTATATTTGCCCTCACCAGCTTCTTGCAGGGCAGTTTATAGTTTCTCACACAGGTCTCCTGATGGTTATAATTAACTGTGCCCTGTTCATCCTCAAATATAAATAAAATTTTGAGAAAAGGCACATAACTGCATCCTTTCGGTATACATGAAGGGGTATAGGATGATATCAGGATTTTAGATAGCGTTGTTGACGTCTCTCCTCGAAGGTTCCTTGAGGAGTTGTATCGGCCACCTCTCATCTGTTTCTTTATGAGGCACTTGCTTGCTGCCGTGGGTTTGGAGGCTGCAAGATAAGAAAGTGCAATAGAAGTTTTAAAAAATGCATTTTTTAGTTTTTGCTGCTTTTGTTGCTGGCTGAGGAGGTGCAGTTGATTAGGCATGGATAACCATGTGTGGGGATTGGGGGGAACTAGCGCCATCTAGTGAACAGGTGAGAGTGCACGTGTGCGGTTAACTCCCTGGTTTAAAGGGGCATGAGATGCAGGACAGGGGAATGGGTGTCCGGTCCTTTTTCATCTGATTGCTATAGTACTAGGGTGTTGTACCATGTTAGCCATTATGGACATAGTGAGAAGTTAAGCAAAATGACACCTTTTATTGTCTAACTAGAAAGAATACAATATGCAAGGTTTCGAGGCACCTCAGGCCCTTTCTTCAGACAAGATGTAATAGTAACGGATTAGGGCACCACTTTTACTTCTAAACTCTTGAAACAGGTCTATGAGGTGTTATAAGGGGACTGAAAACCACCCCATACCACCTGCAGATAGATGACCTGGTGGAGCGCTTTAATGTGACATTAAAACAGATGCTCCAGAAGTTTGTGTCAGATTCTGTGAAGGACTAAAATGTGTGGCTACCATTTTTATTATTCGCTTACAAGGAAGTGCCACAGGCATCAACAGGATTTTCACCCTTTGAGCTGCTTTATGGGAGGCACATTTGGAGACCACTGAGGTTGTTAAAAGAGGCTCTGGAGAATGGGAACAGAGAGCCTGAATCCATTAATCTTTTTTTCTTTTGTGTTGAGAATGTGTGATACACTTTCTGAACTTATAAAATCTCTCCAGGTAAATATGAAGAATGCCCAGCAATCACAGAAAGCTTGGTATGATAAAGCTACAAGGCAAAGGTCTCTATGGGTAGGCCAAAAAGTTCTAGTATTATTACCTACCAGTGAGAACAGTTTATTGGCGAAAAAACTGTCCTGTCACATATGAGATTTATTTGCCAGATAGGCCAGATAAACAAACACAAGTCTTCTACGTGAACATGTTAAAAGAGTGGCATGAAAAAAATTACCCATCTCTATAGCTTTTTAATCGTAGAGTTCTGGGAGAGGAAGAAGATGAGACTCAATATCTGCCTGGTGGCAAAGAGGAATCTTTGATGATGCCTTCATTGGAACATCTATCAGAGAAAGAAAGGAAGGACATGAAGAAGATTATATCCGGCTGGACTCTTTGGCAGTATACCGGGTAGGACAAATTTAATCCACTACACCTGTCTGTGCAGTGCAGGGGGCACAGGGCAAAAAAAATGTAACCATTAATATCTAAATGTTGTATGTTGGATAATGGCATCAGTTGTAAATGTAAAATATTTTGCCCTTAGAATAAATAACTGGTTTCAAAAGTTGTGTGAAAAAGTACAGTCGTTGGTTGCGAGCAAACATGGAATTGGGAGCGAATAAGAAAATGGCCAAATACATACCTAACTTCAACCTTTGTTCATTTCAGACTCAGAAATAATGACCACTAAGTCCTTTCGCAAACATATTGTGCGAAAAAGAAAATACTTCACTATTATAATGCCAGATTGGTCCGCTTCTCTCCACACTCCATGACTTTCTGGTTCTTGAGTTCCTGTTTCTTGCCCCTCCCATTGCTGCTAAAAATCACATGAATAACCAAGAACAGATATAGTTCATACACAAAGCTGCAATAGGGTGCACATGCATTACCAATATGTTTCATACAAGAAACCAACATAGTACACACATAAACCCAATAGAGTTCAAGCAATAAACCGACATGATACCCACATGAAACCAGTATAAGATGTACATGAAATCAATATTGTGCATACACAAATCTATTGTTATACTGGCACAGAACGCAAACAATAACATGCAAGCGTAAACCAATGCAGTTCACGTGCAAACCAACAACAAACACACTGGAACCAATGATATACACACCCAAATCAATATAGTTCATATGCAAACCAGTGGCATGCATATACAAATTGATATAGTTCACGCACAAACCAATAATATATGGACACAAACCAATATAGTTCATATGAATTAAACCAGTATTGTACGCATGCAAACCAATTAAGTATGCACGCAAACCAATAGCTAAATATTCATAAACCAAAAGTCTTCACATTTAAACCAATAATTTTTGCACAAAAATATATGATTTACGGCTTGTTTGGCTCATCATACTAAGCAGCCCATCCCCAAATTCAATATAAAGGTTATGGCCTGCACATCCCCAGCAGTGGTTCAAAGGTTTTAAAATCAATAGTATCCTCAAAGGGAGAGAAGAAAAACTTAAGAAAAACAAAGGACAGTTCATTTAATATTTAAAGGTTTATTGCAAATTCAAAAAGTATACTTTACTGATTAAGAATGAAACAAGTGTATATTTAATGAATAGGACCAGGAGATAAACATAGGTGGAACATGTCTAGATCAAATCCAGAAATCAAACCGATCAGAAGGATTAAATTATAATCAAACCAAAAATCTAAGACCAATAATAGAAGAATAGAATCTAAATACCAGGAGGACAGAGAAAGGATTATTAAGGCATGCATTTAAGGTTTATATCCATCAATCTTGGATACGGAAGAAATGTCCTTACTGACCTAAATATGATCAGGCTGATAACATCACATGTGTTGTGCTTCTTGAAGAATTCTGGGAGGAAATCAAAATGGGAACACTCGATGCTGAAGCACCAAAATGGTAGTGCCAAAAAACAAAATAAAGATAGAACTGTGACATAATGGTAATAATTTTCAACTTTTTAAAATCACCCTCAAATGGGAAGCAAATATTATTTTTAGAAATACTGACCCTAAAACTCCCAAAATAGATGTATATTTTATCTATATATGTACAAGAGAACCTGTAAAAATTACTAAAAAAAAAAACTATGATTCATTACAAAAGTTTAAGGATAACAAACTAGTCCAGAACAAAATTCAAAATCAGTACCTTAAAACAAAATTCAGCAGTCAATAACCTGAGAATCCAAACACAAATGCAAAATTGAAAGTTAAGGGAAAGGAGGTAAATTCAATGCCGAACGAGCCATTATAGATAGATAGATAGATAGATAGATAGATAGATAGATAGATAGATAGATAGATAGATAGATAGATAGATAGATAGATAGATAGATAGATAGATAGATAGATAGATAGATAGATAGATAGATAGATACTTTATTAATCCCAAGGGGAAATTCTAGAAATTTAAATTAGAAATTTAAATTATAGACTTCTTTAATAGCATCGGGATGGGTCTCCAGCTGCAGGATGAGGTGGGACCGTCCCCTATGCTGAACATATAGGACGCATTAATAAACAAAATATTCATCAATACATAGAATATAACAAAAACAAAATAAATAATACAATGCACACAATATATTAAAATAACAACAAAAAGATCAGATAAAAAAATAATGTCTATATCTCAAGGTACACTCACTTACACAATCATTTTAAAGTTTGTAATTAGGCTATTTGTACATCTTGGAGTCCAGAACATCAGACAACAAGCAGATACAGAGAAAAAGTGCAAACTCCATATAGACAGTGGCTAACAAGGATTAGAATCAAGGATCCTGGAGCTGTGAGGCAGCAGTTTCAACTATCATAGCACTGAGTTTGCAGTATTAGAGACAGTAAATATTTATCATCAGATCACAATTAAGGTGACATTGCAGTTATATCATTGGTTTTCTGGATCAGATTTTGGGAAAGAAAAGTCAGATGATATTTTGTTCTTTTTTATACAATCTGAATCTAATGTCAAAATACACACATATCAGACTGAAATAAAGGGAAATGAAGCATGCCGCTATCTCTCAGGACTGGCATCTCATAAGATTATCTTGAACCATGTAGATTTAAACCGTAAGGAGTTATGATCTAAAGGGACTGAAACTCAAGAATACATAGCTGAATGATTTTTTTAAAGCTGACTGGATCCATTTCCAGATTAGAAATTTAACTTATTTAACAGTATTAGACAGTATTATTGAACAGTCTTAGATTCCAAACAAGAAAAGCAGTTAAGTAAAGGAAATTCACTTGTTTTTACTGCCTTGGTCTAATGATAAACATTGAAAGTGAAAAGAGGAAAACAACAGGAAAAGTAAACTTGGCAGAATGTTGAAGTTTGAGATGTTAAATCAATTCACAATTTATTGTACTCACGATTTTTCATTATTAGGTGACAGTAAGAAAAAATCTGCAGTAGGGTAATTGTTAAGAAAAAGAAAAATAACAACTTTGATGAGAGGGAGTAGCCCTAATAATATTTCCAATACCATACAGAATCACATGATAAAATATAAAATTGACTGATGCTGAAGAAATTCAGATATTTTTTAACATGACCTGTACACCTCGATGTTAGCTCTGGTTCTCTGAAGTGAAATGTTTTTAGTTTGTGATCATTTTGATACACAGTAATAGTTTTGGTGATTTTTACTGCAGTTAAATTCAGTCCCAAATTGCAAATTGAATTGTTGTGATTATATTTATATTATAAAAACACAGTACAAATTGAATTGATGTGATTATATTTATATTATAAAAACACATAGTGCAAATTGAACTGATGGGATTATATTTATATTATAAAAACACATATATAAATCCGTTACAAATATGTTCATCATCATCTTTATCATCCCTTTCAGATATAAAGGATGTCTGTAAAATAAGGAAATCACAAATCAGTTTAACAGCACAGTAATTCACAGACTTGTCTCTGAATACATTAAGATAGCTGGAATATGTCATTTGTCAGATATCATTAGAGTAATGAATTCTAATTTCAGCACTTCAGATCTCCAAAACTGAATTAATCATTTTATAGAATCTCAAATGCTGGATTAGCGTGAGGGTGTTGAAAAGTTCAGGTTAACAGAATCTCTCTTTGAAAAGGTAGAAGTTCCTTGGCGTCATTGTTGAAATAGATTCCCTTTCTTCTGGGAATTGTACAGACGTGTTCAGCCAACATTAAGGATGCACTCCCTTTCAAAAAAGAAGATTAGACGAAGCTAAACTCCAAATGTCACTCAATGAATTAATTCAAGTCGTATCTGAAGCAAAAATCAAGTCAAACTGCTGTGAGCCTTGAATTGCGTTTGCAATGCAGACTGCTGAATAGGTGAAGAAAGAATAAATTACACCAGCTCAAGCCTGTTGAAGGAGAGGTGCAGCAGGAGCATTACAGCTATAACAGAAAAGCACCCCAGCACCTCTGTTGATTTAGAAGGAAATCAACAGAGATATTATGCAAAAAAAATATTATTTCTTGTGATTTTTTAGCAATAAGGAATGAAGGAAAAATAATTACAAGCATTCAACTTTAGTATTTAAAAAAATGAATAAACACATAACTACTATTTATCTATCCAGCTTAACATTTCAACAAGTAGACCCTGCCTGCAAAACCAGCAGAGGCTGCAATAGCAAGTAAAGAATATTATGGGCCCTGTAGTGGCACTGTGTCAAGGCTGGCTGGTTCCTGCCTTTCACCTAATACTGTCAGGGTAGACTCTAGCTTTCTGGAATTGGATTAAGTAGGTTTGAGAATGTAATGTTATTACAAAGTCCACACATTTTTTCTGGCTCTGTAGTTGTCCAGAACATGTTTGTAAGACTCAGTCCAGAAGCATCAGACTCCCAGTAGAAAACAACACACAATAACATCAAATTAGAACTCCTAAAAGCTTAATATGCATCTCTTTGGGATGTGTGAGAAAAATAGTGTACCTGGAGGAAACCAACATAGACACAAGGAGGATTTACAAATACCCACACAAGCAGTAACAGGGCCAGACTTCAATAATATCTATTATGCCTCTACATCACCCTAACAAACGATCCATATATGCAAAATTCTAATACACAAATAGAAAGAGTTCATTCAGGGACAACCTACAATATCTAAAACTTAGAAAGGGGCAAATGGAGCCAGACACCAGCTGTTTTATTTAACTAGGATTTTACAGAAAAATTCACAAGTGAAGATTTTGCAATTCAGCTCCTTTTGGCTGTATAGTACATGCCTGTCAATTGTGTCACAGGTTGAAAGTTTCAACTCTTTGTTTTGAGTGGAGGTTTACATTTTTTTAAGTAAATCGTCCGTTTCTTTATACAACTCTAAAAAAACAGCTGCAATTGTAGAATACATCGCCAATAATTTCCAAATAACATGATTTTGTAATTATCAATTCTTTCCCTGAGCTTGTAACCCTCCTGCCTGTTAGGAGAAAAGGCATTATATTTAATTAGCTCACTTTATGGAGGAGATCACTCTATCAGTGAGCTTATTTGATTTGTAAGTACCTCGTTTGGGTTGAAAACCACATATTTAGTATAATTATAACAACCTGTCTAGAAGCTACCTCTTGACTACAGTTTAACCGGTGCCCACTGACCACTTTGACCAACCACTCGAGATCATTTCAGAGCTGAGATTCACATGTGCTTTTCAGGTTCAACACAGAAATTGTCAAGGACTAAGAGATAAACAGTATTACAGGTAATCCTGGTCAGAAAGCTTTAATTTTAAACAATTAAGAAGTTTTACAACTCAAATGCTTATTTGTGATCTTTTTTCGTTTTTCATTGTAAATGAGTATAGAGCCTGGAACAACCAAAGTAAGGGGAAGAAATTGGGACATGAATAGAAACACAAAGCGTAACTATTGGATAAGAAGTACCATAGTTGATCATGGCTTATGAATATATTAAAGGATGTCAAGTGCTATAAATACCAAGGCTTAGCTGACATCAAAAATAAAAATATGAATTTGTTAGAAAAGTGTATGCTGAATCCTTAAGGTTGTACAGTATTAAGAGAAGAGAGACTGAACAGTCTTGCGGTGGGTTGGCACCCTGCCCAGGATTGGTTCCTGCCTTGTGCCCTGTGTTGGCTGGGATTGGCTCCAACAGACCCCCGTGACCCTGTGTTCGGATTCAGCGGGTTGGAAAATGGATGGATGGATGGATGGAGACTGAACAGTATGTAGAGTTCAACACCTTGTAATAGGCTGCAGTACTGGGATATAGAATAAGGCAAAACAGTTCTTATAGTTAACAGTACAAGTCTGTTATGTTTCAGCCAAGGCTACACCACTGGCTGAGGTTCAAATTCAATTTTTATGTTTTCTTTTTTTGTTTGTTTTTGATTAATTTATTTATGTTAACATTACCTTTGTTATCTACTTGCTTTATTCCTACAACTTTGTGCATAATTTTATTTATAGTGTATGTATTCATGCTTGTGTTATGTTCCATGTGTTTTGTGGGTTTTGTGCCCTCACCCCTTTAAAGGCTGAGAAAACCCACAGTCTCTTGTGCCTCATTAGATGCACACATGGTGTAGTTATGTTCTAGCGTTGATTGCTTTGCCTATGATTTATTGTTCTGGATTTCAATCATTTGTTTATTTGACTATTCTTTGGATTTGCATATCGAGACATTGTTTGGTGCAGGACTGCTTTTTTAGGCCTCTCCTTTTTCCTTTTGTACTCCCCAGAACTTTCTTTTCTTTAACAGAGCATTTTGCAAAATAATTTTTTTTATTTATAAAGATTCTGCGTTTGCCCTTTTTGTGACTAGGTGTGTTTTTTACCCCTCTCTAGTGGGCATTTTGAAGTGATGGAATGATTTTGGGACTCTTTGGTGCTTCTGCAGCACAACTCAATCACATGGACCTGCATACCCACAAATGAGTGCCTCCCTAACTTAATGAGCTACTATAGGGAAAATGTTACACAACAACATGATTGCTAAAAAAATGAAGGAAAACTAATGCATAAAATTAAGAAACAAAGAAGTAAAAAAGCAAAATGTCAGAAATCACGAACAAGAAGAACATCCATCCATCCATTATCCTACCCACTATATCCTAACTACAGGGTCACGGGGTTCTGCTGGCGCCAATCCCAGCCAACACAGGGTGCAAGGCAGGAAACAAACCCCAGGCAGGGCGCCAGCCCACCACAGAAGAAGAACATTAAATTAATAATTAAATAGTACATTAAGATGAGTTCTGCTTTCTTAAGTGAGTCAGAAGAGTGGACAGTCTTACCAAGTTTTAGGTCTTCTTCTATGGAGGGGCCTAGCTGTAAATACCAGTATATGTCACCTCTTCTGCCACACCCATACAATATATACATGGATCCCAAAACAGACTTATCAGGTTAAATCCAAGGATGGTGAGCCAGTGGTAAGGATTTTATGCTCATTAAAAGGTCAGTTTATGGGTAATATTGTCATTCCAGGCATATTTCAGGGCTCTACTGAAGTCTGGGCACCCCAAACCAGGGCCAGGGTTTTCCACTGCAACCGATTTATTTATTGTTCTTCTGTATTTCTTCTTTAGATGTGTTTTCTTCTGTTTTAGACCTTGTGATAAGTGTTGGCCTAATATCCCATTGGATATTAAATAAAGACAATGCTAAAACCTATAACATTATTTTTTGTAGCTCATGTACACCTCTCTGTTGGCTACACTGCTGGATGTTTAGAGCACAGCTTGTGAGCATAATCATCATCTGCAGTGATATACATTGCTCATCAGCAAAATCCAGTGCCGCAACTTTCATTCTGCTTTAGCAAGGACAGTCTGATGTAATTGAATTATTTTCCCAATACATGTTATTGAGAAGTGTGTTATTGCAGGATTTTGCTGTATTTTGAGTTTTATTATTGAAGGTATAGTGTGTATAGGCTATTGTATGTTGCCTCAATTGCCAGCTGCTCATGTAAAGGATGCTAATCCCAAAGCAAATTATTGTTGTGGAAATTAAGAAGTATGTGCTCTCTACTCAGCTAATATAATTACACCATGTTTGATGTCCTATGAATACAAATAATCACTGGCAATTGGTGGAGCAATGCACTTTTTTTGATGTGTCTGTAGGGTGGTTTGGTGGGTGGCAAAGGTAACGGGAGAGGGATGAGTTGATATTTTGTCAGGCCCAGGAGCCTGTTGACTTGGGATCTGCTATTCTACTAATCACATTCAATACCCAAATTTTGAAACATCAATTTCTCTAATGCCAGCAGTATCCTATACCCACCTTTACATATAAACAAAAGGGTATATACTATTGCTTCTAACCAAGTTTTACACAGAGGAAAACTATCAACTAAACTAAACTATCAAAGCTGTTAAAACATTAGGATTGTGAACTATCACCACTTCTATTATGAGTTGCTTTGGATTTAGACATTCGTAAAGAGACATCTTACAAGCATGGAATTACTTGATATTTTATGCTATTAGGAAGAAAATGTATATTTTCTTTAGAGCTGTAACATAAAACAAAATGTGCATTAAACTAGCTTGGGATGAAGAAGAGGCTGGAGGATTTTTTTTTGATGAGAATAGGCCATTCAGCACAACAAAGCTTGCCAATGCAATCCAAAATTGCTCCAAAATAACATCAATCTAGTTTTGAAGGTCTCTAAAGTCCTACTGTCTACCACACTACCTGGTAACATTTTTCATGTATCTATAGTTCTCTGTGTTAAGAAAAATGTCCTAATGTTTGTACAAAATTTACCCTTAACAAGTTTAAAACTGTGCCCCGTGTTCTTATTGTACTCATTTTAAAGTAAAAGTATCTATCTACCATACTAATTCCTTTCATAATATTAAAACACTTCAGTTATGTCACTTCTTAAACCCATTTTGCTTAAACTGAAAAGGTTTAGCTCTTTCAGTCTCTCCTCATAACTCATCCATTGCAGTCTCAGAATCAGACTAGTTACACTTCTCTGGACTTTTTCTAGCATTGCTATGTTCTTTTTGTTATTTGGGGACTAAATCCTCCATTATGTATTAAAATTTTACATTTTTACTTCCTGCATATAAAAATTTACATTTACTTACATTAAATTTTATCTGCCACAAATCTTCCTAAGCCTCTATGCAGTCCAAGTTCCTCTGTAATCATTCAGTGGATTCTAGATTGTTTGCCAATCCACCAAGCTTGCAAACATAACCAGCTATGAAATCATTTACATATACTAAAAATCATTTACATATACTAAAAATAGCAGTGGCCCCAGCACACACATCCGAGGGACACCACTGTTAATTAATATCATCCAATCATGATAAGGTTCCTCACACTATAACCCTTTGTTTCCTGTGTTTTAGCCAATTCTGCACCCACCTACACCCTGAATTCCCACTTCTTTTAATTTAATGGCCAACCTGGGGCTTTATCAAGTGCTTTCTGAAAATGAAGATAAATAATACACATACACCACTCTAATCACACCCTTTTGTTGCTTCCTTATAGAATTCTAACATGTTTGTAAAATACAACATCCCCTGCCTGAATTCATGCTGACTATTCAGTAAATCTCCCATATTTGCCATGTGTAGCTCAATAATTTCCTAAATAATTCCTTCCTGTTAATTTACCTATGATGCATGTTAAGCTCAGTGTCCAAAACACTAAGTATCTACATATTGGTACAAACTATATGCAATATACCATACATGAAGAAAAAGAAACTGAAGAAGTGAATTAATTTTCCTAAGATGGTGTAACATTGGCAGCTTTGAAACCTTACTTAAGATATGGAAATCATCACAATTAGTGCAAAACTACAAATTTTAATTTTAATATAATTACATGCTGTTATGTATGATGAGAAAATACACGAATCATAATTCCTTTGATGATCCATCAGATGGAGCTGTTATAAAATATATTTCGGTGGGCTCTAATCTGATAATACCCAGGCTACACCTATGGGCATATGGTATTTGTTAATGATGTCTACAGAAATATGATTCTTTCCTTCCTCTGAAGGAATAATAGTTTGGATAAAATAAAATTAAGAATTCTGAAGTGCTATGAAAGATTAGCAGTAAATACAGGATATCTTAATTGTTATTAAGTAAAAGAATTAAAGTAAAAATTGTTATCCCATCATTGGTGCATTGGACACATTTTTGGTGAAACAAACCAGATCACAAAAGAAGCCTTTGAATGGCCAGGAAAGGGACAGTGAGGAAAGTAGAGGAGCAGGAAAACCCTAAAACAAAATAAAGTCTTCAGCAAAAAAAATGTAATCTGATGGAAGACTTTTGTAGATACCCTATGCTTCTTGCAAGGGTGAGAGGCTTACATCATCATTGTTCAAAACCTATTTCGTAATAGATCTGGCTCCCTCCTTTCTTTGAGTTTAGTTTAAATCACTTCTGTGTGTTACTAGTCAGGTTCTTTCAAACTCCTACAATAATGCCCAACCTAGTGCTTCCCTCAAGTAATGTTGACCATGATTATTTACCATGAACACTTCTAAAGTGATTTCCAAAAAGAATTAAAACAAACACAGAATTTTTAAGTTGTTTTATCTTTTATGATTTAACAAGTCTCTTCTCCCTGACACAAAGATCTCGGAAATGATCCACTCTTATTACCTGCCTGTGAGTTTGTGCTACATTCTATGTAAGACCATGTATTGTTATAAAGTATACCTCATAGTAATATGCTATTCACACCATTGTCAATGACATTATCAACATGCACAACTTCCAGCAATAAATAAACAAAGGAATCTGAACTTTTGGAAAATATCCAAATCTTTCAAAAAATGAAGCAGAGAAAATTTAACGAGATTATTATTAACATTTTCAAGGGCAGGACATTGAGTCAACCAGAATTTATTCTACAATTTTGATGTGACTCAGGGCTGTTAGGCAAGTGGGAAAGCTGACATATCATGTGGGGAATGGAGCAGCCATGCTTTATTGCAGCAGAATTAAAATGTGCCCTACAGTAAAGAAAATATATACAGTGTATTGTTACATTTTGCACCCATGAAAAATTGTAATTTTCTATAATGCGTCCAGAAAACTTCTGTACAAAGGAATAATTCTTGTTGAATTTGAAAACTGCTGTTAATTATGAATTCTGCAAAAAGATGTCTTTTAACAATGGATCATTGTATCATTAAGGCAAGAGAGTGATCCATAAGCTCCATGTGTATACATCTGCCTGTTCTTACTGATAGATCCAGAAAAACACATTACAAAGTAGCTAGTTAATGATGGGAATTTTTACATCACATATAAATAGTAAACAGCAACTGTGCTAAATTTATAATGAATCCAAACTATTACAGAAACAGATTTAGATGAAATCACTGAATAAACAGGCAAACTCCTGCAGTTTTGGACTTTGTGATTAATAGAATGATAGGAGTCTTTGATTCAGTAACTGAAGCATTTCATCTGGATACACTTAGAAATTTAAAACTGCATGGGTTAAAATTGATAAGAATTCTAGAGCTACAGGTGTTGAAAGAAAAAAATACACATCATAAAAAGCAATACCAGGTCATGAATTTTTCATTATGGATATCATTTTGTCCAACTCTTCATTCCTACAGACAGAGCCGATTTCATCCACCAATTTCGTAAATAGTTTTTCTTGTCTTTTCCAAAAGTCATGCTGACAAAAAACAATCTTAATTTTTTTTTCTTCCTAATGGTAACTAACTGGTTTGGACCAAGATTCAGCGTCTCCATGGCAACCCAACGTTTTCAGAGCATGTGCCTCATGCAGAAGGGAAATGGTAAGAAGATTAGACTGTCAGTCACATACCGTCACTCTTCTTGTCGGCTAGTAGACTGTGGCAAAAGATCAGTACGCATTTATCCTCAATCATCAAGTGGGAATTATAAATCAGCATACATTTGACTTGTCTGATACAAAAATATTTTTATAAGATCTTTCCATCAATCTGAAGTATTATCATGTGGAACTGTCCAATTTTCATTCTAAATTACAGTCTCTCTAAACAAGCAAAAACATACTTATTCATTACTTCAGAATAGTATATAAAAATAATTTTCTGTATTCTAAAATGCATACCTGAGGGCTGACTGGTGCAGCAGCTACCCTGCTGTTTGCATTTGATACATTCCTCTGTTGCTGTTAGTATAAGTTAGCAAGTTCTGCTTTTGTTAGTATGTCGGAGGCTTATAGATGCACCAATTAATGGTTTAATTAATTTTGTTTGTCTACAAAAATATATACTTATATGCTGTTGCTCTTTTTTGTGCTGCCCTAACAGCTCAGACCCACCAAATCATGCACTCTAGAAGACCTATGAAGTTTTCTTATGGTATCTGGCACCAGAATATTAGCAGTAGATCCAATAATTTCTGTAAGCTGTGAGGTGGAACCACTACAGGTTGGACTTGTTGTTCTTACAGATCCCACAGCTTCTCAGCTGGATTGAGATCTAGGAAATCTGGAGACCAGTGCAACACCTTCAACTCTACATCATGCTGTTCAAACCATTTCTGAAAAAGTTGTGCATTGTGGCAGAATGCATTCCATTGGGGAATTTTATTGCTATTAAGGGTTGTACCTGGTCTCCAACAATGTTTAGGTAGGTTGTACACATCACATTAGCGTCCACATGTATACCTTGACAAAGAGTTTCCCAGGAGAACATTGCTCAAAGCTTTACACTCTCCCTCTACAAGCTTGTCTTTGTTCCACAATGCATCCTGGTGCCATCTCTTCCCAAGGTAAACAATTACCATGTACCCAGCTGTCCGCATGATGAAACAGAAAATGGGAAACATTGCATTGATTCAAGGTTCAATTCCAAAGGTCACATGCCCATTTTAGACACGTTCAATGGCTAGTCTGAAGCTACGCAGTCCCATATGCGACAGGGGTCAATGCACTGTGTGCTGTGACACACAGAGGCAACCTTTGAGGTGTGCGGGGCATAGGGTTGACCAACCCGACACGGTATGTGTGGACTGTATAAACTTGCCTGCAAATTTTATTAAAATAATGTTAACATACACTGGATTTTCTCATTACAGTATTCAGCTAAATTTTTGCAAAACTTGACAAATATGCTCGAATGGGACACACAGACCTCAAAAGCGGGGCCCCCTTAGGCGCGGGGCCTGGGACAGTCACCCCACTTGCCACCCCCAAATGCCGCTCTTGGTGACACATTACTCCCATAACCGTCATTAAAATTATTTGTGCCACAGTAGCCCTGTGTAATTTGTGCCTCTCACATTGATGAGTCTTCGCTGGCCCACACCCTAACCCTGAATGTTGTGCTAGGGAGGTAAACATAAATTTATACACATGGTGGTGTGTGCCAGTGCACTGTGCCTCCTTTTGGGGGGCACACAATCTCTGTAAACCCTAACCTAACTCTAATTTCTAATCATCTTCGGACAACTGTCAGTAATTACTCAACATAGTTGAACAGAAACACCTCATAAGCTTTGTCATTTCAGAAATGCTCTGACCCAGTCATCTTGCCATAGCAATTTGGCCATTGTCAAAATCACTCAGGTCTGTACAATTGCCAATATCTTACTACATTCAACACATCGACTACATGTATCTAATGTCAGCATACAGTCTAATACATCAGTAACCTTCACACATATTTGGCCCTTGAGCAAGGCCCTTAACCTGCAATTGCTCCAGGGGAGCTGTACAATAGCTGACCCTGCGCTCTGACCCCAAGACGTATGCAATAGCTGCATTTTGTTGTACCGGTACAATGACAAGAAAGCTGAATCATTATCATCATCATTTATGAGACAATCAACATCATCCAGTTCATATGGGAGTGGTCATAATGTTTTGGCTTATCAGTGTATATTGTATATGGTAATTCTGAATACTCAAAAAATTTTGCAGTAATTCTTCAATGAATCATTGAAACTTGTTCATTGCTGTTTTGACTGCACTTTTATTAATTTAGCAAACCTTTTCCAGCATAAATTAGGATTATGTTTTAAATAAAATAAAAATATATCTGATGTCTTCTATTTAGATCATTCCCTGGTCTCTGCTGCAAGTGCCAGTGGATAGATCTAAGATCTTCACAAAGAAAAAATTACTCAATCTACTGATTGATCAAAAAAAACCATTTCAATAGACGTGTCCATCCTTACAAGCTACAAGTTACAGGGCAACTGGCAAAATAGTATTATACCAAAAGAATTAGGCTATGAGCATTCTGTTGTTAAAACAGATCATTATTCTGTAGTTTTATTTTACTTCCCTTATACCCTGATGAAGTTCTTAACCCAGAAAAAGGTCTGTGACAGAAGAACAATTAGTTAAAAAAAAAAGAGTTGATTAATTTGTTACGACAGTCATATCTTCCAAACCAGGGGTTTTCAATTTGGCTGTAATGGCTAGAGGTTTTCACTGACATTGATCTTTTAATCCTTCTTTATAATTAAACTGTTAGCTTTGTCTGGTTTGTTGGCCTGTTTTTGCACTCAGCCAAAGAGCTCAGAATTAAATTGTGTTATGAAAATTACCACAGCCAAATATCATTGTAGAGATTTGATGATCCATAAAATTTCATAATTTCTTTACTGACCTATTAATATTTGGCTGTCATCTATTTTTGTTTAGTTTTGTTTTTGTTTCTTTATGTGTAAATGTATTTAAAACTGAAAATGACTTCATATATTCAAATGTGGTCATGCAATGGACAAGTGCTCTGTCCATCGCCCAGAGCAGGTTCCCCCACCCTTCATAACAGTGAAATGATTATTGTCTTAATACTGCGAAGTGAAATGTGCTTGTCATTGGTACAATTAACAGGGTTTGGATATTGTGGCTTCAATTTTAGGCCTTCCAGTAATATGTGGAACCGCTGTAAACTATGACTTAGTGCATTGCATTGCATTCTGTACACAGACATGTCAGTTCTGTTCACTCTCTTTACTGGTACCCATCTGTCTTTCCTTCCCTCTGTGTCTGTCTTTCATCTTGTTTGGCTCCTAAGGTTAATCTCACTTTGAGATGTAATAAGATATTTCTGGATAACAAATTGACTAATCTGAATTTTGTTAAGCTTCTTACAGTAAATCAAATTTTCAGAGATGGAGAGTGTGAAAACTAAGAGCAATGACTCAGACAGGAACTTAATTAAAAATCACAATCCTTAAGAGTTTAGAAAACTATTGTTTTATTCATAAGAATTAATCATTTCTCCTAAACGCACTAATTAAAAGATGTTGCACCCTTAATTTGACATAAATATTTTAAAACCACCACCTGCCAAGGAGTACACAGCTGAAAATGGCACTGATGTAATTTCTGATCTTTATGATTCCTTTTCATTTACACCACATGTGTATACTCTTTGATAATTGTCACTTTTAAAGTAAACCATTCGGAAGCGATGAATTAAGCAAACTATTAAAGTGAAATTTGCTATGGGATATTGGTTTTATAGGTCATGACCTATACACTTAACTCAATGTAAATTAAAAATTCATGTTCCTCATGAAAAGGTGATAGACCTATGAATAAGCAGATACTTACGTTGAAATCTGATAAACAGTGTAACTGAACAAGCATTTACACAGCATTCTGAAACCTGCATAATCCAGTGCAGGGCTGTGTGATGCCAGTGCCAAGCCAGGAATCTACACTGAACACGGTGGCAATGCATCACATTCAGACCCACATGTGGGATCAATTTCCACAATAACATCTGCACTAAAGGGGATGCTGTTGAAAGAGAGATAGCAACTTTACATTTCTCAGAGATACCATAGCTGACAACTTGAAGTAGGCACAACCTATCTTGGCTACAGTCAAGAAGGTTCACCAATGCCTTTACAACCTTAGACATCTGAGGAAAGCTCTGATGTCTTCATCTATGTTCATCAGCGTCTACAAGTGCACTGTGGAGTGCATAACATCCAACATCCTGGTGCAGCACCTGCTCAGCTTGGGACCACAAAGCATTTTAGAAAGTGATGAAATCTGCACAGAATACTACTGTACACAGCTCTATTCTATTTAAAACATATATAACACATGCTTTCTTAGAAAAGCAAATTATCTCTTTATTATAAAAAAAAATCTTGGGAAGGAGACTAGGGAGACGAGACGTGATCTTCTTGGAAGACAATTTAATGCCCCGCGAGAGAAGGCAGTGAGACAATATTTAAAATAACCTAGCAGTTGTTGGAATGCTTTTGGCAGACACACTTCATGTGCTCCCAGCTCTTAAAACAACGACAAGCAACAAGCAGAACACGCAGCTTGCCAGCAGCAGCATGCCAGCAGGTGATGCGTTTAAGTCCACCCCCCTTTCACATCGCGTCGCAAAGTTGCAAAAGGACAGCTGTTGTAAAGGCTTTTAAATGATCGACATGCAGCGCGACAAGCAGAACACGCAGCTCGCCAGTAGCAGCAGCAGAAAGACAGCAGCTGATCCCACGGCATCTCCTTAGCATGCGTTCAGCCGCCCCCCCCCCCCCCCCCCCCCACCTTCACAACGCAAGCAGCGTTACACATTCTGCAAGAAACAGATTTAACCACGCCCGGGGCTGGAAATAAAGGACAAGTATTGTTTTTACAAACGTTTTAAAGTAAAAGTGAAAATAATGCATATGTAACAATTTCCATGAAAATAACAATCTCTTTAAATTGTATATCCAGTAAACCATACCCTGGGGTGGGTGAGCGAAGCAAGCAGGGGGCGGAGCCCCCTAGTATTACTAAAGATCTCAGTCATCTTGGACAGCTGATCTTCTCCTAAACAGTAAAGGATCATTAGCAGTCACACTGCTAGATTCAGCAATTACTTGTTTTTTATTTAATTCCCTGTTGTACTAAAAACCTACACATACTGTATAAGGAGGATATAGCTGCATCTCTAGCAAAGGAAATTGTGTCTCCAACATGAAAAACAAATTTGATTTCTAGGTCACAAAGCTTGCTTTATTTCCCTGCAACAAGTGGAAAAGAAGATCAGCACAGTACACTATCCAGAGAAACTGAACAAATGAAAGACGAACAAACAGCAATTCTGTTTGAAATGAGAATGAATATTAGGTCACTGTGATGTTGATAAAAATCGTATCCTGTTGTGTGAAAGACTACCCTGTGTCATTTATGCTTTTTTTTACACACAGAATGCCAGGTCAAAATGAAAGACCCTCAAAGCTGTTCATTTTATACTTTAATGCCAGCAGAAGTACATTTTTTTTCAATGAGATACGAAAGAGCAACATCAATAACTGGGGTGCAAATATTCAGCTTATTTTTGGAAATAAATTTACAATTGTAATAAGTCACAATTTATTTGTTAATGAGATGGAACATAACTCCAGATGAACTAAAATAAACACTAGCACCAAGAGGATACGATTTTATAATTAATCACAAATATGAAAATGTTACCGTAATGCAGGCACACTTAGGTATGTCCCACCAGCCTTATCAAGTAATGTAAATAAAGAGAAATTAATACTATGCTTAGAATAATATGACCTGACACATGTAGCTTACCTGTATTATTTAATTAATGGCATTCACGATAAACATGAGGCTCTTTGAAATAGGATGAGTGAAGGCAATAATGGTGGGTATAGCAGAACATTTAGTTAGTGTATGCTAAAGACAGAGAAGGACATTGAATAAATTTAATAAGCAGGATAGGTTCAGCTCCAAGTTAAGCTTAAAAATTGCATAAGTTGTACAGCCTTTCATCCATTCATTTACAGAACCCATTACTTATTTTGGGCGGCACGGTGGCGCAGTGGGTAGCGCTGCTGCCTCACAGTTGGGAGACCTGAGGACCTGGGTTCGCTTCCCGGGTCCTCCCTGCGTGGAGTTTGCATGTTCTCCCCGTGTCTGCGTGGGTTTCCTCCCACAGTCCAAAGACATGCAGGTTAGGTGGATTGGCGATTCTAAATTGGCCCTAGTGTGTGCTTGGTGTGTGGGTGTGTTTGTGTGTGTCCTGCGGTGGGTTAGCACCCTGCCCGGGATTGGTTCCTGCCTTGTGCCCTGTGTTGGCTGGGATTGGCTCCAGCAGACACCCGTGACCCTGTGTTCGGATTCAGCGGGTTGGAAAATGGATGGATTACTTATTTTATGAGAGCTGCAACTTTCCCTTGGCAGCTTGAGGCATATGGCAGGAACTAAACCTGGATAGGGTTTCAGTCCATCACAAGGCATACTCATACATAAGCACCAACACCTATTCATGAAGTAAAGTCCCCAATTCGTATAGCATATGCTGCTTTGGGATGTGAAAGGAAAACCAAAATACCCAGAAACAGCAGACACAGAGAGAAAGTTCCTTGATTCAAATCCCGTTTCCTCAACCTGTGAAGGAACAGTACAAATCTCTGTGACTACTTGCTAATGTAGTGTATTGATTTAGGAGCAACTGTAATTTCACTGTACCCAGCACATATAATAATATTACAGATACTAAATTCACTTTATATGAGCAATAAATAGACAATGGATAACAGCATAGCTAAGCACGTAAAGAGAAGGGCTATCAACTCTTTTAGTCTCGGTCAGAATATAATGGCTGGATCGAAGGCAGCCACAACTATTTTTTAAGTTACAGATGATAAAGTAATTTCAGTTATTTCAATGTAGCACTCCCAGATTTATCATACCAACAGCGAGGAAAAAATCTCTTTTATCCTCTTCCTCTTTAATATACTTTACCAACCTGCAAGAAAAATCTTAAAGAAGTTTTTATACTGCCAATAGTATACACCTTCTTGTTATGATTCAGGCTGTTAACTAAAACAGAAAAGTCTGACTGGCATCAAAATGAAAGCCAGACATGCTCTCCACCACAGATCTGAACTAAACTCAAAATGCAGGCTTAAGACCTCTGTATTCCTAGTAGTGAGGCAAATGATAATAAAATCAAAAATATCCTGAAAGTAAGAGAGGATCACCATCCAGCGAAGACAAAACAAAATCCCTTTAATATTTAAAGGTTTATTACAAATTCAAAAAGTATACAAGGGACAATAAAGATAAGAATAAAGAAAATAGATTCAAAAAGTTAACACAAAGGTTTGTCTAAATGACAGACCTGATAGTAAACACGTTATTACAAAAGCTAGAGGTCACCAAGGAATCCAATATCAAAATGCAAAACATAAAACCAAAGAACAGGAGAACAACCTCAATGCTGAAGCATTCATTACATGGGTTGCTTCTTCTTAAGTATTATCATGGGTGGTTTCTCAGATGCAGCATCAGGTGGCCCAGCCCCCCTAGGCTCAACATACCAGATGCAAGAAACATGTTTTAAAGGACTAGACACAACATAATTAATTAACAAACTATTCAAGACTTACAACATAAGAAAAAAAAAACAAAATAATATTTGTAAAATCATACATAGAAAAACAAAAGTTTCAAATAAAAAGAAAACACACTTGAGCCTGGGGTAAAGGCCGAGGTGAACCTTAACCCTCCACTAGAATGAATTTCCTTAGTAAAGGACTCATTTATTAAGCTAACAGTATATACTGTAGACTTGCCAAAAGTTTTGTATAATCTGCTGCTTGCCTACCACATATACAGATGACTACCCAAAGCGTCTAGATAAGTTCACAGCCAGAATAATGATATTATTAGATAGATCTGCATAAATAACAAAAGTAGTTGCATGTTATCAGCTGTTTGGGTCAAATTTAAAGAACCACAACAAAAGTTTAGAGGCAAATGTAACAATAAGTTCTTCTCTGAGATGCTCCCTGTGGTGTACATGTGTCACATTGTGTCTCTGAGGAGATCACAAAATTAAACTTGTAGTTCAGATGCAGTCGAGAGGAGAGGAACATAGGCTTACAGGAAATTGGGGTGCCTTCAAAAACAGATGAAATCCTTGTACCACCAGGAATGTTATACTAGGAAAGCATATACATATTTTAGATGAGGGATATTAAAAAAAGGGACTGGTAGAAGAGGGCAGGCTAAAGAGTTCAAATATTATACTGGATAATATTACTAATGAATTCAAGCAAAGACAAAATAACAATGAAAACAAAGTGAAATGCAGTATTCTCCAGCACAAGCGCCAGCTTAAAAGTGAGATCAGTTTTACAACAATTAAAACAACATCACTGAACAGAAGATGTACGTACTGTAGCTGCACATACCTGTAATTATATTATAATGATCCTAGATAAATTGTAGAGATGGGTGGGAGTAAACGTAACATTCACTACTTAGAAAAGAAATATAATAAAGGTGGGGGTGGCAGTACTGTATATGGCATGAACTTAAAGAGGCGTGAAATTTAAGGCTACTCCAAATTAGATACAAACTCACTATAATTGTGGACATTTAGGTAAAAACAAAAAACAGCAAAAACAAAACACAGTTTAATACTGTAGATTGCCACCGGGTTGCTGAGTTTATACAGCAGCAGTGAAATAAGCAGATTTTTAATGGCATTAGGGCTGGTGTTTAGATTGGGTTATCATAAGAAAGAAAGTTTGTTAACACAATAAATCAAAAGGTAAACTGTACATTAATACTTCCTAAAGGCAGCAGGAGTATAAAGTATCCAAAAGTGCAAAATACATCCCTAATACATGTACACAGGAATAAAATGGCAGATATAAGAAGTCATGTAATGGCAACCACCTTTCCCTGAGCATTACCAAACCAAAAGAACTCATTGTAGATTGTAGGATGTCATGAATTTATGCTCTGGGCTTGAGTTTAATCATGTTATTTTTGGAATTTTTGAACATTTTTATTTATTATTTTGTTATTCTGGAAACATCATTTTTTGTTATTTTGGACTGTCACTGCCATTTTGGGGCAATCTTTTCATGCCCATGACTATAATGTTAACTGTCATTGTGCACCTTGCTGTTCATCTCACACAGGGCTCAAATAATGTGTTGTTGCATCACATTATTGTTTACTATTGTGCCTCAAAGTATATATATATATATTATTTATGAAGTTTTTACTTTATTGTTGCAACAAGAACAAATATAAGAATTCCAACAGTTTGGTTAACTATGGTAATTAAACCAATTACATGTAGAAAAAAAGAAGTGTATATAAACACTATGAAAAAATAATATCAAGTTAAAAAGAATGCTAATCTGAACTCCAATGTAAATTGTTTTTCTTATTCTAATAGTGATGTGCCCAGCAATATTCTATTTATGAAGAATATCCAGATTATTATACAAATTATAAGCTGATAAAGAATGTTGTTCTAGAATGATTAAAAAGGCTGAAAAGAAAATAAGTCAATGAAATCAGAGAACGCTTTAATTTACAGTACACAAAGAAATTAATGATGATATCTTCAAGCTGTTAGCAAAGGCATTAAGAGAATGTAAGGACTGAAAGTTTGCCAACATCTAGAATTATGTCATAACAGAATATAAATGTCAGCTATTTCAATTAGGAATGCAAAATGAAATATTTAGCTTGCAAATGTTTTAAAATATGATTAATCAGAATTATAATTCCCATCATGCTGACCAGATTCTCACATCCTCATGATGTGTAAAGTGAAGGTTGCTCAAGCTGGTCAGGAAGGCGGATCTTGGATGGACTACAAGACCACAGTGTACTGTTAGCTGTGAAGTTGACATTTAACAACAAAGTTGTGGAAGATTTCACATTGAAGGAGTTCACTACAAACGATTTGTGAGAAACACTGAGAAATAAAAAGAAGAAATGGTTCTCTGCACGGAGTGGCATAAACTCTACCTTTTCTACATTGGTGACACTGAGAAGAAAGAGAGACAAGACCAAGGGGAGGGGAGGCTTTGTCTTATGCCAATCCAGCTTCATCTTTGGTAAACCTCCTGACCAATGGGTGCAGGTGCCTCCCTTGGTTACTCCAGTCCAATTGCAGCATGACTGGACCAATGGGTGTACAAACTACCTTTTCAAATCAGCCCTCCAGTTTAGGTCTCCTTCCTGGTTTGACAGGTGTGTGTGCTCATGCAGACTAAAAGAATATAAAGTGCTCCTACACACACCTTGTCCACTTTGATTAACTCACACTTTCCTAACCAGATGGTTCCACAAAAATGTTACCTGATCTAGTAGGGACATAAAGTACTAAAGCCAAAATGAGTTATACAGCTTTCTTCCTTTTAAACATTATACAAATATGAAGCTAATGTTACAATTAAATACTTACAAAAAAATTACCAACCTGTATGCTAGATAAAACTCCACTGCACCATCCAGTTTATTCCACGTTTTGTGTCGTATTGTTATAATGATGCTTTTACTGAGTATGCTGTAGACACACACCAAGCTCCATTTGACTGTTTTCTGATGGACATACAGTAGCTCAGAGACCATTATGCTTAAGGTTGTGTGTCTTAACAGACTCAAAAGCATAGTAGTAGGAAGGTCTGGGGCTTAACATGAAGTTATATTGGCTGACATGAAAATGTATGATTGATAGTGCAACTTCTTTTGAGAAAATCTTTGTAAAACATAAAAGTCTTTAATTGAGAGAAACTAAAATGATATTGACTCAAATGTCTAGGAGGGGTTTTACTTGGAAAAAACTACATAAGCACGCATTTACAATCTGAGTGATGTGAATGACTCACACAGCATTTACATCACACAAAAGCTTTCGCATGACATAACAGTCAACTCTGAATGGCATATCCTGGCAGACTTGAAAGGTACTGCAACATAACATAACACTGTCGAAGAACAGGAGAAAACAAAAAGTGTCTGTATAATTACTGCTGTATTTTGCATGCTTCCTGGAAAATTATTCTGTTACTTACAGCTTCAACTGACAGGCAAATCTTTTCATATGCACACGCTTCAAAACACTCAAAAACTAAAGAAAACAAGCCTTGGTCTGACTTTAATGATGGGTTAATTTGTCACATACAAGCAAATGAAAAGGTAATGCTGCCCATTATCACCAAAATAAGAATGGCTGGGACAATAACTAAAACAGGATTGTGAGTGATTTTCTTATGTTTGAATGTGTGTTAGCTGTGTATGATTGACCTTATTCAAAGGAAAGACATTCACAGGGTTCAAGGGCTGAGGACTGCAAGGATGTTTTCTAGCCATCTTTGAGTCTAAGGAAGAGCTAAAAGAGGCTGGATGTATAAAAGCAACAAGAGTTTTGTTTCAGATAAGTTGTATACAACAAACGAAAAGGACAACAAATGATACGCCCCAACCCTACCTGTGCAAGTGGCTAATTCAAACTATTGTGCGACATTGTTGCTCTGTTTGCTCGGAGTACTACTCTAACCCTCACTGCTAACTGTCCACAAAACAGACTCCTATCCCGGCCTTTCTTCCACCCATCAGTTGACTATTTGCCAATATTACGTTCATTTGTAGATAGAAAGGTTGTGGTCAGACAGGAATAGTAATCAGAAGCAGAATCACTCTGTCAAAATTGAAATGCTGAACAAAAACTAGACCTTGTTAAGTTTAAAATCATTACTGAATTCTTACTTTATCAATTTGTTTGCTTGCTCTATTATGTTGTGTCTTCTCCTAATAGTTCACATGCCACCTCCACCATGTCTGCTATGTAGTCATAAGTCACAGGCTTCACATGAATAGCAAGCACATAGCATCATCACAGCCAGAAACGCTAAACTATGGTGTGCATGAAAATAGCCACAGTCCAAAAACATTCCAAAAACAAAGGGACAAGATGGCAATGAATTTACATCATCACAATCATATCAAAATAAATCAGTCATAGAAACAATAATTTACCTTGCACATAAAAAAATGAAACAAACATGCTTCTAAATGATTTCTCACAGCCAAATGCTCCAGATTCGAAGATAAATGAACATACGGCCTGAAGGGGTTTTTAAGCCCCAGCTGTGAAATAATTCACCTCATACCAGGGGCCCATATATGGCAAACTGAGGCTCCCTGCTGTTGTCTTATGTGTCTAACCTTACAGGTTAGCAATAGAAGTATTGTTATTTATATTGTTATATTGTTATTTATACAGAATACAGTTAAATTCTTACCATGATAAGCAAGAATGTATTACATGCAGTCTGGAGTGTAGTAGCTCGTCTTTTTACAATAGAATTTTTTTAAACACAAATTACTAAATATGCCCTTTTGTCTCTGATCCTGCCTGTAATGGGGAAATTCTAGCAAGGCTTTAGTTACATCAAACAATCTTGGATCTGAAATTTCACTTTATATGTTTCCTTGCAATCTCTCTCTTTTTGAATTTTTACACTTTGTATTATTCCTGTTGTTTCATTGTCTGGCTGCTTGAAATTATTCTCTTTCATTTCATGAAGAGTGTAGCATTAAGAAAAATGTTCTAGCACATGTTAAATATCTTAGTGTATATACAGTAAATGCAAGCTAAATGTACAACTACCCCTCCTTTAACCGTCACCTTATCGTGGTGGAGGGGTTTGCGTGTCCCAATGATCCTAGGAGCTCTGTTGTCCGGGGCTTTATGCCCCTGGTAGGGCCACCCAAGGCAAACTGGTCCTAGGTGAGGGATGAGACAAAGAGCGGTTAAACAAACCTCCTATGAAGAAAAACAATTTTGGACGGCGTTTTCCCTTGCCCGGACGCGGGTCACCAGGGCCCCACTCTGGAGCCAGGCCTGGAGGTGGGGCTCGATGGCGAGCGCCTGGTGGCCGGGCCTGCACCCATGGGGCTCGGCCGGGCACAGCCCGAAGAGGCAACGTGGGTCCCCCTTCCATGGGCTCACCACCTATGGGAGGGGCCAAGGAGGTCGGGTGCAGTGTGAGTTGGGTGGTGGCCGAAGGCGGGGACCTTGGCAGTCCGATCCTCGGCTACAGAAACTGGCTCTTGGGACGTGGAATGTCACCTCTCTGAAGGGGAAGGAGCCTGAGCTTGTGCGCGAAGTTGAGAGGTTCCGGCTAGATATAGTCGGACTCACCTCGACGCACAGCTTGGACTCTGGAACCAATCTCCTTGAGAGGGGCTGGACTCTCTACCACTCTGGAGTTGCCCCCGGTGAGAGGCGCCGAGCAGGTGTGGGTATACTTATTGCCCCCCAACTTGGAGCCTGTACATTGGGGTTTACCCCGGTGGACGAGAGGGTAGCCTCCCTTCGCCTTCGGGTGGGGGGACGGGTCCTAACTGTTGTTTGTGCGTATGCACCGAACAGCAGTTCGGAGTACCCACCCTTTTTGGAGTCCCTGGAGGGGGTGCTAGAGGGCATACCTTCTGGGGACTCCCTCGTTCTGCTGGGAGACTTCAATGCTCACGTGGGCAATGACAGTGAGACCTGGAAGGGCGTGATTGGGAGGAATGGCCCCCCTGATCTGAACCCGAGCGGTGTTTTGTTATTGGACTTCTGTGCGCGTCACGGATTGTCCATAACGAACACCATGTTCAAGCATAGGGGTGTTCATATGTGCACTTGGCACCAGGACACCCTAGGCCTCAGTTCGATGATCGACTTTGTGGTCGTGTCGTCGGACTTGCGGCCACATGTCTTGGACACTCGGGTGAAGAGAGGGGCGGAGCTGTCAACTGATCACCACCTGGTGGTGAGTTGGCTTCGATGGTGGGGGAGGATGCCGGTCAGGCGTGGTAGGCCCAAACGTGTTGTGAGGGTCTGCTGGGAACGTCTGGCAGAGCCCCCTGTCAGAAGTAGCTTCAACTCCCACCTCCGGCAGAACTTCGACCACATCCCGAGGGAGGTGGGGGACATTGAGTCCGAATGGGCCATGTTCCGTGCCTCTATTGTTGAGGCAGCTGACCGGAGCTGTGGCCGTAAGGTGGTCGGTGCCTGTCGTGGCGGCAATCCCCGAACCCGCTGGTGGACACCGGCGCTGCCCTTTGTCACCGATTCTGTTCATAACTTTTATGATCAGAATTTCTAGGCGCGGCCAGGGCGTTGAGGGGGTCCGGTTTGGTGGGCTCAGGATTGGGTCACTGCTTTTTGCAGATGATGTTGTCCTGTTTGCTTCATCAGGCCGTGATCTTCAGCTCTCTCTGGATCGGTTCGCAGCCGAGTGTGAAGCGGCTGGGATGAGAATCAGCACCTCCAAATCCGAGACCATGGTCCTCAGCCGGAAAAGGGTGGAGTGCCCTCTCAGGGTTGGTAGCGAGATCCTGCCCCAAGTGGAGGAGTTCAAGTATCTCGGGGTCTTGTTCACGAGTGAGGGAAAAATGGAGCGTGAGATCGACAGGCGGATCGGTGCGGCATCCGCAGTAATGCGGGCATTGCATCGGTCTGTCGTGGTGAAAAAGGAGCTGAGCCGCAAGGCGAAGCTCTCAATTTACCAGTTGATCTATGTTCCTACCCTCACCTATGGTCATGAGCTATGGGTAGTGACCGAAAGAACGAGATTACGAATACAAGCGGCTGAAATGAGTTTCCTCCGCAGGGTGTCTGGGCTTTCCCTTAAAGATAGGGTGAGAAGCTCAGTCATCCGGGAGGGGCTCAGAGTAGAGCCGCTGCTCCTCCGCATCGAGAGGAGTCAGATGAGGTGGCTCGGGCATCTGATCAGGATGCCTCCTGGACGCCTCCCTGGTGAGGTGTTCCGGGCACGTCCAACTGGGAGGAGGCCCCGGGGAAGACCCAGGACACGCTGGAGGGACTATGTCTCTCGACTGGCCTGGGAACGCCTTGGGATTCTCCCGGAAGAGCTAGAAGAAGTGGCCAGGGAGAGGGAAGTCTGGGCATCTCTGCTCAAGCTGCTGCCCCCGCGACCCGACCTCGGATAAGCGGGAGACAATGGATGGATGGATGGATGGATGTACAACTAGATGAGTAAATAAATAGAGCTGCACAACCTTTAAAGCAGAAATCACAGAGATGCACTGATTACTGTTTATTGACTATTTTAACTATATAATACAAGTAGTAATACTAGAGACCTAAGCAGCACTGCCATTGTTATGGTCACAGCACAAATGTTTCCAGCAGTATTTTTAGAGCAAGCCATGTTCTAGATATAGTAACACAGCAAGATGCAAATGCTCATAAACTGCACTTGTTTGCATCTGTCACAGATTTAAAATCTACTAGTTTCATTTGTGGTTACATTTAGTATTAAAATTATAGTTAGGAGTGTATTTACCATAGAATTTGCTACCAGTAGTCATGTCAGTCATGCACAGCAACCTGTGGAAAATAAAAAAGCTTGCATAAATGATTCATTGTTTGAAACTACTTATTGCCGATAGGGTTGCAGAGAGTCAGAACAGAACACTGGAGCACTGGCAGAAGGCAAGGAGAGTGTGCCAGTCACCTGCAGGCAAAACTCATGTCCACACCTACACAGCAATTAATTGCGAAACACTAATTTATAGTGGTTTTCCAATTTTTGAAATTTACTAGAGTTAGCATAGTGGTTAGTGCTTCTGCATCAAAGCTCTTTAGTTGAAATTCTTACCTGCTTAGAATTTGTAGGGGATTTGAACATTCTCCATCTTTCATCTATTGGATACTGTGAAATATTCTCATATAAGCGAGTGTGTCCTGTAGATTCACTTCATGTCTTGCACTAGAAGCTTTGGGGAGGTGGAGGGGCTGAGAGGAGAACAGTAACTGGCCTTCTGCAACTACAAATGACAGATTAGTGAAGGAAACTTTAGTCTTATATGCTTGCCACATGTGACCTAGAAGCCTAGAAGTGCATATCAAAATGCTGTACGAACAACATTGATCTATAGTATGTACAGTGTGATAGGGCGCTATATAGGCGGCCGACCTGACACAAACAGAAAACGGAGGCACGTGTACCAACCAAAGAAAAGATTTTATTTTTCTTCTTCACCATGTGGGAAACGCCTTCCCCGTTTCCCACAGGCACAACACAGTGCCACAAGCATGCAAAAGCAAACCAGAAACCACAACTAAAGTTTCCTCCACTCATCCCAGGCAGCTTCGTCCTCCTCCTCCTCTCGACTCTGGCACCCAGAGTGGTGGCTGCTGGCTACTTTTATAGTCCACCTGGAAGTGCTCCAGGTGCTTGATCACCCGTTTCCGGTTGCACTTTCGGGTGTGGCTGAAGAACTGCCCAGATATGCTCAGGAACCCTTGCGGCACCCCCTGGTGGACACCCCGGGTCCCAACAGGGCTGTGGAGGACTCCATTTCCCATGGAGCCCTGCAGGAATATGAGGCACCACTGCCACCCAGGGGGGCTGGCATCTAGCAACCCAGAGGAGGTATTGTGCAGCCCATGACTGTTCCCCTGGATTATATGCAGAAGGGGCGTCAGCCAGGCAATGGCCCCGGCCGTCCGTCACAACAGTTAAAGACCTTAGATTTTTCCCAAAATACTATAAAATAAACATCAATAATATTGAAAGGGTAAATGTGCACTTTTCTACTTTGTTAAAAATTAAGGGTATGAAAAGAATCTAGTTGCATGAAAACAGAAGGTATTTGTTCCCAGGTACACAGAATGGTACAGTAGCAAGCACTGCTGCCCTGCACCTTCCTGGTTTGATTTTCAGCTAGGTTACCTTTTTTGTGGAGTTCAAGTTAAATTTACTTTTGTGAATTCTACCATCTAAGAGTAAATACAAATTCTTTCTGAAGAGCATTTTCTAGAGAAAAAAATAATTTTTGTGTTACCTGCACCAGAAATTCTACAAGAATGAGGAGAATAACATTGAATTTGTTTTTTTAGAGTTTTTTTAGACTCCTTCACTTTATTTCATATTTTGTTATGTTACAGCCTCATGCTGAAATTGTTTGTTTAAATGAATTGTTTACCTCATCAAACAAAACTCAATATCCCAGAATGGTAAAGCAAAAACAGAATTTTAGAAATTTTTGCAAATTTATTACAAATAATGAACTTAAATATCAAACTGACACAAGTATTGAGACACTTTACTTTGACACTCGAATTCTGACTTAGGTGCATCCCATTCTATTGGTCATCGCTGAGATGTGTCTACATCTTATCTGAAGTTCACCTATGGTCATACGTGATTAGGAAAGGCACACACCTGTCTGCATAAAGACTCACAATTGACAATGTGTATCAGAGCAGATACCTAGTCATGAGGTTAGCTGGATTGAAAGCAGTGCTTAGACATACATTGTGTCAAGGATCAGATCTTGGGAAAGCTACTAAAAACCTCTGCTGCATTGAAGGTTCCCAAGACCACAGTGGCTTTCATAATTCTTAAATGGAATGATTTTGGGAAAATCATGACTCTTTCTAGAGCTGGGTAGTTGGTAAGAGAGGTGACCAAGAACCCGATGGTCACTCTGGATGAGCTCCCGAGAACCTGTGATGAGATGGGAGAAACTTCTAAAAGGACAATAAGTACTCCACTAATCTGGACTTTATGGCAGAGTGGTCAGGCACTACATAAAAGCCTGCTTTGAGTTTACAAAAAGACATGTAAAGGACTTCCAGGCACTGAGAAACAAGATTTTATGGTCTGATAAAACCAAGATTGAACTGTTTGTCCTCAATTCTAAATGTCATATCTGCCGGAAACTAGGCATCACTCATCACCTGTGCCACACCATTTCAATGGTAAAGCATTGTAGTTGCAGAATCATGCAGTGGCAATGATTGGGAGACTAGTCAGGATCGAGGGTGAGCTATACAGAGCAAGATACAGAGATATCCTTATAGAAAACCTGTTTCAGAGTGTTCTGGTCCTTAGATTGTACCTAAGGTTCACATTCCAACAGAATAATAACCTCAGGCATGGAACTAAGATAACACAGGAGTGGCTTAGGGACAATTTTGTAAATGTCTTTGAGTTACCTAACCACAGCCTTGACTTACACTCACTTGAACATCCCTGGAGAGACCTGAAAATATCTGTTTACTGATGGTCTCCATCCAAAATGACAGACCTTGACAGGATCTGCAGAAAAATCCTTAAATCCTGCTTGTTGTATCATATCAAAGAAGATTACAGGCTGTAATCGCTGCGATAGGTGCTTCAACTAAATATCGAGTAAAGGTTCTAAATACTTGTGTTAATGTAAGATTTCAGCTTTTTAATTTTTAATAAATATAGGAACATTTCTAAAATCTTGTTTTCGCTTTGTCATTCTGGGTTATTGAGTGTTACTTGATGAGGGAAAAAAATCATGTAAATGATTTTAGCATGAGGCTGAAACATAACAAAATGTGTAAAAAGTGAAGGAGTCTGAATTTCTTGAGTCACTCTATACATTAAGATCAATTTCTTTGCACATCTCTCTGCTTTTAAACAAAACCATAAAATCAAACTCCTTTCCTTGCTTAATTCATAAACTAACCAAAAAAAAAAAGAATTACATCTGTTAGTTTCTGTTATGTTAGCATTACAATAAAGTTACAAAGTGAGCTAAATCATTACTTATTCTTAATTGCATCCCTTTTCAAAGACGAAAGTTGCAGTGTTGCTTTGATGTCAAGGTAATTAATGTGAAAGTAAAGAGATGCTTTTGAAAAATCTACACAGTAAGCTCAACAAAAGACTCTGACAGGCTAATTGTTTGTGTCAACAGTTTATAATAAAAAAGAATTTTAATTCTGTTGGTTTATTTCAAATTAGCTGATGTAGCAGTCAGAAGACAGTAAGGTTGTAGCAGCTGGATAATTCTAGGACAGACTGCTGTCAAAGAGTGCAGTAATGTACAGTAGCCTTATACATTCATCAGTATAACAACTTTAGTACACTTAGTACAGTGAAGGAGCAAATAAGATGGCCATGTTACTGCCCTAATCAAAAGAATTAGACTTCACTTGGGGAGCATGCTGTACCACTGAGTATGGGAACACAATAAGTCATTCTGACAACAAGACAGAAATGTGAGAAGCAGAATGTTTATTATCAGAATTTTTTAAATTACAATCAATTACTATTTAGATCTCCATCTCATTTAATGCACTACCATACATTCAGTTTTGAGCAACTTTTTTTAGCTATGTGCATTTCAATGCAAAAGATGGCTTTAAGTAAAGAAGGACTAAATTAGAGGCAACTAGCCTAGTAAATAATAAAAGGGACATCACAGTTGATCCCCATGTCTTGGACAAAGTTCATGGGAAAAACAGGGGAATCATGGCAAAAGGGAATGAGAACTACAGATGCCTCAGTGTTCTGCTTTTTTTTCAGGTGGACACCAGACAAGACATCAGAATGAAGCTACCGCTGAGGGTGCAAGCCTAACCCAGGGTTTCTGCATCAGAGAAAAGGAACGTTAGCTTGCCTGTGGATATCAAAAAGCTATCAAGTCTTATCTATGTCTTGCCCCGAAGGGAAAACTTTATGAAAGCTGTGTGTGGATGCTATATGCGAGTGTGACATGCAAAACATCAAGCAAAGCTCGAAAGAACATAGATCACCAGATGTGGAGTGTTACAGAGTGAGAGGAAAATGAATGTTGAGTTAAGAGGAAGCAATTGGTGTTATGCTGAGGAGAAACAGACTAAACCATATGGAGCAAAAGGCAGAAAATGACTGAAGGAAGAGCTCCACTGTGATGGAGGTGAAGCAAATAAGGCCAATGAAGACATTGTTGAAGATGGTGTCAGGTAATAGTATTGGTCTCACCCCAAAAGATTCCCAGGACAGTGGATAGTGAAGGAAAAAAAATGGGGGCAACTGGCTGACTTAGGTAAACCTGTAAAATGAATGTTAAACATATTGATTATGATAATGTCATACTATTATAAATAAACAGACAGGGCTCACTTTGATAACCAAATGTTATTTTTCTAGCATGTCGGGATTTATAAACTGTATTTACAGTATAACTTGTTCCTTTGTCAAATGTCCTCTAACTGTCCCAATAGGTAGAAAAGATTGCTCTTCTCTTGGTAATTTTTAGTTTCCTCCCTGAGTCCCCAAAGTCAGGTGCACAGAATTGCAGTAAGCGGAACGTTTTGTCTGTCAGCAAAAGCTGCGATATGTTTGTGCTGATTTTCCTACTAAAATGACTTGAATGAGCAGGCCAACTGCAACCTCAGCAGCTAGAAAGATTTGAACATTTGAAACACATTGATTTTTTAACAGTGTAATATTACTACATAATTCATACTATCAGTTTTAGCACCATTCCCTAGCATAAGTGTACTGCATAAAGGGAACTGAAGAACATGATTAGATAATCAAGCTTCCATTATCTCCCACCTGGTGCTGAAAAGTAGAATACACAAGGCTCAATTACAGAAATGAATAGCCCAAGGAACTAAACCAATTAAACACTGAATGAATCGTATTCAGTCCCTGTTCTCATCCTGTATTTTCAGTACAACAGATTCAACTGCATAATATACAATCTGGAGTTCTGCAACACAACCAAAGAAACAACCCAAACACATCTAAAGCATTATTTGTATGGTAGATAGATAGACAGATAGATAAAAAATGACTGACGATAGATAGACAGATAGATAAAAAATGACTGACGATAGATAGATAGATAGATAGATAGATAGATAGATAGATAGATAGATAGATAGATAGATAGATAGATAGATAGATAGATAGATAGATAGATAGATAGATAGATAGATAGATAGATAGATAGATAGATAGATAGATATCCATCAACATGTCAATATAGTTTAAATGTCCCTTTGACTTTCACTCAGTTTAAGGCTGTTAAAATGCTGTATGTCCAACATTCCCACATATTTTACATATTGTCACCTAAATGCTTGCTAAAATTTCCCAAGACACGTGTCAAAATATTGTCTCTGTATTATAATAAAAAAATCCTGGGACGAGACAAGACTTTTTAGCCGGGGACAAGACGTGACTTTCTCAGAGAGATACTTTCATGTCCCGCAAGACGAGACTTTGTGCCAAGAGATTTAACCACGCCCAAGGCCGGAAATAAAAGACAAAGAGTAGAAGACAAAGTAGAATGTCATAAACAATTCAAAAATGTGGCGTGATACACATGCAGAACAGGTTAGAGATAGTGAAAGTACTAAAATTCGAAAGTCTCAAAAAATGATAGTAAAGATTGCATTAGTGCAAACAAACGGAAATTAATACTCGGTGAAATAACAGAACAGCGAAAAGAGATCGAATATATTGTTCGGATTTAAACTTTAAGTTGGAGACTTGTAGATTGTCTAATTCGTGATGCCATCAGGGAAAAGTAGTGTCTCTTCCCAATGAAGAGGCGTATCCACGAGAATTAAAAGATTTGTTGTTTAGTGAAAGTGAAATCCGTATACGCAAGCGGCAGAGATGCGAAGTGGCTGGCACGTAGCACAGGCTGGGCCAAGCAAAGTGAGCAGGGGGCAAAGCCCCCTAGTTAACTATAAGATATTTATTGGTTTTACATCTTTCACAGTACATGCCACATATATAATTGAGATCAGATTAACACGGATGACCATAAAAACTATCAACCTTCCTTTCCTATCTAAAATGCTTACGCATGTTACTACTAAAGTCAAATCTCACATAAAACCAAACAGTTTCTATGAATCATTTCTGTTTGAATTCTGTTCCCTAAACAGCACTGATTTAGTGTTTTAGGGTGAGCCAGTTCTGACCACATTAAGTCCAAGATAGAGATTAAATCCTGGTAGACTGATAGTCATTACCGTACCTACACCCATACTTGGTTACAACAGGCACATTTAGAGCCACCCTCTATTTATTTTGTAATGAGGGGAAATAACAAAGTATCCCATGGAAACCCAACACAGACACAGAGAGAAAAAGCAGATTACACACAGATGGTAAGATTTAAACCCAGCCTCCTCAAGGTGTGGGGAAGCAACCTTAACCATTACATTGTTTTATTTTATTTTTTTGTATTGATTTTATTAAAAGCAAGTAACATTCCAAGCAATCAAGTCAAGCTTAACAAACTACTACATTGTTATAGTCAGATGGTCATTATGAAAGGCACAATACATAATAAACCTCAACCATGGTGCCCTTCAAACAATGTGATGAGGATTTTATATGTAAAAGGCAACTGTATCTGCTATGAAATGTCTTCTTTTTTAATGTCATCTACACAAGTTCCTTTTGTTTCAACTTTGAGGTACCAAAGTCAAAAATTGTCTTCAGGTTAAATTATGATCAGGGTTTGTAAAATGATGGAAACTTCTCTAAATGCATTTTTGGCCAGGACAACTAAACTTTAATGGTTTCATGTACAATGGTATACATTTCTAACACTGTTAAGTTCCGGAAAAACATTACTGAGCTCACGTGTTACAAAAATATAAAAGTATCATCCTGCTAGGCAAGTGTCCACTTAACTTGACTGTAGCCCTGCTAGACCTTGTTCACAACATCATAATAATGGTTAGATATGTGCATAGCCAGCTCACAATCAAATTCAAGTCGATCATTAAGTGCCCAGAGTGCAGAGACAATCTGACCAACATGCAACACATTGCCATTATCCAGCTCCACAATTAGTACAGATTGCTGCTCAGAGGTGGAACTTACCTCAAAAACTCTGCATTCTTCCATTACCAAATGTCATTTGTGCATAGCAATTAAAACAAGGCAGGAAAACAATGGTGCTAAAACTGGAATGACAAGGATGTCAGCACTGGAATGTACCCAGTTATTTTGTGCCAGTAGCAGAATTGTTTTTCCTAGTCTTCAATGAGCTGAATTCCATCACAGAGCTTTTCTTTCTGTAATTAGATGTCCCCGCACGCTACACTCTAAGAAGCCCCGCCTCTTCCAGTTCAGACGGTGTAAGACCAAGAGCTCCTGGAATATGGTGGATCAGATTTGGGAAGGCATTTCTGGATTACGGAGCTCCCCGACAGTGACCTGGTAGAGACAGAAGATCCTTCTGATAAGCCTAGTAGGCTATGTAGATAATTATTCTGCTTGTTTTCTGCTGCGCCACGCACGTGCATATTTGTTTGGTATTTTAGACTTTAGCAGTAAACAGGTCGGCCTGCTTGGCACTCTAACTTTTCTTTGGGTCTCCTCTGGTTGCTTTATTCCTGACACAGGAGATTGAGATTGGACATTAACTTCGTTCTTCCTTCCCTCATCTTAAGCCATTCATGCTTTTACAGTCATTATAACCATTTGTTTTCTAAAAAAATACAAATATATATTTTTTCTAAGCTAAAAAAATTTAATTGAAACTACCACTGAAGAATGAATCTTACACTCTTGTAAGCCAAGGCATAAGTAACATAACGTAACATTCTCAAACTTTAATTCAATTCAAGTCCTGCAGTCTGTGCTGATAACTCTCTTAGACAGAGTACTAGTCTGTTGCAGGGCAGATTCAGTCACACATCTATACAGTGCCAATGCAGAACCACCTAAACTTAAGAGCTACTATTGCAATGACATTTCTAATTTTGAAAGGGTGATGAGTCAGAAAAACTCTACTTTGAGAAGTTGAAACATTTGATAACTGAAGGCCACACTTCACAATAGATTAATAAAGAGTCTCAAACAGATTTGATTTTTACAATGCGAAACAACACAAAGATCAGCACATAAAAGAGAAAAAAAACTTGTCATTCACAGATATTGCAAGTTACAAGCATAAAGGTTTTGTGACAGGAACTGAAATAGGTACGGGAGCAATTGTCTTATTTTTTCAAAATGTTCTGCCCTTAAATCTAACAGAAAATCTGACAACGAATGTAAAAAAAAAAAGCAATTGTCACGAATTTGAAGATTGCATAATTTTCTAACACATGAGATAGTGACTATCACAACATCTACCTTTGTAAAATTAATAAAGTAAAGTAAAATTGACCAATAATAATAATAATAATGTCCCAATGTCCATGCTAAATTGCCCACCACGGCCTAATCATCCCCTGTATCTTATTGGTTAACTTTCTCTCCCACCCTGTTCCCACCTAATAAGTAATGTGTGGTGTGTTGTACTGATGCAAGAATGGCTGCTGTTGCATCATCAAGGTGGATGTTACACATTAGTGGTGGTTGAAGTGGTTCCCAGCTGTCTATGTAAAGTGCTTTGAGTAGATTAGAAAAGTGCATAGATGTAATAAATAATAATAAGTGCTACATAATTAAAAATAAAAGCTAATATTAAACTAACTATTGACTTGCAGTAATGAAGATAACTACCAACTATTCACTCAATAGGGTAATATTTTACTCTTTTCTGTGTTTGCTGACCATTTGTTAAAAAACATAGTTTAATTTAAAAATATTTTTCTTGAATGATTTATGTATGTATATTGCCAAGAATCTAACCACACTGCAGTCTTTTTAGGTTTAAGTTACAGAGAAGGCAGGCAGGCTGGTGCTTAAAATGAAAATGATAATCTACCTGTTTTCTTTTCTTCTTTGGTTCTGATGATACCTGGAAAAGATACACTATCTTCAAACCTGACGCTGCCCACCAGTTCACCTGCTATCTCTTCAGCATTTATTTTATAGTAAATTTACTGATGGAAAAATACTTTCTGGAATGAGAAACCTACAGTTAAGGCTTGAGTGCTTTCATATGCATTTGTCAGTATGTTTTAGCCATTTGACCAACAGTACAGCCAATGCAATGGGAGACTGTAACTCATCAAACACATGAAAGTTTGTTAGATCTAGGAAGAATGATGTCTAGTCAGCTCCAGTTTACAAAGATGAAATAATATCTGTATCAGTGCCAAAAGAGCAAGAGAAAAGCTCCATGTGAACTGTCAAAGACTTACATCTCCTATACGACCTTCCCCTACAGCAGGACAGTGCCAGGCTACATACTGCTGCTGTGGTCACAACTGTTCCGAGGAAAAAATTCTAGTGTGAAGGTGCTGCCTTAAAATTCATAGAGTATCTTTTACTGAGGAAAGAATGCTAGTGTGCAGAAGCTGCCTTGACCTGCCTTCTCTCCTGACTTTAAATCCATAAAGTATCTTTGGGATGCCCTGGATCACAATATCTAGAAATTGGACCCTCTGCCTACCAAAGGCCATCAATTTGATCAATCCCTTCTGCAGGAATGGGAAAACATCTCACAATTGCAGATTCAGGGGCTTTTTGGCTTTGTGTGCCAGAAGTATGTAGCAGTCTTACCAGCAAGAGGCAGTCAGACAAGATACTGACAGTCTGCTGGACAATTTCATGTTCACAATTATATTTTCCCATTGTTTTGTTGAAACACTTTTTGTGTAACTTTTTACATCTTTGTCTGTGCTTGGTGCTTCTTTTCTGAGTTGTAATATTTATTTTATTTACAATGCCCTCCATAATGTTTGGGACAAAGACACACTTTTGCTTGATTTAACTCTCTGCTACACAGTTTACAATTATAAATCAAACAATTCAGATGCGATTAAAGTGCACATTGCAGATTTTAATTTAAAGGTACAAGGGGGTACTGAGTATTAATTTACAGAGTATTCATTTCCGTTTGTTTGCGCTAATGCGATCTTAACTATCATTTTTTTGAGACTTTTGAATTTTAGTACTTTCATTATCTCTAACCTGCTCTGCATGTGTGTCTCGCTAACGTTTTTGAACCTCTTTACGATGTTCTACTTTGTCATATACTCTTTGTCTTTTATTTACAGCCTCGGGCGTGGTTAAATCTCTTGGCACAAAGTCTTGTCTCATGGGACATGAAATTATCTCTCTGGAAAAGCCTTGTCTCGTCCCAAGATTTTTTTATATAATAGAGAGATTTGCATACACTTCAGTCATACAATATAGAAATTATACATAGTCTCCCCATCTCAAGGCACCATAATATTTGGGACAGTTAGTAACTCAGGTGTTGGTACTTACTCAGGGGTGTTTCATTGCTTGATTAGTGCTAAGATATCTATGCTTGATGATAGGATGATATGATATCTAGACTTGTTTCTACCTACAGACTACCTTTGAAGTGTGTTGTTGCCATTGCTCAACATAAGGACAAGAGCTGTGCCAATAACCGTCAAAGAAGTCATCATGAGGCTGAAAAACAAGAATAAAACCATTACAGACATTGGTAAAACTTTAGGATTACATACATCAACTGGCTGGAATATCATTAAGAAGAAAGAACGTATTGGTGAGCTCAGTAATTGCAAAGGGACTAGTAGGCCAAGTAATACCTCCATTGCTGATGATAAATACTCACTACAGTAAGGAAAAAGCCTCAAACACCTATCCGACAGATCAGAACCATTCTTCAGGGGGCAGATGTGTATGTGTCAGGAGACTACTAGCCACAAAAGACTTCATGAACAGAAATAGAGAGGATATACTGCAAGATGCAAAACACTAGTTAGCCACAAAAACAGGATGGCCAGATTACAGTTTGCAAAAAAGGACTTAAAAGAGTCTTCAGAATTCTGGAAAAAGGTCTTGTGGACAAATGAGACAAAGATGAACCTGTATTAGATTGATGGCAAGGGCAAAGTGTGGAGACGAAAAGGAACTTCCCAAAATCCAAAGCATACCACCTCATCTGTTAAAGATGGTGGTGGAGGTGTTATGGCTTGGTCATGTGTGGCTGCCACATGTACTGACACACTTCGCTTCATTGATGATGTAACTGCTGATGGTAGTGGCACAATGAATACTGAAATATATATAAACATCTTATCTGCTGAAGTTACAGTAAATGCCTGCAAGACAATGATCCCAAACATACTGCTAATGCAACACAGGATTTTTTTCAAAGCCAAAAAATGGAAAATTCTTGAATGGCCAAGCCAGTCACCTGATTTAAATCACATTTAGCATGTCTTCCATATGCTGAAGAGAAAATTCAAGGGGACAAGCCCCTGAAACAAGCAGAAGCTGAAGATGACTGCATTAGAGGCTTGGCAAAGCATCACCAGAAAAGATACTCTTCACCTGGTGATGTGTATGAATTGCAGACTTCAAGTAGGCTTTGCATACGAGGGATATGCAACAAATAACTAAATAAGACTGCTCTAATATGCCTAACCATTGCTATGCCCCAAACATCATGGTGCTCATAATGTGACTATGTTGTCATGCGTATGTGTGCACAGGGGGACAGCTTAAGAGCTCTGGCGAAGGTAATATTCCACCACTCCAAAGATTGGTGCTGTGTACTAGTATCTTTTCTCTTCCTCTCCCTGCAGACAGGAAGATTGATGGCTATAATACCATTGATGTCACTTCTGGGCAGCCATGCTAGTCGAACATTTGGAACAGTCTGCTTTGCCAGAAGTCCTGGACAGAACGTGTCAATACTTCAGATCCTGCCCATCACAAGATGGAACCTTCAGTCAAACCTGGTCAAACCCAAAGAGAAACATGCAGCCCCTTCCTGCTGCTACAAATGTGGGGAGTTGGGCCATACCATTCCAAACTGTCCTCACTTCAGTTAGCCAATGGACTGCAGTTGAGAGGTACCGTTTCATCATCAATCCCCTTTCCTTTCCTCACACTTAAGAGAGCTGTAATAAATGAGCTCAAGGTGGTAGCACTTATACATTCCTGCAGCAACATTTGTGTTGTTGCATTACATGCTTCCACGATAGTGGGAGTTCGGATCAACCAGTCTAACCTGTATCCACAAGGTACAGGTCCTTAATGTTACATGTCCACCTGTTGTATATTCACTTATCGGGGATAATCCGTAAAAACGGGTGGCTGTAGGGTGGGAAGAGACTGGTCACAAAACAAAAGCAGAGAAGCACGAACCAACCCGAGTAAAACACTAGCCCTTATTACAGATAGTGAAACCCTGTCAGCCGGTCACAGAGTGTGATTCTGTGGCTAAATGGTATGATGTAAGTGACATAATGCCAGCTTGAAGAGAAACCTCCACGGAAACAGAAGGTAAGGAATTACAGATCATCACACCCCCAAGATCGTCCCGGACTCACTCTCAGATTTATTTTTCCTATCTTGGCAAACTCTGGAATCTTTCAAAAAAGAATAATCCATCCATCCATCCATCCATTTTCCAACCCGCTGAATCCAAACAGGGTCACGGGGGTCTGCTGGAGCCAATCTCAGCCAACACAGGGCACAAGGCAGGGAACCAATCCCAGGCAGGGTGCCAACCCACCACAGGACACACACAAACAAAAAGAATAATGGAGTTGGTATATATCAAAGCATTTGATATGATTGAATGGAACTACCTTTTCACTGCATTGGAGAAATTTGGATTTGGCCCGAATATTTGTGCATGGATTAAACTACTGTATACCAATCCAGAAGCTACAGTTTGCTTTAACAACATTTGTTCAGACTACTTTAAACTAGAACGTGGCACCAGACAAGGATGCCCCTTGTCACCACTGCTGTTTGCAATCGCCATCGAACCACTGGCGGTCCACTGTTGAAATTCTTATCAGATAAAGGGTATTATCAGAGAAGGACTGGAACAGAAAATTTCTCTATATGCAGAGGATATGGTTTTATATATATCAGACCCAGAAAACACAGTGCCTGCAGTTCTAACAGCACTTACAGAATTTCAAAAGATCTCTGGTCTCAGAATTAATTTGAATAAAAGTATACTCTTTCCAGTGAATTCACAAGCATATAATATTAGATTGGACACCCTACTTTTTACCATAGCAGATCAGTTTAAATACCTAGGGGTAAATATCACAAGTAAACATAAAGCTCTTTATCAACAAAATTTCCCCGTCTGTATGGAAAAAATTAAGCAAGACTTGCATAGATGGTCAACCCTTCATCTCACTCTAGCTGGAAGAATTAACGTTGTTAAGATGAATATCCTTCCTAAGCTTCTTTTTTTATTTCAAAACATTCCAATATACTGTACATCAATAAATCATTTTTTAAGCAATTAGATTCAACCATAACCTCATTTATTTGGAACTCAAAACATTCACGTATCCGAAGAGCAATACTACAAAGACCTCAGGCAGAAGGTGGCATGGCTCTACCTAATTTTCAGTTTTATTACTGGGCAGCAAACATACAAGCTATAAAAACCTGGACACAAATAGATGAACATACACAGGCTTGGTCCGCAATAGAAGTAAAATCCTGCAGTACTTCTTTATATTCCCTGCTCTGCGCTCCAATAAATGCAAGTTATCGCAAATATACTAATAACCCAATTGTGCTTCATTCACTCAGAACATGGAACCAATTTAGAAAGCAATTTAAGATGGAAAATCTTTTATCTGTGGCACCTTTGCAGGAGAACCACCTCTTTCAACCCTCGCAAACATATCTAGTTTTTAATATCTGGAAAAGATTTGGGATTAAATTGCTCAGAGATCTTTATATAGACAGTAAAGACCAATTTGAACAATTACATTCCGAATTTAACCTTCCAGCAACACGTTTCTTTCACTATCTTCAAATTAGAAACTTTGTTAAACAGAACCTGCCCGATTTTCCTCATCTCGTACCCTCCACCATGCTGTAAAAAATACTGCTCAATTTCAAGGACTTAGAAACCATTTCTGCAATATATAAAATTTTATTAGAGTCCCTTCCTTTCAAAGATCCTAGAGGACAATGGGAAAAAGATCTCTTAATTAATATATCAGAAAAGGAGTGGAAGGTAGCAATGCAGAGAATTCACTCGAGCTCCATATGCGCAAAGCAAAGAATTATTCAACTCAAAATTATATATCAAGCTCATCTGTCTCGCTTAAAACTGTCCAAAATATTTCCAGGGCAAGATCCAACCTGCGAACGTTGCAACCAAGCTCCTGCCTCACTGGGTCACATGTTTTGGGCCTGCACCAAATTAACATCATTCTGGACCAAAATTTTTAAGTGCCTTTCAGACAGCCTTGGGGTCACAATCCCTCCTAACCCATTAACAGCTGTGTTTGGCGTTCTTCCAGATGGATTTGAAGTGGAGAAGGACAAGCAAACAGTGATTGCATTCATTACACTTTTGGCACGCAGACTTATTTTGTTAAATTGGAAGAATCCTAACTCTACTCTGATAAGTCAGTGGGAAACCGATGTTTTATATTATTTGAAATTGGAAAAAATCAAATTCTCAGTTAGAGAATCTGTACAGAACTTTTTCAAAACCTGGCAGGATCTAATCAATAATATTTTAGAATAAGAAGAAATAATTATTTCTGCATTTCTTTTCCTTCTCCATTTATCTTTATTGCCCTATTAAACTCAACAATTTAGGTATGTTTACAAGCTTTAAGTATTACTCCTTTGGCCATGCTCTCCTTCTCAGGGGTGGGGTTTGATTTGTTTTCAATCTTATTTTTTGTAAAAATTGATCTATTTGTACGGAATGATTACAATAAAATTAATAAAATATTAAAAAAAAAAAAAAGAATAATGGAATGATGATTCCCTACAGTTTGCCAAGTATATGTCATCTAACAACAGACAATATATGTCTTGTTCAATGCCACCTGGTTCACACTTTGTGCTTAATAACTTAATAATGACTTATTGTACTGTGGTGAGCATGAGGGTGAGGTCACTGTTGTTGGTTCAACAAACTTACCAGTGGCAGGCTTGCAAATTAGCATATGCCCACCTCTTAGTAGCCCATTTGGGAGCTGAAGAGACATTAGAATAAATTAAGCTCCACTTTTACTGGTTGAGGATTGAAAAGGTGGTCCACAGTTTCTGGCAGATTCCTTGGAAGGACCTTGTTTCCCGTCCCACTCATTGACATCCCATTTAAGTGCATTGGGGTAGATACAGTTGGACCCCTTGAACCCTCTGCTACACGATACCCAGAGGCTATTTCCTTGAGACTAGCCAGTTCCAGCAATATCACATGGGAACTGGTAGGGATCTTCATGCGTGTCAGCGTTGCTAAGGAATTCTAAATGGACCTAGTTTACATACAAGAAGTCTTAATTCTTTTAACCAGGTATTCAGACATGACTCTTAATAATTAACGATTTCGGGACTTTACACAATAGTGCAGGGATATATTTCTGGATTATACCATTTATTTGTATGTTGATTGGTGTGACTGAAAAGCTTTGTAGCCACTATATGTAAATGAACCTAGCTGATTAAAGGATGCTTTCTGGTAGATTTCTTCAGTCTGCCATGGTTCATTGAACAAAGCATGCATGGCTTCACAAATGAAAGCTGTCCATGTTTGGGTTTCATATATAATGATGGCTTAAGGCTTTGTTTGCTAAATATTTTCCACAACAATAGTGTTTAGGAACTTGACCTCAGCCACTTAAAAAAAAAACATCACAGACACCGTCAGCTGCTTTTTTCGATGAAAGGAGATAACTGAAGTTTTTGAGTGACAGAATGTTGCTGACAGGTATAAAAGAAGCAGGCAGAAAAAGATGAAGTTTTAAAGTCCCTTATAAGTAATACATTTCTTGAAGAGATGATCCTTCTAATGAATAGTAAGGTGAGCAAGGACACTGCTGATGTTGGCTTTTGTGGAATATTAAATGCTGGAGTAATTACTTGCTCATTAGTCATTAAGGACAATTCTCCTGAATGCCGTGAAGATCCTTTTAAAGGGAACTGCAGATAGAAGTAGCAGTAGATATGGAAGTGGGATGAGCCAAATGGGCATCACAGTTCTTCTGGGTGAGCGATATTAGAACTTTTAAAGAAAGCTTGACCTGTGATTTCTTTTCAAAAAATCCTTTCCTGTTATCCATTTGACTTCATCTTAGTAGTCTCAAACAAATAGTCACACTCTTGACACAGGACTGGCAGGATAGAAGTCACCAAGGCACATAAATGTTCCCAGAAGGTCAGGCAGCAAGTGTTTCAGATACAAATGTTAAAGGAACTGAGATGACTGACATGTATATATAAGACAGGTAGTGGCAGCAGATATTCTGGAATGCAGAAATGAATAACTTTACAATAGTAGTCAAGTTCTGAAAATGATTCTATATCAGACAGGAAGCTAGTGTATGAATCATGTTTTTAAATTACCTATGTGTATTTTTTGCCATTATCTTTGTCTATTGTTTATACATATTTCTTATTGCATGTACTGCCATTTGTACTGTCCATGAATGTGGTTTGTTTCCACTAAATTCCCTCGGTTCAATACCAATTAAAATGAAGACCATTTGCAAGGTCAGACTGAGTCATGAGTAGAAAGGCTCAAATAATAAGCAAATGTTCAGTGGAGACAGGAATTAATTTAATACTGTCAAGTACTTATCTGATGCAAAGCAACACCATTTCCATCCTGCTGACCCATTTAAATTAAATTTGGGTTTCAACAAGTCCATTGCATGCTTATGTATCATCCATCTGTGGTAAGTGATGGGTGTAAATTAAAGTCTGTCAATATTTCACCTCAACCAATCAAGTGCTGTGTTGAGTTCCAATATTGATATATTTGAATAACAAGAAAATGTTACACAATTATCGACAGTACGTTGGATTTATTTTTGGCTGCAGCTTAGACTTATTTTCTTAATCATCAGCCAGTACATAACAGCAAATGACCTTTGGCCTTTTAATCGATAGACAGCATATGCTGCAATAATATTTATAAAAATCCAATAGCATCATTCATTAACTGTTTGCCAGATTGCCTTCACAGGTATAAACTAACAATATAATACCAATAAAAACTGTAAAAACCTTATCAGCCCTTAGCAGTTGGGACTTATCTGCAAACATAAAAATGAAAAGGAGTAAATAAAGTGTATCTGGGTGATAAACCAACTTATTTTCCCAGCTCATTCAGGCTAATACTATAATATTAGTTCACCTCCTTATTACAATGGTACTTCTGAAATATGAATATGCTTCTTTTCACAAGTATTTCAAACTAGGAATTTCATTTTAGTGCCTGTAAATTCAATGAGAGGATATTTTTCAATTTCCAAACCTGACCTATGCAAAGTGGGTAGCAGGCTGACTACTAACTTATTTATTTTACTATAAAGCACAGAGACACTTATTGATGCAAAGTTTTATAATATGCCAGCTCTTGAAATATCATCAGAGTACTGCACATGATGTGCTTTTGAACAGCTATCTCATAATATAAGCGACTATCAGATTATTGTAGAATCTTCTTACCTTTATTTTTTTCATTATCATCCTTCAGATAAATTTGCTATTAGAATATCAAAATAGTGATGTTTTCAATGGAAAGATTCAGGAAACATATGACAAAATTCAGTACAGGAAATGAGGCAACACATCATGTGAAATTCATTGCTTCATTTGTGATGAATATCGTCCAAAAAATAAACACATGCTACATATTGGACAGACTTATAATATGTAAGTTCAATTTCCAGCTGCTATGTCTTATGTGTGGAGACTGCATTAAGAGTTCTATGTTCCACTTCCTATTAAAGTGCAGAATTACAATTATCATGTCTTTGGACTATGGGAAGAAACCAACACAAACACGGGGAGAACATGCAAACTCACTTCAGTGAGGACCCAGGACACGATCTCTAGTCTCCTTACTGCGAGGCAGCGACACTGCCACTGTGCTACCGAGCCACTCTCAATACATCAGTGAAAGAGAGAATTGGCAAAATACTGCCCGTATCATAAACGAAGCAGATTACTTTACATAACAGAAAGTGACAGAAAAGGCTTCTTCCTCTTTCTGTCCACCTCTTTCCATGGCAGATGGCCGCACGCTTTCTTTATAACGTTGTCCAAGGAAACCTGACAGCCCCATACATGGTTAGAAACAAGAATATGCAGTATTTGTGTAGAAATAATTAAATAATAACATTGAGTTATCCAAATATTTCATTATTATGTGTTACTGCCACAGAAATTTTCCTCCAATGTTGCACAAATTGACCAGGGACAGCCTGGTTTTAATTTAGACCCTAAACGTTTGTTTGAGTAGTTTCTGACTTCAACAGCGAGGCAAACGAGTTTGTATGGGAGAACACCTATGTAGCGTTTTTTTTAGGTGATGCAGAAAACTGTTTCTTAGAATCCCATTAGTACAGGTCTGGGTTAGCTTTGTATATATTTACACTGCAGTTATTTTTAAAATTAAAGTTATCATCTAATTTGTAGTGTCTTGATTTGGTACGTTTAATCTGTTGAATTAGAATTGTAATTTTTCTTGTTTTCAATTGTTATTCCTTTTCATGAATACTGCTATGTTGTTGAGACCAACTGCATTGTTGTTATATACACAACCTTGTGTTTGAGCGTCGTCTGCAGTTTGTGTGTTTGGGCTCTACGGTGGGGGACATGTGTTCTAACCTATCTCTCTCTCATTCTTCCTAGGGCACGAAGCGGAAGCGGAAGCAGAAACAGAAGCGGACAATGGCCGATAGTAAGGTGAATCGCGTTGAAATTGTAGTCGAGGAACTCCAGGCACTCGATGAACAGATTCAGAAACTTCTGTCCAGACGAAGATACCTCAGAGATCTGAAGGCTCGGATGTTGGATAAACCGTCCTCGCCATCTGTTATCAGCGTAACATCAACCCCGCGTTGTGCCGCTCAAGTCACCTTCACCCCCGCGCCTCGTAGGAGCAACACCGATGATGACCTCGGTGTATTTCAGCAATGCAGGCAGGGGTTCAAGGCCAGAACACCTCCATCGGCACAGGCAAGCATCGTAACGCAGAACCGGTTTGACTCTCTAAGCGTCCCCAGTTCGCCTTCAGCTCCTAGTGATGTAATAGTGGTAGGTGATTCTATTGTTAGGAACCTCAATATCACTTGCCCTAATAGAAAATCTTTTGTTTCTTGTTTTCCCGGTGCTCGTGTCCGAGATGTGACGAGACGTGCGCCGGCGATCTACAAGAACAGGGCAGTTGGAGCAATTGTTTTATATGCTGGCGTAAACGACATAAGGCACCGACAGTCCGAGATCCTCAAGGCAGACTTCACTGCATTAATTAAAGACACAAAGGAGAGGACCCCATCGGCAAAGATCTTCATCTCGGGTCCACTCCCTCTCGTCAGACGATCAAACGAGTACTACAGTCGTCTGCTTGGTTTAAACAACTGGCTGCAGGGCTTCTGCAAGAATCAAGACATCGGGTTCATCAACAACTGGGACCTCTTTTGGGAAAGACCGCGTTTTTTCAAGCGAGATGGCCTGCATCCGAATAGTTTCAGCGCCCGGGTCCTCTCCGAAAACATATCCAAGGTAATTCGTTTATCTTGACTATCTATCACTGCTTTTAACCCCTTCCGAAATGCCACTCCTGTGCTTGGTCATGATAATTGTTTAATAAAATCTTCCATAAAAGTGCACAACATAAATACTGTAATAACCAATCTTAATGCACATAGAAAATCTAGGCAATACGGCATAAACACCAATAATTTAATTAAAGTTACTACTCTAGATGAACAATGTATTAAAACTATAAAAACATATCATAGATTAAACAAAAAATACACGCAGAGCGGCGCTAATAAAAATAACTTAATTCCTGTTCCATATATCAATAACGCACATAGTATTCATCTCTGCTCCTCCGAAACATTGAATATGGCTCTATTAAATGTTAGAGCTTTAACTAACAAGACGTTTTTTATCAATGATCTTATTAGTGATAAAAAAATAGATTTTATTGCACTAAGTGAAACGTGGCTTAGCTCAGATGGCGCAGCTGTTTTAATCGAATCTGCACCTCCGGATTACAGTTTTACTCGTGCTGATCACCAAGGAAAGAGAGGTGGAGGGCTAGCAAACATTTACTCAAGCAGGTTTAAATGTAAAAATATCAGTTTTGGTAAATTCAAGTCTTTTGAGTATCTCGCCATTATTATTCAGGGAGATTCTCACGTTCTAGTATTATCCGTGTATAGACCTCCAAAATTCAACACGTCTTTCTTTGAGGAATTCTCTGACTTGATGTCAATCTTAATTACGAACTATGACACACTCTTAATAGTCGGCGACTTTCATTTTCAAATAGATAATCAATGTGACCAGAAAGTAAAAGAATTTATGAACCTCCTGGACTCTTTTGATTTGAGACAGCTCGTTAATCAGCCTACACATAAAGCAGGTCATACGTTAGACTTAGTAATTACTAAAGGACTAAAAGTTGATATAAAGCAGGTCATTGATATTGGTCTATCAGACCATTTTCTTCTACTCTTTAATATAGAAATAATGATAGAAAACACTCATGAGAAGCATATTGTTAAAAAACGGTTCTTTGACTCATCAGCAGCTTTAAAACTTTCAAACATTCTAACCAATCAGTCCGTTTATAGTGCCAACTATAATAGCGAGGAGAATGTAAATAGTAAGGTGGAAAGATTTAATACTAAAGTGAGGGCTGCTGTTGACTTAGTTGCACCTGAAAAGACAGTTAAAAAATCTTCTAGCATTGTTATACCATGGAAGACCCAAAGAGTGTCTGATTTAAAGAGAACATGCCGTAGAGCTGAGTGTAAATGGAGGAAAACTAAACTAACTATTGACTATGAAATATTAAAAGTTAAAATAACAGAATACAATAACACAGTCCGTCTTGAGAGGCGCTGCTATTTCTCTAAGCTTATAAATAACAATGCTAGTAATCCCAGAGTCTTATTTTCGACAATTGATCATCTGTTAAACCCAGGTAACTCAAAGGAATGCCTCCTAAGTACTTCCAGTAAAACCTGTGAGGCTATCGCTGTATTTTTCAATCAAAAAATTAATGATATTAGAAATAACATAGTATATCTCCCCAACACTAAGGATCCTCCTAAACCCCAGTACCCCATAATAAACAAATTAAAGTCTTTCACTAGGATAGATTTACCTGATTTACATAAAATAATTTCTCAAATGAAACCCTCCACCTGTGCCCTTGACCCAATACCAACAAATTTTTTCAAAGAAGTATCGGGCGTGCTTATTGATAATGTTCTTGATATAGTAAATTCGTCATTAGATACGGGGGTCTTCCCAGACTGTCTTAAGACTGCGGTAGTTAAACCCCTACTTAAGAAAAATAATCTCGATCCCTCTGCTCTTGAAAATTATAGACCCATCTCTAACCTGCCTTTCTTAAGTAAAATTCTAGAGAAGGCAGTCATTATACAGTTAAATGAGCACCTCAATAAACATGCTATTCTTGATAAATTTCAGTCAGGTTTTAGAATAAATCACAGCTCAGAAACTGCACTCGTTAAAGTAGTAAATGACTTGCGGGTAAATGCAGACAGAGGCCATTTATCTGTTCTCATCCTCTTAGATCTGAGTGATTTGACACCATTGATCATAATATTCTTAAGAATCACCTTAGTCAATGGGTGGGCCTCTCTGGCAGTGTCTTAAATTGGTTTGAATCCTACCTGGCAGGGAGAAAATTCTTTGTTAGTTGTGGTAGTTATAACTCAAAGACACATGATATTCTATATGGTGTTCCACAAGGCTCTATCCTGGGTCCACTGCTCTTCTCAATCTACATGCTTCCATTAGGTCAGATTATCTCAGGGCACAACGTGAGCTACCACAGCTATGCTGATGACACACAGCTGTATTTATCAATAGCACCTGATGACCCCAAATCTTTTGATTCGCTAACACAATGTCTCACTTGTATCTCAGAATGGATGAATAGTAACTTTCTCAAATTAAATAAAGAAAAAACCGAAATCTTAGTGATTGGCAATAATGGATACAATGAGGCTATTAGAAATAAACTGGATGCATTAGGATTAAAAGTCAAATCGGAGGTAAAAAGCTTAGGGGTAACCGTTGATTGTAATCTGAATTTTAAATCGCATATTAATCAGATCACTAGGACAGCATTTTTTCACCTAAGAAACATAGCAAAAGTTAGACCTCTTATATCATCGAAAGATGCAGAGAAATTAGTTCATGCGTTTGTTTTCAGTCGGCTAGATTACTGTAATGCACTCCTCTCAGGACTACCCAAAAAAGACATCAATTGTTTGCAACTAGTGCAGAATGCAGCTGCTAGAATCCTTACCAGGAAAAGAAAATCCGAACACATTTCTCCAGTTTTGATGTCACTACACTGGTTACCTGTGTCATTCAGAATTGACTTTAAAATTCTGCTTATGGTTTATAAAGCTTTAAATAATCTCGCCCCGTCTTATATATCGGAATGTCTGACACCTTATATTCCAAATCGTAACCTCAGATCCTCAACTGAGTGTCTCCTTAGAATTCCAAGAGCAAAACTTAAAAGAAGTGGTGAGGCGGCCTTCTGCTGTTATGCACCTAAAATCTGGAATAGCCTGCCAGTAGGAATTCGCCAGGCTAATACAGTGGAGCACTTTAAAAAACTACTGAAAACACATTATTTTAACATGGCCTTCTCATAACTTCACTGTAATTTAATCCTGATACTCTGTATATCTAATTCATTATAATAACTATTCATTCAAAATCTGTACTAACCCCTACTCTCTCTTCTGTTTCCTTTTCCGGTGTCCTGTTGGTGGTGGCGTGCGCCACCACCATCTACCCAAAGCACCATGATGTTCCAACAATGATGGATGGATTAAAAGCCAGAAGTCTGTATGACCATCAGCATCAAGTGACTCCGTGAAAAACCCGAACTACAAAGAGGACTATTTCATTTATGTTAGGTAGAATGCCCAAAGGGGACTGGGCGGTCTCGTGGCTTGGAACCCCTACAGATTTTATTTTTTTCTCCAGCCTTCTGGAGTTTTTTTTTGTTTTTTCTGTCCACCCTGGCCATCGGACCTTACTCCTTTCTATGTTAATTAATGTTGTCTTATTTTAATTTCTTATTTTGTCTTTTATTTTTCTTCTCTTCATTATGTAAAGCACTTTGAGCTACTTTTTGTATGAAAATGTGCTATATAAATAAATGTTGTTGTTGTTGTTGTTTGACTGTTATGACCTTGGGAGTTCTGAAGCACAATAAGACCCCAAAAATTCTCAAAAAGAATCACCAAAGCCCGGCTAGAAATGAAAAAGGCAGCAAAACATCTTTATAAATAAAAGGATTTATTTAAACAAAAGCTCTGTAGAACAAAAACAAGTTGTGCGGAGGGCAAAGAAAGCATAGAAGGCAATGCCTTCAAAGGGCAATCCCAGAAATGAACAAAATCCCAATCCAATATCCATAAGGCAAACTCAAAAAACACAGCACAGGTTAAAAAAAATCTACTAAAAAAAAGCACAATAATAACACTCACGAGAGAAACTCACCAGCACCACAAATCCATTCAGAATAATCCCACACGGAATTATCCTTTATAATGGCCGAGGGCACTCCCTTGATGGTGATGGGCAGGTGGCCCTGCCTCTTGGGGTACCATCCACAAAACACATGGCACATAGTGAAAGATGCTTAAACATAAAGAAACAAAATAATCAACAGTGTTAACATAACCAAAGGAATAAAAAAAGAAAGACATAAAAATGTCACTTAAATCCCAGCTAGAGAAGGTATCCTGGCTGAAACAAAAATTTTAAATTTAAAACCAGAAAGTCCTACATTCACACTGCAGTTCAAGGCCCTTTTTTCACTTATATGTGATACAGATCTGTTTATTAGAGAAGTGTGATTAGCAAAAAATGCAATGGAATCAAAACTTTTCAGAAATATAGCACCCTGTTCAGGACTAAGTGAGTTAGAAAAGCACTAACTGACTAATTTTAAATTGTTTTTGTAATGACTATATTTCATCCAAACCTTCCATGTCACTGTCTCCAGTCTGGTCTCTAGATCTTAAGGCCACTTTTTCTCTATGTTAAAACACCAACAGGGATATGTGCTTAAACAAACAGCTCTGATCTTACGTTTCTTGATTCTCTTCCATGCCAACATGAGCTGACATATTTGTGTGCATCCTGAACTGAAATGATAATAATAATAATAATTTATTTTATTTATAGGGGCACTTTACATTAGCAGTAAATCTCAAAGTGATTTGATGATGAGAAGTAGAGCAGGAACAAGCTTTACTTAGTTTGCATCAGTCTGACAAAAATGTTTTATTAATTATGTGCATGCAGGGCACATTCAGGATATATAAATTTTGATCAATCACTAAATTTATCTGAGCAGTCCAAAACAAAAAACAAAAAAACAGATATGAGGCAAGAGCTTTTTTTAGGTCAACAGCAACACCCAAAAATGTTAAATGTGACAGATGTGCATTGAACGCCTTATTTTTCAGGGAGGGTCCCCCTCTTTCTCTATTGTGAGGTACCCATGAATTCTGTGCTATACTACTGATTCTTGCACCAGTGAGGTGAGCTGGTGACTCCCTATTATCATGTGCTGCTACGGTACAGTCAAAAAAATAAATGAAATTGTGGTAAACAATTAGGGTCTTTGAATGTTATAAATAAATCAATATAAACAGCTTGATTAAAGACAAATTTAAAGGGTGTCTGTTAATGAAATAAGAGCAAGTAGATATGAACTGGTAATCATTTAGTAATAACTCATTCATTATTTATTAATTGCTTTACTTCCAATGTTTTTATATTAAACATTTTTAATTCTGTTTGCCATTAATTACTCAGAACTACCACTAATAAAATATATCTGGAAGAAGCTTATCTGAAATGAAGACGCTTCCAGCATGATCAAACAAGTGTCTCAGATTAAGTTATTTAAAATGAAACTCAGAAATACTTCTGTGGCTTGCCAGATTACACACAGTAGCTTTTGTGGTTATCACATTTGCAAGAGGCATTCAAAACTATTCACAGGAGACTAGCTAATTATGTTTTAGAGACATGCAATACTAATAAGGCATCAGCTCCTCTGTGCAGCCAATTTGACCTCTGCCAAGTCTCTGGATGCTCCTGATCTACACTTTATCTTCTTCATTTTCTCTCCCAACTTGGCAGGAAGAACTGCAATAGGATTATGCTATTGTTTTAATTGACAGTTAATATCAGGCTTACTTGGGTTGCAAAAGCTTGATGGAAATATTCCAAAAATGTTAAATCATAATATAATAAAATGAAGTCCTGCTTTCACTGAAAGTCAGCTTGAATTAATTGCCCATAGGCCTGACAAACCGGCAGTCTTGTGGAAGAGAAATAACTGAAAGGACTGCTTGCATCATGACAGAAATAATAACTACAGCAGGAAAAAAGCATATAACAGAGGCCATAAGTTAAAGTCAAAGGCTGTCCTCTTCAGACTCACATATACCCATCCTGCTGAGTAGTTCTTGATAGCAGAAGGTCTGCATATGTATTTGCATTTAATCAGAAAGTAGACAGTTCAGCACAGGAGCACAGGAGCACAGTGGCACAGTGCTGCACTTTTCTTAATTATTAAGCTTCTGTCCTAGGTTAGAATTACACACCAGTTATTAGCTGTGTGGTGTTTCCACACTCCCCTCATATCTACATACAGGTTTCTCCAGCTACCGTGGTTTTCCTCCTATATCCCAAAATACATCCACACTGATTAGCCGGCAATTCAAAGTGAGCTGAGGATGAGGGTGGGTGTGCGCAAGAATGGGAGGGCTACTCATCCAGGCAGGCACCAGTTATTCTTCACACATCAATGATTGAGAAATTTTCCTAATAATTATTGATTTTTATCCGTAATTTTCAAATAAAAAAGCTGGCTACAGGCTGCTCTAAAACTAGTTGAGCAGGTTTTAAAATCCTAATAAATAATTATAATCGAAGATATAATAATAATGCCACAAATAATCATGTCATTAAACTAGAGCTTTGAAACAAATAAAAAAATAACTAATAAATCACATAAATGTATGTAATTAATTTTGATTAATCACATCTAACATAAAAACATATAATTATATAAAATTAATACATAAATTATGAAGTAAATACACACTAAATCACCAATTTAATGTAGAATCGATACAAAGGGAAAAAAAATAATGGCATAGTTTAAACTTAAACAATGACCTTAAACCTGAACTTTAACAAAATACTACATGAGCAAGTACAACCTGAATTTGAATGCCTTCCTAATTGGCAAGTTGAAAAGAAGGCAAAAAGAAAACAATGTATTAATTATCAAATTGGTATGACATATGAGACACAGAAATGTCAAAGCAAAGATTAAACGATCGAAATGACTGATTAATTTGAATGCACTGCTGATGACTGGTTTAAATGTAATCATGTCTTAAATAGCCATACATTAAAACTTGCGCTAAAACTCAATGCAAATACTATCCTCAATTGTTCATCACCATCAACAACTTGACAGTTATACTCTACACAAGTGTTTTTCAACTGGTGTACGGTGGAAATAACAGTATAGTGCCCCTGGGTCCAGTCCCAAATGGGACATGCTCCTCAGGTGGTCAAAACCTATCTTAGGAGGATGGGACTACCTGGAGATGTCGACATAAAAGCAAGCCTTAATTGGACTCAGACTTGTCTAACCCTGTCTTTCCCTTCAGTGTTACAGCCCAGAAGCATTCCTCTCTTTCACTGTCGCTCCCCTCTACTCATTCATTCACTTTGTGCTGTTTGCGCACACCACACTGCACCTTATCGTCTGCACCCTTTCCGCAGCTGCCCTGTTTGACTCCTGCACTCCATCACCAATGCTGAGTAAAAACGCTTCTGTTCCAGCCCCTTCCACACTCAAATCCATCTCTCATGCTCATTCCACCTTAATTTTCATTTGTATAATGCACTGCACCTTCTGAAAGCACAGTGCTTAGTAGCGGTCTAGCCCTCTGCATCTTCAGCCTGATCATTACAGTATTATTGGTTTGTAATATTAAAAAAAAAAAAAGTGAAAATGCAGCTCTAACCAAAGCATTGCCTGAGGTGTTTGCCTCGTTGCTAGCCCTGGATGCGAGAATATTTTTTAACGCGTTAAACAGGCCACATTAATCACAAAAATTACGCATTAACTTTCCCAAGCCTAAATTAAATAAAAATAAAATGGTTTATTAAATAAAATTAAACAGGCATTTAGATCAGTACAGTGCTTTTACATAAATGGATGATAATAATGCCTTTGTACATGAAAAATCAGTGCTCTCTACTCTACATGAACATAACTTTACATTAGCTACATTAACAAAATATTCATTTGTGTGCACCATGCAGCCAATATGTTGACCCTGTGTATAGAAAATGCTTTATCTTACACATCTGATGGATGTCAGGAGATCAGAGGCATCATTTAAGCCGATGTCACATTACACAACTTCTAGTCAGAGAGGATGTCAGATTTGCTTACTATAGTTGTTGATCTCATTGCCAGACCATGTCATTTTACATGACTTAAAATCAATAGGGATCTCAAATTTAGTGATAGGGTGACAACTTTTCAGCGCAGTTTTCCTAACGTCTTTTTCTTTTCTAATTACGTGCTTCGTGACTCGGCCTGTGCTGTACAATGAGTTAACAAGTACAGCATGTTCCGTGGCAATCAAGGCCCATTTTTATCATTTTTTCATGCTGTCATGGTACATAAAACATGAGTCATTAGACAGATGATCTTGTTTGCAAGTTTCGAAACACCTACAGTATGATGCATACTCCTTGTCGTTGCATTATATGCATTGTACTTCTGGATGAACATTCATTGGTTGTCAGTTCTAATGTTCATACAACTCACCCCTACAACTTCAGACAGTTTGATTTTGTCAAAGCGAATCATAGACTAGCTGGAGTGACTCACTGGGTTTGTCAGACTATGTGGCTGGGTTGACAGAGGCATGCCATTTACAGCCTCTGACTCACTTAAGTTATGTAAATGAAGGCTATGACAAAAAAGTAATCAAATGTGAAATGACCTTTAGTCAACCTGGACAAAAATGCAGTGCATTCTGGGAAAGATAAAGATAAAACTGGATTCAGAGGATTCTGTAAAATTAGATTTTTCAGCTTTTGATTCCCATGGGAAAATATCCCTGAGCTTGTGATAATGATTTTGCAACCATTTCTGTACATGCTATTATTGTATTTGGAGAAAACTGCAAAATGTCAGTGCACTCTGATACTAACAAGTATGGCAGGTTCTTTGTATATGTGCTCACTTGGGGCAAGAAGTGAGGGGGAGATCAGCTGCTTTTTGTAAAAGTTAGATTTTTCAAAGATCCCTCTCTCTCTTTCTCTCCCTCCTGTTATTTTTTTTTAATGACGCTTTGCAAAGAACTCTCTCTCTCTGGCAAGAAATCTTATTCTTTTCAGTTTTAAACTGAGGATATATAATCCCTAACTGAATAAATTGACCACCTAGTGCATTATCACGAGTCTTGCTGCTGCGAATGGAACTGCATGAAAACATAACCCACCCAAAGTTGTGTGATTCTGTATATCATTTTATATTTTCTACTCTTAGTTTTGATGTAAATAAATGTCATTTTTAAGTAAAAGCTTAAAGCCACTGCCTCTGTCTGACTGCTACTAGCATTGCTGGGAGTTTACGTTATTCATTCCTTGTTTAACTGTGGTCCCTTGATGGCTCAAGGGGTCACCTTTGAGAAGCCCTCTATTGGTGCTAGACTAGGTTGAAGTAAAAGAGTGAACGTAAAGACAGCCCCAGTCAGTGAAGTCGCCTACCATAGGGGTCTCTAGGGTTAAATATGCAGGATGAAGCATGAACAGGGTGACAGGTTACAGGTAACAATTATATAGCTGGTTTTGATATTTCTTCCTATCCATTCAGAAAAGAAAATAAGAGGTTAGTTAATACCTTTTGTGTTAAGTGAATGTCATATCTGATCTGATAACAAAATAAAACCCAGTAAAAGCTGACAGACATTTGTAATACTATGCTTATTGTCAATGACATAAATATGATGTAGGTCACAAGACAGAATTTCCCATTTACTTTTCATCTCTGAAATTCTGTCACATTGGTTTTGTGTTTTGTGACTGCATCCCATCTCAAAATCTGAATCGGTAATATGCGTTATCATCTGTAGCATGAGAATTCCATTTTTCTGTAATGAGAGCCTGCAAGTGCACAATAGTCTTAGTCTCTTTATAATTATTGTACAAGACAATGTTATTAGTGTGAGCAGCAGGGAAGTTTATGTACTCTTTCAAATTCTGAAAGCATATTTTTGAAGAATGGTCTGTCCACCATGCTAAGTAATCGTATGTCTGAAACAATGAAATCTGCAGAACATTTAGTTAGTTTTCTTGTTCTGGGCTCTCTTGCTGTATTGTTGGCTGAACATGGCTGTTGTCATTTGGATACTACTGCCATTCTTTGTGGTGGTATCTTTTGCATCTGTCACAAGCATACATAAGCAATGAGTAAATGGACGTCAACCACAACAGGTTTTAAGGACAGGCAATATTTGAATATTGGGAATATAAAACACACCTGCAAGTTAATGATTTTAAAAATGAAGATATCTACCATTTCTTCATGTGTTAGTAAATATTTGAAGTGAGCTTACTTAGAGAATTTGTCAAAAACTACCAGGTTGGTAGTGGTGGCTCTCAGGCTAGGGATCTGCACTGGTAATCGGAATCGGTAAACTCCAAAAATGACTCTACTCCATTGGGCCCTTGAGCAAGACCCTTAACCTGCAATTGCTTCATCCTGGATATGACATTAATCTGCATCCGACCCTACAAGCAGGTCCTCCAACTTACATTGGAGACTTGGGGGTTGATGGTAGGATTGGCACTCCAGCCACCGTAAAAAGCCTCACATTGTTCCAGAGTGGCTCTGAGGTGTCATCCGTTGCACAGTTGCACTCGGGTCCCAATGTGGGTGGTTCATTGTGTGGTGGGAGCAGCAAGGTGCTGTAATCAGCACCTGCTCCCAAACCTCTCTGTCTCTTACTCTCCAAGGATGGTAGTGCATTGTTAGGAGAGAAGCAAGTCTGCAATGAAATCCTTTGAAACTGCCTCCCAGGGTCGACTGGGATGGGTGACAGGTTATAAAAGGCCCATCAGTACTCCATGCATAGATTTACAGTACATCTACAATAGATCTCACAAGCTAATATCCTATACAACTTTATATAGGTCATCCATCAAAAATAGTGTTTTATAAGTTAGGTTGTTTATATAATTCATCAATGTACAAATATTGTGGACTCTTAAGCTCACACTAGTACATCACCCCTGAGATTCTGAAGAACACTACTTATCTTATGGAGACTGTTTAGTGCAATTTTGACACACAGGAGATTTTGCTAATTTTTAAAACAAATTGCTAGCGAATTGTAACAAGGTAGCACCTAATATTTTATCCAGAATAATTAAGGTTTCTGGTTCTCTAGACATTTCATCTAGTTCAAAAGTCTGGTTAAAGTAATATCTTTTCCTATTCGTATCCCCAGACTAGTATCCTACTACTACAAATACAAATAATAATAATGATACATTTCTTATGTGCCTTCCATGACACTGTATATAAAAGAGGTTTAAATCAAAACATATAAAAAATAAAAAAAATATTTAAAATTACAAACAGATAAATTAGTCAGCCTAAAATACAATAATCACATAAAAGTTGTTTTAAAAAAATTTGCCTTTAAATCAGCTTTAAAAGTAGAAATTGAAGGAGATGGTCTAATATAAAGAGATAGGGAGTTTGGTAATGTGGGAGCTGCAGAACTAAAAAATTTTATCACCCAACCTTCCTCTTGTGTTAGGGTCAGCACCGACCCGTTTTACTTTTTAAATGCATAAAACTACTACCTAATTTTGTTTATTGCATCAAGGCTTTTTGACTTTGTCAGGAATCTGTATTTAATTAAAATAAAACAAAAAAAAAACAATTGTACTAAATTATAAAATGCTCTGGTGAAAATTATTACCTTTGTGTTGGTAGGGTCAGTTTTGACCCAGTTATAATTTAAGGTTATAAAACAATAGTTAGGGTCAAAACAAAAATCCTAAACACACTTTGAGGGGCTTCTCTCTTTGCCTGTGTGTCTCCTTACCTGAACAAACAAAACAAACAAACAAAGACAGACATGTTCAGACATGTAAGGCTTGCATAAGACAAATTTAGTTTAGCGTTGGTGACTTGCAGAGTACACATCTCCTGTTTGCAGCAGTCAAAAATGAGAAGAAGATTTACAGTAAGCCAAGCTCTGGATCATATCTTTTCTGAAAATGAAGCAGAGGACACAGAACAGCATAGTGATACAGATGAGCAGGTTTCCGAGGAGGAAGACATTGTAGAGTATCTACCAGAAGGCACAGACACATCTGATGAGTCTGATGAGGAGGTCACCGATGCTGAAGCTGCACTCACTCCTGCTGAAACGTTCAAATCCAAAAGTGGTAACATCTGTTGGAGCTCAGTACCTCCTGACTTACATGGCAGGGCAGCTGCTGCAAATGTCATCAAAATGACCCCTGGAATCACAAGGTTTGCTGTGATAAGAGTAAGTGACATCAAGACATGTTTTGATCTGTTTATGCCATTGTCACTAAAGAAAGTTATGATTGCTATGACAAACCTTGAAGGAAAAAAGGTTCATGGCGACATGTGGAATGACATTGATGAGGAATACCTGGATGCTTATATTGGTGTTCTTCTTCTTGCTGGTGTTTACATATCCAGCAATGAGGCCACTGATAGTCTCTGGGATGCGTCGGCAGGCAGAAATATTTTCCGGGCAACAATGTCACTTCAGTCATTTCGAATGATATCAAGAGTCCTTAGATTTGACAACAGAGAAACTAGAGAAAAATCTGACAAGCTTGCTCCCATCAGGGATGTCTGGGAAAGGTGGGTGCAGCTCCTTCCACTGATGTTCAACCCAGGGCCAGAGATAACAGTAGATGAACGTTTTGTCCCTTTCCGTGGAAAATGCCCTTTCCGGCAGTACATGCCTAGTAAGCCAGGGAAATACGGCATAAAAATTTGGGAACCTGTGATGCAAAAACCAGCTATGCATGGAATCTGCAGATTTACACAGGCAAACATGCAAGTGGCATTCCTGAGAAAAATCAAGGAAAACGTGTAGTCCTCAATATGACTACTGGACTGCAGGGTCACAATATCACATGTGACAATTTCTTTACCAGCTACGACCTTGGACAAGAACGTCTCAGGTGGAAACCTACCATGGTGGGCACAGTAAAAAAAAATAAACCTGAGCTGCCTGCCGAAATTTTGCAGGTGCAGGACAGGGCTCCACTTTCTTCAAAATTTGCTTTTACAGACACCACCATGGTTGTTTCATATTGTCCAAAAAAACACCGGAGTGTGATACTTATGTCCACTTTTCACAAAGACGCAGCTATGTCATCAGCAAGTGACAAAAAGCCATAATTATCTTGGACTATAATAAAAACAAAGGTGGAGTGGACAACCTGGACAAGCTGACTGCCACCTACACTTGCCAGAGAATGACCAGGAGATGGCCAGTGGTTGTGTTTTATAACATTCTAGATGTGTCTGCATACAATGCATTTGTGTTGTGGACCCACATTCACATAGGGTGGAACTCAACCAGAAAAAACAAGCGGAGAATGTTTCTTGAGGAGTTAGGAAGTTCCCTTGTCAAGGCACACATTGAGCGAAGGGAACGGGTGCCCCGGGACCCAGCCGCTGCAGCCTTGGTCAGACAGCTGCAGAGCTCACATAGCACTCCTTCCACACCATCAGCAACACAAAGAGCATCAGTGCCAGCATCCTCTTCGGCCAGCACTGCCTCAACATCAACCTACACAGCCACAACCACAACCCCACTGAGGCCACCTGATTCTAAAAGAAAGAGGTGTCAGGTCTGCCCTAGCAATAAAGACAGAAAGACAAACATACTCTGCTTCTACTGCAAAAAATATATTTGCAAAGAACACACTAAAAGTGTCACTTTTTGCCACACATGTATCTAAATGCACATGCATGTTCTAGCACACAAAGACGTTTTTTGGAACTAGTGCCTCATTTTTATTGGTTTGATTTGCTTGATTGTTCGTTGTTTGTTTGACCTTGCAAATCCACATTTTGAGATTAACTTGTTTAGCTTTCCATTTATATTAAAGTTATTTTTGAAAATACTTTTTTGCCTTTTTCTTTGAAATAAATATATATGGGTCAAAGTTGACCCGTAACACCATAGATGTTACTATAGTAATTAATATTATAATAAAAAATATATATAACAAATTTATTTAAGAGATGTGTTCTAATACCCCTCAGTAATAGTCAGGTAACATAACAACCTTTTATTTATTTAAATAATTCTCTTGAGGTTCATTTAATCATTTTTTAAAATTGAAAACAAGAGGTATGCTGTTAAAGTAAAAGCTCATGAGGTCACAGCAAAAATATTAAAAACATTCTTTTAATGGACAAGGAAGCGTAACAAAGTAACCAAGAGGTAAGGAAAAAAATTGGATGATAAATAATTGTTTTGAGGGTAATATGGCTGATTAAAGACACGGGTCACAACCGACATAAGAGATTGTAACAGAAAGCTAACATAAGAGGAAGGTTAACTGGCATTTAGTGTGTGGGACAACAAGAAATTTCACATTGGATGGCCTTAAATTGCAACAGGGTGTACAGTATAGTATTGTGATATGTTTGAAATAAAGAGAGGACCGTGAAGAGCTTTATATGTTAGTGAAACAGTCTTATAAAAGATCCACATATTTAACTGGTACTGTATGTAATAATGAAGTCAAGTATACTGAAAAATAGTTGCACCCTCTAGCCACGTCTTGCATTTCATTTCTTAGATTTTTTAATAAACAATAAATTATATAGGGGTGTGTATATAATAAAAGGAAATTAAGCGTTTTCTAGCCAGTGATGCCATTCATCCAAACCTATTTTGATCACAAACACCATCTGTTTAGCTGTGCAATGAAGCTGGTTGTGCTACCAGAATATCTTGGTGTTGCAAAGCTTGCATATGGTTTTTATTTTTTCAAAGTATTGGCCATGTATATCCACATGAAATCCAAAATCTTCAACCAAAAATCTCCAGTTTCACGATTTCATTATTAAGAACGAACGAATGCCTAAATGACATGATCAAAAAGACTTGGCAGGAGAGGCAAGGTTCAATGGAGGTTAATTATAGGACATTACATCACATCGCCCCCTTGTGCTCACCCTGTTCTATAAACAACTAGTCAACTGAATGGGAAACAGTGAATGCAAAATACAAACTTAATGTAATTTTAAGCTTTCAATGCCTTAAGAATCCATCAACAGAATAGGGAGATTTGTTTTATGGCATTCATAGTTCCTACATTTCATAAGATGTCCTGCTTTCTATCAGCTAAATGGGGAGAACCATACTTCATTTTACTTGAGCAGGAAATAATCTTAAAGAAAATAAAGTCATAGGAAATATTTTGTATATTTCTTATCTTGTATGAAAAATTTTGCTTATCTTGGCTTCTATGAAAAATAAATTGAATAATGCCCTGGCTCCAGGAATAAGCTACAACCTTAACCCATGACAGTTTGCTTCATAAAAATGCAATTCTCGCACCCTTGATCCATATGATATACCTTCTGCAACCCCCTGATTAAATGGATTGAATGAAATTTTAATTTATTTAGATTTCAAATAAAAACACAAGTGGAACTAAGCTTTATAGTTTCATTCATGTATGTTTTTGTGATATGTTCAAATTTCAGCAGCTGACCTAACTGCCAAAGCAAGCCAGAAATTATGGCTGTAGACCTTATGAGTATAGACTGTGGGCTAATGTGGACATTTCATTGTCAAACAGCCATCTAAAACCCTTACATTTATTTCTGTTGTGACCAAAAGAATGAAAATGTTTTCTCTAGCAAGGAGCCTTGCACTACACTACTCAACCAGGCAGCCAAATGCTTCTGATAAAGCGACTTCTGCAAACGCATTTGATGCTTCTGATAAAGCAGCCTCTATGAAAACAGCTGCAATGTCTTGACAAGTTAGTCCTGCAGCTCCTGTTTTTATGAGGGTTTGTTATGATTGTGAACAAGCTGCCAGAAACTTCTGGACTTACAGGCTTTCACAATAAATAAAACCTTTACAACCCATTCAGTCATTGGCTTGCTTCTCTGCTTATGGTCACAAGGATGATTCATCTTGGTAGGCTTTGTCTTTCAGCGTCTACGTCCATGCTGGAAAACTCTCTGCTGAGAATCCCCAAGTCTTCAGCCATCTGATAACGAGGGTGAAATCACTGAGTTTTACTTTTCTTTGGATGCCTGAGCAGGAACGCTTTCTATTCTGAAAAGTTACTCTCAAGTTTGCAGTCTTGGTGTAATTGAAATCTTCTTAACCCTTTTTCAAAATAATGTTTTCAGATTGCAAATATTAAAATGCGTCTGCCTTTATTAATTTATTTATTTTTCCTACTATTAAAGTTTTACTAGCTCTCTTTCTCGTGGGTGGGGGTTGATTGTTTCAAACCTAGTTTTTTAAAACTTGACTTGCTTGTATGGAATATTATTTGATTTTAAAAAATTCAATAAAATGTTAAAAAATAAATAAATAAATAAATAAAATGGATCTACCTGAAGTCCTTTCTGTACCATATAACCTTCTTGAGCAACACTGTATATACCAAACCATTAAACATCCCTGGTACTCTACACCACCAGCCAATAAAGGCAGAAGCCAAATAAGATTCAGCCTGACATCAATGAATATATCAGCTTTTTTTTCAGTCCAGCACACCTACAACAACACCTCTGGCATTTGCACATTAAGTTCTCTTTTTTGGAATTACTTATAACAAAATGATACAAAGGCAAACATAATATTGATTGAAAAGAGAGTATTGCCCTAGGGATTTGAGTTAAGTATTTTTGACTAGTTTATTTATATTTTGGAAATAAAACCTTGTGGAATTGTGGTTTAACAATCCTAATCCCCATATATGAAATAGTATAGTATACCTATTTCTTTGAATTGCTAAAAGTTACCTAAGTTCTCGTTTCCCCTCAGAATGGCACATGGTCTTATCTGAAGATCTGACCAGTAGAAAGAAACATAGGTGCCTGCCTACAATTAACATACAATGATTTATTTTGCTTCAAACAGCTTTCCTGACAAGTTGAATTGCAAAGTTTTTATTTTTCAAGAAAAAATAATGAAGGTCATTTTGATTGTTTAATCTCAGCCAGTCACTCATTATTTTTTGAAGCACCCCAGAACCATCCCTTACAAAAATTAAATATTTTACACTATACATGAAAAATATATGGGGTTGTCTTTCAATATAATGTAAAACATATGTAATTCAAATATATATTTTTAAGATTTTGTCTAAAATACAATTGAACAAACATATTTCTAAATACATTGCATCTAAGACATGCAATATATTTTATGTGGAATGAACTTGACGTGAGCACGTTGTTTGAGCTGCGACGTTGTGCCAAACAACTATGCACACATCTAACTTAAACAGTTATTAAAACAATACTACATGGCGAAACCAATCCAGGGCTGTTGTAACTGGTCTATAGATGTACTGCGCTCCCCTCCGCTACAATGTGTGCGTAATTTGATCTCTCACTCTCCCGCTATATCACAGTTTTGGGAACTTTTCGACTGCCCCTTGTGTATATATATATGTGGCTAAAAACCCCAAATCTTTATGTGTGTCTGTCTTGTTTTACAGTATATATATATATTGTTAAACAAGACAGACACGCATAAAGATTTGGGGTTTTTAGCCCCGTATAATGAAACACAAAAAATCAGGTCAATTGTTCCAAAAACTCAAAGACATTGAAGGATAGGGAGACGGACAGTTTATAGGATTGGACTGGAAATTAGAATGTGGGATGCTGGGTAAAACGTGGTGGTGAATGGGAGGCTGACTTCATCAGTTGGGGACCAGAGGGAAGAAAGGAACTCGGAAGTGTTGCGGCTGTTTGAGTCGTCCGGACGGTATTACAGCGGCGGTGCCTCGTTTTTTCTGAGGAGATAAAAAGAGAGAGGTTAGTACGCTGCCGTTGTCCCCTGGCATGACTTGTCGCGGTGTGAATCGGGTCCTTAAGCTGCTCCCCATGTGCTCATGCGTGATATGACCCCCCCCCCAACTTCAGCCCCGACCCATTGGGTCGGGCGGCCTAAACCGAGAGGTCGTGAACCCGTGAGAGAGCATCATCGTTGGCTTACAGGTTACCTCGGCAATAAGTGACAGTAAACTTATACAGCTGCAGGTCTAAAAACCACCTGGTAACCTGAAGATTCAAGTCCTTGTGAAGAGCCATCCACTGGAGGGCGGCATGGTCTGTCACCAGGGTGAACTCCCAGCCCAGCAGGTAGTACCACAGGTGAGTTACTGTCCACTTGATGGCCAAAGCTTCCCGTTCCACCACGGCATACCTCATCTCCCGGTCCAACAGTTTCCAGCTCAGGTAAATTATGGGGTGTTCGACACCGTCGATGCTCTGGCTCACCACGGCACCAAGAACTGTGTTCGAAGCATCAGTCTGGAGGAGAAAAGGAAGTGAAAAATTAGGTGTTCTCAACACAGGTGCCGTTGTGAGGGCCATTTTAAGTCACTGAATGCCCGTTCCATCACTTTATTCCATACCACATGCAAAGGGGCCCTTTTCTTTTTCAAGTCTGTCAAGGGGGTGACCCTCTCAGAAAACCGAGGTACAAACCGGCGGTAGTAGCTCGCTAATCCTAAGAAGGCTGGCACCTGTTTCTTGACTACCGGACGGGGGCATTCCAGGATGTCTTTTATTTTAGAACACTGTGGCTTCACCAAACCTCCTCCTACCAGGTAGCCCAAATACTTGGCTTCGTTCTTCCCGAAGTAACACTTCTGAGGATTGATACATAGCCCGGCTTTCGGTAGCGTCAGGAAGACAGCGTAAACCTGCAATGTGTGTTCCTCCCAGGTGCCACTATTGTAGGCAATTTTTCACACAAAAAATACCATTCAAGTTTGGCAGACTTTCTCAGCATTGTAAGGACCAGCAGGAACATTCATTTAGTAGTGGAACACAAATGTGCCACCAGGTCACCTGAATTTCAGTAGCAACACAAAAACAAAGCAAACAGCATACCAGAAAACATAACAGAGCCCTACACTTGCCAGAAAAGGACGGTAAACAGACAGCCTACATAGAACTCTCAGGAGTTTGCTTGACTTTCTTGTTCTGTATCGCTAGCATGGGCATCTGTCTAATTTTACTCTGAATGTGTAGAAAACAAACAATGAGACAAACAAAAGATGAAGAGATAAGTTAAATGTACACAAAATGCAAAGAAATTAATATGCAGAAGCAAGGAAAAATAGTAAAACTCTTCCACAATGTATGCCCTATGCCAGCTGCTACACTTTATTGATTTATTATAGTGGAAACATTTGATAAGATGCAAATACCACACCATATAACATTCCCCTTTTAAAACCGCTTTAATGAAATCGTAACAATTTAGATTATATTGTAAAATATATCAAAATTGACGCATTGAACAGCAGCAAAGGGGTCGTGCACACACATAATAACACAAATTTAATGCCACAATATAAAACAGTACAAATTCCCACAAGATGACCAAAGCACAACACATCAATGAAGACATGCCTGGATTTACAGTACATACTCTAGAAAAACAATTTAGCAAGTAAACAAAAATATAAAAATTCTATGTGGTGGCACTACTTGGTTAATACAAAAAAGAACATCAAAAAGGCAGAAGTTAACGTCTCTAAAATGGCTATGATTTACAGTTAGGTCCATAAATATTTGGACAGAGACAATTTTTTTCTAATTTTGGTTCTGTACATTACCACAATGAATTTTAAATGAAACAACTCAGATGCACTTGAAGTGCAGACTTTCAGCTTTAATTCAGTGGGGTGAACAAAACAATTGCATAAAAATGTGAGGCAACTAAAGCATTTTTTTAAAACAATCCCTTCATTTCAGGGGCTCAAAAGTAATTGGACAATTGACTCAAAGGCTATTTCATGGGCAGGTGTGGGCAAGTCCGTCGTTATGTCATTATCAATTAAGCAGATAAAAGGCCTGGAGTTGATTTGAGGTGTGGTGCTTGCATGTGGAAGATTTTGCTGTGAACAGACAACATGCGGTCAAAGGAGTTCTCCATGCAGGTGAAAGAAGCCATCCTTAAGCTGCGAAAACAGAAAAAACCCATCGGAGAAATTGCTACAATATTACGTGTGGCAAAATCTACAGTTTGGTACATCCTGAGAAAGAAAGCAAGAACTGGTGGACTCAGCAACGCAAAAAGACTTGGACGTCCACGGAAGACAACAGTGGTGGATGATCGCAGAATCATTTCCATGGTGAAGAGAAACCCCTTCACAACAGCCAACCAAGTGAACAACACTCTCCAGGGGGTAGGCGTATCGATATTCAAGCCTACCATAAAGAGAAGACTGCATGAAAGTAAATACAGAGGGTGCACTGCAAGGTGCAAGCCACTCATAAGCCACAAGAATAGAAAGGCTAGATTGGACTTTGCTAAAGAACATCTAAAAAAGCCAGCACAGTTCTGGAAAAGCATTCTTTGGACAGATGAAACCAAGATCAACCTCTACCAGAATGATGGCAAGAAAAAAGTATGGAGAAGGCGTGGAACAGCTCATTATCCAAAGCATACCACATCATCTGTAAAACATGGTGGAGGCAGTGTGATGGCTTGGGCGTGCATGGCTGCCAGTGGCACTGGGACACTAGTGTTTATTGATAATGTGACACAGGACAGAAGCAGCCGAATGAATTCTGAGGTGTTCAGAGACATGCTGTCTGCTCAAATCCAGCTAAATGCAGTCAAATTGATTGGGCAGAGTTTCATGATACAGATGGACAATGACCCAAAACATACAGCCAAAGCAACCCAGGAGTTTATTAAAGCAAAGAAGTGGAAAATTCTTGAATAGCCAAGTCAGTCACCTGGGGCCTCATGCATAACACCGTGCATAGAATTCGCACTATAACATGACGTAAGCACAAAAGCCGAAATGTGCTTACACACAGAAAAATCCAGATGCAGGAATCTGTGCGCTTGTCAACTTCCGCGTTCTTCTGCTACATAAATCACGCTCAGCGTGGAAATAAACGCACGTGCACATGCTTGCTGTCCCAACTCCTCCCAGAATTATGCCTCTTTCAATATACAAATCAATATAAATAGCCCTTAAGCCCAGCGTTCTGTGAAAAGGCAATGGCAAAAGTACGAGGAAAAATAGAAGAATTTCAGCGAATACCAAATGGAGGCAAAGAAAAATGTACTATTTGTTGGTTTAAACAGTTATATAAGCAACAAAAGGAAGTTGATCGAGTGACATAGCATGTCGGAGAAACTTGAAAGCTCAAGTTCACAAAGTCGCACAGTGCCCGAAATAAAAAAGTTGTCACATATCAAAGTTGGCGTGAAAAGGCGACTCGTAGCCCAACGTCTGAGTGTCATATGAAAGCTTATTAGGGTACAGTGAAAAAAAAAGGCACACAGTGTGAAAAAAGCACGAAATGTCAACTTTAATCTCGAAATTTCCACTTTAATGACGTAGTTTATATTGTCATTAAAGTAGAACATCATAAACTTCATCTTAAAATCGTTTAATTTACTAGTTTCTCAAATCCCATCATAACTAAAGTAGCACGTTAAATGCTTTGTTTTGTATTTGATCTTATATGTGCTCTATGTACCTGAATCACTATGTGCTCTTCCTCTGACAGGACACAGAATCCATTACGTTCGTAATATTACAGCTCTCTGAGTAATTAAAATACTGAGAAGTATACGTCATATCATTTTCATGATTATATGAGTTAAAGCATGTTATTAAACATGGGAACACGGTGGCGCAGTGATTGTTCATCTCTTACAGCAAGATGCCTTCTGCGCCATGCGCGACCTTCAATGAAATGCTTTATTACAGAAGTACTGTCTTTTTCAAACGTACTAACCCCCAATTCCTGTACTTACTTTTCTTTCTCCAAATACCCAATCGCCACACAATCAGCTCTGTAATAGACGTTAAGCCATCTGTAAGCTTAGAACGCCAATTCTTCAAAACTTTTAAGGAACATCGAAATATCTTCGTAATGTTCAATTATTCTATCCATCTATCCTTCCAGTGTCGTGCCAGCCACAGCATGAAAACAGCGCGAGGCAGGAACAAACCGTGAATGAAGCTCAAGCTCGCTAGCGCTGCGGCACCATGTAGTTAAAGTTTTATTTGTATATTATAATCAACATATTTTGCTGCATTTCATCTTAAAAATGATATCGTCATCATATGTAAATACGCGCTTTATAAAGTGGCTCAGGTTGTGCGATATTATAACTGTATCATAAGTACAATTACCTCACAGTAACTTGCAAGTACAAACAGTTCTACAAGGAGCACTTGAGCCGCCGTCGTGGATGTGGATCTAAGAAAGGGTAACCACATAGGAACAGTAGCACTGCTTTGACGCCGGGTGTCGCCTGTCTGCAAAACCTAACGGGGAACTTGCGTACGACAGGGTATGAGGTACCGTGGAAAAGTGCGTGGCTTTATGCCAAGTGTAGGTTTTATACATCACGATTTGAACATGGAAACGTTCTTATGCAACATTTCTGTGCGTACGCACCGTTTATACATGAGGCCCCTGATCTTAACCCAATTGAGCATGCATTTCACTTGTTGAAGACTAAACTTCGGACAGAAAGGCCCACAAAAAACAACAACTGAAAGCTGCTGCAGTAAAGGCCTGGCAGAGCATTAAAAAGGAGGAAACCCAATCTGGTGATGTCCATGAGTTCAAGACTTCAGGCTGTCATTGCCAGCAAAGGGTTTTCAACCCAGTAATAGAAACGAACATTTTATTTCCAGTTATTTAATTTGTCCAATTACTTTTGAGCCACTGAAATGAAGGGATTGTGTTAAAAAAATGCTTTAGTTGCCTCACATTTTTATGCAATCGTTTTGTTCACCCCACTGAATTAAAGCTGAAAGTCTGCACTTCAACTGCATCTGAGTTGCTTCATTGTGGTAATGTACAGAACAAAAATTAGAAAAAAGTTGTCTCTGTCCAAATATTTATGGAACTAACTGTATAAATTATAACTGGAAATATCAACAATAGACAATAGCAGTTAATAAATGATATATGGTATTGAGAAGATGTAGTTATGAAATACATAAAACTGTTATATGTCACCCTGGTGAGTCACGGGGTGCAGGGCTACAGAAGTAGTGCCAAGGGTAGGTTGTATTCTTCATTTTAAAATTCTCACATCAGAATCTTCAGCAAAGCCCCTTGTTGACTTTATATACCACAAATGATACTGAATGTTCTGAAATGGCAATAATAGCTGCCATTCTGCTCTACAATGCACGGCTGTAACTTGCACTACCCTGAGCTGAACTCCTTTACTGTTTTAAGGTGTAGTTTTATATATGATTGGTTCACATCCCCAGAGAAATGAAAAATGAAATGAATAGGAAGTTCCCCCTCAAGGGGTACTACTACAAATCATTACTCTTCTTCTCTCCAGTTCTCAAGATAAGGAAGTGTTTTCATATATGCAATTATTTCAACAACATCATTATTTTCTTTTCACTGAGCTGGCCTGACCAGACATCCCTTTCAATAGCCACTTTTTCCATGTCTTTTTGGGCAGTAGCCAGACACTCCCACGACAGCAAAAAAGATGTAATCTCTTTAGTATTTTTAGGGCCTGCTACTTTGTGTTCTCTGGTCGTCTATGCCCTACATGCCTCTCAAGAGATAGAGTAAATCCGGAGGCATCCTAACTACATGTTCAAAAAAAACGTCAGCCTGAAAGAAATTGCAGTGAATGGCCATTTGGGCTTCACACCCACAAGGTGAAAAGTGATCATCAGGTGCAATGCCAAAGGGTGTCAGACAAGATCAGGACAGGTCCAGACACTTAAATAATTTTTTGTTTTATAGTACATACTTAACAAAAATAATTTAGCAACAAGAAATCAAAAATATAAACATCATATGTGGTGGTGGTACAGGTTAAAAAGAAAAAAGAACGTCAACAAGAAATAATTTAGCTTCTCTAAAAAATGGCTATAGCCATACCATTGAGCAGTCTTAATTTTATACTAGAAATAGTGGCTGCAGAGACAATCTGACGTGCTCATGTGACACATTATTCACATGGTCATACTAATGCGGCATTATATAATCTTTGAACCCTAAAATAATATAACATCACAAGTTGAACAGTAGAAAATGTGCAAACAAAAAGTATACTATCAACATATAGTGTGCTCAATCAGCTGTGAAAACTCAACCAACCAACAGGAAGTGGTATACAATGACATTATCAATATAGCAATCCATGAATATTGCATTGGGATTGTCTGTTGTTAAACACAAGAGCATGGCGAGTGTTTTGCAGGGTCCAAAATGAATGTGCATGAGGGAGACATGGAGAAAGACAGTCTCCATTTTCTTTCTTAGAATAGATGGGAAGACTTCGGAAGAAGACCACTCTGCTGCTAGCACTGTCTCTTTCAACATCTTGAACAAAAAAAATAAAATGGACCATCTCACCAGATGAAGGAAAAATCACAGATGCAGACTTCAAAAACCCTTTAACCCTACAATTGGACTATCTTAAAGACAGACCTCAGTATGTGCGTCTTGGGAACTGCACATCTGACATTGTGGTCAGCAACACAGGAGCGCCACAAGGGACTGTACTTTCTCCGGTCCAGTTCAGCCTATATATATCGGACTTCCAATACAACTCGGAGTCCTGCCATGTGCAAAAGTTCGCTGATGACACTGCTATCGTGGGCTGCATCAGGAATGGGCTGGAGGATGAGTACAGGGACCTAATCAATGACTTTGTTAAATGGTGCAACTCAAACCACCTACAACTGAACACCAGCAAAACCAAGGAGCTGGTGGTGGATTTTAGGAGGCCCAGACCCCTCATGGACCCCGTGATCATCAAAGGTGACTGTGTGCAGATGGTGCAGACCTATAAATATCTGGTAGTGCAGCTGGATGATAAATTAGACTGGACTGCCAATACTGATGCGCTGTGCAAGAAAGGACAGAGCCGACTATACTTCCTTAGAAGGCTGGCGTCCTTCAACATCTGCAATAAGATGCTGCAGATGTTCTATCAGACAGTTGTGGCGAGCGCCCTCTTCTACGCGGTGGTGTGCTGGGGAGGCAGCATTAAGAGGAAAGACGCCTAACGCCTGGACAAACTGGTGAGGAAGGCAGGCTCTATTGTTGGCATGGAGTTGGACAGTTTAACATCTGTGGCAGAGCGAAGGGCACTCAGCAGGCTCCTATCAATTATGGAGAATCCACTGCATCCACTAAATAGTATCATCTCCAGACAGAAGAGCAGCTTCAGCGACAGACTGCTGTCACTGTCCTGCTCCACTGACAGATTGAGGAGATCGTTCCTTCCCCAAACTATGCGACTCTTCAAGTCCACCCGGGGGGGGGGTAAACGTTAACATTTAACATTATACAAAGTTATTGTCTTTTTTTCACCTGCATTATTATCATTCTTTAATTTAATATTATTTATTGTATCACTATGCTGCTGCTGGAAAATGTGAATTTCCCATTGGGATTAATAAAGTATCTATCTATCTATCTATCTATCTATCTATCTATCTATCTATCTATCTATCTATCTATCTATCTATCTATCTATCTATCTATCTAATTTCATGTGTCAATTTCTTTTGATTTCACCAGTTAAACAGAGTTTTCCCAGTCGGAACCTCAACATTTTATATATATATATATATATACCAGCAGGAGTACCACGCGTTGCCCGGGAATCTATAATTTCCCAAATGAAAGAAACAGAACATAGAAATCGAACAAACATTTTTCTGATTGACATTTTATTGTAATAGGTAATATACTGTAAGTGGTCATTTTAGAGCCTTTGGATACAGTATATTTATGTGTTGTGTTGTCCTGGGGTTCCAAAAATTAACAAATTGTGAGGACTGCCCACTGTACAACATGTAACATGGAGTTGTCCGTGTGAAAAGCATGGATTTTCCAAATTGATGTCTTTAACTTGAAGTGATTGCCCTTCAGCCTTAGTAATTCACATAGCAAATTCCAAATGAATAGGAAATTCTAGCCTTTTGAAATCAAAGGGTAAATCATTCGGAATCAGCAGAATTCTTTGTATGAAAACATTTTGACGTCTTGCGCAAGGTTTGAGACGGCCTTGAAATAGACTTTTTTGAACAGGAAATTGTAGACGTTTGAAATCAAAGGGTAAATCATTCGGAATCAGCGGAATTCTTGGTATGAAAACATCTTGACATCTTGTGCAAGGTTTGAGATGGCCTTGAAATAGACTTTTTTGTGGCATCGGAAGTGGACTTTCTAATGCAATGTCTTTTTTTGGTGGCATGTGTATATTAGCGAAAAGCAGGACAATTATAATGTGTCACATGGTATTACGTACGCAATAAGCACCAGAGTAAGATGAATGTATGTTATTTACAATACGTCGGAAAGCGAACAAATAGCACCAGTCAGTCAGAAAGACCAAGACTGAAATCTTACTGTGAGTCGGAATGCGAGCAAATAGTACCACAAATACGCAAAGCCAGTCACGTGCACTGGGTCGTTCACGTTTTACATCCATATGGCAGTCCCCCTTCACGTGATGAAAGCAGTTGGCTTTCTCATACTTGGACACTTCCACAATGTCTTGGCAATTTAAAGAAACATTGGTAAAGAGGGATGCACAGAGACCAAACGTGCCGCTAGATGGCGCCGCCGTTAACGTCTGTTGTAACGTGCGGCCATCTTGTCGATGATAAGTACAGGGACTTTTTGCGAACGTTGTGTCGGTCAAAAGGTGCCCTGCACTTGACCAAGGACATTTTTCCCAACCAAACATACCCCATGACCTCCTCCTGGTCACAAAGCAGCCCCATGCCCAGTTTGGTGGCGATTGGATGCCTGGTGCAGATTTGTAAGGCAGACAAACAAACATAGACTCTGCTTTATATATTAGATATACTACAGTTACGCATGTGGAAGCAATCGATGTTTGATGTGTTGCTATGATGAAATCATGGTATATTTTGTGACAGTTGGTTACTTTATTGTGTTGTGCTGCTAAACAGATGCATTGAACTTCAACAATTTAAACATGCTTTTAGAAAGTCTGTGAGTCTGTGGACATAATCTAAACATATTGTTAGACAGAAACTTTTGCCAAGAAGATAATCAATATATGCCTTTACCAGATTGTGTGGGTCTAGTACACAGGGCCCTAAAAAAAGGTTTGAGAATGGTGGAATTTCTTTGAAAATTTGTGAAATCCGCCAATGGACAAATAAACTAAAAGCTAGCTTTACAAAAACAGCTGTATTACTCTGTTTTGCTCCACTGCCTGTTCCAATAGTCTTTTTTGACAGCTCTTACTGGAGAGTATAAGCAATCAATATTAATAGAAAAAGATATACAGATATCAGCTACCTGCTGGGCACAGCTGCCCAATGTGCCTCTGATGGTGTTAAAAGGGCAAGTTGCAGGGTCTTCAGCTGGGAGCCACATCTGAAATGATTTTTATCTCCATTATTCCTAGGGCATCTTAAAGTGGTGGAGTAGTGGAAGGGATGTCTCCCTACCGCCCCCTGCAGCTGACCCTAGGACCCTTATCTAGTTCACACCTTGTCCTTCCTTCTTAGCCAGAGCCAGAGTCAGAAGTTCACTTTTCCACCTTTTCTGCCAATTCCCTGAGTGCCTTGCTTAACCTTAGTCCAGTAATTCCCAGGAACTTAATTAAGTAGACACTGGGTGGAGATTCTGATCAGGGCTCTGCAACCAACTTAAATTCAGCTCAGTGTATCTATCCTTCTTTCTTTCACATGGGACCTTAAACTCTACTGCCCACACACTTTGGTTTTATATACAGAAATGAACGTGTTCCAATGTAGTCTAGGGATGCCATATATCTCTAAGCCTGCACTGTATATAGTACATAGCCCTTCTATACTGAACACTAGGTTGCTCTAAAAGTTCAAGGAGATGTGATAGGAGAATTCCTGAAGGTCATATAGTAAGTTATTATTCTGGGATTGGACCAAAAGCTTTCCATTACAGTTCAGCACTTTAATCTACAGACACATTTACTGTCAAAAGGAATTTCTATATATAATTTTTTATATACAATAAAAAGTAAAACCGGAAGTTTTCACTGTTTATTATTATACAGCATTGAATTACAGTGCATTTAAATGTTAATCAATTAATTTGTTTTTATATTTGTCATTAATTGGCACAGATCTGTTTTCACTATGATAATAAAAAGGCTTTTTCTATTTATCTGTCTCAAAAGACCCTAATTAAATTCACTTTGATTCAGTGCTGTATCACAACAATATGTGAAAACTTCCAAAAAGGTTAATATTTTTTATAGGCACTGTACATCAATCCAAAACACTTTACAAATATCACACAAACATGTATTGCACAGATTTGTAGGACTGGATGACGACCTGTCAAGTTTTGTAAATTGCTCAGTGTCACAGAGTAATCTTGTGGTATGATTTTAATCTTTGACATTGCATTCTGCATTTACACAACTGTCTGCTCACCAAAGACAAGGGTGTCATATTTTGTTATTCAGATACAAGTCAAAACTGTTACAAAGAAGAACAATGTAAACAATTTTAAGTCTACAGTGAATTAAATGCAGCAGATATAATTACAATCTTATAAACTTCACTGTCAAGTTCTGCATAGTTTATCTATTTCTTTCGTCTATTTTCAGAAGCATTTTTTCCCTCACATCACTCCCCACTTTTACAGTATGTGTGTCAGCACTCTGTGTAGGACTTCACAGATTAGCAAGCAAGTTGCAGGCTGTATCAAAGTCTATACATCCCAAACAACAATTTAGAGGAGCTAGTATAATGCAATGAAGTTGTGTGTTTTGAGAAAGTAAAACAGAAAATGGATGCAAGTCTGGCTGTACAAGCTGAGACCATCTTGCAAGTAACTGCCATACTGTTGCCAAAAGAAGAGCTCCATTTTTGTTAAGATTTTGTTTTATGTAGCTTCACACTGCCTCCTTATAAGTTCGAAGTCAGAAAAACAGGTAAAACAAATGAGGTAAGGATAAAGAGCTATAGATCCTTCAAGCATATTTTTCTCCCTTTTTAGGAGAGGACAGAAAGCCTCTCAGAAGGAAACTGGAACTTCCAGGAAGTCTACCTGACTTATCCTAGAAATTTGATTCTGTTCATCTGGACAAAGTTTTTAAGTGGGAGAAATATTTCGAGACTTATCCAAGTCTCTTCCTCAGTCTCAATTGACTGCAGGTTTCCCCAACCTTATAAACAGTACCTTTGCTTAATCACAGAGACTCGCACCATTGACAAAGGGCCAGTTGATCAGTGATATGCAAATTGTCCACTGATTAGTAGACGTGTGAACCATTCATAGAGGGTTGAGGAATGGCTGCAATCACAGCATTGTAAGATGGCGACAGATGTACCCTTAGGCCCCCTCCTCTGTTCAGAGATGGTCGTTCCTTTTTCACGTAAATGGCCTCCTTGATTCCTCTCTCAAACCAGCGCTCCTCCCTGTCCAGGATGTGCACCTCTTCATCTTTAAAGGAGTGACCACTATCCTGTAGATGTAAATAGACTGTGGAGTCCTGGCCTGACGAGGAAGCTCTTCTGTGTTGTGACATGCGCTTAGCCAGTGGCTGCTTGGTTTCCCCGATGTACAATTCACGGCACTCCTCCTGGCACTTAACTGCGTAAACTATGTTACTCTGTTTGTGCCGTGGGACCCGATCCTTGGGATGGACCAATCTTTGGCGTAGCGTGTTTTGGGGTTTGAAAGCCACAGAGACCCGTTGTTTCGAGAAAATGCGCCTCAGCTGTTCCGATACTCCTGACACATACGGGATCACTAAGGGTTTCCGCTTAGGCAGTGGATGTCCTTCCTCTCTCATGAATCGCTTGGAGCGTTCTTTAGGTGTCCTCCCTGCTTTGACAAAGGACCAGCTGGGATATCCACATTTACTCAGGGCCTTTTTAACGTGTGTCTACCTGACTTAGTGAGATCAAAAACCAGGAATCTGATGAATGTCCCTTCAAATCTCAAGACCAAGGATAGCTATAAAGAAAGAACAATAATTAAGAAGGTCAGTTCTGCTTCTCACTACTACAAGGAAGGAATTATGCCTAAGAGACTCACCAGAGATGCAAAAATGGCAAATGTGAGAGAGGTCATACCCTGTTAACTAGGGAGCAGTTGAAAGAAGAGAAGGTCTAGCGTAAATGACTTCTGAAAACAATGAAATGCTCTGCTAAATGGAGAGAACTGAGACACTAACCTCCTTGTTAGCACTACTACTATTTTTGTCTTGAATTTTCTGTTTGAATAAATGCATTTCCATGTCTGAGACTGAATCCTTAATACAAAACAACACTGAACGAACAAATCCTTAAAAGGTTTGTTGTTTTAACCAACTGCTGAATTTCATCTACATGCCAGCTTAGTTAACCTTTAGCATAATTCCAGGATTTTGAAACTGGGAGGTTGAAAAGAAATGAACTAAGATTGCAAAACAACACGTTCCTATTAGCAACACCACATATATTCAATTGAATTTATTTTTGTATAGGGTTCTTCACTTAGTACAGGAGCAGAGTTCGTATACAACTTTTGAGCTATAATACAGTAAAAGAATATTTAAACCATGCATCATCTATATACATGAAAACAAAAATTAGTTTTAACACACACTACAAAAGAGATATTTCAGTTTGATTAACATAAACAAATCATGAAAATATAAATCCATTAACATTGTACTTGATATATAGTCAGTTGAAACGCAGGAAAGGAGAAGAAAACAAAAATTTAAGTCATCGTTTTTGGACAACATAAACCTCTGTGGGCCTTAGTTTGTTATAAAAGATAGGTATTCATCACTTAGAAATACTTCTAGTGAGGCTGACAGTAAAACAAAATACTCATATTTGGTGACCCTTTAGTGCAGAATGTTAGAATTCCAAACTATGAAAATCAAAATTAGAGCAAAATGCCTCTTTGGTTTCAAGGTTGCCAGATTTCTGACAATGAGGCTAAATTGGACTCTGGTCAATGATGAGGTGACCATCTAGTTGCTGTATTTAGGCACTAACAATATCCGTATATAAATGTCTGAGGGCGGCACGGTGGCGCAGTGGGTAGCGCTGCTGCCTCGCAGTTGGGAGACCTGGGGACCTGGGTTCGCTTCCCGGGTCCTCCCTGCGTGGAGTTTGCATGTTCTCCCCGTGTCTGCGTAGGTTTCCTCCGGGCGCTCCGGTTTCCTCCCACAGTCCAAAGACATGCAGGTTAGGTGGATTGGCGATTCTAAATTGGCCCTAGTGTGTGCTTGGTGTGTGGGTGTGTTTGTGTGTGTCCTGCGGTGGGTTGGCACCCTGCCCAGGATTGTTTCCTGCCTTGTGCCCTGTGTTGGCTGGGATTGGCTCCGGCAGACCCCCGTGACCATGTATTCGGATTCAGCGGGTTGGAAAATGGATGGATGGATGGATGGATAAATGTCTGAGGTATTAAACAAGAACTTGGTATATCTGTGAACAAAAGCTAAAAGAAAATGTAATGTAATTGTGTCTGGCCCCTCACCTCTATACAGTAAATACTATAGCAGATGTAGTATATAGGTGACAAAATTCCATTCATTGCTGGTTATGAACATGGTATGTAATAATAAGATGCATTTATTGAGCGCCTTTCACAAACCCAAGGTCGCTTCACATACAGAGTAAAAAAAATTACACAGAAATATGATAATAAAAAAATGCTCTTTGTAAACAACTGGGATGATTTTTGGGATCAAAATCACCTGATAGTGAATAGTGGCCTAAAAACCTACAAAGCATACTAGACCTAGAAGGCCTGTATTAGTAACTTCATTCATATAAACATAAAAATTATAGAACTAGCTCAAAAATATCTTCGTTGAAATTTGGTTTACTGAACATTTGCTCAATAGGAAATAACTCTGCTTCAGTAACATTGCACAATTTGATCTCTTCTTCTTTACTGATACTTGACTTTAATAAATAAATAAATTAAAATTAAAAATAAATAAATACATAAAAATAAGATTTTTTAATAAATCTTACAGAATTAATTTAATTGTGGCAGAACCAAATACTTGTACCTGTCTTTATAGGGCAATAAAAAATGTGTTGAATAGTTCTTAGAATAATTTTATGTGAAGTACATTTTCGTTCTAAAAATATGGTTGACTTAATAGCCTTACAAGTTCAATATCTTTATATATAATACTCTACCGTGGCTGTTCATTTGTCTGTCCAGGATTTTAAATCACTTGTAGCTTGCAACCCGTTTGATCTATTGACCTGAAATTTGGTACACATATACTATGTGATGTCTACTATCTGGTGATGATTGACCTCCAAGGTTATTCCTCTTTTTATTTTTATTTTATTGTTGAATCAACTCTCGGCAGTGTTCAGCAGGGCAGCAGTGCAGCGCATGCGTATGTGCGCCGTTCTCATCCCTACAACCTTCGCCGTCACTTCCCCTATCTCTTCATATCTTAAATCATTCTTGAGACAGATTGAAGACTTACTGTAAGTGCCAGCTTAAATGAAAAATTAAAGAAAACAAACTACGCAATTGCAACACAAACACTGACTTAATCGGTTTTAATTCAAAAAGATGCCGACGAAAGAAGAAAAGAAGCGGGCCATTAGGATGGAGAAAAGAACAGCTGCTCAGGAAGCAGCAAGTGCATCATCCTCTGAGCAAACAAATGCTAAACGTGCAGAGAAAGAATATGAAAACTATGAAAACTATGAAAAGTTAATGAAACTATGAAAGTGTTACCAACCTCAGGCCTAGGGGAACCTGGGCCAGGTACAAGCCACTGTTGCTACAGGGTGTAGCCACAGCGATATGGTGAAAAGCATATCAGAAACAGGCAGCAGTCCTTAGTGTCTGACCATACTTCTCTGACCTCTTTTATTCTCCTTTACCCAGAAATATATAAATGCGTCAATTTCTGCATAGATCAACATGGAAATCAGTGAAAAAATGGTGCAAGCCAATTTCCTCTGCATAACAAATAGTGTAAACACATTTACTTTGAGTACTTGATTAGAAATCAATGTCCCCAGAACTTGTTAATTTTCAAATGAAGCAGATAGTTCTGTATCCCCACATTGTGTGTAGATGAGATACTAAATCAAAGCAGTCTGACTATAGCAAGGCAGGTAAATATTTATGTCCTGTAGAGAGCCATCAACAATAACCTGTAGCAGAATTTTCCAGAAATTCTGCCTTTTATTTAAAACACTGGTTTATAGCCCATTACACTAAGCAACACACAGAAATGTCATTTTCTTTAGAATACTAAATTCTAGCCCATTACACTCTCTCCTGTTTTTTTAACTCTGCTACCTCCAGCTCTGTCTCCTGCTTTCTGGTTTCTGCTACAAGACAGTAGTGAGACCAGCTATGTTATATGGGTTGGAGATGGTGACACTGACTGACTGATGGTGGCACAAAAACAGGAGACAGAGCTGGAGGTAGCAGAATTAAAGATGTTAAGACTTTCACTGGGTGTGACAAGAATGGATAGGATTAGAAATGAGTACATTAGAGGGTCAGCTCAAATTGGACGGTTGGGAGACAAAGTCATAGAGGCGAGATTGCGTTGGTTTGGACAGTTACAGAAGAAAGATGCTGAGCATATTGGGAGAAGGATGCTAAAAACAGAGCTGCCTGGCAAGAGAAAAAGATGATCCGCTGTGGCAACCCCTAACGGGAGCAGCTGAAAGAAGAAGAATCTCATATATATACAATGACAATGCTGCAGTCCTTCATTGGCTGCTAGTGCAGCCACATGATGCATCCAGTTGTGTGAGACAGAAGTTCTCATCTCTAAATTAGAGGCTGTCATAGACACCAGGTATAGGCTGGTGTTCTGGCCAGTAGGCCACTTTAATGGAGGAACAGGGGGAGACTACTCGCATGGACTATTTGCTACACCAATACAATAGGTGGAAGTCTATCTAGGCTACCGTGCCTGCATGGATACTCGTAGTGTAGGCTTGGAATTGCAGTCCCACTAGATAGCCCTGTTAGGTTCCATGTGTGCCTCCAGGGGGAGCTGCAGGGACAGACCGTTCCTACATTATGGAACTTCCACCTGACCTGGAAGTGCTTCCAGCCTGTAGTGCGGTAACAACAGAAGTACTCCTGGTTCTGGCATAAAGGAAGCTGCTCTACCTCATCCAGAAAAGTTGGAGTTGGGACAGGAGCTGGACAACATTCACCTGAGAGGAGAGGAGGGGAGAAAGTAGGGAAAGGAAGAAAGAGAAGGGGGAATTGTGCTTCTGCTTATGTTTGTGAATAACCTGTGAAAGTATTTATTAAAATAAATTATTATTTGAACCCGGGACTTGTGGTAGAGCCATTGTGTTTGGGGTTTGCGGGCACAGTCTCACCCCCTATAGGTCGTGACTATATAAGGCAAGAAAATATTTTTTATTTGGTGCCTAAGTGCTGGTGTCAGCAATAAGAGCAAATACATTGAAAGGCAACATTTTACTGCTTCCGTAAATGCCATGAGCATAGCCTTACCATACCTGAAATAAGAAAAAAGGTCCAATATCTGGCAGTGAAGCGGGCCACTAGTCACCAGCAAAGGATACGTGTAATAAGAGGAGGAAAATACACATCTACGCTCTCTGATTTAAATCTGCAAATGGCATCTTTTTTGGATATGCCTTTTTATGCAACATTATGTTAGAGTGGTCCTGACGATTGTCAGTCTTATCCTGACATCATAAATGACTTGAATATTAAATAAATATTACATACATACTGTATACAGTATATATACTACATATAGTTAACAAAAGAAGTTTCATTCCCACTAGGTGCCCTTATTACAATATGACTGCATTAAAGTGCTCCGAATACATTAGGAAAATGGGCCTTAGTGCAAATTGTCTTTTTATGTTGGTAACAACAAGTTATGTTATATGTACTGTATATTCACCCACGGCATACAAAAATTGGATGTAGTAAGTAGTCTAAACTGACAAAAAACAAACAAAACAAAGCAAAAAAGTTTTCAGTGCAAATATGCAGCATTGGTCCTCTTAAAAGAGAACTAAGATACAGTCTGTGCATCATATTCATCACATTTAAGCTTTAATTTTTGTCAAGTCAACGCACGTTATAATAGCTTAGTGATATGAATTATATGTGCTAGTTGTCATTTATCTGAGTTGGCTGCATTTCCATGCTTGATCAAGGGTGTCATCATTTCACAGTTTCTTCAAAATGTTGCGTACATATGGATCGGAGCTGCCGTAAACATATGCACATTACCCAGTGTGGCACCCGGCTGGGGTTCATGCCCGGCTGGGATGCCCAGGAGGACCGGAGGAGGGCTTGTGCCTCCTCCAGAACACGAGGGGGCGACCGCCCTGGTTGCTTTGGAGGGCCACGATTACAGAGCATGGAAGCTCTACCCTGTAGGGGCCCGTGACCACCGCCAGGGGGCGCCCCAATGTCTTGGGAGCCCTGGACCTCAGCACTTCCGCCACACCCGGAAGTGCTGGGGGGAAGAAGAGCAGGGACACCCGGAGTCCTTCCGGTTATGCAGCCGGCACTTCCGCCACACAGGGGAGTGTCGGTAAGCACCTGGAGCCCATCCGGGGTGTATAAAAGGGGCCGCCTCCCTCCAGTCAATGGCAAGAGTCAGGTGGAAGTAGGACGGAGCTCAGAGGAGAGGAGTGGAGGCAGACCAGAGACTGAAGGCATTGTGTTGTGTGGCCAAGGACTTAAGGGGTAAATGGTGCTGCGGCACTGGGTTTGTGCACTTGAACTACTGTAAATAATGTATAATAAACGTGTGTGTGGTGAAACCAACATGTCTACCTGTCTGTGTCGGGGCTGTTCCCCACACCAGTCAAATTTTCTTTTATAAATACCAAGGTTTGCATGCAAAATTGCATATGCACATTTTGAGCCCCTTTTTGTTCATATGCAAGCTTTATAAACGAGGCCCCTCATCTTTATAGGTATTTACAGTAACAAGGCTTACTTTCAAGTTTAGCACTGTTGGCAGTGTGCCCCAAAGCTGCAAACTAGCAAAAGACCAAGGGGGTATTTTCCGTATGTCGCTTAAATCATCCGAGATCAGATGCCTCATCTTGGATGAGTTAATGCCGATGAAACTCATCCGGGATAAGTCGGCTTTTCAAACGCAGCTGTGTAGTAGATTAGTCTAGCTGGATCTAATCATCCGAGATGAATGCGCGCGCCCGCGCTGATTGAAAAGCCCATATATATTGAGTCTAGAAAACATGATCAGCAAGTCTTTGATAGGCTGTAACAAAATGACGAAAGAACGGGCGCATTTTTTTTTTCTCACGCAAGCGGAGCAAGACCTTTTATTCAAAGGACATGAAGAATTTCAAGATTTAATATGCACAAGGGGTAACACTGCAAAAGCAGCCCAAATCAGAAAAGACGGCTGGCAAAAAGTGGCCGACAAATTTAAAAGCGTGTGCATTGTAGCCTACTTACTGAAAGCAGCGTTTCATTTCCTATGTGTCAGATTAATTATTATTTAATATGTCATAATTCCAGATCAAACGTGAGCACAAGGAGAACACGGGAACATGTTAAAGTGAAGTACAAGAATATACTTCAAACTGGTAAATATTGGTATATAATTATTTAAAGAATTGTTGACATAAAGAATCATATATAATGTAAAGAACATTAATTTTAAAGCTAATAAGAAGGCAGACAAGCAAAAAACAGGTGGAGGTCCACACGGTCCAGACCTAAGCCCTGCAGAAGAGTTGGCTTTCCAGCAAAATGCCCATCGCCCTGTTTCTGAGGGCATTCCAGGGGGAAGCTCCTCCTCAGAACCAGTGGCAGGACGCAGTGGTCACTTCATTTCAGATAAAGGATGGTCATTGCATATATTTGTCCTCAATGTGTGCCATAGGTAGGTTCCATATAGCCCTCTTTTTTTGGGTCAGTTGCAGGGAATGTCATATCCCTAGAACCTGTGTCTGACCAACGAGAAATTGACAAAGGTCAAATATTTGATGAAGACACTATGTCTGATTATTCATCGGGAGGAGAGGTACATTTTCCAAATAATGTTTGATCAAACTCCACTGTGATCAGTCCCATGTGCCACAATCACATTTGGAAATCCTGGGTAATGAGAATGTTAGGCTGATTGTGAGATTCTTTATGGAACTGTGGGTGTTTTTACTTGTGTATTCCCCATACCTGCAATGGCATGAAACACCCCTTTTATTGTCTGCAAACACAGGTGTCCAAGAAACACTATGAAAACCCGAAGGAAATATTTCAGAGCCAAACAGACTTTACGAATTGCCTGGCAAACTGCACTTTTAGATAGATTTTCCGCATCGCCTACAGTATATAAAAAAGTGCCGCTTGCAAAAAACCTCAAAGCAATGCCTACTGTCTGTGTGGTTGTGAGAGCCCGACTTCGCCTAGTTTAACTTCGAATATAAGGTCCTAATACATTTTTGAGGTACAATATTCCCCCTCGGCTAAAGCGGTATCTTTCAAAAAGAATTTCCTCTGGGAGCAATAAAGGATCTTGCCGATCGCGCAAACCCCTCTCTATATGAAATTCTCTTCTTATAATTTGTGTACCGATATCAATTGGTCACTCATTCATGAACAGTGAAGCCATGACTGAATGAATTCCATGCACGGACACTGATTACGTGTGTGAGCTAATCCTTGTTTACGTAGAACAAACCTGCTCCGAGCAGGTTTGAGGATTAGGATGTGTTGCTATGACAACACTTCCAGCAAGAGTTTCGAAAAACCGACAGATCCAGGATCAGGCCAAATCGTCAACAATTACATCCGGCTAAACGAGTAATCCACGTACGAAAAATACCCCCCAAGACTAAGACTAAGTGCAGCTGCCTAACATATCCCACTCCCATTAGGTACCATTGTAACAAGATAATCAATATTATATACTTCACCTGTCAGTAGTTTAATGTTGTGGCTGATCAGTGAATTTATATGTGGATTGAAGCATAACATGATACTAAATTAAATATATTTAACTCAATGTCACAATATTGCGTAATATAAGAAATAGAAATAAATAAATCAACATAAATGTGACCATTAATCTTCAGTAAAAATATGCTGAGTTGCTGTCCATAATATAAGGAATAGCTCAGTCACCAGTTTGCATAGTGTGCATTGAAAAATGCTGCCAGTTTCTTCCATGCTGTATTCCTTCCAGTTGTCATGGAGGTATCTTTTTGTCTGTCCTCCAGATTTAAAATGGAATCTGTCACAATGTGTATCATATAGAACTTGTGCTCTACTCTGATGTTTGTGCTTTGATGAGACATTCTTTATTAATGTTGTTCCACCTATGACTGGGTATTTCATACACTTTTCTGACTGTTGGATTACAGTAATTCAGTTATTAGTAAAAGTTGTGGTCATAATGAATGACAAGTATCAACTCTTCTGTATTATTTGTCATGCAAAAAGACAATTTCCCCTGAGGGATTAACAAACTATATCAAAAATAAAAAAAATAAAAAAATGAGAAATGAGTTACAGCAAGACCAGGTAAAGACCTGCACAGGCACCAGAATGGCATATGCATATATTTACAATCTATGAATATCACATATAAAAATAAAATGAGTTGTGTGTGGTTCTCAACAGATATTTGAGTGTACAGTCAATTGTACAATACATTAAGACATCAAGAGGGGTGATATAATGTACAAGAAACCAAATACATATAGTGTGTGGAAGAGTGTGTGGTACTGCTGAAAAAGAAAAATGCCAGCTTTTTTTTTCACTTATATGTTAAGGCCCATTGAAAATCAAAACACTAAGGCACTAAGGTAGATCTGTCCATAGGTGACAGAGAGACATTTATGCTCCAGATACGATTCTATGGTTGTGTGCTTTTTTTGTTATTACTTTCTGTATAGAGAATTCTTTATTTTTAATTTACTTTTATTGTTATTATTTGAAGAAAACAACATTTCATTACAATCATATCAAACTTAACAAACCATAATTAATTTATGGGGTTCTTCATATGCTCAAAATGAAACATTTTCACAATAACAACAGCCAAGCTAATGTAGCTTAACAACTGCAATTATTTTTTAATAAGTTTACATGAGGATCTACAATTTTCCTGTTCTATGTCCGTTTAAATCAAGACTAATGTTAATAGACAGCAAATTGTTAACTGATAGAGGATGAGATGTTAATTGCTAGTTAACTGGCAATCAGACAGTCAGCTAAGTAAACCGAGGAGAAACAGGAAGCCAAAATGGAGATGGCTGCAAATTAATTACACTTGGTACTGATCTTATTCTGCGACTTACTGAGACTGCCTTTATACCTAAGGATCATCTCTTCAGAATCCTCAAGGTGCAGGAGCATGGGAGCAGCAGCGAGCAAAAGCACAGGAGCGATGTCTCACACAGGCAAGTAATGTTTTACAAGCACCAGGAAAGAATAGCTGAAAACTAATCAAATCCATCAGTAAAGTTTAACTGGAGTAAAGCCAACATCTGACAAGGAGAAAAAACCAACAGTATGAAGTCCTTCACCTAGTAAGTGGTGAAAGCTTAAAGCCGACGGTTTCCTAGTGATTCAGCTGAATGCAGAAAGCACCAAAGTTACTGCAGAAAGCGATAAAGATGAACTCAGAGCTGAACATATGTTGCATTTTGTTCTCTGCCTATCAACACTGTTTATATGTTGTGTGTCCTGCAGCATTTCCGGCTGACAATACAGACAGCTTCACCTGGCAAAAATGGCTATTTAACATAGAGTTGGTCAGGAATATACGTGAATTGGAGGAGAGTGCTAGGAACTTGATAGCAATTAGGCAAATTGAAAATTGAATCCAAATCTGAAGTAGCCGAATTATCTAAACAAACTGAGTCGATCCAGTCACTACAAATCCCACTGTAGTCAGTGCGTGGCTGAAATCAGCAGCACCAATTCAGCAGCAAGGTGAGTGGCTAGCAGTGAGGCAGGGGTCTATGAAGCCAAAATTTACTCCCTCGGCACTCAGGTCACCAATTCAGACCCAGAATAGATTCTCAGCACTCTGCAGCATGCCCGTGGGTCCTGAGAATAATAAAGTGCTCATAACTTGTGATTCCATAGTCCACAATGTTAGAATTCCAAACTTTGTTAAACCAGCAGTTAATGTTGAATGCCTCCCGGGGAGAAAATACCTGACATAGAGGTTAAATTGGATCTTCAGACTGATGATGAAGTATCTACCTTATCACTGCATTATGGCACTAATGATATTTATTTATAGTAATCTGAAATATTAAAGAGGAACTTCATCTGTCTATGCACCGAAACAAAAAGAAAATGTCAGAGTTTAATTGTGTCTGGCCCCTTAACCAAGATTATATAGAGGGGATGTGATTTATAGCAGATTGTATTCCCTTCCCTGCTGGCTAAAACCCTGTTGTGCAAATAAAGGCATAGCCTTTGCAAACAGTTGGGATGATTTTGGGAAAGGCCTGAATTTTTCAAGACAGATGGTCTCCATCTCAACTGGACGGGATCTTTTGTTTTGTCCCAAAATATGGCAGCAAAACTGCCTGGCTGACTGATTAGAGCACCATCCAGGCTGCAGTCTTGTGATCTTAAATCACCGGATGTTGTTTATCCCACCTGTTACTATCCTGAAGCTGTTACCCATAATCCCTGTTGTGGGGCATCTTATAAATTTAGTCATGATGCAAACCTTAAATTACTTGATAAACAAAAAACCAGAGATAAAACCAGATCCTCCACCAGAGGCACCTGTAATAGTAACTTAAATTAAATTAAAACAAAAAATCTATCACTGGTTTAGAAAAATCTATGCAGTTTTAAATGATGCTCATTAAACATTTGGTCTCTTGGAGGTAAAGCTGCTTTGGTAAATGGTATTAAGTACTCACTGAAATCTGGTTGAGTAAATCTAACATTGTTCCTATAGCTGATGTTTCACCACATGAATACACATTCCTTCATAAATCTAGAGGTACTGGTTGTGAAGGTGGCCTTGAACTAATCCATTGTGACAAAATGCAAATCACTTCGAAACATTTAGGGGTATTCACATCCTTTTAATTCATTTTAAATATTAAAACAGATTCCAGCACAATTTCAGTGCTAGTCTATACACCACCAGGGCCATATTCATTGCTTATGACTGAATTCAGCAGCCTTTTATCTGATTTGGCTATAAATTATGATCATGTAGTGTTGATCATGTAGTGCAAACCACATACTGGCTTGGCAAACCCTGTCTCACCTTGCATTCAACACTTCAGAAATTTTAATCCTATAACAGAACTGGAAGTCTTAACTTTAATTTCTCAAATGAAACCTGCTTCTTGTTCCCTAGATCCAGTGCCAACAAAACTAGTAAAAAGCGCAGTGGATGTTCTTGCAGCACCAATTCTTAGCATTATCGATACTTCATCATTCCATGGCACAGTATCAGATGCACTAAAAGTGTCATCAAACCAGTACTTAAAAAGTCAGACCTAGACCCATATACTTAATAATTATAGACCCATTTCAAATGTATCCTTTCTCTCTAAAATACTTGAAAAAGTAGTTGCCAATCAGCTTCACCCTCACCCTACACATCACATTTTTTTTGCACCAGTCATAGTACAGAAACGGCACTAACACATATTGTAAGCAACAATCTTGTATCCTCTGATGAACAAAATTCCACTGTAATTATGTTGTTAGACTTTAACACTAGAATTACCAAACCCTGCGAAAAAACTCATAAATCCGGCCCACCTTAAATCCCTTTGCACTTCCTTGTCAGCATCTTTTGTCTTGTAAATGTGCCAATCAAGACAAGCAGCAAGCAGCCTACAATTCCCCCCTCCCCCCCACCACTGCAGAACACGCACAAAGTTCTCCCAGTTCCAGCCTTGATTATATGGGAGTCAGGTACCTAGATTTGTATAGAGAAATAATAGATCGTTATTTGGAACACATGCATTTCATGTGTGTTCCGTTTCTACAATAATCTGTGTAAACACATCATTAAAACAGAAACGTTTTTCATATTTTAGTAATAAATAACAAAATTGTAGACATAATCTATATAATGTGTGAAGCCTGTAATCCAAAGATCAAATAAACACTTTCACAAAAGGTTCAAGGATGATACAACAGTTTCCCTGCCACAGCAGTAGGAATTGCAGACTTGTAATCAAGAGTCCCCCGGTTCAATCCTGACTGCCTCGTATATTTACCGTTTTGAGTAGTGAGCTGTTCTTATTGTTAATATTACACAATAAACAAATACATTTGGTTTGCATCTGTAACAGCTGGTGTAAATTTATAGTACTTGTAAAACTTAGCGTTTTTTTCGCTTTTATTGTCTCAGACACAATCATGATACACACTACTGCCCCCCAGGGATCTGATGCTGTTAGTTTTTATTTGAAACTGGGAATAACTGTAGATGTGAGTGGTGTTTTGAGACAATGGAACTGGAAATTCTCTGATCTGGATGGATAAAAGCTGACACACAAATGCTGGTGAATCTGCCTTCTTCCTATCTCACTGTCAGTTGATTTTTTTATTCAGTTTTATTGAGTGTTCCTGCTCACACTGAATTAGTATGCACCTTGTAGTCCATGATGTCAAAGCCGCACTGACAAAAAACAGAGACATTGGTATATATGATATTTGGAATTATTCATTTTATGACCTGAAGGTGACCTGAGGCTGCTCTTTAATTGGTGCAGCTCTTTGTGCCCTGGACATTTCCACATTTATTGGCAATAAATTAGCGTTGTTTTAGGTTTTTTAATCTAATGTGATTGGACAATTGTTGATGCAATATTTCAAGCTCACATTAATGGTTCACAGTTCACACCTGCCTTAAAGTAAATACTGGTGAGTGAGAGTGACTTTACAGAGATGGCAACTTCAAGTGGAATTTCAGAAATCAAAGAAAATTTAAGTTATATCTTTATTGAAACATCCCTTCGTAAATTGTGATCGAGGGCAAGCTTACACACAGACTTTTTCCTGCTCGTTATGACAAATGGCGTTGGCTAACTGGATGTGGTGTAAGTAAAGCCTTTTTATGTTTTCCCTGTTTACTGTTTCAAAGCGTTGTTACTGAAGCATTGAGGACAATGATGGGGTTGCGAGACCTAAAACATCTTTCTGTAAAATGCAAGCACCATTTAAAGTAGTCACAGACATCTAGACTAACTTTAGACTAATCTTTTGGCAGAATTATTATTACTGAACAGCAAGATGAAGGCTACAGGATTGGCATTAGAGGTGACAAAAAATTGAAACATCCTGTCCAGAATAATAGACTGTGTGAAATTTTGTAGGGAATTTGAATTGGCTTTGCGTGGCCATGATGAAAGCGAGAGCTCTGGTAAGTGTGGTGTTTTCCGCAGGTTGGTAGATTTTGTTGCATCTCGCTCGATGGAGTGTTGAAAGAGCACCTTGAGAATGCCACTATACTTAAGGGAACTTAAAAAACTGTACATGTAGCTGCATTTACCCAAAATTCCCAAAATTCTGCAGCTCTAGCTTATAAAAGGAATTCAACAAAATCTTGATGCATCGAAATGATTCCACAGACAAAATATCTTCGTTTTTTAAAAGCTTTAGTAAAAATTCAAATTAAAACAGTTCACACAAAAAAGAGAAAATAGATTTAGCAGAAAAAAGAAAAGTTCTATTTAAAGCTTAAAATTCTTCTTTCATTTCTTTTAGTTTACTTATTCAGTTAAATCATTTCCAAACGTTTCTGAACCATTTCAAAACTGTCAGAAAACTGTATGCCTATCCCATTTCTATGTTGAAAATGGGTCTGTTAAGTACCTGTGCACCGGGACTTATTCAAAACAACAACTGACTCAATTATCATACTGTATCTTAATTATAGCAATACTAGGGTGTTGTACCGTGTTAGCCATTATGAATGTAGAGAAAATCCAAGCAAAATGACACCTCCTATTGGCTAACTAAAAAGATTACAATATGCAAGCTTTCAAGGCAACTCAGGCCCCTTCTTCAGGCAAGATGTAATTACATATGCATATTGTAATCGTTTTAGTTAGCCAATAAAAGGTGTCATTTTGCTTGGCTTTTATCTACATTAATTATAGTAAGAAAGTTCTATCTCATACTAACTTAAAGGGGGGGAAAGACTATACTATTGTCTATGACTGTGAAAGAAATTTAAATTCTATTGAAATTAAGCAAACACTAATATGGGTTTAACTCAAAGCTTTAACTTTTACAGTATAGAATAAGCTTTTGGACTCCCCAGATCACTTGGCATCATGCATACATTTTCTAACTTAATTAAAATAAAAAATCACATCTGTTCTGACTAGCATTTGGGCAGTGCTGTCATCTGCAGGTTTTTTTGATATTGTCAGTAAATATGTTCAAGTTCTGTTGTGACTCTGAAAATATGTTTTTTTCTCAACTGGTTTGTCTGCCACCCATTAAGAAGCCTATATTTCAAACTGTTAACCTGCTGGTGTCCTGCAGCCTATCAAACATTAGAGATTTACGCATTTTTCTATATATTAGGAAGGTTTTCAAAGTACATATTGCTTTTCTCTAAAATGCCATGACTCAAGAGAAGCTGAATACATTGGCCATGTTGTCAACTGAAAAGAGACTGGTGACTGAACTCCTTCTTAAGGAGTCAAGGCTGGGGTGGGGGCTGTCAATAAACAGGGCCTGTTAATGCCCATTGCTGCGCTCCTCGTGTGATTTTGGGCTATATAAAAAATAAATTGTTGTTGTTGTTATCCCCCTCCTTTAACCGCCACCTTATCGTGGTGGAGGGATTTGCGTGTCCCAATGATCCTAGGAGATCTGTTGTCTGGGGCTTTATGCCCCTGGTAGGGCCACCCAAGGCAAACTGGTCCTAGGTGAGGGATGAGACAAAGTGCGGTTTAAACAAAACCTCCTATGATGAAAAACAATTTTGGATGGCGTTTTCCCTTGCCTGGACGCGGGTCACCGGGGCCCCACTCTGGAGCCAGGCCTGGAGGTGGGGCTCGATGGCGAGCGCCTGGTGGCCGGGCCTGCACCCATGGGGCTCGGCCGGGCACAGCCCGAAGAGGCAACATGGGTCCCCCTTCCCAAGGGCTCACCACCTATGGGAGGGGCCAAGGAGGTCGGGTGCAGTGTGAGTTGGGTGGTGGCCAAAGGCGGGGACCTTGGCGGTCCGATCCTCGGCTACAGAAGCTGGCTCTTGGGACGTGGAATGTCACCTCTCTGAAGGGGAAGGAGCCTGAGCTAGTGCGCGAAGTTGAGAGGTTCCGGCTAGATATAGTCGGACTCACCTCGACGCACAGCTTGGACTCTGGAACCAATCTCCTTGAGAGGGGCTGGACTCTGTGCCACTCTGGAGTTGCCCCCGGTGAGAGGCGCCAAGCGGGTGTGGGTATACTTATTGCCCCCCGACTTGGAGCCTGTACATTGGGGTTTACCCCGGTGGACGAGAGGGTAGCCTCCCTTCGCCTTCGGGTGGGGGGACGGGTCCTAACTGTTGTTTGTGCGTATGCACCGAACAGCAGTTCAGAGTACCCACCCTTTTTGGAGTCCCTGGAGGGGGGTGCTAGAGGGCATACCTTCTGGGGACTCCCTCGTTCTGCTGGGAGACTTCAATGCTCACGTGGGCAATGACAATGAGACCTGGAAGGGCGTGATTGGGAGGAATGGCCCCCCCCGATCTGAACCCGAGCGGTGTTTTGTTATTGGACTTCTGTGCTCATCACGGATTGTCCATAATGAACACCATGTTCAAGCATAGGGGCACCAGGACACCCTAGGCCTCAGTTCGATGATCGACTTTGTGGTCGTGTCGTCGGACTTGCGGCCACATGTCTTGGACACTCGGGTGAAGAGAGGGGCGGAGCTGTCAACTGATCACCACCTGGTGGTGAGTTGGCTTCGATGGTGGGGGAGGATGCCGGTCAGGCGTGGTAGGCCCAAACATGTTGTGAGGGTCTGCTGGGAACGTCTGGCAGAGCCCCCTGTCAGAAGTAGCTTCAACTCCCACCTCCGGCAGAACTTCAACCACATCCCGAGGGAGGTGGGGGACATTGAGTCCGAATGGGCCATGTTCCGTGCCTCTATTGTTGAGGCAGCTGACCGGAGCTGTGGCCGTAAGGTGGTCGGTGCCTGTCGTGGCAGCAATCCCCGAACCCGCTGGTGGACACCGGCGGTGAAGGATGCCGTCAAGCTGAAGAAGGAGTCCTACAGGACCCTTTTGTCCTGTGGGACTCTAAAGGCAACTGATAGGTACCGGCAGGCCAAGCGGAATGCGGCTTTGGTGGTTGCTGAGGCAAAAACTCGGGCGTGGGAGGAGTTTGGGGAGGCCATAGAGAACGACTTTCGGACGGCTTCGAGGAGATTCTGGTCCACCATCCGGCGTCTCAGGAAGGGGAAGCAGTGCAGTGTCAACACTGTATATGGTGGGGATGGTGCGCTGCTGACCTCGACTCGGGACGTTGTGGGTCGGTGGGGGGAGTACTTCGAAGACCTCCTCAATCCCATTAACATGCCTTCCAATGAGGAAGCAGAGCCTGGGGACTCAGAGGTGGGCTCCCCCATCTCTGGGACTGAGGTCACCGAGGTGGTCAAAAAACTCCTTGGTGGCAGGGCCCTGGGGGTGGATGAGATACGCCCAGAGTTCCTCAAGGCTCTGGATGTTGTAGGACTGTCTTGGTTGACACGCCTCTGCAACATCGCATGGACATCAGGGACAGTGCCTCTGGATTGGCAGACCGGGGTGGTAGTCCCCCTCTTTAAGAAGGGGGATCGGAGGGTGTGTTCCAACTACAGAGGGATCACACTCCTCAGCCTCCCTGGAAAAGTCTATTCAGGGGTCCTGGAGAGGAGGGTCCGTAGGATAGTCAAGCCTCGGATTCAGGAGGAACAGTGTCGTTTTTGTCCTGGTCGCGGAACAGTGGACCAGCTCTATACCCTTAGCAGGGTCCTGGAGGGTGCATGGGAGTTTGCCCAACCAGTCTACATGTGTTTTGTGGACTTGGAAAAGGCATTCAACCGTGTCCCTCGGGGAATCCTGTGGGGGGTACTCCGAGAGTATGGGGTACCGGCCCCCCTGATAAGGGCTGTTCGGTCCCTGTACGATCGGTGCCAGAGCCTGGTCCGCATTGCCGGCAGTAAGTCGAACCCGTTTCCAGTGAGAGTTGGACTCCGCCAGCGCTGCCCTTTGTCACCGATTCTGTTCATAACTTTTATGGACAGAATTTCTAGGCGCGGCCAGGGCGTTGAGGGGGTCCGGTTTGGTGGACTCAGGATTGGGTCACTGCTTTTTGCAGATGATGTTGTCCTGTTTGCTTCATCAGGCCGTGATCTTCAGCTCTCTCTGGATCGGTTCGCAGCCAAGTGTGAAGCGGCTGGGATGAGAATCAGCACCTCCAAATCCGAGACCATGGTCCTCAGCCGGAAAAGGGTGGAGTGCCCTCTCAGGGTTGGTAGCGAGATCCTGCCCCAAGTGGAGGAGTTCAAGTATCTCGGGGTCTTGTTCACGAGTGAGGGAAGAATGGAGCGTGAGATCGACAGGCGGATCGGTGCAGCATCCGCAGTAATGCGGGCGCTGCATCGGTCTGTCGTGGTGAAAAAGGAGCTGAGCCGCAAGGCGAAGCTCTCAATTTACCAGTCGATCTATGTTCCTACCCTCACCTATGGTCATGAGCTATGGGTAGTGACCGAAAGAACGAGATCGCGAATACAAGCGGCTGAAATGAGTTTCCTCCGCAGGGTGTCTGGGCTTTCCCTTAAAGATAGGGTGAGAAGCTCAGTCATCCGGGAGGGGCTCAGAGTAGAGCCGCTGCTCCTCCGCATCGAGAGGAGTCAGATGAGGTGGCTCGGGCATCTGATCAGGATGCCTCCTGGACGCCTCCCTGGTGAGGTGTTCCGGGCACGTCTAACCGGGAGGAGGCCCTGGGGAAGACCCAGGACACGTTGGAGGGACTATGTCTCTCGACTGGCCTGGGAACGCCTTGGGATTCTCCCGGAAGAGCTAGAAGAAGTGGCCGGGGAGAGGGAAGTCTGGGCATCTCTGCTCAAGCTGCTGCCCCCACGACCCGACCTCGGATAAGCGGGAAACAATGGATGGATGGATTGTTGTTATCTCTTCTTAGTACTGTACTACATAGTCTGGTCTTGACATGCAGCTAGTACTTTCTCAGGTATGCGGCAACTGATCCGGTAAGTTTGTCCTATGCATTTAACTTAGAGCAAGTTGAATCAGGCTGAGAGACATCTCATCCCAAGCCTTTCCTACACGGTAAGAGAGTTGGAGGTCAGGTACTATTAATCCTTCCTCCAACGTAGATCTCTGGAGCAGGATTTGTTTTCAAGCAGGTGTATTTTTTATTCAGAATAAATAAAGATTTCCAACTATGTAAGGTCTTAAATAACAACAGATACTAATTGGAAAATATTGAAATAGAGTACATTTTTGAAAATATTAAATCCAGCTGCATTACTTCTTCCAGCTACACGAATAATGGACCATTTGGAGAGGATTTCCTTATAGCTCTCCAGAGATGGAATGAGATTACACATGAATAGTTTTGGAATACATATTTATGTTTATGTGTGTGACACAGAGAAAGAAAACTGTTTATATTCAAATATTTCTTTGTTAACTAGTTTCAAGGTACATTATTTTCTAAAATAAACATGCAGCTGTGCAAAAGATCATTCATTACACTGGGAACTAGTCAGACAGTACATGTAAGATGCATTATGAAGAATCTGTAGATACTAATAAACATGTTTCTTTATTTGGTCACGGATGTTTTTTCAAGAAACAGTCAATGGTGGAAATTATTCAAGCTGTTGTATCATTCTGTCCCCCAGACAAATGGCTTTATTGAACACTATGACATCCACATTAGCAGCAAATGATTTTCTCCGACAGAGCTGCAGGTTTGTCACTTCAATCTGTAAACTGACACATTCAGGAATTATATATTGAAAAGTGCTTTCCTAAATATAAGATATTTGTGCAAATACAGTGATGAAGGGATGAAAGATAGTGTCATACTGCACCTGTTCTACTTAAAGAAAATACTTTTCTCGGATATCACAGAGTCCTGCTGTATCATCTGTTTATCTTCTCTTCTTTTTCAGGCTATGAAGTATGATCTACAACTTAAAGTATAGAAAACAAGCTTTCTGATTTTCTACTCCTTTAATCCACAGAAGCATTATTGATTCTTCTTGTTGCCCACCATTTGATTTAATTGTAAACATTATTTTACTGTTTTTTTTTTACTTTAAAGTGTTGTTTTGTTTAATTAGACTACTTGATTTTCAAAGTATTTACTATTTATATGGTATATTTTATCACCGTATGCAGTATTGTCAGGACTATTGACACACACAAGTACATTTGTCCTCTAGTTATCTTATGTATGTGTTTGTTTAACAAAATGAAACAATGTTAAACAGACTTTTTAACTGTCCTAGAATAAGCCTTAAAATAAATTAATCATTGGCTCTGTCTCTTCCTAACTCTAAAATAAATAAAGAGGGTCTGAAAATAATTGCATGGATGAATAAACCTAGTCCAGTGATTTGTAATGTACTTTCTATTTATTCGGACTACTTGATTGCCTATAGATGTACGGAGAGAGGGTACTTAATATGCAGAATGTATTTTGGAAATACTGTATGTGTTATATTGTAATGGCTATTAGAACAAAGTAGTAAAGTTGTCATCAAAGTCTATGTATTTATTTAATTAATTGAATCAATGCATATGTTATTAACTGTTTCACATTAGTTATAAACCAAACCTAATTGTCTCTGACCCTCCCATGACTCTGAATTGGTATAAGAGGGTTTTAAAATGGATGAATGAATAAGCATAAACCAAATCCATTGCCCTGCAGCTCCACAGTTCCCAGCTTGGTTCTCCTTCTGATCATAATATGGGTAGAATTTCCATAGTATCCACCTGCAAGTTGATTTGCTCAGGGTACTCCAGTTAATTCTAACAATAGTTTCACTAATGTTAATATACTGCATGAAGCTGTATTTTTTAGTTACATGCTGAATATCGATTATATGTTACATTAAAGGATTCCCCTGTGACGGACTAGCACCCTGTCCAGGGATTGCTTCTGCTTTGTGTCCAGTGCTTGCTGTGATAGGCTCCAGTTTTCCTATAACCCTGCACTAGATTAGAAAACAGATTTATGACTGGTTTAAATAATTCATAAACATACAGAGTTTTCTGAAGCTTATTTGGTTAAATATTAAAGAAGAAAATGTCATGAAAGGGTAAGAATAAGGGGGAAAAAATATTGTTATTGGAGTTTTGTTTAACAAAATTAGAATTAGCTCTCAGCACAGAAGGAAAAAGTGCCAGTATTCCACTGCATTTAGTGGAAAGAAGATCATTTAAAGTCTACAATGATATCTCCTCTCCAATTTACAGAAACTACTGGTAATAAGATAATTGGCAGATTTACTGAAATGCCAACAAAACAACATATTAACCATAAAAGAAAAATATAGTGGTGAATATACAGTAAAAGTATGTATGAAAATAACAAAAAAGCAACATATTATTAGAATGACTTTGGGGCAAACACTTCTGCCATCCCACACTCTTCAGCACTAGGTTTATATGTCAGCACAATCACTCACTCTATGGACAATGTATATTCTCCTTGAGCTTGTGTGGGCATTTTCTCCAAGTGCTTTGATTTTGTTCCCAAAGAAGTTTTAAGTTAGGCTGATTAGTGAAGCATTTTTTCTGTCCTTCCTGACCACCTGACTTAACGTTATTGACTTAAAAATAATGTTGGAGCTTCTAACATCCTGTAATCAGACAAGGGTTTACAAGGTTGTCCACGTGGATTCCAGTTTCCTCCCACAGTCCAAAGACATGCAGGTTAGGTGGACTGGCATTGTTAAATTGGACCATTTGTGTATATGTGTGGTGTGGGTGTCTATGAGTGTGTTCACCTTGCGATGGACCAGCACACTGTCCAGGAATTATTTTTGCCTTGTTCCCTATGCTTGCCAAGACAGGCACTGACCTCCCATGATCCTGCTCAGGACCAGGCAGCCTTAAAAAATGGTATAAATCTGTTCACATTAGTATGCTGCTTTATTCAACTTGGTGTAAATTCCAACTTAGCTCTAGCTGAACTTGGAAACTCATTGGATTTGTATTGCTCTGTATAATCACCACTAGTGGAAGATATGTAACAAAGGGTAGAGTTGCTTTTCCTTATATGTTCTAATTCAGATGAGCTTCCAAATTTAACACAATCATTTTTTCTTTTTGGAAATGCATGTGGATCCATCTCTTTGGGAACATAATGTACTTCTTCATTTTAAAGTGCTAATAACAATTTACTTCTCTTTGAACATTTAGTGCTTTTAATGCAGACTATGCAGTGCACTTAATATAGTTCTTTCTGGTTGAAACTAGCTAAGAACAAAGTGTCATAAATGTGGACAAACTAAAGAATTAATTAATAAATTAGCATCACTTACTGACAATTGGTTGTTAACTCATTAACAATTCCTTGCATTAAACTTGACTATCCTGGTAACCCTTTTAACATATAATACAAAAGATAAATGAATCTATAATTAAAATGTGAAGCAATCTGAATCTTTTTGTCTTTGACAAAGATATCACGTCTGAATGCCAGTTTCTTTTTGATCAAAATGGAGATGCATGTAATCTGCTTCATACTGAAGGTAAAATAGGTCTGAGCAAGCCAATCAAAAATATTAGTCATAGCTAATGTTAATTTATGTGCAACCTGTTACCTTGTCTTTCCAATAACCATATCGGCTGCTTGCATTTGTATTTGATATTCAGCGCATGCTCTAGGAAGACCATTTACATATAAATTAAGCATAGTGTGGTCCCAAAACTGACCTCCAGGGAATGCCAATTGAACAGTTCATAAATGGCGAATTTGTAGAGCCAACCCTTGTGCATTGCTTTATTGTTATTAAAGTTCCAATCCATTGAACTGTACTCTGAGATAAATTATGACAGTTTGAAAAGAAAAAAAAGCTCTAATAAAATCAACTCTGACAAGCATAACTTTAATTTATAAAATAATAATAAATAATATTTTTTATTTTCTGCTCAAAGATCTTTTCTGAACACAAATTGCATTGGATGAAGGAAAACAATGTGTGTGTTCAAACTGCTGTGTGTACAAAGAAAAGTAGTTTGTGTGTTCAGGAATTCTACATGTTCTCCTTTCACCATCACATTTCAACAAACTTTACGTTGTTATTGGATGCCATGGAAGTAGATTGATTAGCATTTTAAAAAGTGATCTTTATAAAGAGTGATAAATAAACTTAGTAAACGATGTGTATGACTTTTGCGAAACATAGTGTCCCATGTAAAAGGTGTCCTTTGCGTTAACAAAGTTTGCACTTCTTAAAACATAAAGATGTAGGGAGAAAGACTAGGAGATTTTTTAACGTGTAGAAGCTGAGCATTGCATGCCAAAATGTTATATTTATAAAATTTTGTTAAATTTGCTCTTCCGTCTGCTAACTCTTAACCCAGGAGAAAATACACATCTCTTAATGCCTGAAAGAGTTTTTACATACTGCTAATCCATATAATCTTCCCTGTTATGAAATCCAACTACAGTAAAGCCTAGCACATGGTTCTTCAGGATGTCTTCAGGTAACAATAACAAGTGCTGTGGTGTTTGTGATTTATATTCTAAAGCAAAATTCAAAGCTGTGACTTTCAAGTCCCTTCTTTACTCCATGCAACACTGCAATAACATTTCAGAAACAATTTATTACATGTCACCTTTACTTAGTCTGGTGTCCTTGTCACTTCAAACTAAACTCCTTAGTAAGACTGCTTAGATGTTACAGGGCTATTGACTCAGATGATTCATATGCTAATTTAATCAAACTTTTAATAGATTCTTCTCTGCACAATATGGCAAAAAAATTTCTTATTGTGACTGGTTTTGTATTTAACTAGCAGCAATTGAATGATTATAATTCCACTACAGAGATCTTTGACCACATTTTGGCATCTAGCTTTATTAAGTATGCACTTACAATTTAAGCTTCTTACAAATAATACAACAATAATACAAGAAAGTGTGGGGTTTACTGTTACAAGATGGAAAATAATAATACAAAATTATGCAATATTTTTTAATTTATCAAAAAAGTCTTTTTTGTATGTGTATCACATACAAGACTGTAATGTACTATTCATTTAGATCTCCATGAAATTTACTTGATTTATTAGTAAGACATTGGTAAATTCTTAATGCATAAGGCAGAGGGACAGAATAGTAAGTTGCGGTGACTGTCGAAGGAACAGTGATTTATTTATTTTTTTGGTGGGGATCCCAGGAATGCACCCCAGAGGCGGCCTTAGGGTTGTGTGGTGCCTAGGGCTGACCAATCCCATGCTGGGCCAGTTACGTCAATAGTTGTTACCGGTATGTGTGGACTGTATAAACTTGTATGCGAATTTAATAAAAATAATTTTAACATACACAGAATTCTCTCATTACAGCATTCAGCTAAATTTTTGCAAGATAACATGCGGATTTTATCAAAATATAACAATATGATCTTTGAAAACAGTGCAATTCATAATTCATGACAATACCATGACAGTGTGAAATGCGATGCAGTGTCATGCGGAAATTAGCATGGCCTCTTCTAGAAAAGTACCCAAATTGCAAGTATATTCTGAGTCTCAATATGCAGGATGTCATAATCATAACTCACGTTGATGTCATGTCAGCCGGTTATCATCAGCGATACACGTTTTTGTGCATTAATATTCGGACATGTTTATGGCCTACAAATTAAATGTGAGTTTCACTGTTTCGACAGGAAGTATGAAATTAATGTAGAAGTATCATCATGAAATCTCTTACTGGTTTCCAGGTTCAGAGATGAAAATCCACTTTTCTTGCCTTCCGATTGGAAAAGTGACTGATGACATCTTCGTAGTCTAATCTGGATGTAATATCTTTTTCTATAGATAGGAGAATGCGCTATACCTATTTTAGGAAAGGATTATACTGGCGACCCTTTTCAGGTGATGAAGGTGGACTATGGAACGTTTTTTTAAAGATGTACATGTATGGAATTTGACCTTGAAGAGAAATTTCAAAAAGGTTCCTCTTAGAAGCATCTCAAATATTTATATAATGGAGAATATAACTTGACAAATCCTCTAGAACGGGACACGCGGACCTGAAAAGTGGGATCCCCTTAGGTGCGGGGCCTGGGGCCGTCGGCCTACTTGCCACCCCCAAATGCCGCTCTTGATGCACCCAGTCTTGGCCCGACTCGCACATACTAACTCACAGAGTTACAGTTAAAACAGCAGACTACTTCATTAATAACGCAATATATTAAAAGAAATGTAAATGTAAACAACAAATAGTCATATAACCCTCTCTCTCCCCTACGGATAACACCACAACAAAACAACAACAAACTGAAACAATTAACACTAATGACAAAGTTGAAAACACAGTCCAAATGTAGTGATAACAGATGATGATGGATGATGGATGACAGGTGAGAGAGAAATTTTGTGAGCAGTTCAATGTAAGCAATGCAAAATTTGTCCTACTGGTATCCTGATGTGGTGAGGGGTGATGAGATTGGGAGCACTACCTCTAACAAAGATGAGATCAGTCTGATCAATACTCACACAACTGGCAGACACAAGACATAAATCCAAACAGGAACAGCAATCCAATACATTAAATGGTAATCCAAATTGGTGTGATGAAAAGATGGATAAATTCAGACCTCAGACCTCAGCTCATTTTGCTGGTTCCCTCTTTAAACGGCCCACCGACTTGATTCTCTTCCCAGCAGCTCCTGTGTCCTCCGCTATCGTCCAATGGAGCAAAAACTGCTGGAACCGCTGGTATATGTAGTCCTTTATTCAATAGTGCTGCTACAATACCTTTCTTCCATCATTACACGTCATTCTTCTCATAGCTGTAGATGACCCACTTCTAAATAATTAATTATGACCTTGAAAGTTTCCTTATAAGAGTAACTTTTCAATGAGTGCAAGTCACTAGTTTTGCAAGTATCATTTAGTCAAAACTAAAAATTCAGAAGTATTCTGTATATACTCAACCTGGGGGGTTCAATTACAGTATATACAAGCATATATAAGTGTGAGTGGCAGAAAAAGACTCCAAAAGAAACAGAAAAGACAGTTAAAGCTTCATCCAAATCTAAACAGACATCAAGTTCAAGCTCAAGGTACGGCCTGCTGGAAAATGACCTAGAACAGATAGGCGAAAGCACAGATTTCCTGGGACTTGTTGACGCTGCTGCATCATCCCCAGAAAGAGCAAAAGTGGGAGCAAATGTGCAAGTGATTCAGGCCGGAATAATATGCCTATTCCGGAAGGCTCAGTGAAACTGAAAATGGCCTTACCTTCCGCGTTGTCATCTATCCCTCATGAGCCAATAACATCAGCTGCAACTGGGCATTCTACTTCACCCGCGGAGTTTGAGGAAGACCGAAACAATCTGTCCGAGCTGAAGGCAATGATCACCGCAATGGCCACCGGTCAAGACATAAAGGAGCTCAAGGATAATATAAAGAAGGATATAAATGACATAAGGAAAGAAATAAAGGACATACACAAGACAAACGAGAAGCTGTTTCAGGATATTAAATACCAGGAAACCCATTTAAGTATTCACTTTCAGGCAGCCTTTAAAGGTATGCTAGAATATATTGAAGAAAAATACAGGAAAATGCTTCTAAATTTGAGAATAAGCTTAGAGCACTTGGTGCTCAGTTTGAAGACGTCAAGCAAACGTTCACGACTCGTATTGAAATAGCAGAACAATTGGCATCTACCGTTGATGAAAACGCAACGGCTGTTAATTCCAAATGCAAAGTGCTTAGAGACAGACTAGCTGCACTGGAAGATGAATGCAGAAGGAATAAAATCAGAATCGAAGGTAGCCCCGAAAATCGCGAAAGTTCAAACCCAGTGAAATTCGTAGTTGAACTATTCTCTAAAATAATTGGAGAGGATTTCAAATCAGACACTAACATAGCAGCAGCTTACCGCATACGTGGATTGAATACCTCAAATCCTTGGACTTTCATCGTGCGCTTTGAAAAACTGCAGTTTAAACTACATACAATGTTACTTCTCAGACAGAAACAATGGATTATATTTGAAAATAACCACATTCGTATTTCCCCTGATTTCTCACCCTCAACAGCTGCTAAACATGACACATTTTACAGCATTAAACAGTGCTTACGGAAAGCCCAGATCAGATACAGCCTCTTGTATCCTGTCAAACTGAAAGTGGACATTCAAGGCAAGTTCTACATTTTTACCTGAACAGAGGAAGCAGAAAAGAGTTAAGAAAACTGACCCTGATACTTTTTGAAAGAGAATCATGAGTAGCATTGTGTCCTGACATGGCAAAGAAGATCTTACCTGCTGTAGGATCCATTCACAATGAAACTCATTCTGTAATTATACATTCTGTTTCCTTATCTGCCATTTTTTGTGTTTTAATTACAATTATATGAGTGTATGTATGTATGTGGATTTTTTTTTTCTTCATAGTGGACTGTATAACATCATACCCTTGGTTCAATGTATTAGGGCTTACAATCAAACGCCATCTGCTTATCCATGTCTACTGTTTAATATCATTCCCTGGGTTTACTTTCTCAAACTGTTTAAGATTACATTTTATGTTTATAGTATTTGGACTGTAAGGTCAATAGATATCTTTTTTTAAATCTTCATGCACCACTGCTGGGGGGGCTTGTTTTGTTTTGGACGTGCTCTGCCTCTATGTATGTCAGAGGACTGGGACTTAGTAAAGTGTGGTCCAGCCTCACTTGGGGAGGCAAAATGGGGGAGTGGCTGGGGGGGGGGGGGGGGGGGGGAGAAAGAGAGCAAGCTATTTCTTATTTATCCTATTTATCCTTATAAATGTAAGAGCCAATGCAACAATAGGCTTCATGGCCATAACACCTGGAAAAATTGGAAATTAAGGTCAAAGCTGTCTTATGTAATAATGTACTGATATCTTAAATTAAGACTACAGAATGTCAACAAAAGATCATAAAAACAATTAATGTTGTGAGCTGGAATGTTACAGGTCTAAATCACAAATTAAAGAGAAAGAAAGTTTTCTCCCACCTAACAGGTCTAAATGCTAAAGTAGTACTTTTACAGGAGACCCACTTAGTAAGCAATGATCAGGTCCAGCTGCACAAAGACTGGACTATCCAAATAGTCCATTCCAGCTTTACAAAGAAAACTAGAGATGTGGGAATTTATATACATAGAACAATCTCATTTGTAGTATCAGATGTAGTATCTGATCCTGAAGGGCGGTATCTGATCATCATGGGTAATTTATTTAACTGTAAAGTAATTCTGATAAATATCTACGCACCCAATGTGGATGATAGGGACTTCATCCAAAATGTATTTGCATCCATTCCCAATGTGAACACTCATAAAATTATAATTGCTGGTGACTTTAATTGTGTTTTAAATCCAGACCTTGATAGGTCACCTGCCACAGGGGTGATGACATCTAACACTGCAAAAACAATCACACAGTTTGTACCTGATCATAACTTATCAGACCCCTGGAGATTCCTAAACCCAAATTCAAGAGTATATTCCTTCTACTCAGCTGAGCATAACTGTTATTCAAGAATTGATTATTTCTTTGTAGATAGCAATTTTTTGCCCCCGATTAAATCTTGTAAGTACAACGCTATTGTTATCTCCGACCATGCCCCTTTGATCATGGAACTTAAATCACTTTGCCCCCATATACAGTATTCATCTCACAGATGGCACTTTAACCCACTGTTATTAGCAGACGAAAACTGCAAATTGATTTTTTTAGAGACAAATACATCCTCAGAGATCTCTGCAGGAATCCTCTGGGAAACTTTGAAGACTTTCTTAAGAGGACAGATTATTTCTTATCTGTCCCACAAAAATAAATCAAAAACCAAGAAGGTATCAGAGATAATCAGTGAAATTACCAGAATAGATGAAGAACATGCCAGTTGTCTGAATGAGGCACTTCATAGGAAAAGACAGGCTTTGCAATCAGAACTCAACCTCTTGACAACAAAAGAAACAGAACAACTCATTTTCAAATCACGACATCATTACTATGAACATGGAGAGAAAGCTAACAAGATCTTAGCTGAACAAATCCACAAGCAGGAAGTTCGCAATGCAATCCCAGCAATTACCAACACAGACGGAGACAAAATCATTGACCATAAAAATATAATGCACACATTTAGAGACTACTATAAGGTCTTATATTCTACTCAGACTAAAGAAGACAAGACACAACCTAACGTGTTTTTGGATGTATTACAGATAACACAACTAGATACTCTCAGTGCAGAAGAATTGGACAAACCTCTGACACTATCAGAATTACTAGATGCTATAAACTTAGTTCAGAGCGGGAAAGCAGCAGGCCCTGATGGTTACCCTGCCAAATTTTATTAAAAAAAATCTCAATTAAGTTAGCTCCCCTTTTGTTAACATTTACAGAAGCTAGAGACAATAAAATTCTACCTCAAACTTTTCAGAAAAGGCAAGGAAGGTAGCAGAGAATTCACTCAAGCTCCATATGCGCAAAGAATACAATTATTCAACTTAAAATTATATAATCGAGCACATCTGTCTCGTTTAAAATTGACCAAAATGTTTCCAGGGCAAGATCCAACCTGCAAACATTGCAATCAAGTTCCAGCCTAATTGGGCCATATGTTTTGGGCGTGCACCAAATTAACATCATTCTGGACCAAAATCTTTAAATGCCTTTCAGACAGCCTTGGTGTCACAATCCTTCATAACCCATTAACAGGTGTGTTTGGGGTACTTCCAGATGGGCTTAAAGTGGAGAAGGACAAACAAATTGTGATTGCCTTTACTACACTATTGGCACATAGACTTATCTTGCTCAACTGGAAGAATCCCAACTCTCCTATTTTAAGTCAGTGGGTAACTGATGGTATATACTGTACTACTTGAAATTGGAAAAAAATAAATACTCAATTAGAGGATTTGTGCATAAGTTTTTAAAAACCTGGCAGGATCTAATCAATAACATTTTAAAATAAGCATTTTAATTGAGGAAAGAGATTGCCTCCCTTCTTTTTTATTTTATTCATTTATCACTTTATCTATTTAGTTATTTTTACAAGTTAAAGTTTTAGTGTGCTGGCCTAGCTTTCTTTCTCATGGATGGAAGTTGATTTGTTTCTAACCTAGTTTTGTAAAACTTGACTTGTTTGTATGGAATGTTATTTAATTTTAGTAAAATCAATAACATGCAAAAAAAAAATGATATGCAGCACAACAACAAAATATAACATTGCTGTATAAGCAGAAAAATCAACATAAAGGCCTCTGTCAAATTACAAACACCATGTTACAAAAATTCACTTATATAAAGTCTTTGAATACCCTTCTTCGTTTTAGAAGCAACAGTAAAGCTGAATTTTCACGTATGAAATGACCGAGTTTGGACAAATTTCAGTAATGTATGCTGGTAGCACCTGTTGAATGGGCAGAGGTGGATCTGTAAATTGCAGTAATATATACCTTTAGGTTTATATGAAACAGTTTGCCCCACATGTCACTTCCTGTATTATCCTGAGCCTCATGGCTTTGAAACATATTGTGAAATAATTGCAAAAGCACATTCACATAAGGCAATTCCTCACAAATATGAAGTTGTAAATGGAATTCCCAAGTAAAGCAACCTTAAAAATTGTTAATATATAGTAAAAAAAAAACATTAACTTATTAACTTATTGTGATAAATCTAAAAGTCCAGGGGGGTATTTTCCGTACGTCGCTTAAATCATCCGAGAGCAGGTGCCTCATCTTGGATAAGTTAATGCCGGTGACACTCATCCGGGATAGGTCGGTTTTTCAAACACAGCCATGTGGTAGATTAGTCTAGCTGGATCTAATCATCCGAGATGAATGCGCGCGCCCACGCTGATTGAAAAGCCCATATATATTGAGTCTAGAAAACATGATCAGCAAGTCTTTGATAGGCTGTAACAAAAAAGAATGGGCATATTTTTTTTTTCACACACGGGGTGCAAGACCTTTTATTCGAAGGACATGAAGAATTTCAAGATTTAATATGCACAAGGGGTAACACTGCAAAAGCAGCCCAGACCAGAAAAGACGGCTGGCAAAAAGTGGCCGACAAATTAAACGCTAAGTAGTGTGTATTGTACTTACTGAATGCAGCGTTTCATTTCCTATGTGTCAGATTAATTATTATTTAATATGTCATAATTCCGGATCAAATGTGAGCACAAGGAGAACATGGGAACAGGTTAAAGTGAAGTACAAGAATATACTTCAAACTGGTAAATATTGGTATAGAACTATTTAAAGAATTGTTGACATAAATAATCATATATAATATAAAAAACATTAATTTTAAAGCTTATAAGAAGGCAGACAAGCAAAAAACAGCTGGAGGTCCACGCGGTCCAGACCTAACCCCTGCAGAAGAGTTGGCTCTCCAGTAAAATGCCCATCGCCCTGTTTCTGAGGGCATTCCAGGGGGAAGCTCCTCCTCAGAACCAGTGGCAGGATGCAGTGGTCACTTCATTTCAGGTAAAGGATGGTCACTGCATATATCTGTCCTCCATGTGTGCCATAGGTATGTTCCATATAGCCCTCTTTTTTGTTGGGTCAGTTGCAGGGAATGTCATATCCCTTGAACCTGTGTCTGATTATTCATCAGGAGGAGAGGTGCATTTTCCAAATAATGTTTGATCAACCTCCACTCTGATCAGTCCCATGTGCCCCAATCACATTTGGAAATCCTGGTAATGAGAATGTTAGGCTGATTGAGATTCTTCATGGAACTGTGGGTGTTTTAGCCTGTGTATTACCTACCTGCAATGGCATGAAACGCCTCTTTTATTGTCTGCACACGCAGGTGTCCAGGAAACACTATGAAAATATTTCAGAGCCAAACAAACTTTACGAATTGCCTGGCAAACTGCACTTTTAGTTAGATTTTCCGCATCGCCTACAGTATATAAAAAAGTGCCGCTTGTAAAAAACCTCAAAGTAATGCATCCTGTCTGTGTGGTGGTGAGAGCCCGACTTCACCGAGTTTGACTTCGAATATAAGGTGCTAATAAATCTTTGAGGTACAATATTCCCCCTCAGCTAAAGCGGTATCTTTCGAAAAGAATTTCCTCCAGGAGAAATAAAGAATCTTGCCGATCAAGCAAACCCCTCTCTATATGAAATTCTCTTTGTATAATTTGCGCACCAATATCAATTGGTCGTTCATTCATGAACGGTGAAGCCATGACTGAATGAATTCCACGCACAGACACTGATTACGTGTGTGAGCTAATCCTTGTTTACATAGAACAAACCTGCTCCGAGCAGGTTTGAGGATTAGGATGTGTTGCTATGACAACACTTCCAGCAAGAGTTTTGAAAAACCGACAGATCCAGGATCAGGCCAAATCGTCAACAATTACATCCGGCTAAACGATTAATCCACGTATGAAAAATACCCTCCAGGAATCATTTACACAAATAAATAATGAAAGATATAAAAAGAAATAAAACTACACTTTTGATAATTGTTAATATATTAAAAGTTAAAAGACTGTAAAAAGATTTTTCAAAAATTAAAACATAAAACTTAAAATTTCATTTAGACCTGAAATTTTTATTGTTTCATAAGTTTTGATCCACTTTTTTCATAAATATGTTACTGTTTTTTGGATCAAGGTTTGTTAGACTATAGACCTGCTATTCTAAGAGTTTGTTGGGTATCACTAAAATGTTTATATAATTGTGAATTATTATTATTATTTTTTTGTAATACTTAATGCTGTTTGTAATGTTGCTTGAGTTTATTTTTGGTTACTCCTATGCATAGTAGGTCACCCTGTAATTAATGAATAACATACAGTACATGCAATATGCTATATGCACGCAGTAGTGCTGACGTACTTCCGGTGAAATCTCAGCCAGCTCAGTCACTCCCATTGTCCATACTTCAGTTGTGGATTTTGTTTAGTGGCTATAATATCCAAGAAAATAAAGATAAAGTTTAAGTTTCAGCATACAGATTGCTCTACAGCTGAACATTGTTGTTTACCTTTATGTCAAGTTTCCAGTTTTTACTTATAAAATCAAGCATTTAAATTGTTTATTTATAGTTAACGATTTCATTTTAAATAATTATTCATGCTCACTGAGAAGAAAACTTTTTGAACCTGTTTTTTCTAAAGTCCAAAAAAATGGTAATGATAAATGTATCCAGCAGGGGAACAACCTGGGAAATGGTTCGTTAGAGATTGTAGCCTTTACTAAACCAAATACGTATATCCTTCCCTATCAGTATGACAGTGATTCTAAAAAGGAAGAAAGAATCAGTAACACTAATGGAAGATTATAATTAGCTTCTATTTAATATCAGTTTAACAATTACAATAAAATAATAAATCGAAGGAGAGCTGTTGTTGGCCAAAGCAGAACTGCATTCAGTGTTTCAATGCTTGTCCACTTTGACAGGGTGCAGGAAACCATTTTCTCCTAGACATGGGCAAGAGCGATGTCTTCCATTCATCTGTAGGTAAGCTCTAGGGTTCCATACAGTTGTCTGATTTTTATGCCTTCTCTTTGAACATGCAACCTCCAAACATGGTGTGATAAAAACACAGACCAGACATCATAAAAAGGTTTGGGGCAGCCACCCGTATAATATCCCTGGCTGCAAAAGGTTTTTTAAGTTGACAGCGATGTTCGCAATACTGAGTCTAAAACAGAACTGATTTCTTGGTGGTAAGATGGCGGTTTTAAAGGCCCATATAGGAAGTGACGTCATCGAGGGGGCCAGACCTGGAAGTGTCGTCATCGAGGGGGCCAGACCCGGAAGTGACATCACCGAGGGGGCCGGACGCAGAAGCGACATCATAGAGGGGGCCAGAACCTGGCAGGATTTCTCAGGAAGGATCTGCAGGGAACTGAGAAAGACAGTTAGTGCACCCCGCCGCCCCCTGGTCGGATGTGGTATTACCATTACTTAAGCCCTTCAACTGCCTCCTACTCGCACGTTTGTGACAATGGGTACAATTTGTTTGCTGATAAGCATTAATAGGAAATAGCACATAGTTACTGCAGAGGTTGCTTGATTGGGAAACCTTCAAATAGCTGATATTGGCCCTGGAGATCCTGGCCATATTTATTGGTCATTACCAAACAAGGCACATCTGTACTTCAGTATTATGTAACACCTGGCTCACTTTGTCTCCCTGTCATATTTGCCCTGCCAGCTGGATACCCATTGTAAATAAAATAATGTGCATGAATAACCCTCACAGATCACAGTGGCACACTTTGAACCTTTGCCTAGAGTAACCCAGTGTTTATGCTATGAAAAATCACCTTATGAAAGGGTTTTCAGGAACAGATTAGCTTTGTAATGCAGGGTAAGCCTGTATACAAAAATATACAGTACACACAGTGTTGTATTAAGTCCTTATTCTAAGTGTTTGAGGTAAACCACATTTTAAAAAGAATAATTTTGTTCACAAATTATGATAATTGTATTCAGGCGGAAGATGTTTGAATATAAGCCCATCCTATGTGACAATGCATTCATTCGAAGACAAAGTGCTACCATGGACGCTGAGAAAAGTAATGGCAAATCAAAAATACTTACAATAATTAATTTTAAATAAATATAAGAGCACAGCTATTCTAATAAGAGTATGCTATGGTAAAACAAGAGTCTTTAACTTCACTTTAAATACTGAGATTAATGCAATTTCTCTAATATTGCTAGTCAGATTACTTCAGAGTTTGGGTGCCTATAGGGAAAGATTCTGCTTCTGCACTAGATTATATTAATATAAAAGAGGCCTGAATCTTGAAAATCACAATTTATGCATAGGAATATAGACAGTCCAATATGTCACTATGTTTGGTCTCTTATAGTGACTGATTTCAGGATTACACAAAGGAAAGATTTGGGTACAACATAGCTTCTAACCTGTCTTCTGCTTTTGGCCCAAGCCTTGAAAAATATGCTAATGAAGACAACTATTGATATCACTCTCTGCCTTCATCTCCTTCCTTTCCAATACCACCAAATAAATTACAATGCAAACAGGAAGTTGTCTTTCGATTTGAAGACCAGGGGGGTATTTTTCGTACGTGGATTACTTGTTTAGCCGGATGTAATTGTTGACGATATGGCCTGATCCTGGATCTGTCGGTTTTTCGAAACTCTTGCTAGAAGTGTTGTCATAGCAACACATCCTAATCCTCAAACCTGCTCGGAGCAGGTTAGTTCTATGTAAACAAGGATTAGCTCACACACTTAATCAGTGTCCGTGCGTGGAATTCATTCAGTCATGACTTCACCGTTCATGAATGAGCGACCAATTGATATCGGTACGCAAATTATAAGAAGAGAATTTCATATAGAGAGGATTTTGCGCGATCGGCAAGATCCTTTATTGCTCCCGGAGGAAATTCTTTTCGAAAGCTACCGCTTTAGCCAAGAGGGAATATTGTGTCTCAAAAATTTATTAGCACCTTATATTCGAAGTCAAACTCGGCGAAGTCGGGCTCTCACAACCACACAGACAGTATGCATTGCTTTAAGGTTTTTTGCAAGCGGTACTTTTTTTATATACTGTCGGCGATGTGAAAAATCTTCTAAAAATGCAGTTTGCCAGGCAATTCGTAAAGTCTGTTTGGCTCTGAAATATTTCCTTCGGGTTTTCATAGTGTTTCTTGGACACCTGCGAGTGCAGACAATAAAAGAGGTGTTTCATGCCATTGCATGTAGGTAATACACAGGTAAAAACACCCACAGTTCCATAAAGAATCTCACAATCAGCCTAATATTCTCATTACCCAGGAGTTAGAAATGTGATTGGGGCACATGGGACTGATCACAGTGGAGTTTGATAAAACATTATTTGGAAAATATACCTCTCCTCCTGATGAATAATCAGACATAGTGTCTTCATCAAATATTTGATCTTCGTCAATATCTCGTTGGTCAGACACAGGTTCTAGGGATATGACATTCCCTGCAACTGACCCAAAAAAAAAGAGGGCTATATGGAACATACCTATGGCACACATTGAGGACAAATATATGCAATGACCATCCTTTACCTGAAATGAAGTGACCACTGCATCCTGCCACTGGTTCTGAGGAGGAGCTTCCCCCTGGAATGCCCTCAGAAACAGGGCGATGAGCATTTTGCTGGAGAGCCAACTCTTCTGCAGGGGTTAGGTCTGGATCGCGTGGACCTCCACCTGTTTTTTGCTTGTCTGCCTCCTTATTAGCTATAAAATTAATGTTCTTTACATTATATATGATTTTTATGTCAACAATTCTTTAAATAGTTATATACCAATATTTACCAGTTTGAAGTATATTCTTGTACTTCACTTTAACCTGTTCCCATGTTCTCTTTGTGCTCACGTTTGATCTGGAATTATGACATATTAAATAATGATTAATCTGACACATAGGAAATGAAACGCTGCTTTCAGTAAGTACAGTGCACATGCGTTTAATTTGTCGGCCACTTTTTTCCAGTCGTCTTTTCTGGTTTGTGCTGCTTTTGCAGTGTTACCCCTTGTGCATATTAAATCTTGAAATTCTTCATGTCCTTCGAATAGAAGGTCCTGCTCTGCTTGTGTGAAAAAAAATGCGCCCGTTCTTTTGTCATTTTGTTACAGCCTATCAAAGACTTGCTGATCATGTTTTCTAGACTCAATATATATGGGCTTTTCAATCAGTGCGGGCGCGTGCATTCATCTCGGATGATTAGATCCAGCTCGACTAATCTACTACACAGCTGCGTTTGAAAAGCCGACTTATCCCGGATGAGTTTCACTGGCATTAACTCATCCAAGATGAGGCATCTGATCTCAGATGATTTAAGCAACGTACGGAAAATACCCTCCAGCTTGTTAGCAGACAGACCAGTGTTGTCATCACAAGGCTTTTTTCACTGTTTAGCAATACAAAGTTGTTTATTTATTTTTATCTATTTTTAGTGAATTAAACTGGGTTAGACTCCAACTCTTTATGAGCTCACTTTTGTCTTAATACCATGGTGCAGTCCGCAGGATTTCCTGGTAGTATGTCTGTCCAGACAAATATCCAAAAGCTACTCAAAACACTCCACTGAATCAACAAACAAACTATGATGGCAAAGACTGAGGAATGGCGTTCCTGGGATAATTCCATGAGACTTGAGTGGAACCTTACCCCTTGTCAGGTATTAGCAAAGCTCCAAATTAAGATAATGTTTAAGCTTATCTTTTGGCTTTTGAGAATTTGGTTACTAGATGTCATAGGCTACAATGGGAATGGGTGAATATGCTTGCACATTTCCTTATCAATGAAGCCCCCCAGGCATATTCTGATTTAGACATGTGGCATATTTGAAATTACAACACCCTAAAAAAGGAAATATTAACCGGTTGTGGGCTAAACCCAGGCATTCATGCAAAAAATGTTGAAACTGGAAGTAAGACCCAGCTATGCCATTAAGGGTCCAAGTCTTTGACTTATTGAATAGAATGGTGAAATTGTAGCGGGGCCACATAGTTAGTGTTGTAAATGTCAGTTCTGAGTGTGTCTCGTTTCATTGTCCCGTTTGCTGTTTGTATGTGTATCAGTTAATGATGGAAGGAGACCACAGCCGCAAACCTGGAAAACACCTGTTCACGATTAATCAATTACTGCCGTCACAGGACTATTTAAGCCAGCAGGAGGAGAAGGAAAGAGAGGAGAGAAGGAGATTTGTTTCACATTCACGACCACGAGCCATCTGTACCTGTTATATTCCACATCACGCATTTCCATCCAGTTTGTTTTTCTATCCGCCGGATGTGCTTCAAGGACCTCATCACGAGAGACCCCGGGGTCGGAGTTAATCATCCACCACGCACCGAGGATTCACGGTGAGGCTGCTCCATTTTGTCCGGGGAAAATCAAACGACTCATTTTTCGCTAATTCAGTCAACCGCATTCAGGACAGTTTCTTTATTACCGGACTCACGTTCACATTCATTTCCATATATCATTCAATTTTTGTTATTCGTGTTGTGTGTTTATATGTTACAGGGGCAAGGGAGGTTTTTTGTTGTATTTATATTTGGTGGTGTCTTGTTGTTGCTGGGGTGGAGGGATATATATATTTATATTTATCTGTTTTCTATTTCTTGCATGTCTTGTTTCATTTAATACATTTAATCCGTTTAATTTTACATCCTGCTTTTGTGTACTTATATTTACACCGCCGATTGTGGGGAAAAGTTTAAGTGGTTAGAAGTATGGCTTGATAGTTAGATTCTCTCTCAGTAAATTATCCAGGCCACAGGTCTTGGAGGTGTAGCTCCCGGCTGGGTAAAGGGGTCGGCTGTTACATAAGTGGTGCCCTCTCTTTGTGGAATATTAATAAATACTATCGCTGTCTGCCTTTAAACATTTCCCAATTAACATGTCTATAGTGCGTGCCGAGCAGGACGACACCATTGCTTCGCGCGGCACGTCACGGTCAGAGCGTGTTCAGCGGTGCGGGAGGTGGTGGATTCTTTGCAGTCGCTGTACCTCGAAGATCACCATGGACCTGAGGAGGAATGCCTGGAGGATGTCTCGCCTCCGTGGGAAGATCTGGCGCAACAACTGACCCGGCTGGATGAGAAAGTCCGCGAGGTTGCTGAAAGTGCGCTCGGGCGCGAAGATGCCTTGCAGGCTCGCATCAGCAGCTCCCAGGAGAAAATAAAAGAATACATCAATGAGCAAGTTCAACTCCTGGGGCGGGAAATCGTGTTGTGCCTCCAGAGGCGGGATCAACGCTGGCAAGAAACTCTTCAGGGGGAGGTCCGAAGGAGTCTCCAGAAGTTACGTCAGTCACCCCGTCATTCAACGCCGTACGGGTCTCTTGGGGTGGGGGGGTGAATACATCAATCGGCCCTCTGTTCCTGGGGTGCGCCTTTCCTTTCCCAAGTTGGGGGCTCCTTATAACATCGATGATGTCCTCAACTTTGTGGAGGAAGGGGAGGCGTACCTGGCTGTTAACCCTTTAACCCCAGAAGAGCTTATGGGGGTGATAGGGGCATCCCTCTCAGGGCCGGTGCGGAGCTGGTGGCTGACGGCCAAGAAGAACATTAAAGACTGGGGATCCTTTCGTCGATCTTTCCTCGCGGCTTTTCTTCTGGAAGATTATGAATCCGAACTGGAGGACAAGCTGCGATCCATGGTGCAACTGCCTTCGCAATCCATTCGGGACTTCGCCTATGAATATCAGGCTTTGTGTTTGAAGTGGCGGCCGGCTATGTCTGAAGAAAAGGTGGTCCGCCGCATCCTTAATGCCTGTAACCCACGGTTAGCTAGGGGTCTCAGGGGGGTGGTGGGGTCGGTGGAAGACCTGGTACAGGTGGGTTCGCAAGTGGAACGGGACTGGGGAAACTCAAAAACGTACTGGAATAAAGTACAAGCCAGTACACGAGAAACCCAGCCCCTAAAACCCCAGCGAGCCAAACCTTGCCGGTCGGAAGCCGATCTCGCCATCATGCAAGCAAGTACGTCCCTCCTGATCGTCCCAGTGAAGCTGCGGGGGTGGCAGGTGGATGCGGTGGTGGATACAGGGAGCCATCACATCTTAATCCGCTCAAGCATGTGGAAGAAGATTAGCCGACCGACAGACAACTTAACATCTGCCCCGTCTGTCCGATTTGTATTGGCAGATGGGAGTGAACAGAGCCCTGGGCAAAGTCCCCTTGAGGTACAGTGTACTCTCCACCACCTGGGAAATGGATACGTATGTCCTGGATGACCGGCACCTGTCCATCCTGTTACTCCTTGGGCTGGACTCTTTAACCACCATGAGGATGACCATCCATCTCAGTCCCAGGGGGTATACGGTGCCAGGGGAAGGGGTATGCGACTTCATACATAAATCCAAAGAAGATCTGGGCTCAGAATTCATTGGCTTCTACGCGGCAGTGAGGAGTGACACAAGCACCTCGGCGGCAGCCCCTGTGGAGGAACAGCCCGAAGAGGTAAGGCCGGTGCTGAAGAAGTGGGCCGAGGTGTGGACTGAGAAATTAGGAGTCGCCTGTGGAGTTACCCACATGATCCACACCTCGGACGAAGTTCCAATAAGGCACCGAGCCTACCGCGTTTCTCCACTAAAGAAGGGCATAATTAAAGAACATCTTGATCGAATGCTCGCCGAGGGAATAATCGAACCATCTTCCTCCTCCTGGGCGTCCCCTGTGGTCCTCGTGAAGAAGACGGATGACACCTATCGTTTCTGCGTGGACTACAGGGGGGTTAACGGGAAGACGAGCCTGGACGCATATCCCATGCCCCTGGTTCATGAGATTCTGGAGTCACTGCATGGACCTGCAGTTTTCAGCACACTAGACCTCCGCAGTGGCTATTGGCAGGTGCCGATGGACGAGGGGAGTAAGAGGAAGACAGCAGTCATCACCCCTGAAGGCTTGTTCCAGTTCAAAGTCATGCCTTTTGGGCTTAAAAATGCTGGGGCCACCTTCCAGCAGCTCATGGAACAAGTCCTGAGGGGGTTGATAGGCAAGATCTGCTTTGTTTACATCGACGACGTCATTGTTTACTCCCCTTCTATTAAACAACATCTCCAGGACTTGGACACCATCTTACAACGATTACATCAAGCGCACCTTATGCTGAACACGAAGAAATGTACCTTCATTCAACCCCACATACGCTTCCTCGGGCACATTCTTTCATCTGAGGGGGTCGCTGTAGACCCCGAGAAGACCTTAGCCATCCGAGACTACCCCACGCCCACGGATTTGAAATCTTTACAACGTTTCCTTGGGTTAGTGGGATGGTATCATAAGTTCATTCCCAGGATGGCTGATATAGCGGCTCCCTTGAACAACTTAAGAAAAAAAGATGTCCCGTGGGAGTGGATAACGGAGTGCCAGGACGCGGTCGAGCAACTAAAGAGCCACCTTCAAGAGCCGCCCGTTCTGGCCCAGCCAGATCCGCAGCTCACTTTCCAGGTACAAACAGATGCCAGCAACCTGGGGCTTGGCACCGTGCTCACTCAGAAAATCCACCAGGCTGAACACGTCATCGCTTACGACTCTCGAGCCTTGCACGGCGCTGAGCTCAATTATTCGACAGCTGAAAAAGAGTGTTTGGCTGTCGTGTGGGCTGTGGAAAAATGGAGACACTATCTGGAGGGGGTTGAATTTGAAGTGTACACCGACCATCACGCTCTGACCTGGGTATTTAATCACCTGAAGACCTCCTCCCGTCTAACCAGGTGGGTTCTCCGCCTCCAGAACTTTACTTTCAAGGTGACCTATCGGAAGGGCTGTGGCAATATCGTGCCTGATGCTCTGTCCAGGGTGTCAGAGCCACCGGGGATGGTGTGTTTGGCAGAGGCAAAGAAGATGATCCTCCCTCTGCCAAGAAGCCTTGATGACCTGGCTCAAACACAAGCCACCAGTCCATTCTGCCAGAGTAATCAGGGAGGGACTGGAGCAGCAGCGTACCGACCGGGTACACTTCGTGGACCTCCAGGGGGTTCTGTACAGGACCACTCCATCCTCCCTTGGGGGTCTGCAACACCAACTAGTGGTCCCGGAAGAGCTCATCCCCGACTTTTTAAGTTACTATCATGACAGTCCTTTAGGTGGTCACCTTGGAAGGACAAAAACTTTATTAAAGATCCTGGGGGTTGCGTGGTGGCCGTCTGTCCGGAAAGACGTTTGCCACCACGTGAAGAAGTGCATCACCTGCCAGCAGCTCAAAAACCCACCTGGTAAACCGGAAGGATTTTTACAATCGACAATCGCTGGTGGACCGGGGGAGACTTTGGGAGTCGACCTGATGGGGCCATTTCCTGTTACCAGCTCGAGGAAGACCGTCCTGATGGTGGTGATTGATTATTTTTCAAAGTGGGTGGAGCTGTTTGCATTAACGGATGCTAAAACTAACAAGATATGCTCCACCCTGAAGAACGAAATCTTCACCCGCTGGGGGGTACCGAAGAACATCGTCTCAGACCGGGGTCCGCAGTTCACGAGCTCTGTATTAGATGAACTTTATACAGCCTGGGGAGTGAAGAAAAACCTGACAACAGCTTACCATCCCCAGGCCAACATGACAGAGCGAGTGAACCGGACCCTGAAGAACATGATCGCCTCCTATGTGGGTGAACGCCATCTGGATTGGGATAAATGGCTCCCCGAGCTCCGGTTTGCCCTGAACACCGCTGTGCATGAAGCCACAGGTGAGACACCTGCTTTGGTTGCGCTGGGCAGACAGCTAAAGGGCCCGCTTGATCGACTCCTTCCAAGAGCCCCTAGTCTAGAAACCACCAGCTACAATAATTTATTTAAAATGGAGGAATTACGGCGGAGAATCCAACAGAGGTTGGTGAGTTCGACATCCAGACATGCCAAGTTGTATAATGCCCGGCGTAAGGAAGCGCACTTTCAGCCGGGTGATTTGGTCTGGATTAGAGCTCACCATCTCTCGGATGCCAGCAAAAGGTTCTCCGCCAAGCTAGCGCCTAAATGGTTAGGTCCAGCCAAAATCATCTCGCAAACAGGTCCAGTTAATTTCCAGTTTCAAAGGGGTATCGGCACTGACTCTAAGCTAGACACAATCCATGTGGCCAATCTCAAGCCATACTTCGGCCCTCCCTTGTCCAAGGTTGGGGGGGGGGGGGGGAATGTAGCGGGGCCACATAGTTAGTGTTGTAAATGTCAGTTCTGAGTGCGTCTCGTTTCATTGTCCCGTTTGCTGTTTCTATGTGTATCAGTTAATGCCATCCCCGAAAGGGGGGACGGATGATGGAAGGAGACCACAGCCGCAAACCTGGAAAACACCTGTTCACGATTAATCAATTACTGCCATCACAGGACTATTTAAGCCAGCAGGAGGAGAAGGAAGGGTGGAGGAGAGAAGGAGATTTTTCACATTCACGACCACGAGCCATCTGTACCTGTTATATTTCACATCGCGCATTTCCATCCAGTTTGTTTTTCTGTCCGCCGGACTTGCTTCAAGGACCTCATCACGAGAGACCCCGGGGTCGGAGTTAATCATCCACCACGCACTGAGGATTCACGGTGAGGCTGCTCCATTTTGTCCGGGGAAAATCAAACGACTCATTTTCACTAATTCAGTCAACCGCATTCAGGACAGTTTTTTATAACCAGACTCAAGTTCACATTCATTTCCGTATATCATTCAATTTTTGTTATTCGTGTTGTGTGTTTATATGTTACCGGGGCAAGGGAGGGTTTTTGTTGTATTTATATTTGGTGGTGTCTTGTTGTTGCTGGGATGGAGGGATATTTATATTTATATTTATCTGTTTTCTATTTTTTGCATGTCTTGTTTCATTTAATACATTTAATCCATTTAATTTTACATCCTGCTTTTGTGTACTTATATTTACACCGCCGATTGTGAGGAAAAGTTTAAGTGGTTAGAAGTACGGCTTGATAGTTATATTCTCTCTCAGTAAATTATCCAGGCCACAGGTCTTGGAGGTGTAGCTGCCGGCTGGGTAAAGGGGTCGGCCGTTACAAAATGATTATCTATATATATATAAAACAGTTCCATGACTGACTGACATACAATGCACAGACCAAACCGCTGGACCTAAAGGGCTGAAATTTTGACAGTGCATTCCTATAATGACATGGATAACCGCTAAGAAAGGATTTTTTGAAATTCCATCCCTAAGGGTGTGAATTGGGAAGCGTCAACTATATCCGTTCTCTTGCCACTGAGAAGAGGGGCGAACGACATGGCGCGCATGCGTGGAATGAGGAAGAGGATGTTTCTGTTTCTGCCTGACGGTAAAGTGAGCGACAGCCGTGCATCATATGCTCGAGCGATCTGATGCTATGCAGTTCGGTCTATAAATGATAACCCTGTAAAACGACTTAGGTTTACAGCAAATCTTTAGAGTGGTCATTTTCATGCTTATGTTTCACAAAAAAAGTATTCATCCATCCATTTTCCAACCCGCTGAATCCAAACACAGGGTCACGGGGTTCTGCTGGAGCCAATCCCAGCCAACACAGGGCACAAGGCAGGAACCAATCCCAGGCAGGTTGCCAACCCACCGCAGGACACACACAAACACACCCACACACCAGGGCCAATTTAGAATCGCCAATCCACCTAATCAGCATGTCTTTGGACTGTGGGAGGAAACCGGAGCGCCCGGAGGAAACCCATGCAGACACGGGGAGAACATGCAAAATCCACACAGGGAGGACCCAGGAAGTGAACCCAGGTCCCCAGGTCTCCTAACTGCGAGGCTGCAGCGCTACCCACTGCGCCACTGTGCCGCCCAATTTTCAGATATTTTAATGAAAATACGAAACGGTGATTATCCATCAACAGATGATATAATTGTTGTCCCAGACAAGTTGTGCGCATTAGTGACTACCGTCCAGGATCTGACAGATCACATTTATCCAGGCATTGCTCAAATACAGGATAAGCCCATAGAATGGTTTTGTGAACGGGCCATTTTGACTCCAAAAAACGATCAAGCTGTGTTCATTAATGACATGTTGCTGAAGTCCTTTGACGGAGAATAAATGGTCTACAAGTCGATAGACACTGTCTGTAATGCAGATGAAGCCGTTAACTATCCGGTAGAGTTTTTAAATACTCTTAAACCTTATGGTCTTCCATACCATAGGCTTACTCTGCGGAAGAGCACACCTGTAATGCTCCTTCGGAATTTAAAACCACCGAAACTATGTAATGGCACTAGACTGCAAGTCAAAGCCCTGCATAAAAATGTAATCGAAACCATTATTTTGACCGGGTGTACTCAAGGAGAAAAAGTATTCGTGCCACGCATTCCTCTAATATCCGATGACCTCCCCTTTGACTTTAAGAGACTGCAATTTCCCCTCAAAGTATGCTTCACCATGATGACAAATAAGTCTCAGCGCCAAACTTTGAAATACGCTGGCGTAGATTTAAGGGAAGATTGTTTCTCCCACGGTCAGTTTTACGTAGCTTGCTCATGCGTAAGTTCACCCACGAGCCTGGTAATATTAGTGCCGCCCAATAAACAAACAAAAAATATTGTTTATAAAGAAATCCTCTAAAAACCAGTTAAATATTTACACTCCCATGGCGTCAGAAGCTCCACGCGAACAAAGTCATGGGCAATAACTATAACTTCATATATATTTCCTAAAAAAAAGTATATTAAAACAGAGTCCCGCGCGGACGAAGTCGCAGGTAAAAGCTAGTATTCATATAAAAATAATAGAAGGAGTTCATAGAAATGGTTATGGTCACTTTCATTGTAAATGTTATCTCTGATTCTCTTCTAATGTTCACCCAGTAACACAAATGGAAGTTCATTGAAGAGATCATTGAATTATTCTATTGGCATTGAGACACATTGTAATCTAACTAGGTAAAAGGACAATGAAAACCCTTATCATCCAAACCACCATAATATGAATCCAACTGTTCATGGAATAAGAAAGAAACCTCAGAATAGCCATGCTGTTTCAGATGTGGAGACTTGGGCCATTCCATTGCCAACTGTTCTTGTGTCAACAAACTGATAGACTGCCTCTGGCCCAGTACATAACAGTATCGTAGGCTGACTTTGTTTGCATCTATTTCTAACCCTGGTGTTGGATGGTGATGGAAAACATGCATGACACTAGAGCTTTACTTGATTTTGACAGCATCACTACCATTGCCACTGACCACTTCGTTTTACTGAAACAGTTAGAACTGTTATCTTGTGGACATAAATATACAGTATAATTTTATTGGTAGACCCCAGTCCCAATACCATCCCTGTTTGAGTGATAAATTCCAAAACAATTTCCCTGAAATTAATGGTGTCTTTTTTGCATGAGTTAGCATTCCAAAGAACATCCTCACAGACCAGGGAATACCTGTTACATCTGAGGAATTTTAACAAACAATTGATGATCAGGTTGAGTACTTCAATTAGGCTCTCAAACATATGGTAGAAGAAAGATAGCACAAATAGATAGGAGATAATGAGATCAAATGCTCTCGCTCATATTGTTTGCATATTGAGAGGTGCTAAAGTAGTCTACCTGTTTTTCTCTCTTCGGGTTGTTGTATGGGAGACAACCTTAAGTTATCCTTGGCCTCATCATTGGAGGACAGGGAGACTGGATATCCAAACCAGTGTTTTGTAATATGTCACCAAATGACATGAATGCTTTGAAAAACTGTACCCCCTTCATATACTGTCAGAATCACAGGACAGAAAAAGAAAATAATTTCTGTTAATGGACCAAGAGATAAAAGAGAAACTTAGTCTAAATGGGCCAAGTTCAAAACACTGGTCTACAAAAAAATATTTTTTGTTTGCTTCTGGGAACTTCAGAGCAGCTCTTTATTAAGTTATTTACACTGATTTCATATATGAAATTGGAATTAAGCTAGCATGTCAGGTTTTTGAAATACACATCATTGATGTTTTGACACTTTTGAATATCAATATAATATATCAACATGATATCTGGAGTTTGGACTATGTCCCACCAAAATTGTTTTGATGTGTTTATTCTGTAAACAAACCAGAAGACGATACCAGAGACACGTTAAAGTATATTTATGTCAATTTACCTCCATATAAAAGTGAGGTCAGCATGCCCAAAAATGTTGGAGGCACTCGCTTTTGTGCTTGCACTGCACATCTGTCTCTCTTTGCAAGAACCAACAGTAATCACCCCATCATGCTCAGAGTGAATTTTTCCTGATATCAGTTTTCCATCACCTTTATATCTTGACTAGCAAAATACCCGCGCTTCGCAGTGGCGAAGTACTGCTTTAAAATTTTAAATAATAAACTGAGGGAAAGTATACCAATAATTATTTGTTAAGGATCTCTTTGTATACCATGTTGTCAGTTCGCCCCTCCGGTTGTAATATGACCAAGCTGCACACTGAGCTTACTCTTGAGCATGTAACGTATAGTTGGCCATATGAAAAGCAAATCAAGAACGGCAAGACCGCGTCAGCTGCGGAGCTCAGCTCGGAACTAAATGAAGTGAATGAAATGAAATGAGGTGAATGGGAGGGGAGATGATCATGTGACTCCCCCACCCCTCTTAACTCTCCATCCCTCCACAAACACACAAAGACAGTCTCTCGGATCCCAACTCTCCTTTCGCACACCGCGTCTACTAAACACTAAGAAACACTAAAGAAAAAAATAGTATTCAGTAAGTAATGCATCTACTAAACAGTAAATCAGTAAAGGAGAAAGGACTAAACACTAAGGAAAAAGAACGGCAAGACTGCGTCAGCTGCGGAGCTCAGCGGAGCTCAGCTCGGAGCGAAATGAAGTGAATGAAATGAGGTGAATGGGAGGGGAGATGATCACGTGACTCCAACACCCACCTTAACTCTCCATCCCTCCACAAACACACAAACACAGTCTCTTCCCTATGCTTATCTCTGACATCGCCTAGATTTGGTGGAAAATAGTCGAGATGAGAATGTAAAAAATGCATCTTCAGTGACAATTCTGGCTCCCGTAAGCTAATATACTTTCAGCATATTCTTCACAAGCTCAGCATAATTCTCTGCTCTGTGACTGTCAAGAAAATTCTGGACAACCTGCACGAATGAGGGTGCTGATTCAGTTGGCTTCAGTTTCTTTTTGAACTCACCATCAAGCATCAGTTCACGGATTTCAGGGCCAAATAAAAACACCTTCTTTAATTTTGGCTTCACTTTTCTCGAGACCAAACTTATTTCTTAAATGCTGAAATGCATCGCCTTTACTGTCCAGTCACCCTAGTTGTCCAAGTCCTGGAACATCATAACTAAAAAATGGGACATGCTGGATGAAAACGGCTTTCAGATTTGGAATCAGCAAGTGAAATTTGTTAAAGTACAGATGAAAGAATCCCAGTAGCAAAATGCTTGTTTACCAGTGAAATCAGAGAAAGAAAAATGAAATTAAAATTACCAGTGCCCAATACATAAACTAAAACTGAACGATAGCTACACCTTCTGCCTAGTTTGAGACTCTGGGACTGCCTTATGATTGCAATCCATAAATTGCTTGACATATGCACTTGTTGTAAACAGGACATTCCAGACTGTGGTCCATATGTTTCTTAATGTGGCCAGATACCCCATCAGCCAAGAAAGGGATTAGGATACTATATGTTTTTAAAATGAAGGATATTTAAAACTGTTCAAATTAAAATAGTTACATGTGAAATGCTGAATTTTAAAGCATATAATGAATTAGTTCATATTGGCAGGACTGCCCTCTAAATAGTCTGAAAGGAATTCACAATACATCTTAGAAGCTTCTCTTGGTGTTGATTGACCAGTTGCGTTTGTCCTTTAGTTTACAGATGATACCTTCAAGATAAATTTGCTGTACAACCAACTTCAGAGCAAAAGTTATTATAGGGTGGCTGTTCTAGTTTACCTGAAGCTTAGGATACAATGTCCTCATGTGTATAGATTCACAATAATAACATAATTTCTGTAATATTATCCTATTATGCTCCTTTATACTTGTACTTATCTTTCCCACCTCCATAGGAAGTGAGGTGCCTTTAGAGTCTCTTGACATTTTTACCTGAACTTATGTTCTAGGCTGGACCCTATTTTTAGGGCTAAATTTGTCACCTTATACAAAATATCTCTTACATCACAAATTGCTAAGTCATCCTTTATATGAGAACTCCTTTATAGACAGTGATATCCGTGTGGCCTCTTCCAACCTCATAATAGCAGATACAGTATTGTGTGGTCTGGTTCCTTGTATGAGATCTAAATGTCGGTAACAGCCATATCTATTCTTTTTGGAAAATCAAACATTTTTCTGCATTCCTTCAGAAACACTTCAAATAAAAATGAGCTGGGATGCTTAGCATCATAGCTATGTGCAGCCCATTCAAGAGTGTCATTGTCAAGTAATGAAATTATAAATGCTACTCTTTACTGATCAGAACCAAGCAACCTTTGTTTAAAAAGAACTCTGTATTTTCTTTGATTTGCTGAGAACCAACTTGGATGAGGAATCTATTGCTCTCTGTAGCTACACTGTACCAGAGTTCTTAGTATTGGATGAGGAATTCAGCTGCTACAGCATAAGCTGCAAAATGCCAATACTTTGCTAACCTGCTTCTGTAGTTCTTTCATATCTTTTTCGCAGCTGTTTTGTCTCCCCAATACCATTTTCATCTCAGGATCACTTATTAAGGGTCCAAGTTTATCTATTGCCAAAATCACAGGTTAGAAAAAGATAATAATTCCTGCTACAGTAAACCAAATTCAAAGTCAAAAAACCTAGCATGGATTAGCAATGAAAAAGAGTCTTAACACACAAGGAATCAGTTTTGTTTTATCCTGAATTTACAGTGTATTGCAGTTATAAATAGCAAAAACACAATGACACATTGCCACATCTGGCAGTCCTGTGATGGCAGTGGCATTGTTGCTAGCAACAAAGAACCCACAAAATGGCAGTGACTCTTGCTGAAAATGGAATACAAGATGGCTGCATGGTAAGCATAAAATATAAAGGTAAAAACACTATCAATTACAAAATGTGAATACAAATCACAAAACAAGGCTAAAATTTAGTTATGTAAATTGCATCCCAAAGCCATAAAATCATAACACTTGTGAGTATGCACAGCAGAAGCAGACTCGCTCTTATGATCAGTGAACTATGTTTCACATATTCTGAACAGGGAAATCGAGTCATGTTGCTTATAGTCACCTCATTTTTCAAGCTGTTAACCATGTTAGCATGGGCTCTATGACATTAAGAAAAGAAAGGGATTGGTACATTATTACATTATATTAGATTAGATAAACTTCATTATGTGGTATAACAACCCATTAGGTATCCAATGTTTTATTTTCCAAATTGTTTGCACTCATTTTTGGAGAGCAGCTGTCTATGTGATAATTATGAGTCTCAAACAGGGACCAATTTCAGGTACAATATAGTTGAACTTATCTTCCACTTCTGCCCTTAGCATTAAATAATCTGCCAGAATAAGGTGATAGGAGATTTCCTTATCTTCTGGTGCCACTAAATAAAAGGTAGTATTAACAGGTGGTAGTCAGCATTTTGAAGACCATCTTGTTAGTGGACATACTAGTATTGTGACAACAAGGTGTTGTGGTTTTGCAGCAAAAGGAAAATGTTTTTATCTTTTGTCACTTTTTGGGGTATTAAATACGGACCCACATCATCATGAATCCCAACCTTTTTTCTTTTCTTACAAGGCACTCTTAAAATAAGGGGGAGTTCAATCATTTACTATCATACAATATATGTAAAAAAGGATGATTTTAAAATCATGTCTAAAGTTATTTGGAAGCCAGATAAGTGATTCTAGAACAGGGGTTACCATAGTTATACTTTTTAGTTCTAGTTATAATCCTTATGATCACCCATTGGCCCTTGCTTAGCTTTAATCAAAACTATTGCATACTTTGGAGACCATAAAGCACAAGGATTTGCTACAGTGAAAATATAAAATAAAAAACTAATAATTTAATACTGTGCTTCAAATTATACAGAACCAGTTACAAGTGGGACTGTTGTTTTAATGCATTTAAGAAACATTTTTTAAACTACTGCAGACACACTAGCCCTCAGAAAAATCCTTGCAAGAATGCTATAATTTAAAAATGACTTACTATAAACTTCAGAAAAGCTGATATCCTGCTGGTTTAAAAAAAAAAAAATTCTACAAACTGGTCCTACTGCATTTCAGTAAGTAATTGCTAGTAATTGGTTGAACATCACATGGCTTCCAATTAGGGTTGACCTTTGACGGTATTTAGGGAGCAATGCAAACAAACTTGCTTCACACTTACAGTAAATTAAGATCCTAAGTGTCACATACCTAAGCAACAATAAGTAAGAAAGGAGCCAGCCCAGAGATGATCGACAGCACTGATATTTCAAAGAGATGAGAAGATCATTCCTACTGGTTTATCACACACACTAAGGGTTCTACCTGAAAGGGCTCTTAAAAGTATGTCAATAGTAAGCAACTTTTTAGTTTTGTTTCTTTATTTACTGTGTGCCATCAGGATATTGAAATTCTTGCACATACTTTCAAACACCAAAATAAATACAGTATATATAACTTACAACACACAATAACCTATACAAAATACATTTTACAGAAGTAAAAAAATGAATTAGTACATTTAGTAACAAAGAAAATGAAAGTAATCCAGCAGCTACTTACTATTTACTCAGATATTTACATCAGGTGTGGCGTTCTGGAGTGGTGCATAGTTTCACATTTCCATCTGAAGACTTTTAAAGCAACCTGCAGAAGTACAGCAATCCCGGAGATGTCTGCCAAAGTGGTGGAGGCACTACAGGATAGAGATGCATTACACAGGGATAGTTAACATGAATAGTAGTTTACATCCACAGTTTATCCAATGAACACTCATCCCCACAGGTTAATGGAATCTGCTAGAAAATCTGAACGTGATGTTTCAGGAATCCAAAGAAACAGATGTCTTTACTGATTTCAAATCATAGTTCATCTTTCATTCTGTCTCCCATTGCCTTGAATCAGTCCATTATTTATTTACATTGAAGGACAGTCTAGGTGCAGAAGCTAATCAGTGTTTGTTCGCACAAATATTAGAAAGTTTTTCTTCATACAGAGAACCATAGATACATGGGATAAGTTACCAGATAGTTTCGTAGACAGTAAAATTTTAGAGACCTTCCAAACTAGACTTGATTTTATTTTGGAAGAATTAAGTGCTTAGGACTGGCAAGCTTTGTAGGGCTGAATGGCCTGTTGTCGCCTAGATTGCTCTAAATGTTTTTTTGTTGGATCAAAGAGCATGGAAACCTGCAGGGCTGGGTAATAACAGCTGCTGCCACAGAGTGTAAAGCAGCCGATAAACTTTGGAAGTTAAACATTCAAATTACAAAAATAAACAAGACTAGAGAAATGTAATTGTAACCATTCTGTGAATAAAGGGCATGTTTTACTCATGTTATTTTGCAGGTGATAGGGTTAAGAACTGAAACACTGAAAGTGAAATCATAGGATGAGGGTGATTTCAGAAAAAGCCTTAATAAAGATAACTCTTTTTTTTAGATTGTGGAAGTCTTTCCTTTTTTTTTTTTACAGAAGATACGGGCAGATTTCCTAATGCTATGCTTTTAAATAACACTGAGTGTAACATTATGTGTATCACTACAAGTAATAGTGTCCTTGAAAGTGAAACACAGATTGACATAATCAACAAAGCTACAAGATGATGAAAAATAAAAGTAAAATTAATTTTCAAGGAAGCAATATATAGAAAATGTATTGAAATGGAACAACACCAGCCAACGATTATGACAGACATCTTACAGTATTGCTGTTTTAATTGTCAGCCCTTAAACTCAAATTTTAAGCAGAGAAAAAAGTGGTACACACATGCATTAATTTTCTACTCATCTTGTTTTATTCATTTGTATATTTGTACGGCTGAAGCACATCCTGACAGTATGAAGTTCAAGGAAAGAAAAAACCCTGGAGAGGGTGCCATTTACTCACTGTCCATATTCACGTATACACCTACAACTTCTGTTATTGGGCCAGTTTAGAATTGCCAATGCATCTAAAGGGTATGCCTTTGGAATTAAAATAAAATAACTAAACAGGCACAGTGAGAACATAAAAACTCTAAATAGTGAGTGCCCAGGTCAGAATATGGATCCAGACTTCTGGAGCTGAGAGGCAACAATGCTTGTGACTATGCCATTGTTCTGTCACCAGCTCAGAAAAGTGGTGAGATATTTGCATGGTTGAATCTATATTGTTTTCTTCACTGCTGTTTTAATTCTCGCAGTCTACTTAAGACATCAAAATATTCCTCGACAGAGACAAGGACACACCACAGAAGCAAAACAGATGCAAAAAATGTAAAACATATTTACAAAGTAAGTAAAGAGGAAACAGTAAAATGTTTTGTTAAAAAAAGGATGTTTATATTCCAGTCTTATGGTAAAGCAGACAGCAGTGCAGCCCTGTCTTATTCTTTTTACAGTATTATGCAATTAACTTGGAATGAGTACTTCCTCAGTAAGTCACTCAGTTACCAGTAATTGCAACCACCTAACCTCTCTCTCTCTCTCCCTCTCTCTCCTCTAGGACATGAAGTAGAAGTGGAATATGGCCATCTTTTAGCTGCAGCACATTGTTGACGAACTCCAGGTCCTTGAGAGTCAGATTCAGCAGCTCTTTGCAAGACAGATGCACCTCAGGGAACAGAAACCTTGCCTGCTAATAGAGACCTCCTCAGCAGTTAAGATCTACACAACTCGACTAGATTTGGCAACATCAACCCTGCGCCATGCCACTTGCACACTGGGTCATGTGTGTTTTACCCCTGCTTTTATTCGAGATGACTGTGATAATGGAATCTGGCTGTTTCAGCAATGCAGGCAGGGGCTCAAGGCTAGATCACCTCTGTTATCTCAGGCAAGCATTACCATCCATAACCGCTTTGACCTTCTTCACTCCCCCACCGTGCTGGCAGACTTTGGTGATGTACTTGTTATTGAGGATTCAGCTGTACGCCACCTTAGTATTTCATGCCCTAAACGTAAAACGTTTGTTTCTTGTTTATCTTAATGTTTGAGCACGACATATTACAAAAAGAGCCCAGATAGTCATCAAGAAGCACAAGGACAGGACTGTTGGAACCATCATTCTCCATGGAGGTGTAAACGACATTTGATACCAACAGGAGGTTCCAAATATGGAATTCGCAGCAATAAATCAAGTAACGAAGGAGAGGACCCCAGCTGTGAGAACCATCATTTCAGGTCCTTTGCCCTTGGTTAGAAGGTTGGATGAATCCTACAGTCAACTGCTGGCTTCTGTAAGAGACAAAACATCGGCTTAATGGATGATATGGCCTGCATCCGAACAGATTCAGTGCCCAGGTCCTCTCTGACAGTATCTCAAAGGTAATCTGTCTTTCTTGACTATATAATTTTAGTCCTATTGTTTGTTATAATGCCATGTTAGGATGTGATAATTCTGTAGTGAGTTCACCTTTAGATGTGCATTGTATTAGCACTATAATAACAAACCATAGTCTAAATAAAAAAAACCCAGACAAAGTGGTAAAAATGTGAATAATTTAATTACTATTTCACCTATAGATAATCACTGTATTAGATATATAGTAACAGATTATAGATTAAATAACAAATCTACACAAAGCCTAATAAATAACTTAATTACCATTTCAAGCTGCCCTTGTAACACCACTCCGGCTGAGCTTGAGTGAAGTTCAGACTCGGCCACGTAAAAACGTACTTACTCTTTTATTCTTTACCTACCCTCCACTCAATGACCCCAGTCAATGGTAAAAATAAGCTGGTCAAAGATAAAAGGTTCAGTATGTGAAAAAATGAATATATTGGAAAATGATGAAATATAACACACACAGATCCCTGTATTCCCTGATCCTGATGCAGATGGAAATATATATAGAGATAGCAAAAAAAGTAAAAAAAAAAACTGACATGGCCCCGATCTCCCTTGTCCTCCCTTGTCTGAACCAGAACACATATATAATTCACAAAATGACAAAGAAACCTTCATATACACAAAAAGTCCTTTGAAATCACAGAAACCGTGGAATTTGAGAAATGGATGAAAACCAAGTCCCAAATGATGAAATGACAAAAAACCAAAATACAAACAGTAGCTATTTCGAAGTATGAACGCAATCAGTCTCACCAATGACTCCAGAAATGTGGTTGATGAAAAGTCCTAAGAACCCTTACTGCCGTGTGTAACAGGATAAACAGTAATGATCTGTGGATGCCTGCGGTGGGTTGGCACCCTGCCCTGGATTGGTTCCCTGCCTTGTGCCCTGTGTTGGCTGGGATTGGCTCCAGCAGACCCCCGTGACCCTGTGTTCGGATTCAGCGGGTTGGAAAATGGATGGATGGATGGATCTGTGGATGCCCTTGTTGCAATAATAGTAGTGCTTGATATGATGCCTCCTTTTACTCCTCCTTTTTAAAATGCGTGGTCCTGACTTATACTGTACACAACCCAGATGTAAAAGGGATCCCCACCTCAAGGGTCAAGTGCTGTACTTGGTGACATTCTTACAAATGTAACAAGAAAACTGTTCTTCAGTTATATATATTTTAAACATGAGAAAGGTCAAACAAACACAACACTTACATATAATAAACAAACACGATTGACATTTTATTTAGCCCCGCTACACCATAACACTCTGATTCAGCTCTGCTCTTCCGAGACTTTAAATGTGGCTTTACTAAATATTACAGTGTTAACCAGCAAGACCTTTCACATTAACGATCTTATCAGTGATAGGAAAATCGACTTTCTTACATTAACTGAAATGTGGCTCAGCTGATGGTGCGGCAGTATAGATTGAAGAAGCACCTCCGAATTACAGCTTTGCTCATTTGGTTCGCCAAGGGAAAAAAGATGGCGGTTTATAAAGTATTTAAGATGCCGGTTTTAGTACTTTCATGTCTTCCGAGTATCTTGCTCTCTTTATTCAAGAAGTGTTACAATCTCTCGTATTGACTGTTTATAATCCTCCAAAATATAATGCGTCTTCTTCTGAGGAATTGTCAGACCTGGTATCAGTAATGACAGGTTCCTAATTATAAGCAATTTCAGTTTTCCTGTGGATAACCAATGTGACCCGAAAGCAAGAGAATTCATGAACTTACTGCATTCTTTTGATCTTAGTCAGCATGTCAGACAGCCCACACATAAGAGAGTACACACACTGGATTTAGTCATTTCAGAAGGATTAAAAGTTGATAAATCTGCAACTTCAATATTTGTTAATATTTTAAACAGTCAGATTGTAGTGCTTACATTACTAATGCTAACAGTGTAACCAGTAAGGTGGAAAATTTTAATGCCAAGGTTAGAACTGCAGCTGACATAGTGGCCCCTGTAAAGACTGCTAAGTATCCTCCAGCACTATTATACCTTGGAAGACTCAATGAGTGTCTGATTTAAAGAGAACAAGCCAGAGAGATGAGAGTAAATGGAGAAATCCTAACTGACAGTCCACTATAAAAAGGCACAAATAACTGAGTATAACAACACAGTCCACCTTGAGAGGCAGTCCTGTTTCTCTAAAATTCTAAATGATAATGCTGGTTTATTCTCAACTATTGATAGTCTTCCAAAACCAGGTCACTAATAGAATGCCTCCTTAAAACTACTAGTGACACTTGTGAGACTTTTGCTGTATTTTTTAAACACAAAATAAATTACATTAGAAATAATATACTACATCCCCCCAAAGTTAATCCTGTTCATGCCCATTTAAGCGAGTTACACTTCTTTGCTGGAATAGAGCTACCAAAACTATTTAAAATAATTTCTTAGCTGAAGCCCTCCACCTGCGTCCTTGACTCAGTACCAACAGGCTTTTCCAAAGACGCCTCCAATGTCCTAATTGATAGTGTATTTGACATAGTGAACTCATCATTATGTACAGGAGTCTTCCATGACTGACTAAAGGCTGTAGTTGTTAAACCCATGGTCAAGAAAATTAATCTTGACTCCTCTGTCTTCAACAACTTTGGACCAATTCCTAACCTACCTTTCTTAAATAAATTTCTAGAAAAAGGCATTTCTTTAAGCAGCTAAATGATTACTTGAATAAACATTTATTCTTGACAACTCTCAGTCAGAAACTGCACTGGTTAAAGTAGTAAATGATTTGCGGGTCAATGTGGACAGAGGCCGTATATCTGTTCTTGTTTTCTTAGACTTGAGTGCAACATCTGACACCAGAGATCACAGTATTCTTACAAATTGCTGTAGACAATGGGTGAGACTCCTTAGCAGCATCTTAAATTGGTTTCAGTCTTACTTAACAGGTAGAAATTTCTTTGTTGGTTGTGGTGATTGTACTTTGGAGACCTATGATGTTTTATATAGTGTACCACAAAGATCTATTCTGGGTCCGCTGCTTTTTCAATCTACTTGCTTCCATTAGGCCAGATCATTATCAATAGTGTTTGATGACCCTGATGCTCTTGGCTCTCCAGTGCCAGTGTCTTGGCAGTATTTCCAACTGAATGAGTAGAATCATTCCCAAACTAAATAAGGAAAATACAGAAGTCTTAGTGACTGGCAAATATGGAAATAGCGAAGGTATTAGAAATAAACTTGATCCCTTAGGTTTTAGGTGGAGGTAAAGAATTTAGGGGTAATCATTGACTTTGACCTTAACTTTAACCAGATTACTAGGACTTCATTTTTAGATGCTGAAAAATTAGTTCATGCTTTTGTTTTTAGTCGACTAGATTACTGTAATGCACTCCTTACAGGACTGCCCAAGAAAGACATTAGTCAGTTGCAATTATTGCAGAATGCAGCAACCAGAATCTTAACTAGAAAAAGAAAATCTGAGCATATCTAAACAATTTTAAAATTGTTACATTGGTTACCTGTGTCATTCAAAATTGACTTTAAAGTACTACTAATGGTTTTTTACTCTGTCCTATATTTAAATTGCCTTTTCCCTCCCCTCCAAGTCATAGCCTTAGACCTTCTAATGGTGGCCTGTTTATAATTTCAAGAGCCCAGCTTAAAAGAAGTGGTGATTCAGCCTTTTGCTGCTATGCACCTAAAATCTGGAATACTTTATCAATAAAAATTCACCAGACTAATACAGGCTAATTATTTTTTTAAAAAATGTTAAATTATTTTAATTGTAATTATTAATGTTAAATTATTTTAATTTGGCTTTTTTATAGCTACATTTAGTTTATTCCTACTAGACTATATGGGCATAGAATTATTATATTCTTCAGGGATATGCAACCTTTATTAATCTCCACTTTTCTCTGCTGTCTTTTCTGGTTCAGATCGCCACCACTATCTGATCAAGGCACCATGCAGCCACATGTGATGATGGAATGAATGTGGGTGCCCCAGCTGTCCATGAGACCATCTTCATCAAATCCTATCATATGATGCCTGAAAACAAAGAGGAATGAAATAAGAATATTTATTTTAGGTTGAACGCCCAGTTGGAGTTGGGCGTTCTTGTGCTCCTTGGAAACCCTGCAGATTATGTTTTTTTCTCCAGCCCAATTGGAGTTTTACTTGTTGTTGTTTTTTCTATCCTCCTGAGTACAATACAATACAATACAATACAATACAATACAATACAATACAATACAATACAATACAATACAATACAGTTTATTTTTGTACAGCCCAAAATCACACAGGAAGTGTCGCAATGGGCTTTAACAGGCCCTGCCTCTTGACAGCCCCCCAGCCTTGACTCTCTAAGAAGACAAGGAAAAACTCCCAAAAAAACCTAGTAGGGAAAAATGGAAGAAACCTTGGGAAAGGCAGTTCAAAGAGAGACCCCTTTCCAGGTAGGTTGGGCGTGCAGTGGGTGTCAAAAGAAGGGGGTCAATACAATACAATACAATACACAGAACAGAACAAATCCTCAATAAAAAATAAAAATTTTTTAGAAGTACGGAGCAGAATTTAACAGTAGATGATATCACATAATAAGATTTGGATAATTTTAGACTCCTGGAGACCTCATCCATCAAGCTGCCTCCCCCATTTGGCCACTCCACAGCTGAAACAGTGTTGGGCCAGCCAATCCAATGAAAGGACCCCTCTTTCTCACGATTCCTGCGATCCTCCATCAGGGATGACTTTACTTTAGGCAGGCAAAACAACTTGGCAGGTGGGCCGTGGCATCAAGTGCCACATTTGAGTACTGAGAAGAGAAACAGAATAGGTGAGGGTTAGTATCCAATTCTAACTATCATGTTACTTATGTTTTAGTGGTAATGACTAACAACAGAGATGCAGTCTGTACAGTTAATCAGCAGCTCTAGTCAGGATATGCTAAACTGAAGTAGTGAGTCTTCAGCTGGGATTTAAAAGCTGAGACCGAAGGGGCATCTCTTACAGTAGCAGGCAGACCATTCCACAGTTTAGGGGCCCTGTAACTAAAAGCTCGACCTCCCATTGTTATTTTATTAATCCTTGGAACCATAAGCAGACCAGCATCTTGAGATCTTAATGTGCACTCTGGTTTGTAAGTCATGATAAGTTCAGACAAGTAAGCCAGACCTCAGCCATTTAATGCTTTATATGTTAAAAGAAGGATTTTGAAATCTGCCCTAAACTTAACTGGTGTAAGGATTTAAGAACTGGAGTTATGTGTTCGTATTTGCTTGTTCTTGTAATAATTCTTGCAGCCGCATTTTGTATTAACTGGAGGCTGTATAAAGAACAGTTTGAACATCCAGTGAACACTGCATTGCAGTAGTCAATCCTACTAGAGATAAATGCATGAATTAATTTCTCAGAATCCTGTTTATTTAGAAAGCGACTTAATTTCCTAACATTTTTAAGATGGAAGAAGCATGTTTTGGACAACTTTGTAATATGCGCTTTAAATGACATGCTAGAGTCAAAGATAACTCCTAGATTGCGGGCTGATTCAGTAAAATTAATTGGGATTCCAACTGAGTTAAATGATGACAAAATATTGTTATGATCAGTGTCATTCCCTCCAACAATTAACATCTCTTTTTTATCTGTATTTAAAGACAAGTAGTTCTCATTCATCCACTCCTTTAATTCGCTAACACAACTAATTAAAGACAACATCGGAGAAACTTCATCTGATTTAAATGAAAGGTATAACTGAGTGTCATCTGCATACGAGTGAAAATTAACATTATGTTTCCTAATGATAGATCCCAGTGGAAGCATGTAAAGTGAAAACAGTAGAGGTCCCAGTACTGAGCCCTGCGGGACACCATATTGAACTTCTGTGTATAATGATGGAGTACTGTCAGCACATTTCTGTACATATTGGAATCTATTTGATAAATAAGAACTAAACCAAGCGAGCACGGTGCCTGTAAGCCTAACATCATTTTCTAGCCTATGTAGTAAAATAGAATGGTCGATGGTGTCAAATGCTGCACTTAAGTCCAACAACATAATTACAGTGGAGTTTCCTTCATCGGAGGATATCAGAATGTCGTTTACAACCCACGTTAGTGCCGTTTCTGTACTATGACCAGTGCGAAAACCAGACTGGAATTTCTCAAATAAACTGTAATGCGTAAGGTGTGACTGAAGCTGATTGGCGACTACTTTTTCTAGTATTTTAGAGAGAAATGGTAGATTTGAAATAGGCCTATAATTATTTAGTATGTGTGGGTCTAGGTCTTACTTTTTAAGTAATGGTTTAATGACTGACACTTTTAGTGTATCAGGTACTGTGCCATGCAATAATGAACTACTGATAATGTTTAGAATAGGCGCTGCAAGAACATTCATTGCACTTTTTGCTAGTTTTGTTGGCACTGGATCTAGGGAACAAATAGTGGGCTTCATTTTAGAAATTAAACTTAAGACTTCCTGCTCAGTTACAGGATTAAAATTACTAAAGTGCTGAATGCAATGTGAGACAGGGTCTGCTAAGCTAGTATTTGGTTTGTAGTGTGATGCAGAGATCTGGGATCTTATATTTTTAATTTTCTCATTGAAGAAGTTCATAAAGTCTGTACTGCTAATATCTGTTGGTATTTTGCACTGTTGATCTGAATTTCCACTTGTTAATTTAGCCACTGTTCTAAACAGTACCCGAGGATTTTTATTATTGTTATCTATTAAAGTAGAATAGTATTCTGAGCGAGCTTTAAAGAGGGCTTTTTTATATTTATTAACACTCTCTGTCCATGCAATTTGAAAGACATGTAGCTTTGTTGTTCTCCATCTGCGCTCCAGTTTTCAACACTCTAATTTAAGAGCGCGAGTGTTTTCATTAAACCAGGGAGAGTTTCTATGTGCTTTGATCACTTTTGTTTAAAGGGAAGTCACTGTGTCCAGAGCATCTCTCAAGGTCACATTATAATGTGATGTTAGCTGATCTAAATTGTTTTCCACAATTACACTTGACTTACTCAAAGTATCTATAAATTTTGAAGCAGAATTACAATCTAGATGTCACACTGTCTTTGTTTTAATCTGGGAGTGTGTTGACAAGGGCAGGACTAAATCAAATGTAATTAAGTAGTGATCGGAAATAACTTCATTTAATGGAGTGATATTTAAATTTTGAATTTCAACTTTGTAAGTTATAATTAAATCTAATGTATGGTTATGATTATGAGTTGGACCTTTGACAATCTGACAAAATCCTACTGAATTTAACAAATAAGTAAAACATTTGCTAAAAGTGTCAGTTTCCACATCAATGTGTACATTAAAATCCCCCATCAGTACTTCGTGATCATAATTTATAGCCAAATCAGATAGAAGGTTGCTAAATTCAGTCATGAACAATGAATACGGCCCTGGTGGTCTGTAGACTAGCACTATAATTGTGTTGGAATCTGTTTTAATATTTAAAATGAATGCCTCAAAGGATGTAAAGTTGCCTAAATTTTTAGAAGTGACTTGCATTTTGTTACAATGAATTATTCCAAGGCCTCCTCCTCGACCAAAATCTCTAGACTTATGAAGGAACGAGTAGCCATCTGGTGACGCCTCAGCTAGGGGAACAGTGTCACATTTACTAAGCCAGGTTTCAGTGAGAAGACACAGATCAGATTTTGTACTTAATATAATATCATTTACCAAAACAGCTTTAGTGCCAAGAGAGCGAATGTTCAATAAGCAGCATTTAAAACTGCATGGTTCTTTCTGAACTGCTGATATATTTTTTGTTTTAACTTGAAGTAAATTTCTATTACAGATGCCCCTGAGTATATAAGATAAGTATATAAGGACGCTACTCTTCTAGTTTATACTTATCTAATTTTAAGATTGCTGAGATTCATTTTTTTTAAATATTATTGGCTTATTTGTGTTTCTTTTCTTGTAACTTTGCTCTTTGACATCTTGTAAAGCACTTTGAGCTACATTGTTTGTAAGAAAATGTGCTATATAAATAAATGTTGTCGTTGTTGTTACAATGCCCTGACAGCCAAAACACCATAGTGTAGAATCATATTTTACAGATAAACTTATTTTAATTAATCAATTTAGTGACTATACATTTGCAAGTTTAACATTTGAATGAACACTGTGTTTTAAGGTTGCAACTATATTTAACTTAACGGTGGTCCTTTCTGTTGTGATTAACTGTGGGAGGTATGTGGGAAAACAGAGGACATGGAAAATGAAAACCAGAGCATTCTGGGCTGTAAGGCGAACATGTGGCTCCAATAATAAACTGCTGAGAGGACCTTCTGCTCATGTCTTTGTTCTGTGCCTCTGGCTTGTATCAAGTACCTGGAACCTTTTACAGAACTGCAAAATCTCTGGGTTCGGACTTCAGAGGGACACACTCCTCATGTGGCGGTAAACTATCTATGGGGATGAGAATACATGGAGAAACAGGCTTTAAAACAACCTGTGAACAGCAAGCAATAGGGGCGCAGACATAGCACTAAAGTTATGTTATACCTGATGCACCCACACTATGTACAAGGGCTTCTCTGCAAAAATGGCATCTATGTATCAAAAATGCTGAATCTTGAGGAGAGGCTGGTTACACAGGTGCCAGAATGATGAATGAAGAGCTGAATATGATGCAATAGTCATCAAACTGCAAGGAAGACATGCAAAAACATTTCAACCGTATCTGCTTATCGTGTAGATATCCCACTTGTGAGAATATTATACTTGCCCTTCCTTCACTGCTTTTGGTTATTAGGTGAGACACCCCACACCAATATTAGCTTGCACAGAGCCAGTCAATCCATTGGACGCTGTCATCTGAGTGGTGCCATTTATGAAAGATAAGGGGTGCACACTCCAGACACTGAGGGAGACTGCCCCAACCCTGTCATAGATGTATGATGGTAATGTCCAAGATATGTACAGAAAGGAACAACATGCTGTGGATACTGAGGGTGATGGCTGTGAAACTCTGAAGATAATTATTTGGTGCTGTTACCTCCCCAGGCACCATTTAAGGAAGCAAAAGAGGGCACACTCCATACACGAAGGGTGCATGCTCCTTAAAGTCTGCAGTATATGAACAAAGGGAAGTTGTTTGTGCCCCTCAACAGGTCATCAAAGTCTAATAATACCGACCACCTGCTATGGACAACGAGAGTCGGTCCATCAACCCCACCTAGGGCTCCAAATGGGCTTTGACTGGTACTGAACACAGCAATTGAAGGGGCCACAAGAAGTGTACATGTGTTTTGGTCGGTCATCGCATATATGCTTTCTGGTTTTATCTGTGGAGCAACCTCAAGCAGTAAGTACAAACCAGGCATCAGAACAGCACTTTGACCAGACACATTATCAGCTTGGAGACGTCACAGCTGGTGAGTCAGGGATTCGACCCTGCTTTTGGGTCGACTTGCAGAGAGCTGACATCCCTGGATTGTTAAATCCACTATCCAGATCAGGAGACAGAAACGGTGGCAGAAGCTCTGATTGAAGGCATAATGAGTTGGTTTGGGACAGAGAAAAAGCTGCACTCTGAGTAAGGTGAAAATTTTGAAAGCCGAGTGTTCCAGGCAATGTGTGAGAAACTTTGAATTAATAAGACCTGCGCTACTCCACTCCACTCCCAGAACAATGGTCTGGCAGAGTGCTTTGTGTGTGTCCTAACTACTCAATTGATACTATTCATTGTGTTTAATGGCTCCTTATTATCAGTAAGATGTAAATGACAAAGCAGCCAGCAGTTCTCAGTCTAGCTTGTTTCTATTTACATCTGTATGTGTTCATGCAGTTTGATTTAATAAAACAAGTAATAGATGGATGATATCCTTGGAAAGGAAAAAAATCTATGATATAAGAGCCCTACATTGCACGGACTAAGAAGCCATAAAGTTAAATCAGGTCTGAGATTGGCAAGGATTGGTTTCTAATTAAGCAGTTGGGTTAGAATGAAAACCTGTAGCCACTGTGGCTCTCCAAGACTGACATTGCCTATCTCTGCCCCAGTCCATCCAAGGGAAACACTAGGAAGCTGCAGGATAGGATTGAAGTTGCTCATGACTTTGCCAGGGCATGGCTTTGCCAGAAAGGGAGATACATTCATTGCTTGAAAGCAAGAAGCAGAAAGGGGTGCTTTGCTGGCTACCGCTCAGGTTGTCAGTGGTGCCACGCACTGTCACACATCTGCTTGATGCATGCCATCCTGCTTCCCCTCACCTGCAGTCATTGGGAATCCGTATGACACACTATTTTCACAGCTGTCTGTGAGCTGGCCCAAGTGCAGTTTATAATCCGAGGTTCACTGGCAGTGACACCACTGAGCTGATGGGCTTCAGCAGCCATAAGACGCATCCAATCAAAATTCTCTTCTAAGTGGTTTGTCCATGCACCTCTTACCTGCTGTTTTTTTGCCAGCTTCTTCAGGTATTCCCACCCCTTTAGGTGGTCCACCACAACTCTCAGGAGCATGTCTCTCTGAGGTCTGAATCCAAAGCTTGTTTCAGTACTATATAGCATGGTCCTTCTTCAAAGAAAGTTTTCATGCACAGTGAAATAGTGAAAAATAAACATTTTAAGTGTAATATGAGTAACACTTTTTCATAGTTAACTTAACTGGAAATTTTGCTGTGTGAATTTGGGGGTCTTGAAATTTTAAATACAGCATGATTAATCTGACTTCTGTGTTTGTAGAAAAGGATTTACTTCCCTACGATGGACTGATGACCTGTAAAGAGATTGTTCCTGCCTTGCACCCAGTGTTTGCCAAGATTGTCCTGTGACTCTGTTCTGGTTACATACATTCAGAAAATGGATGGATTTCAGTCCCTTAATGCACAAATTATCTCAGAATTGAACATTTTTGGAAAGTGGCCTGAAACTAGACGAGCTGCATCACAACCTTGCATCGGTCCTGTGGTGGTATTCAATATTCTCTGAAAATATGTCACAACAGTTCAGTAGTTTTTCTTTTATACCAACTAATTAATCTGCCATAATGACTAATCTACTTTTTTTGCTCACTGCCACCGTCAAGAATTTAATCAGACGCAGGGTTTTTTTTTTTAGCCTAGATAATTTTTTCGGTGTATTTCAGTCATACTTTACTACTATTTCCCAAAATTCTTTTTTTAAATGCCCATTTCATAATTTAATTTCCATTGTTTCTCATCAGATAAACTGCTGCTTAATGGGAATTTTTTTTTGAGGCATGATTTTCTTTCACCAGTGAGTGATTCCTGCTTCTCAATGATCTTCTCACAAGCCTTTGAGAAACGAGCAAAAGAGCTTGGAAAGTAGTGAGACGTTCACAATTATTGACAAATTGGCCCAGATTCTTTATATTCATTTTCTTGTGTTTTTAACACTGTGAATTTAGCAGTTTTTTTCTATTAACTATGCTAAGGATTCATTTTAATTGTATATTTTGTAATTTACTTGTTACATTGTTTTTAGAGGCTTCTTTTTTTAACAATTCTGTTTCTTTACTCTAGGTGTACCTGTATCTTGGAGATCTACTCATCTGGATTAGCAGCACAATTACTTTAAAACCAAAAAAGCATGTTCTTCGGACACCACCCTCAAACACTTAATTAAACAAACAAACTTAATTTTAAAAAGTATGAAGGGTGTGTAGTTGGCCAGAGGTTGACAGAAACAAAGGCACCAGTAGGCTGACATGAGGCAGAATTAGATCCCAAAAACAGCCTCAATGGAAAGAATAGAGAAAGAGAGATACACTGACAGCAAGTGAGGTCCTGTATACTTTATGTTGAAAGCACGGGGAGTTAAGAAATTGTAAATCCTGAGTGTGGGCTATGTGCCATTTAAGGCAGCAGGAAGAGATGCTAACACATGTAGAACTAGTCATTTAGCCCGTTACAATAACAGGCGCTAGAACAGTAGTGCATAAACATTAGTAGGAACAGTCTATATTAAATGGCAAGGGACTTTGACCTCATTCTTTTTGTTGGTTGTATTTTTCTTTCTTTCTGCCTTTCTTTTGTTGATGTTTACTTGCTGAGCTGACCGTTCTTCACGGGCTGCTGCCGTGTATTGTGTGTCTAATTTTCTGTGACAGTAATACTGTCTTGTACGGCTCTATTCAATAAAGGCTCGCACAAAAAGGCGAGCTTCAAAAGGGCGACCTCAATTGAGCGCGGTGAATAAAGGCGTTCGTAGATAATTTAGTTCAAATGGCTCTGGAATATGTGAAGAGCAACAAAGGTGCAGATCTTTATTTACGTGCACCTTTATTCGCTGCGCCCAATGGAGGTCGCCCTTTTGAGGCTCGCCTTTTTGTGTGCGCCCTTATTGAAGGATGCCTGTGCGCGCCCTTATTGAAGGATACCGTCTTGTACGTCCGCTGGCTTGTACGTCCGTAATATACCTTTAATTTTCTCTGGCGGTAATACAGGCGTGCGCGTCGGTAATATGCCTTTAATCTCCTCTGACAGTAATACTGGCTTGTATGTGGCTGTAATATGCGTCACTGTATTGTGTACCTTTAATTTCCTCTCGCAGTAATACTGGTTTGTATTTCCGTAAAACGCCTCTAACTTTCTCTGACAGTAATATCGTGCGTTGCACCGTGCCCCGCGCATGCGCACTTCATCAGAAGACACCCACACACGGACACCTGGACGCACATAGGGATTTTATATATATAGATGACATTAGAGTGTAGGTGATTCAATAGCTCCCAGGGCTGCCTAACTATTCTTCCAAAAGAAAGATTAATTTAAGTTAAAGGAAATAATACCTTAAGTAGAAAACACCTTATGTATGCTAAAATGCACATGCTCCCAGACATGAAAGTATGGAATCATGCGGGCCCTCAGCACAGGGAACCAAAGACAAACAGACTAAGAACAAAGGAACAGGCCGAGGTGCAAGAACATTTAGTGCCCCTTCAACCAACTGAAGATTACCACTGTGACTATGGGATAGACCAAAACTGACCCAAGGATGATGTTTAAACTCACCTCACAAGCTAAGTCCAGTAGTTTGCAGAATCAGTGGGTGAATATTCAGATGAACAGACAGACAGACAGACAGACAGACAGAAAGTGAAAAGGGGACTGTTGCGGAACACTGAGTAACAATAACAGGCCCCTATTCAGCAACCTCCTTCAGCAGGTCCAGGAAAGCTATAGGAGTTTGGTATTTCACCTTTGTTTATTTGTACTTTGCATTCCCCCTGTGTTTGCGTTTCCCTCTGGTTATTTTTGCTAATTAACCCAACATATATTGTACAATTTGCCTCCTTGACCTGTTCATATCATTAACACAATTTTGTATAGTGAACATCTTCCCAAGGAACAAGACACTGCAGTTGTTAAAACATATTTTAAAAAATGAAGATATTAAATGACTCACTCAGGGCGGAGTGGTGGCTCTAAGGCTAGGGATTTGCACTGGCATATCGGAAGTGCCAAAAGTGACTCTACTCCTTGGGCCCTTGAGCAAGGCCCTTAACCTGCAATTGCTCTGTCCTGGGTATGACATTACTCTGCATCCAGCCCTGCAAGCAGGCCCTCCAACTTGCAGCGAAAACTTGGGGGTTGGCACTCCAACCACTGCAAAAAACATCACACTGGTTCCATTCCATCTGAACTTGTGTGGTGCTGATGTGTCACCTGTTGTATGGCTACACTTGGGTCCCAATCTGGGATCCTAAGTTGGTTTGTCACATGATGGGTGCGACAGTGCACTGTATCAGTGTGTGCTCCTAACCTCTCTCTCTCAGGGTCACACAGTGAAACGGATATAAGCCCAGAGGGTTAAAGTCCCATCTTTTAGCCACAAGGCTGTACTGCCCATCTCATCTACACTATATTGGAATAGTCAGTTCCCTTTGCTGAATGTACAATGCTAGATTGCTAGTTTTTTTTTTTGTTTTATATTTTTAAATAAAAAATGGAAGGACCAGGGGAGTGGACATGCACAGGGCACTACCTTCCCTAGACAGCAGCCACCCTGGGTTGCAGCAGTGCCCTGGATTCCAACAGGGCTCCATCGGAGTTGGAGTTCGGCATAGCCCTGTCGGGTTCCATGGGTGCTGCTGATAGGCCATCTGAAGTGCTCCTGGATGCAGCACAAAAGGGACCACCTCACTTCACCCAGGGAGCTAGAGTCAGGAGAGAGAGGTCAACGCTTGCCAGGAGGAGACAGAGACAGGAAAAAGTCGAAAGTGCTGTGTGCTGTAAATGTTGTGCTTGGTACTTGTTGTACTGTGCATTGGTGGGAAATGATTAGACAGTGTTTCCCACAGCCCAAAAAACAAACCTGTGTGTGTTGCTGAACTTGTGCCTTGTGTCTGTCTGTGTCAGGTTTGGGGAGCCAGTTCGAACCCTGGTGTCCATATCTGATAGCTAAGAAACTACACAGCCATTAAGCGAATTATGATGAGCAATTCCTGAACTAATGGATTATTTTAAACCTGTTATATAATATGATGAATCATTTTAGGAAATTATTTTTTTCAATAGGAATGCCCTGAGCTTAAAAATGTCAGGATAAGCCCACAATATAATAAAAAAGGTAAGAAAGTATAATTGAATTTGCCAAAAATAATTAAAGATATTACTATAACTGAATGCATATAGCACCACTGGCATGATTTGATGCACAGTAATGATGAATCAATCAGTAAATGAAGTGGATCAATCATTGTCCCACTGATTGCCTGGCTGACTCACTGAGCCACCAGCTCATTGATTCACTTTTGATTTCAATATGCTAAATGTATTTTAATTGTATTTAATAAACTAATAAATAACTTCTAAAGTTCTCTAAGGTCAAAAGGTATTCAGTTATAAGGTATACACTATAATAAAACCATGGTTATTTAATGTGCTTTGTCAGTGGCCCCACTGCACAGTATATTCTGTATTATTTTCAACAATATTTAAATTACACATAAGCTAATGTTTACACTTTCATAAATATTGGTATTTCATCAAATAAAAATAAATAAAATGACAATGTAGTTATTATTAACATGCTAAAATGGTTTCTGGTTTAATCTCTATCTTGGGAAAAGCAGCTGTATTGGTTCTAAATTGAAAGGAAGAAACTGTGAAGTTTACACTGGACGAATTAGAATCTAAGGTAGTGAACTAAATACTGAATACACTAGTAAGTGAACTATTCAGTTACATAAAACATTTTGTAGCATTTTAAAAACCATTTACCTCACTATATAAGTGGGTCGCAGTAAAGAGTAATAGTAGGGAAGCAGAAGCAGGCCAACAGCCAGGCTAATGATGTTTTATATCCCAAGTATGAAATCTAAAGGAGGCGCTTCTTGTGCATCAATTGCAGTAGATAGATAGATAGATAGATAGATAGATAGATAGATAGATAGATAGATAGATAGATAGATAGATAGATAGATAGATAGATAGATAGATAGATAGATAGATAGATAGATAGATAGATAGATAGATAGATAGATAGATAGGATACTTTATTAATCCCAAGGAGAAATTCACATACTCCAGCAGCAGCATACTGTAGAGCAAAGCAATGGACATTTACTGTACATAATTTCTTGCTTAACACATATTGAAGCAATTATTATGTTGCCAATTGTTCTTTGTGTTGCTTTTTTAAACTTTCTCTTGAGTTTTGTCTCACATCATTTTACACCACATACAATGACCACTTCTTGAAGCTATTTCATATTCCTCTATACAAAGGTTTCATTACGGATTAAAAGTTTGCAAATGTGTTGAAGACCATTGGTAAGTATTTTCTATTCACCTTCTATCGTAGCGAGCTTGTTACTCTATTTTACATAAAACGTGGGAGTTGCCAAAAAACAAAGAAAACATGCAGGTGTTTCAAAATGTGCAATGAGAATACAGCTATGACAAAAGCCTGCTTTCATTGCAACAAATTTCATAATTATATCTAAGAATAATTACTGATTGATTTCATGTTAATGTTGGAAGAAAAACATGCAACAAAACTTCAGCTTCACTGAGGTACCCTCATCTAGATTCTGGTTTCACATGTAAACAGGAACTGATCACATGGCAGAATGTCATATTTAGTAACAGAGATCTTCTGGAAAAAAAATTATACAAGCAACTAACAATCAGGCTTAATATACCCAGCTTATAGGCCAATTTCTATAACTGATTAAAAAATAGTCTGACCTTTACCTTAACAAAGAATGGTCAAGTTAGAAGAGGGGCAAGCACTATTTCAGGTATGGGGATGAGTTATCTGTGTTGCTACATTCCCCAGTTGACCGAATTGGCCATGTTTTGATAAAAAATGTATTCAAAAATAAACTGGTCAGTATTCAAAACTTACAGCACATGCTTGTTAAGTCTTTGCATTATGCTGTTTTCTTTTTTGAAAATTTCCTTTCGTAGTAAACGTTTTCTTTAAGATTAATTTCTGTACTAGAGGATTTGAACAAGACGTCCTTTGCTTCTCTGCAGTTTTAAGTAAACAATTAAAGTTATCTGTTGTTATTTCATGTTTTAAATGTATGTAACAGATAATGAGATTTTATTAACAATACTAGACACTAGTTTTCTAAACTGAAAATTAAAATATTCTTAGACAAATTGACTTAAGTAAAGCTATGCAGACTCACCTTAGTAGATGACTTCATTGAACATGAACTAATATTATTGCATATTTGACAAAGGCTACAATAAAAAGGCTACACTCACATTTTTCTTAGATTTAGTGAGTTTTCTTTTATTCTTTTTTCCCAAGATGTGGCAAACTTTAGTTTTAATGGAAATATTGAAGTGATATTAAGACCTAAGTGTTACTTTTGTTATTTTCAGAGGTAGCACATATAGTAGTTGTTGGCTATGTTTGTTTTTTGATAAGGTTGCATTGTTCATTGATTATTTATTTAAATATGTTTTAGTAGTTTTTTTTGTTTATGTTTGTTAGTTTTTGGTATTTTATTAAAAGCCAAAGTAATACATTCTTATGGTATCAAAACTGTGAAATACAATACTCACAGGCTTTGTCACAAACGGTGTCAATGCTGAGTAAGCTGGCACAACTTGAAGATGCAATGTGATGATATCCTCTACAATGGGCAAACTCAATTATCTTGCGGTTAGTAACCATCAATTTACAAAGCAGAGTGAAAGCATTTGGAAGTTGTAATGGAACCCTACTACAAAATAAATTCTTTCACAGTATAATTTAACAATCCAGCCAAACTTACTGATCAACACATTACTCTTAAATGTCCCAGAGAAACAGACAATGTCTGCTCTCATTCTCAGTTGAAAATTAGACAGTATGTTAGCATGTAGCGGTGCCACATAGGAGGTTTCATCCATTTATAGGTATGTCCTGTTTGCTGTTTGTTGAAAGTTAATAACAACACTGGTCACACAGATTCCTGTGTGTAAATATGGGATTTGCATCTTTAAGCTGGTATGCACAGATGTGGAGAGGCTGGGTGGCATTTGTTTTTTGGGGTTTGTAGGCATTGTACACATAAACCTAAAAGAGAAGGGTGTGGCAGGACCTTTTGATTTGTTCATTTTTCAATCGACTTCATCTTCAGCGGCACCTAAACCCCTTTATCATCTGAACGCTTGGAGTGAGGATTGTGCACACCCACAAGATTTAAGGATAGCAGTGGGTTCCTTTTTCCCTAGTCCAGTCCACAGATGCTTTATGCAAAGAGGTATGCCTCAGAAAACCACATATCTTCTGGACTCTGGTGGTAGGACTATGTTCTCTATCCATGTTCCAGGAAGCAGTTTACTAAACAGGAGTATTCCGTTACATCTTTCTATCCATTAACCGGTGATTGCACTTCAAGATCCACCTTCATCACCTACCGTAATGATTTTTTCCAGGACTGTAAATATCATTGAGGGCTTTGTTTGTGGTGTTACGTTTGCACTTTTGTCATCACCATTCTTTGTCGTGTTTGTAATTAATTATTATCGTAAATAAAGAATATATATATTTGTTACTGAATATATTTAATCTATTTGGACATTTTTTTCTGTGGTATTGTTAATATTTGGGTGTCACGGTGGAAATACTGTAGGGCTTCCATGTTGACCTGATTCTATCTGTACCTCATTTTCAAAACTTAGCAGCTTCATCGCTACACAAATCTCATGGCAACCTCTGCAGTCTCCTAGAAGTTGGGGTTTGCTACAAGCATTAGAAGTTAGTAAATTGCAAATGTTGCATACATTTAAATCACTCTGAACATTTCAACAAAATGTAACCATTTAAAATTAACATAGCATTTATATATCCACATAATTCATTTCTAGGTGGCAGGGTGCCACATTCTATTCTTGTAGGATCAGAAAAAGGCACCAATCCATCATAGGACCCATTCACACACACACATGCAGGCAATTTAGTATTGGCAATCAAACTACTGTATGACACAAAATGTTGGAGTACTTGGTAAACAAATCCCATGGATACAAAAGAGGAACATACAAAATTCCCAGGGACAATGAACAGGTGTAGGATTTAGACCTTGGGCACTTGGTCCATACGGCAGCAGCACCACCCTACTACCAGTGTAATAACTTATGTATAATAAAATGTACTAGGAAAACATCCATGAGATCATCTGTAATGATGAAAATGAATGTGTTTGGGATTGGAAATGGTGCCAGAAAGTATTTAGGCACCACATCCCACCCCCATTACAGAAGTACATCATACTTCACTCAGGAAAAAAAAACTCTATATATAGTTTCTATGGATATTTTTTCCAAAGACACAGGGGTCACTTTTATATGAAAAGTCTAAATTTTGCCAGTAATGGCTGTGTAAGTGTAGCTTGAGATGGACAGGAATCCTTTGCAGAGTTGGCCCTGCCTTGCACCAACTGCTGTCAGGATAAGCTTCAAACCTCTACAGCCCCACCCTAAATTATAGTAACTGAGGCATTAATGAATGAATGAATGATAAATAAAACATTCTAAAATGTGATTAATCTAAAAAAAGGTCACGGGGGCATAGCCTATCCTGGCAGCATCCAGCACAAAGTTGGAACCAACCTTTGACGGGGCACTAGTCCAATACAAGACCCACTCTTGCACAAACATCCTTGGCTAACTTGGTATCACCATTCAACTTGTGAAATGTAAAGGAAAAACTAAAATACAGAGGAAAACCCAAACAGACATGTGCCAAACATACAAATTTTGCACAGAATGGGCATAGAACTCCACTCCAAAGTGCTGGCTTCATCAATAGGAAATAATTTTAACTTCACTTTGATGTGTAGAACTATTAAGCATTAGGTTACTGGCTTCATAGTTTAGGCCAGTGGTTCTCAAGTTGAGCCCTGAGGGCCTATTGTGGATGGTTGTTTTTATTCCAACCAGTTTCACAATCAGTGAGTCACTTTAACTCTGATTGGTCTCAGCTGGTCTATTTTTCTTCTCTTATTCTGCATTCAGAAATGTTTGGTAGTGTTAAAATAACAGTTATAAGAAATTTGGAATTCTATTATTAATTTTCCCATAGCTTTAAAAGCCTACTTTCTTTTTTGTTGTCATTTATCGATTAGTTCACCTTGTTCTGTGGCGCCTGCTGCTATAACTGTTTACTAATAATGACAAATAATGATGAGCAAATTGGACACCAAGTGAATGACACTGAGTGCAAATGACACTGAGTGCTGTAAGTCTGTAGCTCCTACAGTGTCATACGTATAGGCATGTTTAACAGTAAAAACAAATGGCTTAAATAACCACATACGTTGAAAGACGGAATGAATTTAAATCTTAAAAACCAACATGAAAAACATCCACATGTGACATACAAAAATACTTGCAACGTTGCTACATAAATTTAGTAAAGCCAGTTTCCAATGACACCAAAACATAGAAACTAAAGCTTGCGTCACTTTTTATCTAAGTGAGAACACTAATCATTTGCAATAGTTACCAGATGATTAAACACATTATAAACTACAATTGATAATTGATCATTCATTTTCATTGCCTAAAGTCATCTGAGATAACAAAATGCTATTGCAGATGTGTTTAAATTTAGTGTAATAATCAAGTGTTTGTTGTTTTCAAAACTTCAGTTTTACCTCAAAGTTTTAATGAAACTTTTACCATAATGTGTTTATACAGTATATACTAAATTTCACAGTCAGTGAGAATTTTACCTCTGACTGATCTGATTTGGTATTTTTTTTCTTCCCCTATTCTGCATTCATAAAAGTGCAGTAGTGTGAGGTTTACATTTTTAATATACTTAGGACTCTTTATACTTTTGCATTTACTTTAAATGCTTAACTGTCTTTTGTTGTCATTTATCTGTAGCTCATCTGTTTCCAGTGGACCTTGCTGCCATAATTGTTTACTGATAATGATGTTAATGATAATAACAAGCATATTATGCACCACCCAGAATGCTGAAAGTAAAAACAAATGGCTTAAATAACAAAATACTGTGAAAAGCAGAATGAAAACCATGATGAAAAGGAGGATGTAAATCTTAAAAAAAAGACAAAACACTAAATATGCCCATGTGACACACAAAAATGCCTGAAACTTTCCAATATAAATCTAGTAAACCCAGTTTTCTAATGTGACTGCTAAACATAGAAACTGATTACTTTATTTCTAGGTATTCAATTAAGAGTTGGTTGGAATGAAATCCTGCTGCAATGGGTACATAATAAATCATGCTATAATATATAATGATCTTTCTCTATCATTACCTAAAGTCTTCTGAGATATAAATACATGTGCACAAGTGTTTAAATGTAGTTTAATAACTAACATTGGTTAACAATGTCTGTTGTTTTCAAAACATATCTTCAACCTCAAACTTGTACTAGAATGTGTTTATATGTATTAAATTTCAAATGTGGTTGGACTAGAGTAAAAAAAGTAGGATGCAGCTGTTAAATGAACGTTGTGATTTGAGCCAAAGCTGTGCCATGATATTGAAGAAAAGAAGGCAAGAAACTTAACCAAGTGAGCTTGGGAAGCACTGTTTTCCCAAACATGATTGCTGACGAGTGTATTTGAAGAGAGAGACTGAGAGAGAGAGAGAGATTACATCATTGAATTAGCATTACAGATAGACTTGGCATTTTACAGTATATATATAGGTGATATTCTATTAAATTTTAAAATGTTATTAAAACAGCAGCGTAAAATACATTTGCTTAACTGTGTCACTGCCAACTGCAGTTTATGGCTTTTTGATTGGCATTTTATCATTAACTGGATGGTGAAGCCATTTAAACGGATGAGAGAACGAATGTTCTTTACTTACAGTTTATGTTCAGTCACCTATGTATTAGTTTGGTACACGATTAAATACAAAATATCGTTCATCCTTTAATTACATTCGTTGTTGCTTCGAGATGCAGTGTTATTTCAAGGGAAGCTAATATCACCGGCTGAATCGCGCCTTATTTTGTTTTTGGTTGTTATAAGTAAGGTTTAGAAATGAAGAGAGAAATATGACCGCGCTTTTTAGAGCACTTCTAAATAGCGAAATTATTTTCAGTTACATTCTAAATTTATGCACAAGCATTCCTCCGAAATTCGGGCGTCTCTTCCATTCGAATTGACAAATCCCTGGCCAGAAAAAAAACCTTCAGAAATATGTCTGGCCAGAAACATTTAACAAGATAGCCTTGAACCGAACTGTGCAAACATGCCTGATGTAAAGTTTGCCAGACTGGATCTTCCTTCACTCACGAGTCCAGCGCCTACACGTCTGGAACCCTTAGCGCAAGGATTGCAGTGGCGCGCACACGTGCTTGCATTTGCACAAAACGAACGCAAGCGACCACGGGAGCGCGCTCACTTATATAGTAATATTTTGAACTGAAAAGGAGATTAGGTAGGAGACTCCAGGGCGAGCGCGCGTGTTGCTGGACTGTGAGTTTACAGCTCTGCGACCCAGCAGTGGGATTCTTCTGAAAGGAGCTGTGACAGTTTAATACACAAAGAACTCAAGTGGCGAACCTCTCGCGGAGTGACCCTCCCACCCCACGCAGGAACAGCTCACTGTGTGATGCGTATGGAGACGACAGTGAGCTTTGAGCGATTCGGATAAGGGAATTAGCAACACAACAGAGATGTGCAAATGGCAGAAGAGCGTGTTAGTGAAGAGCAGCATTAACTGTGCTTGGTAAGTCCTCACAGACTAGACTACCTGTTACTGGGACGTTATTTATTTTGAACTTGAGCCTTATTCATTTTATTTACGTCCTCTTTAAAGGAGGACTTCGCTTAAACGCGTTACAAATACTATCTTGAAATGCGTTCACGTGTGATTAGATTTTGCGAAAGATCATATTACTTCAATTTTTTATCATGGTGATACAGTATATGTTTTGTTGACACCTTAATGCCTATTCTTTCTTTGACTGTGTATATGTCATGCTGTGCATTGCGGTTTAAAGTTAAGTTTTATCTTTTTTTAAGAACGCAGAGTGCGATAGAACCCAGGTTAGAACGCCAAAGAACAGAATAGACTTACTGACAGTTTACTACGAGACAAATTGATTTACTCGTGGATGCGAGCCTCTCATTCTCCCATTACGTGCCCTTGTCCAGGAGATCACTAAAATACTTGACACTTCATAGTTGCCCGTCTGCGTGCGTTTGCTTATTTATTTGCACCGCGTTTTCACTTTTCCTTTTTTTTTTTTTTTTTTTTTCCTTTTTTCATAGCCGATCACGTGTATTCGTGTTGCTTTTGGAGCGAAGATAGCACACCTGAGCGCAAATACTTGTGTATTTCTTGATCCCGCAAAGAACCTATTTGATTTTAATCACGATTTCTTAGTTGACGCTGCTTTGGTGACCTCAAACACTCCGTCCGGGAGGATCTGGGTCAGTTTCACTTGCTTGGCCGTTATTGTCATATATTCGTTTCTAAAAAACACGGAACGCATTCCCAAAGTCATCGTTAAGGAGAGGCAGAGGGTGCCCGTTATTGACGAAAGACACCCCGGTTTTATATCTTAAACATGCACACCAGTTAACACGCGAAGTCACGGACAAGAGATTGACTTACTTCTGCCTCACTTTATCTTAGTCAGTGAATGTTTAGATTATCTGCAGCCATCTATCTACCTGATTAATAAGGATTGCAGCCCTCGCTTGTGAGAGCGCAGATAGCCCCTGATTTGACGAAGACAGCCTCTCTCGCGCTTACCTCAGAGAAAAATGTCAGAAACACAGAGTACGTGTCTCATTCTTTTAGCTTAACACGTTTCCAAAGTGTCTCATGCATATATTTTTGTTTTCATTGTTGCAGATTTTGCTTCACTTTTCACTTGGGTGACAACCTCAAGGCTCAAATGCCACTAATCTAGAACTGAGCGACCCTGAGGAGTTGTTTAACTAGGTAATGCTTAAGCCGCATTTGAGTAAATACACACATTCGGACTGAAGTACTTTAATGGGTGTAGTTCCATCTTAATCTCCATCTGAACCATCTCGATGTAAATACTAAGATATCCTCCAGTAGAAAAATTCCGATTAGTGTCGTTGTTGCGTTAGACTCCTCCACCATTGCTATCAGATTATATATCAAAATACAGTGGGCATTTGTCCAAGACTGTCTCATACTGTACATTCAAAGCACTGGGGAATTTTGAACAAAAAGAGGTGGTATGCACAAATTAGATCGCTGTAGTTCTTTTCTTTGCAGAGATTTATCTCTTGGTTTAATGGCTGTAGGCTGTGCTTGCTTACTTCTCATTCATGGAGGGAAATCACATTGTTCATGTATTTTAGCCAGTTATATGCTTAAAATTAATTGGCTTAAAATAAACTGGTTAATTGCAACCATTTTCAGTTAATTTGTGAAAAATATATTTCTATTTTAGGATACATAGGACATTTTTCTGTTGCATTCCAAGCATGATCATATTGATGTAGTGTATTTCATATGTTTATTCTAGTTTCTATATGTAAAAATATTGAAAACATAAGAATCAAAAGAATGACAAATTTATTAGGAGTAGAATTTTTATTTTGAGTAAAAGAATTGTAACTGTGCAGGAGACATTTAAATGATCATTTTTTTTCAAATATATGTTAATTTTGCATTGTATAGTATATACCAGTGTAGCAAGTAGTGGACTTCTGGTTGAACTCATTGTTTAATCACCTTTTCTCTTTTTTATTCTGCATTCAAAAAAGTATAGTAGTATGAGATATAATTTTATGTGACAATCAGAAATGTGTATTTGTAAGCTACTGCAGTTTTAAATGTTTATTTCTTGTAATTTCCCTTTGTAATTTACCCTTTTCCTGTGAAGTTTGATCGTATACAGTAATTACATCTTAATAATGATAATTTATGATCGGCATGCTGATTAGTTAATAATAGCTTAAATAATCAAAACACTTTCAAAAATGAAATGAAAATCATAATGATGATTTTAAGAAACAAAATGTAACATATATATATATATATATATATATATATATATATATATATATATATATATATATATATATATATATATATATATATATATGTTATATTCTGATAACATTTTTAATAAACTCAAGCTAGACTGACACCAAAAATCTAAGTGACAAATGACAGGTACCTGTAGGAAAGTAAGAGTCCAATTAAAAGCAGAAGTTGGTTGGGACGAAAGCCTATAGCCACAGTGAGTGCCTGGAATTTAACATAAAAACAATTGCTGAGGTAGTCATCATAATTAAATGTAATTATATGTACTGCTTCCAAAAACAATAAATTGCAAAGCAATACACAATATAATGACTAAGGTACAGAATGTACAGAAAAAGGTGCCCCAGGAATCAAACTACACATTTTATCTTGTGCCGAAGGGGCATTTGGTTATTTTGGTCATTTCTAAGACACTAGTTAGAAGAAGATTGAACCGCACTAAGTTTTCCCATGTTTAAGTAGAACAGGGATTTAAAACTTATATATACATTATGTGGAAATGTCAGTCTATGACAATCTACAAAGTTTTATTGCTAACAAAGAATATGGAAACAGATGCAAACAGTTTTGGGATACTATAGAACAAGTAATCTCTATTCGGTTGAAGCATTTGTAACATAAATCCATCCATCCATCCATTTTCCAACCCGCTGAATCCGAACACAGGGTCACGGGGGTCTGCTGGAGCCAATCCCAGCCAACACAGGGCACAAGGCAGGAACCAATCCTGGGCAGGGTGCCAACCCACCGCAGGACACACACAAACACACCCACACACCAAGCACACACTAGGGCCAATTTAGAATCGCCAATCCACCTAACCTGCATGTCTTTGGACTGTGGGAGGAAACCCACACAGACACGGGGAGAACATGCAAACTCCACGCAGGGAGGACCCGGGAAGCAAACCCAGGTCCCCAGGTATCCCAACTGCGAGGCAGCAGCGCTACCCACTGCGCCACCGTGCCGCCATGTAACATAAATAAATATGTAAAAATAACCTTCTTTTCAGTATATAGCTCTTGATTATTTATCTTTTTTCTTTCTTTCTAGAGAACACCTTTTCATATAACTAACCCATTTCTGCTTTCTTGAATATTGCAACTTGTTCCAAACTAGACAGACCTTAAGAATTATCGGTTACACTCTACTGTTTAATGCTGTCTAGTGGTTGACTTGTATAAGTTAAGATATGTATTGGAAATTAGTAGGAGTCGTCTGGTTCTAAACCTTTGGCTAGTGGCCAGTATCCCTAGTGCACTGTGCACATCTCACTATTTGGTCCCCAGTGGACATTTTTATATAAGACCAGTTATATGCCATGATTGTATCATATAATCAGTATTTACTAGGCCACATATTGAGTTATTTAAATATGTCAAGGATTAACACAAACATGAAAATACAAAGTAACTGGCTTGTTTGTGTTAACTCTGTTGTAGAATAACTATCTTATTCTTTGTGGAGCCACACACTCTGCTGTGGAACTGGCATTTCATTACGTACTATACACTAACAGAATAGGTGACTGTTACGCTCTAGCTGTTTCAGAACACACACAACATATCCTTCAGCCAGGTAATGGATGGCTGGGCACTAAGATTTATAAAGAGGAAAAATGTATTCTTCTTTCAGCAAGTTGGTTGTTTGGTCATAATCATGTGATAGTATAATCTTATATCTTATGAGTGATCAGTACAGAACTGAGAACTAACTTCACTGTCTGAATAGTTGCACTGACTCTTCTTTCTTAGAACTGCTAGCTAAGAACAGTGCACACTGCAGTTTGAAGTGATAGATCATTTGTATTTTTAGTAGAATAAGTATGAAAAAGCATCTTTCAAATTCTATCCCAACAATAAATGTTGATTGCAGGTTTGTAAAAAGTATAAATATAATTTTCATTATGGAAGAAAAACAGCAATGGGCTCACTTCTATATGCAAAAATCAAGGATGTCATAAACGGAAGAATGGCAGGCAGACTGTGAAAGCAACTAGATCCTCTATAGGGACACTACGTACCAGATCCTCAAATACAAAAGCAGTGTTGTCCCCGGCCACACACAATGTTGCTGCCAGCTCCCTGCAAATCTTTAAATGAGCCAGGTACAGACGGACTACACCTTTGTTTAGACTTAGCCCTTGCCCTGCCTTGCCCTATGGTTATTTCTTTTTGTCACCAGATTTCTGCCATTTACATTTCAGTTACGCACAAATATATACTGTATAAGGAATGCCACTTTCATATGTCAGAAGTTTTATTTCTTTTTAATTTTCTTGCTTTATATTCATACCAGTATGTGTTCAGACTAAAGTGTGTGTGTATATTTATTTACACTGTTCAAAAAATTAGGGGAACATTTAAATCACGTCATATCTCAATGAATGAAATATTCAAGTGGAAAATCTTTACTGAGTAATAATGTATAATTCATTGAGAACAAAATGATGTAACAGCAGTCAATGTATACCTGAAAGACTACCTGAAAGTTTAATAAACAATTTACTGTGAAATAAAACAAGGTAAAAGAACCCCAGACCATCACACTTTTCCTCCATATTTGACAGTTTGTGTCACACACTGAGGGACCATTCTTTCACCAACTCAATGGTGTACAAACACCCTGCGTGATGAAATAAAGATTTCAAATTTGCATCCATCGGTCCATAAGACTTTCTTCCAGTCTGCAGTATTTCAAGGCCCTATTTGTCCTTTAAGGAATGGCTTTCTTACAGACACTCCCCCTGTCAAACCTGCTGCACAAATTCTCCTCTTTGATGTAGAAACTGAGACTTGCTTTTTTTAGACCACTGTTAAGCTGTGGTTGAATCTGTTTGTGCTGTGAGGTTCCCATCATGTAAGCTGGAAACCTTCAGAAAATTGTCTTCTCATTGAGTTGTGACTTTGGGTCAGCCAGATCTCTTCCTATCAGAGTTTCTTCCAGTTTCCAATTGACTTTGGATTGTGTAGGACACCATACTCACTGGCACTTGGAATTATTTATTTATTTTTTTGCTGTTACTCTAAATGAAAGGTCTACACTTCTAAGGGTAATAAGGCACTGTCACATTTCATTTGTTAATTGCTGTTTTCCTGTCATTACCACTGGAATTCACAACTTTCTACAGTGTAACATTGTCCAAGTAGTACTTCAGAGGGTGTAGTAACAGACAGAGGGTTTTTAAGTAATTGGTCTGCAAGGCTTAATGTACTTTAATTGCTGCAGAGCATTTGTAGGTTGTAACCTATTAGTCTTTCCCTGAAAAGACCCATTTGTAATATTCTAATATTTCCTTTTTCAGTTTTTGTTAACCTAAACTTTAAATTTAAACCTGTGGTAATTTACTGCTTACCTTTCCACCATTTTAGGTCATTCTTTGCATTTGAACTGATTTAATTTGAAGAAAAACTGGACAAACTCAGTTGTTCTAAAACTTTTAACTTGTAGTATGTCCCTTATTCTTGTAATTTTTATTTACTCTACATTGGTAGAAAAATGTTTATTTGGATGCAATACATTATAACAAAACATATCTCGAGCAGATTGATAAAAGTGTAGTATACTTTATAAACAATCCAAAAACAACTTGTTATTAAACTCCATCCTGGCAAAGACAGCAACATAAATAGAGAGTTGCATTTAAAAGATGTTTGTAACAGCCAACAGAGTAAAAAAAGTTAAGCACAAGCCCAGCGTGTTCACTTTAGAATAAGTTACTTTGGAATGATAATCAGTTCTTGCCAAATTCTGAAGAAAGTTTTGAACATATTTTCAAAAAGGAAGTGATTTTCCCCATTTGAGATAATATAGAACATAATTTTCCCACTGAATTATAAAAGATGGGTTGGAATTCTTCCATCACAGCAAAGTAAGTCTTGAATGTAAGTAGAGTAGTACAGGAAATTACAACTGATTTTTCATAGGATATTATTATGTCATCTGGTATTACTCCAGATAGTACTGTTAAAGTATTAGAAGTGATTTTAGATCCAAGGCTATCTGAGAGATACACAGAAAATTTACCCAAAATGGTTTAAGTGTATGATATTCCATAAAAAATGTCACCTAGCAATGCAGGTGGTTGATGATATCTTTCATATGTTTGGTCTTGACCTGTGTTGATTTTAGACAGTTTAAATGATATATACTGTATATGATTGATGAATGTTTAGTTGAATTATAGCATGCTTGCCACATATTGACCTAGAATGTACAGTATTTTATGAACCATCTATCATTCCTTAAGATTAGTAAAGTATAATTGTATATGTATTTTGTAGATGCTGCTTCTGTTTTTATCCAGACTAGCCAGTGTTGTCTCAGAAACAGAAATTCATAAAAGGTGTGGGGAACTGGGTAGAATGTTTTTAACAAAGTGTCTAATTTGTATATAAAATAAAAACGTTTACAGAGTTTAAATTTGGAGCTTAATTGTTCAAAGGAAGCAAATGCCTTATCAATATGGAGATCTCTAAGTGTCATAGTCCTCAGGTATTTCCATATATTGAACAGTGTAGGAAGGCAGAAAAAGGTGATTATCCTGTATAGGGGAAATAGATAAAAGATGTGTATTTATTTCTACCATGTATCTTGTAACAGCTCAACCATGGTGCATCAAGTAGTCATACCAATGATAAATGATAAACTAGGGTGTGTGAGAAACACAGGCAAGATGGTACAAAAAGTTGACAGTTCTTAATTAAAAACAGGTGACATCAAAATATCAGCTGAAGTGAAGCAAAAAATCACATCAAATCAATCATAAATTCATAGTTAATATACAAATATATCTACTGATACTTCTGAACACAACTTCAGTGATGTTCCCGGAATCATTGCATGTTTCAAGACGTTCAGCATTATAAACCCCCCTCCAAATAACCCAGCCTGAAATAAGCAAACCCAGACTTGTGTCCATATTACAAACTAGCTACTCTGGCCTGATGGCTCTCATATCCTGAGCTACAGTCACCTTCAGTCTCTCCCTAAGCTTGTTTTTCTATATCAGAGCATCCCCATACACATTAACAAATAATTTTTTAATAAATTATATTGAATTATAACTTCATTTATTTGGAATTTAAAACATATATGCATCCAAAGGGCAACCCTACAATGACCTACACCAGATGGTCTCATGGCCTTACCTATCTTTCAATTTTATTTCTGGGTGGCAAATATACAAGCTATAAAAACCTGGACATTGACACAAATAGATGAACACACACAGGCTTGGTCACAAATAGAAATAAAATCCTGCAGTACTTCTTAATATTCCTTGCTTTGTACCCTAGTAAATAGAAGTTATCGTCAATATTATGACCACTGCTGCAGGGGAATGCGGCCGCCCTTCAGAAACCCCCTCTTAAACAGTTTTCAATAGGAAATAAACACACTCTTCAGCTCCTCTTTATGGGATCTGCTGCAGGCATGCTGGCATGTTGTGGAACATGCTCCTCGCGTGGAGCTTCGAACATTTAAAAGACTGAGCCGCGGCCGTCCTGTGACTCACTCTGCTGTCTCTCTTTCCCCGGGCTCCTTTTGCTCCAGCCACTGCTTCCGAGCCGCTATACCCCCTTGATAAAGAAGATTTTGTGTTCTTTTGACCAGGAATTGGGCCGATGCGTCAAGTTTGACAGCTGTTCCTTGCGAGGGTAGATCGCCTCTAAAAGAGACTTGTGTTTGTATCTGCCTGAACAGCAATAAAGTTTCTACTCCTTGGAAAACCGTCCGTACTCTGCTGTGCAACTTTGTGACCCAAACTTGACAATATACTAACAACCCAATTGTCATAAATTTACTCAGAATATGGAACCAATGTAGGAAGCACTTCAAGGTAGAGAAGCTTTTATCTCTGTCACCTGTACATGATAACCATCTTTTTCCACCCTGTCAGACTTACAGTTTTTAATGTTTGGAAAACGTTTGGGATTAATTCACTTAGAGATTTTTTACATAGATAATGTCTTTGCATCCTACGAACAATTGCACTCCAAATTTTGCTTCCCATCAACACAATTTCTCCACTATTACCAAATTTGAAACTTTACTAAACAAAATCTCCCCAATTTTCCTCACTTCCCACCTATTTCTATTTCAGAAGAAATTTTGATCAGTCTTGAGGACTCAGAAAGCATTTCTATAATATATAAAAACATTTTAAAATCCCTTCCTTTCAATGATCCCAGAGTACAGAGGGAAAAGTATCTCTTACTGAACATTTCAGAAAATGAGTGAAAGGCATGCCATGCACAGAATTCACTTCATTGGCTCCCTATCCATCTCCGCATCAAATACAAACTCTGTTTGTTTACTCACCAATGTATCCATAGAAATGCTCCACAATATCTCAAGGAACTCCTTATACTACAATCCACTGTAAGAAACCTCCGTTTTGCAAATACCTACTGCCTTCGCCCCCCTGTGACCAAACTTCATAGAATGGGAGACCGAGCCTTTGCAGCTGCTGCTCCACAGCTCTGGAATGCCCTACCAGAGAGCCTAAGAACACAGCAGATTGTGGGCTGTTTTAAAAAACAGCTAAAGTCTTTTCTGTTTAGGAAAGCTTATTAACAAGAATGCTATAATTATTGTTGTTTTATCTTGCTTTGCCATTGTTTAAAGTTTTTATGTAGCACTTCGAGATTTACTGCTAATGTAAAGTGCCCTATAAATAAAATGCATCATCATCATCATCACTCTAGCTCAATAGATAGATAGATAGATAGATAGATAGATAGATACTTTATTAATCCCGATGGGAAATTCACAATATGTGCAAAGCATTCAATTATTCAACTTAAAGTCTTTTTTCACATACATCTGTCTTGTTTAAAATGATCCAAAATGTTTCCAGGGAAAAATCCAACCTGTGAACGTTGCAGTCAAGCTCCAGCCTCATTGGACAATATGTTTTGGGTATGAACAAAATGAACATCATTCTGGATGAAAATCTTTAAATGCCTATCAGACAGCTTTGATGTCACAATCACTCCTAATCCATTAACAGCTGTGTTTGGTGTACTCCCAGATGGGTTTAAAGAGAAGGACAAACCAAATATAATTGCCTTTACTTGACTTTTATCACATAGACTTATCTTGCTCAACTGGAAGAATGCTAGCCCACCTCTTTTAAGTCAGTACGTAACGGATGTTATATACTACTTGAAATTGGAAAAAATCAAATTCTCACTTAGAGGATCTGTTTAAAACCTTTTTAAAACCTGGCAGGGTATAATCAGTAACATTTTAGAATAAGCTTTTATATTGGGGCAAAAGCATCTCGTCCCTCTTTTCTCTTTCTTACTGTGGCTGTTGGCCTTCCTCTCTTTTTCTTGGGTGGGGGTTGAAATTAATTAAGTTTTGTTAAGTTTGACTTGTTTGTATGGAATGTTACTAGCTTTTAAAGCAGCAAAAAAAAAGGAAAAACACAGTCCAACTCTGCCTCAAGTCACCACTCCCACCAGCCTTTTGTGATGTAGCTCCAACCCTACCTGCATAACAGCTTAATTTAGCTTTCCACTTTTTTTCAGTCCACACCCCATTTCCTTTGGATGTCTCGACTCTCAATACAGCAACACTTCCCTGGCCCTCACTACAAATTCTTCTTCTACGGATCTGATAAGTTTGTTGCTGTGGCCATAGAGTGTGGTGCTATTAGAAGTACTAAAATAAATAGAAAACATTCCCAAAAACAAACAAAAACCTCAAGGTAGTGCTGGGCGGTATACCGGTTCATACCAAAAAACGTTTTTTATTTTTGTTATGATATGGAAGTTTCTTATACCGCAACACCGGTTTAAATAGCTTAAACAATGTTCAGAACGTGGCGCAGCGGGAAACTATTAAAGGGAGGACCTTTTTCACTGCTGCACCGCTAAACACAAATGCAACAGAGAATATGCGTTAGTAGAGGTATTGAACAGTGAAAATGGACAGAGAACATTCTGAAACTGAAGCTGTAGCAGACGATAAAGTTGAACCTGATGACACAGAAGAACTTTTGCCAAAAAAAGGAGCCATATCTGTTGTCTGTAGATACTTTGGTTTTAAAAGGTCGGATGTGGACCATTATGTTCAAATGTGTGAATACTGTTTCTGTATTACTGGATAATACTTCAAGCCAAGTTGTACTTTGATTAATGGCATAATTAAACATGTATAACGAAAATTTTTTTAAAGTTCTGAACACTCCGTGGTCTAGGTTTATAACTAGGTTTAATTTCACAAAGACGTTTATCATGTGGTGATTGGTTATGTGGAAAAAGAAAAAGGAAAGATAGGAACTGCGGGTTTGGTATGTCAGACAGAGACAGCACGCATGCAATAAAGAAAGCCCACTCAGAAGAACATCCATTGAATTCTGTGTTCGTGTCTCCAACCACCAGATCACAAACACAACATTTACACAATATTTAAGTTAAACCCGTGTGATACCCATTCATACATCCAGTTTTTTGGAGCCTCATCACACCTGCCATAAAGTTCTCTACACTGAACGTACACCTGGGGAACCCTTACTGCGAGGGAGCAGCACTACCATGCATGTTTAATACATGCTTTAATGTATTTCATCATGAAAATTTATCTTAGCATTCTACATTTTCAGAGAGTAGAAATATCATGAAGTGAATGTATTCTGTGCGGTGATCGCTGTTGGCGCCTCCTCTTAGTGCAGAGGAAGTCAGTTTAAGAAGCGCATAGCGATTAACAACTGGGTTGGGGAACACTTAACACAAAGCATTTAATGTGCTACATTAACTTATGACGGGGTTTGAGAAAATCTAGTAAATTAAACATTGATTTAAGGATAAAGTTTAGTCTACGACATTCTGCTTTAATGACAAAATAAACTATGAGAATAAAGTGGAAATTTCGACTTTAATCTCGACATATAGTTTTTTTTTTCTTCACTGTGTCCGTAATTTTTTTTTCTTCAACGTAGCCCTAATATGCTTCCGTAAGGCTATACCACAAATAACATTATAAATGTAAGTTGCAGTTTTATTATTTATGTATATACAGTAGCTTAGCTTGAAGCAAGGTTTGCCTTAATGATGTTTCAGTTGGTAAAGATGTCATCACCAAGTTGCACTAGTTTTATTTTATTTTATTATTACTGGAAGTTACACTATTATTTATTGTATTGTTATTATTTATTAGTTTAAATATTATGCAGTTTAATGATGGTAAAGTTGTTTAAAAAAGTCACTTTAACGTGTCAGATTACAGAGATTGTTAACATTAACAAAGTGTAGTTGGTTTACAAAAAATATTTATTATTTATTCCTTTTCTAAGACATGTTCAGTGCAATACAACTTTTGACAAGCACCTGTGGATATTTTACGAAGTCTAAATGCCTCTTTGGATGGATGAAAATATGTTGTCAAAATTTTAGTTTGTTGTTTGCAAATTTTGTTCAATAAAAAGGCTGTATATTATGACTGCATCTGTCATGCAATGTGATTCCTTCTCTTCATTAGTGCCACTCTCTTGAAAACTATCACTTTATGGGGCCATGCAAACCTGTATTAATACTTGTGTGCACATTAAAATGTTTTTTGTACAATGTACAATTCTCATGACAGTGGAATAGGTTATTCTTTGCCAGTAATTACAGTGGAAAATGTGGTTAACATAGATAGATAGATAGATAGATAGATAGATAGATAGATAGATAGATAGATAGATAGATAGATAGATAGATAGATAGATAGATAGATAGATACTTTTTTAATCCCAAGGGGAAATTTACATACTCCAGCAGCAGCATACTGATATAGACAATATTAAATTAAAGAGTGATAACAATGCAGGTATACAGACAGACAATATCTTTGTATAATGTTAACGTTTACCCTCCCGGGTGGAATTGAAGAGTCGCATAGTGTGGGGGAGGAATGATCTCCTCAGTCTGTCAGTGGAGCAGGACAGTGACAGCAGTCTGTCGCTGAAGCTGCTCCTCTGTCTGGAGATGATACTGTTTAGTGGATGCAGTGGATTCTCCATGATTGACAGGAGCCTGCTCAGTGCCCGTCGCTCTGCCACAGATGTCAAACTGTCCAGCTCCATGCCAACAATAGAGCATGCCTTCCTCAGCAGTTTGTCCAGGCGTGAGGCGTCACTCTTCTTTATGCTGCCTCCCCAGCACACCACGCATAGAAGAGGGCGCTCAGCACAACCGTCTGGTAGAACATCTGCAGCATCTTATTGCAGATTTTGAAGGACGCCAGCCTTATAAGGAAGTATAACATCCACTCATGCATGGGAAAAAAATACCGTCCAATACCGTGAAACTGGTATAATTTTGAAAAATACCATGATATAGAATTTTGGTCATACCGCCCAGCACTACCTCAAGGGCTCTAGTCCCATTCCATTCTCCCATATCAAGGCAGCTCAAAAGGGACCACCAAGGATTTTCAGAATCCAAAAACAAAAGTGCATCAACAGTCCCTGTCCTTTTCCTCTTCACCTTCTCTCAGGCTAATCCAGGGACCACTAAGGACTTTTCACCCCAAAAAATGTCCTGCTCACCACATTTATCCCAACTTCTCTGTGCTCCAGCGGATACTTTAGAGTATGCACACCTCCTTCTATCCTTTTCAAAGCTGCTCAAGAGTTTTGCGGTGCACTTTCTACTAGCAACACACTTAACTGCCAATGGAATTACTTTTACTGTCCATCTTCCTTTTCTTATACACCTCCAGGATTCCCTCTTCCAATTCTGAAGGACACCTCACTTCCTTCAGTTACCAAATGCACCTTATGTAGTCTGCTCTATGTGCTGTAACCCCAGTAGAAAGCCTAAAAATCTGTGCCCATTCTTGCACATGTAATCAGCTACAGATGTGGCGGACCACCGCGGACCTTACACGGCTAAGATGACTCCATCATGGATGGACTGAGAAAGAGAGCTTATTTTGGACACTATATCCCCCGGGATGCTAGATGGCAGCCCCCCTGGCTTGCAGCTGGACCATGGGTTTGAAGCATGGAAGCTCAACCTTGCTGCGGCCTGTGGCCACTGCCAGGAGGCACCGGGACATTTCCTGAGACCTATTTAGCAGCACTTCTGCCCCACCCTTCTGTTACACCAAAACAGCTTTGCTTTTAATCTGTTCCCTGTCATCTTAGTACCTCATGCCAGGATTCTTCCACACATCCCAAGTGGGCTGATTCATGTTGCAAACAAAATGCACTTGTGCAGCTGCCTCATTGTTTCTCAGTCTACCGGAGTTCTCATGGCGCCACCTTAAAACACTTTTAACTCCAAAATTAAATCTATAAATTGTTACAATCACACCTTACACACAAATAGGCAAATACTGTTGCACTAGTGCAACTTAGCACAAAATGATGAACCATAAGACTGCTAGTAAATTGATTATAAGTATTATTAGGAGCACTGAGCAAAGCATACAGAAAAGATGTTCAAGAGGATTTCTTTTAAATTGTAAAACAATCAAGTTTGGATTAGAAGAGTTCTCCAAGTTTTTCATATTTTACAAATATTTTTTAATATTTGCAGAGCATTAATCAAAATGAAAGATACTGTAGGTAGTCATGCCTCCTTCTGCTTTAGATTTCTGTAAAGTTGCATTTCAATATGTGAAAATTTTAAAGTCCATATACGTTAAGTTACAATTGAACCTAACATCTTAAAGAAATGATTTGTTGATACATATATTGTAGGTAAGCTCTGAAATAAATATTAGAGCTTTGGATGAACATTCATTTTGACAATATTTATACCATCTATTAATATCTTGTCTCGTACCTTCCATTGTGCAACTAAAACTGTTAAAATAGATCTTTATGTTTCTTTATGAAAATTATTCCTAGATATTTCAACTGTTCTGTTACAATCAATGAAAAGTTATCTGGTCAAGTTTGATGTGCCTGAGTCTTCGCAGGAAAATCATAATTTTATTAAAGTTCATTTTAAATGCAGAAATCTTATGTAATTCTTTTAACAGGTTTAATACTAGTGGGTGTAAATGATAGGTGGATCTGAGCTATCCATTTATGCTGATGATATGGTGCTTTATAGTATCTTTGCTCTGAGGCTAGGGATCTGCACTGGCAATCGGAAGGTTGTTGGTTCGAATCCTGTAAATGCCAATAGGAACTCTGCTCTGTTGGGTCCTTGAGCAAGGCCCTTAACCTGCAATTGCTGAGCGCTTTGAGTAGTGAGAAAAGTGCAATATAAATCCAAAAAAGAAAAGATCTTTGTCAGGGTTTCCCTTATGATCCTCTTTACCTGTAAGTGCTCATGGAGGGGAATAGTTAATGGTTCAATGGCAGACGTAGAAGAATTGGTGATAGTGGACATGCTTGTCTGGTTATTTTTCTGTAATCTGAAGTAATCTTAATTCATATTATTAATGCAGATTGATTTTTCTCAACAGTTGCACAGTAATTTGGTCTATGCATATGTATTAGGGCTAAACACAGATTTGCTCAGGGAGGTAAATAAATAGTCCCATTCAACTCTATTGAAGGCTTTGTCTGTATCTATAGATAGTAACACCTCTGGAGAGTACGAGATTGGAAACTAAATATCTGTTTAACTAAATCTGGTTTAATCTTGGGATACTACAGACAAAAATACTTTCTTGATTCTTCTAGCTAAAGTGTTTGCTAGCATCTTATCACCATTTTTAATAATGGAATTGGCCTTTGTGATACATATTGTAGCAAATCTTTATTCTTCCTTTATTTTCTAGTTTTTTTAAACAATGCTAACAATAATGACACTGAACTGATTGTCTCATATAAAACTGTAATGGATAGCCATCTAGGCCTGAAGCTTTACTTCTTTACAATAAGTATGTAACACCTTCTATTTCAGAGACTCTCGGAGGTTTATCAAGCTGTTCTGCATAGATGACATTGAACTGTGGTATTTGTATTTCATGATGGGCCCATTTCTCTTTACACTGCAAGGAATATCAGGACTTACAGTATTCCACGGTTATGTTAGTTGGTCCTTGGTGCTTCCAGTTATATTTTCAGATGTATTATTGTTTTCTTTTATTACATTGCCAACCTCCTGTTTATGTATTTGTTGCACTAAGAACTTAATGGCCTTTTTTTGATAAAATGGCTTAAAATTACATTTTTCCGTTTTTCTTGTAGTTAAAAGATTACATTGGCATTAATGAACCAACCTTTTCCTTATTGAGTGACTCATTTGGCGATATAGCATATTCTTGATCAATTCCGAAAATCTCCACAATAAATTCTGATACCTTTTTAGTCTGGTTTGTTTTTTTTTAGAAATGTACAAGATAATTTGACTTCTTAACACTAGAATCCTTGAAGCCTATGAGAAAACTTGGAAGTGTCTTTTGTTTTGTAAATGTGTTGATCAGCACAAGCAGCAAGCAGCCTACTGTCCCATCCCCCCCAACGCCTCAATCAACTCAGGCAAAAAGTTCTCCCATCTCAATGCTCTTTATGTGGCTGTGAGGTGCCTGGAATTGTAAAGGGTAAATAATATATAATTATTTGGAACATATGCATTTCATGTGTGTTTCGTGTCTACAACAATCTATGTAAATGTAGGATGACAGGAAATGCAAGAAATGTAAGAAATGTTGAACACATTTCTAAAACAAACTTTTTTCATGTTACAATACTAACAAAAAAATTTTGACATGAAGTGTATAATGTGTGAAGAGTGACGCCCAAATATAAAATAAACACTTCCACAAAAGCTACACATATAACAAAACAAGTGCGCTTTTATTCAATGATATAACCGATAGAAAATGAACTTGGGTTAGGGTACGACACTGACTTGACCGCTTGGGTGGTGCAGCAAAAAGAGCTGTTGACTCATAATCAAGAGGTCGCAGTTTCAAGTCTGGAGCTAACCATAATTATCGTTTTGAGTAGTTATCTGCTCTTATTGTTACTATCTATATATATAAAATCCCTATGTGCGTCCAGGTGTCCGTGTGTGGGTGTCTTCTGGTGAAGTGCGCATGCGCGGGGCACGGTGCGATGCGCGATATTACTGTCAGAGAAAGTTAGAGGCGTTTTACGGAAATACAAACCAGTATTACTGCGAGAGGAAACTAAAGGTACACAATACAGTGACGCATATTACAGCCACATACAAGCCAGTATTACTGTCAGAGGACATTAAAGGCATATTACTGATGCACACGCCTGTATTACCGCCAGAGAAAATTAAAGGTATATTACGGACGTACAAGCCAGCGGACGTACAAGACGGCATCCTTCAATAAGGGCGCAAGGCAAGCATCAAAAGGGTGACCTCAATTGGGCACAGCGAATAAAGGCGCGTTTAAATAAAGATCTGCACCTTTGTTGCTCTTCACATATTCCAGAGCCATTTGAACTAAATTATCTACGAACGCCTTTATTCGCTGCGCTCAATTGAGGTCGCCCTTTAGAAGCTCGCCTTTTTGTGCACGCCCTTATTGAATAGAGCCGTACAAGACAGTATTACTGTCACAGAAAATTAAAGACACACAATACACGGCAGCAGCCCACGAAGAACGGTCAGCTCAGCAAGTAAACATCAACAAAAGAAAGGCTGAAAGAAAGGAAAATACGACCAACAAAAAGAATGAGGTCAAAGTTCCTTGCCATTTAATATAGACTGTTCCTACTAATGTTTATGCACTACTGTTCTAGCGCCCGTTATTGTAACGGGCTAAATGACTAGTTATAGAATAAAACATGTATTTGATTTGAGTCTGTAACAGCCTGTGTAAATTTATGGTAGTTGTAAAGGTTAGCATTTTTTTTTTCAGTTTTATTCTCTCAGTCACGTTCACTCTCCCCCTGATCTGACACTTCTGTTTTCAAATAAAGACGTGTTCTAACAGATGTGAACTCAAATGAGGATCCCTGGGGGGGGGGGGCTAGGGGGAGGCTGTAGTATGTATCGTGGTCGTGATTTAGAGAGAATAAAAGTTAAAAAAAAAAAAAGGTAACTTTTACAAGTCCTATAAATGCAGACGCAAACCAAATGTATGTGTGTACTGTATAATATTAACAAAAACAGGAGCTCACTACTGTAAACGGCAAATATAGGATTGAGTGGGGATCGAACCGGGGACTCTTGATTACAAGTCAACAAATCTTACCGCTACGCCACGGAAGGCGTTGTTTTATCCTTGAACCTTTTGTGAAAGTGTTTACTTGATCTTTGGACTTCAGGCTTCATACATTATATAGTTTATGCCTACATTTTGTCATTTACTAGTAAAATATGAAAAACGTTTGTTTTAAAAATGTGTTTACACAGATTACTGTAGAAACGGAACACAGATGAACTGCGTGTGTTCCAAATAGCGACCTATTATTTCCACTCAAACTCTAGCAGTGCAGTCGCTCCCAGATAATCAAACAAGGCATGAGCTGGGAAAACTTAGTGAACGTTCTGCGGCGGAGGGGGATGGAATAGCCGGCTGCTAGCTGCTCGTGTTAATCGGCACATTTAGAAGACAAAAGAGAGCTGAGAACAGTTTTAAGGTGGGCCGGATCTACGAGTTTTTTCGTAGACTCTGGTAATTCTAGTGTTAAATGTGATGATCTGGGTTTTGTTTTAAATTTTTACGGCTATTTCTTTATCCTCCTAAATATGTTAAACAACGTTTTTGGTGGTTTTAAACACCAATGAACCTAGTAGTTACATTAGTTTTTTGTTTCTGTGTTTTTAACAATGTTGAAAACTAATCATATTCTACTGCTGTGTAATTTTATTTTTCTTGTGGGTGCCGACATTTTAAGCATTGGTTACCAACCCAATAGCAGTTGTTCAACTTTCTGAACACGCACTAAAAACCTCTTATTATTATTATCTGCCATGAAAGAAAAAAAGATTTCTGGTTATGAACTGTTTCTGTCTTTGACTATATTTATGTCTAATGTTTCATCTCCATTTTTGTGACCTGTTCTGGTTATTGACTCTTGCTCTGTTTATTAGCAATGGATTAAGGCAGGAGTTGTAAATTGAGCTTACAGTGCATAATGATTTGAGCATCGTAAGAACTGGAATATGGTCAGAAATGGCAATGGCATCATAAATTTAAGATTTAATAGAAGGTAGAAAAGTATTATCAATAACAGACGTGGTCGATTCTTGCATAACTGTGATGTACTGACAACAACCAATAATACTTTATTGAATTTGTATAGAAAAATCGCAATTAAAATATTAATTCAAAATTGAGTTTGGGCATAAACAATACACACAACACAAAACAACATAAAAACAGCCCATAGAAGTCACTGGCGATACATAGATATCTCAGTCAAGATCAATGGAGTTGTGGCCTTGCTCTGCAAGCTTTCCAAAGCTCTGAAAATTAATATCATTGGATGACATTCTTCTGAGCTATTATTAGACAGTGTCTGCCTTTAGAGACAGTTGTAGTATTTTTGTCACAACAGCCTGGGAACAGATCAACCTGCCTCTTGACCCTTTAGTCACCTCGATTAAGAATATTAAAAAAAGGATTGACATTGAAGATGGATTTTATCTTAAAATCAAAATTAAGGAAAGCACCACAGTACCATTGACTCTGACTCTCCTAATTCACTCTCCTCTCAAAAAAAACGTCTCTTGGTACACTTCTGAAAAGAAGAGTACCCCAGAGTCCAACTGCCCTGCCATTTAGAGCAGATATGAGCTCCATATATGTGAAATATTTACAGTAGGAGTTACTAAAAGTTAGCCTTCACCTGCAGAAAGGTTCCAACTATGGGCTCTTGTTAGTATAACCATTTTGAGCTGATTTCAGCTGCTGTTGCAATCAACTTAGTGGCTTCCTTCAGCTGGCTGTTTAAATTCCCACCCAACATTCAGAATAAAACACACTAACGTTGCTGAGAATCTATGGTAGCCATCTTCAATATAGCGTAATGTTGTGCACAATCCTATGACAAGAGCTTCATTGATCATGCCCTGATACTTGTTTTTTTTAACTGATGGGAAATGGCCAGTCTGTCCTCCCAGGGCACTGTGAATTCAACCATCAGGATGATTTTTGTGCTCCAGGATAGCAGAATCAAATCTGATAGGAAATGAAGTTATTGCCATTTCTTCTGGAAATACAAGTTTATTTCCCAAGTCCACACACAATTTCCAATCCAAAGCTTGTTGCAGAACTGAATGGTGCTTCTAGGCAATTGTTCTTGTTATAGGAGACTTATATGCAACCCTTTGAACTTGATGATTCAAGTGGTGATCTCTGGTGTTTATTGGATTCGATTCCCTGTTGATCCACCCGTTTAGCAATTTCTATAGGCACCTTGTTGTGTGTCAGTCCGATAACAGCCTTCTCCAAGTGCTTTTGGACATCTTGTCAGAATTTGGTTTACAGGTTTTGGTTTCCATTGCTTCCACCTGGGCCATGGAGATATCACACAGCCAAAGTGGCATTGCAGTTTTGGTATAATCCCGAACTGGTTGCATCACATCTTTAACCTATCAAGCGGTAGGCTTTTGTCAATTATCTTGGGCTAGTTGTTATGGTGATGCTTGGTATCTTTGAGGTTGCTACTGTCAAAACTTTTTCTAAGGCATTGTATTTTCTGATTTGTGAATCTTGTTCCCTTGAATGCTGAAGATGTATCTTGCCAGATTTCCTTTAAGGATACTAAGACTCTTTGATTTTCTGGTTTGAATTGTATCTGCACCCATGTAGCCATCTTCTCTTGCAAGTGCAGGATCCACTGTGTTCCTTGGACTGATGGAGTGATCACTGTTATGTCATCCAAGAAAGCTTTGCAGGCTGGGTGTCTTGTGCCATTTTCTGCTTTTGGCCCTTTACACTGCACTTGGCCTGCCTTTAGCAGTAGGTTCATGTCAGTCACAAACAGGACCACAGATACTGTGCATTCTGCCATGATGCCCTTCTTGAACTTCTGCTGTTTGAGAGTAAAATTATCCACCATGAAACCTCATCTTCAGAGAAATATATTGGTAGTACCACCAGTATGGCTGTCCAGAGTAATCTGCATTAATGCCAGACATACTAAATGATATTTTAAAATGATTTGTAGATAACTAAAACATGATTTATATTTTGAGATGTCTGAAATTGATTTTGAGGCATTTCTAAATTTTAGTTTAACTTGCTACATGATTATTTTCCTGGCATTGAGTCTCCATTGTGCACCTTAGGTTTTTTGAAATTAAATGTACAGTTGAACTTTTGTTATGATTGATTTTTATAAGCAGTTACAACTTACCCTTTTAATTATGTTTATTTATAGTCTTCCATCTGCAGTGAAGTGTTAAATATAAATTTAATAATTTAAATGGAAACAAAACCAAGTTAGACCTTGCACCTGGTTGTTTGTGAAAATGCCTCATAAGCATCCCTCCAATGCTAAGCCAGATATTTTGAAGGTCATATCATTCTCATCTTTGTTTAAATTAAAAGAACAAACTGCCAAAGTGCTACATAAAGGTTTTCTACAGGTTTGGATGTAACTGCATAACATATGACATATGCATTTACCTATTATTAGTCTTCTGAGTTGCTGAAGTCTAGTCTTGAAACAAAAGAAGAAAGTTACTATGCAAATTGAATTTTTATTAGGGGGGAACCCAACTGTCCCACTGTGCATGCCAATACAACTATGCATTCTTCAGCCACAACATTTTAAATCACATGTGTGGCCAGATGTGATGAATAATCAGTAATTAGTACTTGGCTGTGGTCAGTGAGCTGAAAGCATAAATATGGCTTAGACAACCATACATACTGTATTATGTATAAACAAGCTCCTTTTCACTTTCCTATTGTTAGGGCAATGGAAAACTCCTTTAAAATAACAACCACAGAATACAATGTCAGACTTACTTGCAGATGGTAACAATTTAAACTTCAATTCCACTGATTCCCACTCCGCTCTCATTTGCTTATAGCAATCACTCCCTCATACCTCTTTTTTTCACTATATTTCTCCCAGTTTTTCTTTCTCCCTGTCTTTCCAGCCCAACAAACTGAATTTTCATTCAACACTCTTTTTTTTGTCTCTTTTGACATTACCCTGGAAATACCACTATAGGCAAAACAATACAATAATATAGTAACTGCTATACATACATTTACATTTAACTTGGCATACTGTAGTAATCAAAACAAGCTAATCAAAACCATGTACTATAAAGTACAAAGGTACGATAAGTTTAAATACCAAGGAAAAAAAAATTAGGCTTGCCATTTGTCCACTTGTAACCAAAAAAGGCAGAGTACACAGTTGTTTAATAAAATTAGAATGTGATTTAAGGATATGAAACTTAAGAAATTTGTTAAATGTTTTGTAAGGGAAGGCTGCACTTAAAATATTTATCATTCCAATGCTAATCCACAGGGTGAAACAATATACAGTCCCTAAATATGAATTAAATAAATTTTCATGTTTAATGTGGGAACAAAACATGCACTCTCACAAAAAGAAAATTTACTGTTTTAAATGCATTCTTTAGAGAGGTTACTTCAACTAGTATATTTTGTATTTTGTCATCTTTTTCTTGTCCAATAGTCACACCTGACAGCTAAACAAATCCCCATTCCCATTTACTATTCTAATTTATTTAAAAGGCTGGCAGAGTCAATCATCTACTAGCATTTTGTAATAGTAGGATCCTTCAAAGTATATTAACCTTTTTACTGGAAAGTGGTCAGCTTTTTTGATGTTTTTCTATCATCGTCTTAATTCTTCCACGTGAAGCCTGAAAACCATGAAGACTGATTGAGATCATTTATGTTAGGTAGAATGCCTAGTGGGGGCTGGGTGGTCTCATGGCCTCTGAACCCCTGCAGATTTTGTTTTTTTCTCCAGCCCTCTGGAGCTTTTTTGTTTTTGTTTGTTTTTTCTGTCCTCCTTGGCCATCGGACATTGCTTTATTCTTTGTGAATTAGTACTGCCTAATTTTATTTGTGTATTTTTTTTTCTTTCTTCATCTTGTAAAGCACTTTGAGCTACATAATTTGTATGAAAATGTGCTACATAAATAAATGTTATTGGTTTTGATTTTGCTTGCGTCCATCTGTATGTATCACAATTTCACATTGTGCTTAGAACGTCTATTGCTTTTGTGTGATTCTTAGTTTAGTTTAATCTTCAGTGTATTTGTTGTTTCCATTTCAATTTAATCTTTGCTTTGTGGTGAGTTCTTTGATTATTTAGATTAGAGACTCTTTTGCCAAGTAGGGTTTAAGAGATGAAAACTGACCTTGTAGATGTTATTAGAGGAAGTTCGGTAGTTTCCTTTGTTAGATATAGCGTTAAGGTTCACAGGACACTCACAACAATCTTTCACGTCAGAGATACAGTAAAGTTTCCTCATTCTTTCACTGCACTCACAAAAACTAACTTCCTATATCCACTGCACACACAAATAAGTGTTTAAAGGTGATATGTGACATCTGCCAGACCGCTGTATAACCCTATATGTGACATGACACAAGAGACTAACAGTGGATGGGTCATGGGGAAGTTAGCAGATTTTAAATATTTTTTGTCTTCCATGACATTGTTACTTCAGTTTTGTGCCTTTTTTTGATCTCATCCAGCACCATCTGCTTAAATCCTTTGCTTTACTTAGTAATCTGTTTTAGTAAACCATTTTTACTCTCCAAATTATTGGCAAGTTGGCACATAATGACTAAATGGACTTTGCAAATCTGAAGTGCATCTATCCAAATATGTTTTGGGTTAAATCATTCTTTTCAGAATGACCATCATGCAGCATGGTGCAATTTTGAAATGAAGATTTTTTTAGTATTGCTCCAGTATGCATACCTTTCCTCCATTGATATAATACAGAGGTTTTTTACGTGGCCTTAGGGAATATGTGCTTAATTATAACATTCAGCATAGAGAATGATGCATATCACCAACTAAACATGCATAAAACTGTCTAAAACATTATGCTACATATTTCCACCCTTTAATTTCCTTAGCACTCAAACTCATGCAAATTCAGAAAGAAGGTATCCATCACTGAATTATAATCTGGAATTCTGGTGCTGGTAGACAGCTTTACCACTGCAATACTGTACATGCAGCAACCACAGAAAAGCATTGTGCTTATTTATTTGTTTCCATTCAGGATTTGGACAGCTGATTTTAATATATGTTTGTTTCCAAGAATCTAAATTGCCTTTGAGGCAAGAAAACACAGTTTCCCAAGCCAAACCAAACTGTTCTTTTTGCACTTCTATGTTTGGGCCTGATTCTTCCAGGATTATTGCACTGCTTTAAGCATAATGAATGAATTCACATATTAGGTGTAAAGTGTTTCAAGAATTCCAATGATTTCTTGAAGTCCTGATTTATTTGTAGTGAAATGTCACATAGAGATATAGTATGGTCTCTGATAGTGCTCTCTAGAAAGGTCTCTTTTAAGTATTTCTGGTACAATAGACATCAGTTGCATGTTGTCTTAATATTTTTTCATTACAACATGGTATGTGAAACTGGCTTTATTTTCACTATTGCCTTTAAATTTACAAAGATAACGTTGGCTTTGGAAAATTAACAAAAGCAGAATATTCTTTGAGCACCTTGAAATTAGAAAATCTGAATCTTTTTTGACTCAGAAAGTTTACAGCATCCTTGCCTCTAAAGAAGCTAGAAGTGAAGGATCTAATACTAAATTCTTAATTCTGTTGGTTTATTAAGTTCCAACAATTATTCATCCATCAATTTTCAAATGTGCCTAATCTAGTTGAGAATCACCGGGGCTGCAGCCTGTTCAAGTGATTAACTTTTTTAAAATTAAACAGAAGTGACAAAATGAAAAATGTATCATTACAAAAGCAGCCCAAGGATAAAGCCTTGAAAAAAGTCAGGTGAAACTACAAAAAGTGCATGATGCAAATGACAGTGCTTTTAGTATACTTCACACAAGCTAAATATAAAAATCTGACTCCAAAAATAAAAATGCACAAAAGTGTTAATATTTTCAAAATAAATATCTACTTTGAAACATGCCCTTGAAATCTTGCTATAAATTTGAAAAATCTTGACCTACTTTGCACAATTTTTACTAAAAAAACTAGTAAAGTAAATAGTAAATTAGGAGCCCTCTGTTGCCTGTACTATGTATTACACACATTTAACAATGAAGGCAAAAGGGTGATTTTATTTGGAAGGGCCTCATAATCTGTGACTGAGTGCCAGTACATTTAAAAAAATGAAATTGTGATCTTTGGTCTCCTTACAAATATTTGCACTCATTTGTTTTTGTTTGTCAAGTTCACAGAATTTATTTAGTCTCTGCAGTTTAAGTCAAGGTCATTTCTTTGTAAAATGTTATGTTATAACAAGCTGTTGATGAGCAGTATGAGGGATAAAATGTTAATTAGTGCATATCAGGCTTTGTTTATTATAAATTAGCTATTTGTTACATGTAAGTAAAGTTAGTGTTAATGCAATTGAACACTTTTGTGAGCTCAAAAATAATGTAAATCGATACAGTTAGAATACATAAAATAGTCCAATATATTATATAGTTAAGTACAGTGCTGTATTTCATTGTAGACACAGAGCAATCTATTGGTTTTGAGACACCCTGCAAAAATATTTCCTGCTGCTGAAGCTCTTCTAAATTTCAGTTACCCTCCCTACATCTTTGGCCAAGTGAATTTCTTAAGAACTACACATTTGCTTTGAGTAAAAGTGTTTCTTAAGAACAGGGATCTCAAGCTCAGTTCCTAGAGGGCCTTAGTGTCTGCAGGTTTTTATTCCACTCACATTTTTAGTAGCCAGATACTGCTGCTAAAGGAACAGACTTTGCTGTGCTCATTTTAACTGACCCTCTTTTTAAGTTTAATAAAGAAAAAATCTATTTTTTCCTGAGCAGCTGCCAGTTAACAGTTAGTACTAAGCTGTTCCAGGTCAAAAACATTCTCAGAAAAAGAAAATAAGTAATATTACAAACGTCTGGTGTGTGTGAGTGAGTGCACTGCCAGGCTGTAATGCAGGGTTCTCAAATTCAGTTCCTGAAGGGCCGCAATGGTGTCAGGTCTTCTCTGCAGACAATTTAATAATTAGAAGCCAATTAATGATATATGTTACTTTATTTAAATGTAAGATTATATAATGCCATGGGAGTGTGTCGATTCCTTGCCTTCCCAGCTTCTGAAATCTTTTATTATCCCTCTGCCACCATTTATTTAGGGTAGTCTAACTAACAGATTCAAAATTTATTAGCAAAGTGTAATCCTAGAGTCCTGAACAGAACCTAACTAACTGCTCCCTGCTACACTAGGTTCCTGCCAAAATGAAATAAAGTATGCAACTCTCATATTAACATGAAATTTTGTTAAACAAAAAGTTTGTTACTTTTCAAGACAATGTCAGTTTTTCTCAATCATGTTATACATGAAAGAAATTATTTCTTCCTAGTCATGACACATGAAATTGTGTTCTAAAGTGAGGCATCTACTCTATAATAAAACACGACAAGAAGTGTGTATCTAGTCCCTCCAAGCAATATGTTTGGTCAGTTCGTCCTTGTCTAATTGGTCAATTTGGCTTTGGTGACACAATGGAAAGAGGAACTGCAAGTCTGGAGAAGTGAAGACACCCTGAGAGTCCCCTTTAAAGATAGGAAGTATAAAAACTAACATAAGTAGAGTATGGGTCCTCGAAACAACAGAGTCTGTGAAGAAGTCTTTATGGGAGCTTGCTCAACAGAGGGTCAACTGAGGTTCAGATGCATAAGGATACCTTGGAAATGCACTAAAGGTACATTTAGGGTAATCAATATAAAATATTTTTAAATTTATTGTATTACATTTGACAGGTAATATGGCTAGTATTTTATAGATTTTAAAAAACTAACTATCCCACTCTTGCTTTTTATAATACAGGTGGAGGGTACTGGACTCCCATTAATAGGAAAAGCATTAAAACTTACAGAATAGGTCTACTTTTCAAGGTAAAATGTCATTGTGTATTAATCTGTGTCTTGAGATTACATGTATATTGCAAAACAGCATATCCATGTATTAAGAAAGAAAACTAGCGGAAAGTATTGTTGTGACATTTAGCCATTTTAAAGGACACTGGCTGAGGACTTTACTCCACCACTTGTCTTCCTCTGTAGCATCTTTCAGGACCAAAGGTGTGGATTCACCTCAGAAAGTCTTCAAAAAGCGCCATTAATGTAACTGAGTGTTGATGCCAAGATGTTGAATTGCTGTCTTGGTTCTGTAAACAACTAGGAAAAAATAATTGAAAAAGTTTCCCTTACAATCACTTATATTCTTAGGCGCCATTTAGGAAAAAATAATCATATAATTCGAGTGCTTATTTGTCTGTTATTATAAGCCATGGCAGAACATAACTGTTGAAAAAATAGAATTTCAGAAGCAAAAGTGGGATTATAAGCAGAATATAGCTTGTTGAGGAAGGCTTGTTAGGGTACTGTCATAACTACACCTTTGAAAGAGAATGTGAGCTGATAAGCAAACAGGAAATATATTCTTACCTCAAGAAAAATAGTTTCACGAATCTGTGACAAAAAATTATTTATAATTTCTTTTTGTTATCACAAAGATGCTTCATAAATGTGAAAAGCATATTTTCTTGAATCAAAACCTTTGCTGCTTCAAAGTAGCTGTTGTGATAGACGTCCAGGAACCCTGCCCTGCCGGGACGCCTGGAGGAAGGAGGGACTGGGAGAGCGGCACTTTTCTTCCCTGGGCACCTGGATGGTCCTTGATCCCTGGAGGACAGCGCTTCCGGTACACCAGTATGCCTGGAGTGCTTCCAGGTGCAAGGGCAGCACTTCCGCCACACTAGGGAGTGCTGCCAGAAGTTCGTCATCAGGCACCTGGAGCACATCCGGGGTGTTATAATAGGGGCCGCCTCACTCCATTCGGGGAGCTGGAGTCGGGTGGAAGAGGATGGAGCTTGCGAGACAGGAGTGGAGATACCTCAAGGACCAAGGACTGAGCAAACTGTAAAAAGTTGTGTAAATAGTAGTGTAATAAAAGTGTGTGTTGTGGACATTGCGGTGTCGTGTCTGTCTGTGGCCGGGCTAGCTCTTACACTGTATTTGGTAAGTTTTAATGCTTTTTCATTCATTTATGGACCCTGGTACATTTCAGCCCCATTGTAAGCTGCAAGAACACATAAGATACATTTCTAATTAATAAGAAAGTTCTTTGTTTTAGAGCACGGTTTTATGTGGCAAATTGATATATACAACTGCCAAAATAACTTTGAATTGAAAAATACCAACTTTTTTTTATTTTGACATAAAAAATAGTATTCTTAAGTAAACCATTTGTTGCATAATTAAAAAAAAATACTGCACCTTTCTTGTAGTTTAAAATGGTCTCTACAGACCTTTAAAACAAGGATAAAGACTCCCTTTTTCCATTTTGCTCTCTAGAATTGTTTTTGGGTATTATCTCTTTGAGATAACATGCTTTAATTTCAGCTGTCATCGGTTTCCACAAATACTGTGCAGTATTCTTCATGTTGGGTATTTCCAGGCTTTAAGTAATTTCTGATAATGGTATATATTTCCCTACTCGGATGATGAGGTTGACAGTTCAGTTTCATGGTGTATTACAATCTTGTTTGATCTGTAAAGCTGCTTGTAACTGTTCATGCCATTAATAAAATTATATAAAGATTGGCTGTTTTTTTTATATTTTTAAGACATTTTGTTTTTGTAACATTCATCATGTTAAATTGTCTTGGAATGCTCTTCAATTATTCTCCAAGTTTAGTTTTTTTCTATGTTCACAGCAAAATAACTACTGTTATATTAGTACTTAAGGTACATATATAAAACAATGATTCAATATGTTCACTTTTAAAGGACACCTTAAAATTATAATAAGTAATTTAACACTGTCCAATCCTGAAATGAATAGGTTCCTCTGTTCATCCCATATGTGATACAGGGAGTCTAGGAAGCTAATGGGTACCCACCTCACAAACAGCCTAGCACCAGAAGTTATCCAGTCTTTTGGCACACAGCGTGATCATAGTTAAGAATAAATAAGTGCTTTGTGTGAGCTACATCACCAGAGGGCAAAAGGTGTTTCTATGTTACATGTCAACAACAAAATAATGGAACTTAAATTTACTTAATATTCTTCCCAGCCTCTCCCTCCAGTTCAGCCACACTTGATCGTTTCATTATGTGTAAGAAGCAGAAACAGCAATGCTTGTACCTTTTTAAATGAGATTAACCTCTGGAATATTATTAGAAGCAATCTGTTAATACTGTATTTTTGATTTATCTCTTACTTTTATCTGTTTAACTTCATTTGCACAAGGCAAAGAAGCCTTATAACTGCTGCTTTGTACAACCCAAGTTTGTGTATTGGCCCTTAAAATGTCAGAAGTTGCCTGTGTGTTTTGGTTTTGTTTTCACATAAGTCTATATTTAGCCTATTTGGTTGCTGGTACATGTAAGGATTATTTAAAATGTCAAGATAACGCCTTAACTGCAAATCTGTCCATCTAAAAGTCATGAATTATTAATCAACAGTGTGAACACAACATTCTCAGATTCACTTAATGCAGTTCAGGGTTATATTGGGGGTGGGGCAAATATTAAGCACTATGTGGCAGGGCACTAGTCCATTGCAAAAACAATTAATGCCACATCCACAGTTATATTGGGTTAGTTTAGAGTCACCACTTAAACTAACATGCACCAGAAAACTAAAACAAAACCAACACAACACAGGGAGTCTGAGTGTTTCAGACACAGAGTGTTCAAGGACAAAATTGAGAAAGACTAGCCATGGGATTAGGGCCCAGAGTGCTGGATCAGTGAATACACTGCTCAAACTACAACACTGCTGCATTACCTTATGCATAGTCATTGTGGTTCTCAGGTCTGTGTTGGGTTAGGGCCAGATTCCAGTTTACCTGGTCAGTTGCCTCTCCTTGGGATTTTGTCTTTCAGTGCCATGTTCATTCAGTGAATGATTTTAATAGGGTAAAGGCAATATTTTTAAGTATGTGCCAGTAGACAGCATCTTCTCTCATGCTGCTTCACTAGCACACTGATTATACTGTACTTGCATGCGCATTGAGTGTCTCACATTCATTAACTATAATTTTTCACAATAAGAAAACAACCATCCATCCATCCACCAATGCATTATCAAACCCATATACATTACAGTGACAATGAAAAACCTTAACAGGATGCCAGTCCAATTCATGGCACACACATGCAAACAAACACTATTTTGCAATTAAGTTAAAAATTGTGCAGACACTGCAAATATCTGAGCCCTCCAGTCAGCATGCAAGTGCTGTCCAAACAGTGTGGGACTCTGCCTGCAAATAAGCACCTTCAAGTAACACGATAGCAACTATTCATAGCAGCATTTCTGGAGCCTATCAGTTACTAAGTGAAACTGGTGGGCAGACTAGCATAGTGGAGAGTGTGGGAAAAACTACAATCTTTATGTCTTGTACAGTTAAAATGGAGCATAGTGCCAGCAGTTTATGTATTTTTTTAAATCAAATACCAACCAATCTTTATCAGAAGTCTAATCAAAGATGTAGTACACCTAAGCAAAAAACAGATTAGTAACACTTTAGTTTAGGTACTGCAAAAATGCATCTATTACTCATTTACTATTATGAAACAAGACCTCAACATACACTTCTTTGGGTCTTCATAATGTTTACAAAGCACCAGTAAAGTGTTGTTCATGTCCGCAATGTGACCTACTAACAACATTTAACTTTGAAGCGTTCTGTGGTAACTTAACTGAGACACGTTTCTTTGCATATTTCATATGTAGTATAAGATCTGTGAATCCTTCATATTAACAAGTAATGTTACCATCATGTAGATATACCACACTGCACAGAGTTAAGTAACCTGTCTACTGATGTTTTATAAGTGATTTGAAGACCAAATAAGTCTTTGAATAGGTCTTGTTACACAAGAGGAAATGAGTAACAGACACATTTTGCAGTACCTAAATTAAAGTGATACCAACACATTTTATGCTTACTTTCAAATACAAGTTCATATCTCATTTAAAAGGGAGAAATTAAACAACTGCTTTGATAAGTCCAATCAAAGAGATACAGTTCCTAGAGCCAACTGTTTAAACACTCAGAGATGGTTTTGGCAAACTGTCTATTTATATATCACTATTACAATCAGATTCTAGAGACACATCATGACTTGATCAACAATGTGTTTCTCAAGACATCTAAAAAATAACTGATTCCTGTCAGTCCGGAAAAGGTTATACAACTATTTTTTTTCTTTTCAATGTTAAAACCACAGTGTATAAATGGTTATATAACTGTCTGTTTTGCTCTGGAGATCCAAAAACCATAGTATAAATAAAAAAAGATAAGGAATCAAAGTATATTTTCAAAAATAAGTCTGTCTTTTTAAAATTACCTTTTTAACAGCTAAGCATACAGTCATCTAGGGCAGTGGTCCTCAACCTTTTTGACAGCAAGGACCACTTTATTAGATGTAAATTTTTCCACGGACCGGTCGGTAGGGGGGTGGGGGGGGGGGGCAGGTTTATACACAATTTACATAACATTTCTATTATTATTAAGTTATTAAGCAGTTTGCATACATTTGCAACCCGAGATTTTTCTTCTTTTTTTGCATATAACAAAGACATATGCTTTGCATTTGCCATTCCAACAGACTGCACATCACAAACATTAACACTGTTATCGTTTTGTTCGTGTCTGCCGTTTCTATAGGAGGGTGACAATGAGTTAAATTCCAATGGATGTTTTTCAGATGTTGACAAGCAATAAGCAAAAGGTATCACTGAACACCACAGAAAACAAAAACATCAAAAAAAAAAAACAGTACGAGGAAAGTTCAAAGAAAGAATTTTTTTTTACAATGTTTTTGTTTGGGGATCGTTGTGTAGCCTAAATGTGTACAACTGAGCTGCGGCCACAGATCTAACTGCTCTGTGGATGATTCATTCAAGCATTTCAAGGTCACCTCGTTGTAATGAAAGCATCTGCTGAATGTACTTCGTAGTAACGAGATTTCTATAGTCTCTTCTCATATGGGGAAACTGTCGGGACCGTAAAAATACTTTGTTGTAATACTTTCTCACCTCGGTCTCACTCCTCTCTCTGGGCCGCTGCAAAGCCCCACCCACCAAGCATTCTGAAAAGTCTGAGTGAGTCTCCGTTGCCGGCAGTTCTCTCGCGGCCCGGCTGTCAGACGGCTGCGGCCCGGTAGTGGGTCGCGGATCGGTGGTTGGGGACCCCTGATCTAGGGAGTCATAAAGCATCCCAATCCAAATCATAGGAATCTACTTGCTCCGTTTGCCTTGAATAAAGTTAGTATTAATGACTCCACTATTATAAGAACTCTATTTTAAAATGAAATTTATAGAAGAACTTCAAAGTGTAAATCACTGTTACTAAGGAAAAATAAAATATTTTTGATTGTCTTAGGTTTGCCTGAATGATCTTAAGGACTTAATTCTGGAGGATCTATAGATATATGAGCCATGGGTAAAACTCTGAGATACTGTACATTAGTCACCGTGTGACAGAAAAAAGCCAAATACTTTAGTTTACAGTGAGACATCACACCAAATGTCATGCATGATTCTGGTAGTGTGCTACTCATATACTGCAACGATTGGCCAAATTGCTGTCATTGAAGGAAGCATTAATTCTAATTTATATCAGAGAATCCCAGTGGAGAATGCTGTGCCATCTGTCCTTTAAATAAAGTTACACTACAGTTACAGTATGCTGTAATAATGAACCTTACTTATCAGGCATGTATATATATCTTCATTTTCCTATTCCTATATTACATGCCAATGAATAACAATGTTTTGTTGGTATTGTGTTTTGTCACTGTTTTGTTCAGACATGAAAATAAGAATTTCATTGTAACGTGCAGTTGACTGAAAACTTGGACTTGACTTGAAGTTAATCATTTACATCTGTAGTATGTTGAATAATTACTATTATTACTAAATTAAAAGTGCGGGCAAGGGGTTTTATTTAGCCTAAGTTAATATCTTCCAAATAATATATACTGTACAGTAATTTTTTTATTTGCATAACATTACCAGCAGCAAAAATGGAAACAAGGAAATGACAAAGAACAATAAAGAAGTTCTGTACTATGGGAAATGATAAGATTTGGAAATTTAAAATATTATCTTTTATCCCACACACTTTCAAAGTTTAAGTAAATAAACACCTTAAAAGTTAGTACTTAATATGGCACAGAGCAGAATGGCACATTGGTTAACACTGCTGTCTCTCAAGGTCAAAAACCAAAGTCTGATGCATGGCTTAGTTATTGTCGCTGTCCTTGCGTGTTTTTTTGTTCTCTGAGTAATCACTTTTCTCGTTTATCCCTAAGATATTCATGTTAATGTATTATCCAACTATAAGCTGACATGGTTTAAGTAAGTTTCAGGGATACTGTATTCCTTGTGATCAGTGCTGCTTGGGAAGGCTCTATCTCCATCACAACCATGTAATAAAAAAATACAAGGATGAATTTAAGATCAAAGAAGTTCCACTGTATTCTTTGTTAAGATCAGATAAAGATTTGTCTAGTATCTAAATAATCTTGTCCTTTTTTTTTAGCTTTTCACACATTTTTTAATGTTATCTTTTTATTAACCTATTGTTATCTGAACCTTCTTATTTACAACAGGAGTATGATGGGCCAAAGCCTATTTTTGTAGAATGAAGTGCAAAGTACAGGCTAAAACTGGATGATAGTTCAGTTCATTATTATCACTCACACAGTTCTCTCCTATAATATCTGATACTGTTCTGAGGTTTTTCAGCTAAGAAAATTATTAACCATGGCACTAGAGAGTGGCATGTAGACTTGTACCTGCAAGTAGGAGTATCACTGTACCCTGAGCAGACAGTACTGATACTATAAAACCTATAAAAGATACCTTATTAATCAATGCAGAATCAAAACTTAGTGATTCATTTCAGTAATAATAAATTTGATGGTAAATATTCTTAGAATGTAAAATACATTTCATACTCTCAGTCAGGAATGAGTTGTTAATTAATTTCAGCCTACTTTTATTTTGACATGTTACTTTTTGTTGATTTAAATGTATTATTATTGTTATTTTTATTATGGTGACAAAAAGCATCACTGTTTTGTGAGTTTTTTCTGTATAGACCACTACTTTTATTAGTTTTTATTGAGTACTGTCATTTTGTCCTTCTTAGTTGCTATAATTTGTAGTGTCGGTATGGAGAGTGGGGCTAGGTAAAAGAGAGAGAGACCCCAGCTGATATTACCAGGAAGTGCCTGTCCTTGAGCAAGAGAAAAAGGAGTTACTCCTTTAGCTCACATTGACAAAGAGGCTGCTTTACAGAGCCATTAGGATCCTGAGGTTGCAGGTTCATGGCTCTCTGCTGACATTTACCATAGTTCAAATCTTCAAACTGAGAAGGCTTGCGTTGTGTGTGTGTGTGTGAACCCAGAACATAATGCCCCTTTGTTGCTAGACATGCCATGTGAAAATTGCCATCATAGTATCCAACATATAAAATACAGAGGCATGAATCTCACATCTAAGCTTTACTTGCTAAAGGGTTAGGGTTAGCAAACATACATTTAAGGAAAGATTTGATTTTGGACTTTTGTTTTGTTATTAAACAATTTAGGTTTAACAAAATCTATATAATAATCTTAGCTCATGATAATGACAATCTTTTATTTTTTTGTTTTATGAAAGGATTCCTTAGATCTCTGCCAAACTGTATCTAAAAATTCATCCAGGAGGGCATACTTTTATGTAGTTTATATTAACAGTAAATAATTATGGGCAGCACAGTGGTGCGGTGGGTAGCACTGCTGCCTCGCAGTTAGGAGACCCGGGTTTGCTTCCCAGGTCCTCCCTGCGTGGAGTTTGCATGTTCTCCCCGTGTTTGTGTGGGTTTCCTCCGGGTACTCCGGTTTCCTCCCACAGTCCAAAGACATGAAAGTTAGTTGCACTGGCGATTCTAAATTGTCCCTAGTGTGTGCTTGGTGTGTGGGTGGGTGTATGTGTGCCCTGCGGTGGGCTGGCGCCCTTCCCGGGGTTTGTTTCCTGCCTTGCGCCCCGTGCTGGCTGGGATTGGCTCCAGCAGACCCCAGTGACCCTGTAGTTCGGATATAGCAGGTTGGATAATGGATGGATGGATGGATAAATGATTATAAAGGGAAAAAAGATACAAGTAAAATTGACTACTGAAATCAAGTAAGAAAGGAAAATAAAACATCCATAAAATAGGGTAACATAAAAAGTTTTTTTTAAATCATTACTTACTTGTCTTTTAAATTCCGATATAATAGAGTCATTTGCTGGCTATTTCACAACAGATTTTATGGTTGGAAAATTTAGGAGAGGAAAATAAAAATTCCAGGAAATGAAATCCTTGACAAAATATAGCTGTAGAGAAGTATAGTCTTTAGTAGGTCAGGAATGCAAACACTTACTGACTTAGGCAAAAATACTACCCTAGAAGTTTCTGGCTGCAGACCTCCAGTGGCAGACCTCTCTGTTTCTGCTCCAGGAGCAGGATCTAATGATGTCACTCAGGGACCTTTGACTGGAGGTGTCAATAGCACAGGGCAGTCTTGAAAATCTGATGTTGAATGGGTCCCCGGGATTAAAACCTTTGTTTAGTAGATAAACATACTGTATGTATGCAGATACAGAATCCAAGAATAAATAAATAAAGGGTTCATTTCGCTAATAAAGAATAATTTAATAAATCAAAGAGTGTATGACTATTTCTACCTATCTAATTAAACTAGTGACATAGACCTGTGCCAACACTCTTTACTTCATAAGACAAGCCTCAGGCCCCTGAATAATGTCACAGGGTTCTCTGGCTGGAGCTGCCACAGAGGGGTCTGCCTTAAGAGGTCTGCAGCCACACCATTCTCAAAAACTGCTCCTCCTCTCCTAGGCATTCTACTATATTACATTACCAAGTTACTGTCTGTAGAAAAATAATCCAAGCTTGATGATATCTGAGTCTCTGTAGATGATGCTGTCCTTTATACCAATTAAAGGGCTTCATGTGATTGTTGGAAAACGTCAGGAAAAGTGTGATGTTGCATTGATTTGCAACTGCATTTTGAACAAGCTGCTTCCTATCTTTGCATTTCTTTGGAAATCCAGTTAAATCTGTATTATAGTAATCTAGTCAGCTAAAGACAAATACAGTATATGTCCTGTCAATCTCTCAGTATTTAACAGTGATAAAACAGGTTAAACTTGTCATAGGAAACATTTAAAGGACAAGTCAAATTAATTAAAAATTCAAATTACCAAACTGCTTGTGGCTTAATGTGCTAAATGTTTCTCTCCTTTCCTCTGTGAAATCAGACTTTTCATATGAGATTAATACACTATTTTAGCACTCCTGTAAAACATTCTTTGTTGCGTTGTTAGCCAGGCTGTTGTGGAATCATCTAGAATTAGATACCGAACCTGACTAAACGTTGCTGTTTAATTACTTACAATGGAACACAACATCATCATGTCATTCCTGTACCTTTCAAACATATACTGTGAGTGCTTTCACTATGTTCACCACAATTTAAGGTGTTATACTAATGGACACCACATATTTAATGTTTTCTAATTTGTTTTTAGCACCGAAGAATATTCATTTCACAGCCACACTGACTGTGTTTTTTTGCACTTCCACTAGCTTCCACTAGCACATTATGTTTTATCATTAGAGCTGTCAGCATTCTATGTCAAAACAGCACTATAAAAAAAGTCACCTAGATGTCTGAAACACTAAATAAATTTTATTTTACAATGAAAACATATTTCAACTCATTTTGTTAGTGTTGTATAACAGCAACAGGTGCAAAAATTGACACTTTCTTTTGAATCTTGCCTCTTATGTGCTTGTTATTTTTCTTTTCACATCCCCAAGACATGCAAGTTAAAATATTTGATAACACTAAATTAGCTCCATATGAGTAGGTGTGGATGTGTGCGAGAATGGTTTGTAACTGACACCCAGGGCAGCTGGACAAGCAAAGGTTCCCTGTGACTTTGAACTTGATAAGCTATTTAGAAAGTGAAAGAATCAATGGTTGGAAAGACAGCTGTAGCCCATCCATTACATTAAAAGAATGAATGTGAAGGCTTTTTTATTAAGAACTATCAGACACTAAAGTTGTTACAACACAACTGATTAGTCACATCATTGTGCATTCAAAGCATATACTATACAAATCAGGTATTTTTATTCCTGAACTCATTTTTCAAAGAGATAAAACTATCAAGAAAGAAAGCCCTTTTTATTTGCCTTGAATGAGCAGTAGTTTCCCCTACTTTACAGTGCCCCCTCTACCATACTCAACCACATAGGTTCAACTTAGATTTGCCCAGTAAAACTAAAACTGTGTGTATTTGCGATGTGGGAAGAAAGTCAAAATATCGAGAAAAAAATCACATGCAGACACAGGGAAAGCTTCCCACAGGCAGCGTCTGAGCTTGGATTCAGACCCAGAAAACTGGATCAGTGTGTCAGCAGCACTCAAAAACTGGCCAAATATATGGAAATGATTCACAAACTGTTATGGCTGCTTGGCACAGGTTGTTGCCAGTGCTATTTTCCAAAAACAATACCAATACCTTAAAGACAATCTTTTTTAATGGGGAAATACTGTGTATGTATAGCACAATATCTCATTACCACTTTGATACAACTTTAATTGACATGAAAAATATGAGCATGATGATAAAATCTGACATTGAAAATAAATCTCCCCATGGCCTACTTAATCTATTTTCTTGTGTTTCATTCTTCTTGTGCCTAAATGTTTACCTATTTGGTCTGTAAAGAAAAAAGAAAACCCACACCAAATAAAGCAAATACATTGGAGGCCTAGCTGTTTCTTGCTCTTCAGTGTTGTACAGATTATCATGAGTATTGTTATTCTCCTTTGATCGTTGACAAGAGAGGAGAGGAGAATGGCTACTAGCAGCTTAATCAGCTTACTACAGAAACATAAGATTAAAAGGGTGAAACGAGGGTGGGAGCACTGTGAGTAAGACTGACAGTGTACCATTGAAATAAGGTAAAATATTGTGTGCAAGCAATCACAATATGAAATGTTATTTCACACTTACTGGTTTAAAGACAAAGAGAACACCTTGTGGAAAGCTAGACCACTCAGAAATTGGCAGTTGAGAGAGACCTGAGAGAAATTTTAAAAATGAAAATGAAAGGCCTTATTCATTTCATGTTTCAAATTATTCAAAGCATTTACTGCAATGTATGTGTCAAAACATATTTCTGGCTGAAGTGTGAACTCACCAAAATATTTGCACTGTTGTAGCCAAACAGCCTCCAGAAGAATGAATATGACGCTATTTGTAATGTTGTTAATTGAGCATAAAGAACCCGTAAAACATTTTAAAATGCCTGACTGTTTTCAAAGAAGGATTCAAGAAATAATTAAACCAGTTAAAAAAAAGTTAGTGTGTTTCTGTTTTCATTGGATAGCTACAGATCTACTGTATACTGTTTAAATGTGTAGTATAGACTGATCTGTAGTATGGCATACAATTTTAAATAAAGAAGATCCATGTTTTAAATTAACATTTTAGGAACATTAAGTCGATCAACAGCTTCTGTCTAATAACTCCAGAAAATTGTGTTTGAATCCTGGCCTAGGTTAGTGCCTTGTGGAGTTTGTTCACTATCTTTTAATGCACATTTCCATCATTTTGTTGATTGTTACCTTCCTGTTCCCTCACAGTTAGATTCCTTGTAGCCGATATGACTTTGTAGATTATGGTGACATCTAAACCTGTGATCTTCTGGTTTTGAACCAAGTAGTTTAACAGCTTTATTGATTTTATTTTTTTGGTAGTCACAACTATCAGTGTCATAATACTGGTTCTTCTTTGATTCTGAAGTCTTCATTGGCTAAAGACAGTTGAACTTGCAGAAAGAAGTCATTTTTTTGTGGTTTTGTGTATTTGTACAGCCAATAAGAAACTTTGCCATATGAATATGATCCAGGGCTATCCCTGCCTTGTGCCCAATGCTTCTGGATTAGACTAAAGCCACCTGCAGCACCAAGCAGGTTTGTAATGGATAAATGGATGAATATGAATGTTCAGTGAGCTCTCACTCATTACTGCTGCTGCCAAATGCATTTTTACACCCCAATACCTGACACAAGTGATTTAGGTGGTTTTCAGCACCTTGTGAAATTATTTTCCATTCACATAGAATAGAATTATATCAGCATGTTTCTTTTTTGATTCTTTGTCTACCCTAGTAACTTGACATTTTATACCCATTATTTTTTCATCTCACTGGCTCAGTTTTTGTCTCTCCTTTCAAATTTAATAAATTATTCAATCAAGAAAGAAATGGTCAGTGGAAACAGAGGAAAACAGGAGGATAAATTGTTGTTCTGTGAAAACCACTGCAGTATTGCCACACGCATGAATGTCTCTAGCGTACATTTTCAAGAAACAAAAAATGAAGCCCCCAGGCCCCAGTCACACCATGTCACATGGTCCAATTTTCATGTGTACATGATTAATGTTCATTTTTAGTGTAATTATATTTAACAGGAAAATGGTTACACCCCTGAAGTGATTTAAGCAGTTTTCAATTTATGGTATGATAGGTATGATCACTTCAATTTGTACATATTTTAAAGAAAGGCAGTCTTACCGCCTATAGGGACATCTGATCTTATTTAACTGGATTTGCACACCTCAACCTCTGCCACTAAAAATATTTAGATAAATAAATAATGGCAGCACCATGCTGTGCAGGTGAGCTCACTCTGTGGGGAAAACAGCTTGTCTGCCAGCAGAGCACTACATGGCAGAGTTAGAAATGATGGATTGTTCCCTCATTCTGCACTCTCTATCACCCTCACCTGAGCTGTGCAAAGAGGCAGATTAGTCCCTTTAAAAACCTATTAGACACTACAGTGGGATTCAGTTCAAGAGATAAATGTGCATTAGGAAGCAGAAGTACCACAGGCTCAGAGAGAAATTTTTCTAGAGAAGAAAAATGCTTTTCAAAATCTTTCACCTTAGGATGTATAAGACAAATTAATATTTTTGAGGATATTTATCAAAGGTATGCCCTACTATGAAATGGCTAGAGGTTTGTTACTAGCTGCAGGAGCTTCTGTCTGGCTGTCCACATGTCCATATATCTGTCAGAACAGAATGAAGCCAACTAGAAGAAGTTCTTTGCATGAGATTCAACTGAAAAGGATGCATCAAAGAGGAAAACTGGACTTGAAGACATATATTGTGGTCTTCTAATTGTTAGTGGGTGTATCTTTTGCTTCAGAGTAGTATCTATAAAAGCCTGTTACCCCTGATGTCTATATGATCACATTTCAACCTAATGAGAAATAAGCTGAAAGAAGGGAGCTGATGTCCTGTGGTTTAACTAATGTATTTAATGTTGGCTTTGTTGTCAATTATTTATCAATCAAGTGCAAGTTCATTGCCTTGATCATAGTATACATCTTTAGGTGCACGTGAACACATCATAAGTAGCTTTACTTTGGATCATAGGGTGTTTCTGTTGTTTCAACATTAGACATCCCAGGAGACCCACCCAGTGTTGATTAGACCCCAGCCTGTCCCCAAGTAGCATTACCAGTATGCTCCTTCTGATCCACAACCATCTATCTACAGGCCTTTTCAGGGGTGGGTGTGATGGCTGTGATGGCTCTGATGATCTTTTTGTGATAAGTACCTCTAATACTTAGTTAACTGTAATTCTTACAGAGAAAATGACAAACAAACTCTCTGGAACCTACTTCGATGATGTTATGTTACAGCAAATGCTTTTTCCCTGGCTTGCATTTATTTGTCTTCTGGTTTCTGTTGTTTTTAATTTTTAAATTATTATTGTTTTTATGTAATTAATGTGATGTTTGTCTGTGGGTTGGCAATTGTGTAATGTTACTTTAAGTGTGCTGCTGTATTTTGTATTTTGTGGGTGAAGCCCCGTAGATGGGGTCACTTTGATGTAACTGCTGTTGGAATCTTCCTCTAGCCATTTAGTAAGGCAGTGAGAGAATCTTGGCTGAAGATCACTGAACTTTGAAGGAGATGATTATGAGTATTGTTTATCATTTGGATTTACTGTTTTTTCTGTCATTTATTTCTTTGTTTTTGGATTTTTAATATTGCATTGTGTACTGGAACTTGTTCGCTTTGGATGTCTGTGGTATAAGCGGGTCCACAGCTCAGATCAAAGGCCACTTTTAAAATAAATAATCGCAACCCTCACAGCTTAGAGAGGGTGCGTGGAAGTGTGGCCGTGGCGGTTCCCGGGTGATTCATGATGCGGACAGTCCTCGCTTAAGTGCACAGGTGAGGAGTCATCCGCATCCGTAATTGTTGCTGGGAGATGCTAATTTCTACACCTGATCCAATTGCCTGGAATATTTAATAGAAGCACAAGGCGGATAAAAGAAGGAAAAAGGGGGGAGAAAAAAAAGGAAAAAAGACAAAAAAGAAAAAAGAGAGAGAAGAGAGGGGAGAAAAAGAGAGAGAGAACGGGGGTTAATGGAGAAGAAGGCGGCAGGAAGGAGAAAGCTGGCGCGCGAGAGCAGGTTGGACGGTAATGTAGCTGGTAGGAGAGCCCCGGAGGAGTGTTTGGCCGACTCTCGGAGGGGGCAGATTGAAGCAGTTGCTCCAGCTGAGCAGTTTGGAGGAGCTGGAGTGACCAGTAGTGGAGTCAACTGGCCGCTAAAGGAAGCGGAGTTGTGAAGGCTTTGGGCATGTTGAGCCCCAGTGTGAGTGCCCGGGCTGCTGGGGAAGGAACCCAAGTCTCGATCCGGCTGGAGCCTGACGTAGCCGGGAATCGGAGGGCTACCGGACCAGAAAAAATGGAGGTGCATTTTCTGGTAGGGTGACTCCCCCATTGCGGGGCCCAAATGGGAGAAGCAGGGGAGCCGCCTGTAGAAGAACGTACCTGGCTTTAGTTTTAAGAAAGACTGCCTGCAGCCATTGTTTTTAACTTCGTTGTTTTAAAGGATTTATTTTTCTATTGTGTTTGTAACCTCTATCAGTTCACTCGTTTTTATTGGATTATTTATTTAATGACCTTTCAGAGGCACTGCACTTATTTATTTGAACACTGTTTTGGTTGTGTTGTTTTTATTAAAAGCACTTTGCACTTTTTGAACCATCCCCTTGCTTCATTGTTTTGCCTCACTGTCCAGCTCATCAGTGACATTACCGACGGTGTTGGGTTTGAGTGCTCCCAGAAGCTGGATGGGAGCATGTAGCAGAACCGCATCGTCACAATGTCCTTTCAGTCAACTCCTTTTTGATCCTTTCTGTTATATTTTCAAGAAGAGTATGCAGTGCAACCAGAAAGTATTCACAGCGCGTCACTTTTTCCACATTTTGTTATGTTAAAGCCTTATTCCAAAATGGATTAAATTCATTTTTTTCCTCAGAATTCTACAAACAACACTCCATAATGGCAACGTGAAAAAAGTTTACTTGAGGTTTTTGCAAATTTATTAAAAATAATAAAACTGAGAAATCACATGCACATAAGTATTCACAGCCTTTGCTCAATACTTTGTCGATGCACCTTTGGCAGCAATTACAGCCTCAAGTCTTTTTGAATATGATGCCACAAGCTTGGCACACCTATCCTTGGCCAGTTTCACCCATTCCTCTTTGCAGCACCTCTCAAGTTCCATGAGGTTGGATGGGAAGCGTCGGTGCACAGCCATTTTAAGATCTCTCCAGAGATGTTCAATCGGATTCAAGTCTGGGCTCTGGCTGGGCCACTCAAGGACATTCACAGAGTTGTCCTGAAGCCACTCCTTTGATATCTTGACTGTGTGCTTAGGGTCGTTGTCCTGCTGAAAGATGAACCGTCGCCCCAGTCTGAGGTCAAGAGCGCTCTGGAGCAAGTTTTCATCCAGGATGTCTCTCTGTACATTGCTGCAGTCATCTTTCCCTTTATCCTGACTAGTCTCCCAGTTCCTGCCGCTGAAAAACATCCCCACAGCATGATGCTGCCACCACCATGCTTCACTGTAGGGATGGTGCCAGGTTTCCTCCAAACGTGACGCCTGGCATTCACACCAAAGAGTTCAATCTTTGCCTCATCAGACCAGAGAATTTTCCTTCTCATGGTCTGAGACTCCTTTAGGTGCCTTTTGGCAAACTCCAGGCGGGTTGCCATGTGCCTTTTACTAAGGAGTGGCTTCCGTCTGGGCACTCTACCATACAGGCCTGATTGGTGGATTGCTGCAGAGATGGTTGTCCTTCTGGAAAGTTCTCCTCTCTCCACAGAGGACCTCTGGAGCAGAGTGACCATTGGGTTCTTGGTCACCTCCCTGACTAAGGCCCTTCTCCCCCGATCGCTCAGCTCTAGGAAGAGTCCTGGTGGTTTCGAACTTCTTCCACTTACGGATGATGGAGGCCACTGTGCTCATTGGGACCTTCAAAGCAGCAGCAATTTTTCTGTAACCTTCCCCAGATTTGTGACTCGAGACAATCCTGTCTCGGAGGTCTACAGACAATTCCTTTGACTTCATATTTGGTTTGTGCTCTGACATGAACTGTCAACTGTGGGAACTTATATAGACAGGTGTGTGCCTTTCCAAATCATGTCCAATCAACTGAATTTACCACAGGTGGACTCCAATTAAGCTGCAGAAACATCTCAAGTATGATCAGGGGAAACAGGATGCACCTGAGCTCAATTTTGAGCTTCATGGCAAAGGCTGTAAATACTTATATACATGTGCTTTCTCAATTTTTTTATTTTTAATAAATTTACATAAATCTCAAGTAAACTTTTTTCACGTTGTCATTATGGGGTGTTGTGTCTAGAATTCCAAGGAAAAAAATGAATTTAATCCATTTTGGAATAAGGCTGAAACATAAAAAAAATGTGGAAAAAGTGATGCGCTGTGAATACTTTCCGGATGCACTATACATATTGTGAATTTCCCCCTGGGATTAATAAAGTATCTATCTATCTATCTATCTATCTATCTATCTATCTATCTATCTATCTATCTATCTATCTATCTATCTATCTATCTATCTATCTATCTATCTATCTATCTATCTATCTATCTATTCTTCATTTGATGCATAAAGATACTTGTTTGACTTGTCTCTATAAGCCAGTGTTTGATGGTTCTCCCCCTTGTAAGACATTTTGATGTATTTTAGGGGTTATTACTTGCAATGTCACTTTTAAAGCCAGCTCCCATTTTTTGGGGTTGTGTAGGCTGAAGCCAGCAGGTATTAATTGGGATACTAGCTTGACTGTAGTGAGCCTCTTCCGAGCTGGCTTCAGTTAAGGTCCTAGCCTGCTTTTGTTGCTCTATTTGAAGGCCTCACATCCCATTTTACTATGTTTTAGGCTTCATATCACAAGAAATGGGTCTCTCAGTGCAATTTTTATATGAGGTAGCAGGAACCAGCTTAGAATGGGTTGACATCTAGTATATGATATAATGAGTGAGTAAAGATGGCTACATTGTGTTTAACTGTGTGACCCACAGATCACAAAAGCAAAAATGAGAAGTAATCATTAATCATGAACTTGTTTTGCATAGCTTCTTTAACAGAAGGCATTATCACAGAAATCACAGAAAGAAAATGAAGCGTGACAAAGTGATGTTTTGTAGGTGACAGAATTAAGATTTTTAATATAAAATGAAATGTGGTATTCAAACGTGGATTCCTTTTCCTGACACTTCATTTATGCTTAGATTAATGCTTTTCCGTGTCTCAGTTTCCTATCTGGAATATTTTGAGTAGACGCCAAAATGGAAAGGTCAAAACACGTTGTTCATATCAAACATTCAATTGTGTTAATTTTATTAGATTAAATAAAGACAGAATAAAAATACAAAAATACAACCTTCTAATTTTAGGTTCATTAGTCCATTTTCAAAATAACCACTGAAAAAATTTAAAGTTTAAAATTCAAAAATAAAGTATATTGTTCAATACCATAGAGAGAACAGTAATGGAAGTGTAAATGCTATATGGGTGGATGGGCATCCCAACCAGGAGAGAGGAAGGAGGGAGACCTAGATGGCCAGAGGGGATGGATGGACAGCCCATCAGAAATGAAATATGTTGCAGGGAACAGGTTATTCCCCAGGACATGAGATGTATGATCCGGAAGTACTTTCATTGGGCAGTGGCCCTGACACCGGAAGTACTCCTGGGTCCTTAATAAAAGGGACTGCACTCCCTTGTCTAGGCAGTCGGAGCTGGGAAGACATGGAGCAACTCTCGACTGGACGAAGGCATTGCGGTGGAGAGAGGAATTGTGATTTGGAGAGAGAGAGAGAGAGAGAAATATTACTTGGAGGAATTTGGTTAATAAACCGTCTATTATTTGAACCTGGGACTCAGAGCGTGTTCGTGTTTTGGGATTTGTGGCTCACTAACGGCCTGGTTATATCACAATAGATAAACCGATATACTTCACGCATAAACTGATAATATACAGATACGAACCAATATAATTCATATGAATGAAACCAGTATTGTACAAGCACAAACCAACGAAGAAGATAGATAGATAGATAGATAGATAGATAGATAGATAGATAGATAGATAGATAGATAGATAGATAGATAGATAGATAGATAGATAGATAGATAGATAGATAGATAGATAGATAGATACTTTATTAATCCCAAGGGGAAATTCACATACTCCAGCAGCAGCATACTGATAAAAAACAATATTAAATTAAAGAGTAATAAAAAGTGTCCAGGGAACAAGTCCACATAAAAGAAAGTGGTAGGAGTGATCAGTGAAATAGATAGTATGCATGCAAACCATAAATACTCATAAACCTATAGTGTTCACATGTAAACCAAGAGATTACACAGAAAAATATATGATTTATGGCCTGTTTGGCCCCTCATAGTGATTGCACTGTTCCTCCATTTTAAACTTTTCTTCGTTCTAATATAACAAAGCACCTGACACCTCTAAACTCATAGTGTTGCTTATCACATGACTTGCAATGTGAACAGAGGAGTCTTTCTGTTGCTGTCTGTAACAGGGGTGGGCCAATCAAATAGGTATTTGGAGTTCCGCTGTCTTTTCTGAAGCTATGGTTCATTTTTGCACATTGAATTGGATATATCATTCACAGGAATACTTTGGGAGTCTGCCCATTAGAGTGCAAGGTACAATAGTTTACATTAATTGGTCTTGTGTGGGAAACCAATACTTTTTCAAATTCATTTGTTGAAGACATTTGTTGAAGGTGTGTGTGGAGAAAAAGAAGCAAGATCAGTATATACATAACAGCTCTATCTGTCTTCTTTATTGCTGTTTGTCTATATGAGTATAAAAAACAAAATATAGTTTTGCAGAAGAGTTCATAGGAGTTTGTGAAAGTTGGGAAACAAGAAGAGACAATTTCGTTACCCAACTAATTATGATATTTTACTGGTTAGCTGTCTTGGCATCTCACTCAGCAAGTTCTTACAATGGTGGTAAACAATATGATTCATTAGCAATGAATGTGAAAGTATTCCCCTCTGCATTTCATGCTTTCATGTTTTTATCTCAGTGTACATCAAGAGCACATTTTGCTGGAAAAATTCTACTTATTGGAAGAATTCTAATGGACAAACTCTCTCACATTCTTTTTGCATTTTGAAAAGTCTGGACTTAGACTTCAAAACTGAAAAATGTTCTTCCATTTGGAAAATGTAAACATCCTTGAAAAACTCAAAAGTCCACAGCTCAGAAAGATGCTTTCATTTCATGTGTCACTGAGGGCTGAGTGCAATTTCTGTGTTTGGCATTTACATCAAATGCTGTCAATAGAAGTGTCAATAATTTATTGATTTGTGTATTTTCAAAGCAGTTGTCACTGTTTTACAGCAACATGCTGTATAGCATCATTTAGACTGTCAAGCAATTGGTCTCATGCAGGGTTATCCAATCCTGCTCACCAATCTGTTGCAGGCCAACCAATAGCTTGTCTGTTGCATTCTCTTAGCAGCCTTTCATTTTAAATAATTTTTGTTTTGTATTTACTATATTGAGTGAAGGCGAAACAACTCTGATCTTTGATTAAGCAGCAAACAAATGGGTAGATACCCTAATGTAGTATTCACTTACTAGCTGAGTTACCTGCATTGCCTGAGTGAGAATATGGAAAGGTGGAAGTAGTTACAAATGATCTTTTTACTACGAAACATTATTAACCTTAAACCTGTTGCATTTAGTACATTACTATTGTTGAACTGAAAATCTTCTTTGTATGCAATATTCATGGTTTTTCCTTCTATTGTCTAGAACAAGAGTTCCCAAAGTGGTCGATATCGACCCCCTGGGGTCGATTTGAACTTTCTAGGGGTCGATAGATTCAGTAAAAAATAGTTTGCGGGTCGCCGACAGCAAAAATGGACCCCCTTACTACTGCTATTTGTTTGTTACTTCAAAATATCTGTGATTCCAATAGGTACCTAATTAAGAAGTAAAATAATTAAAAAAAAAGCACTTTTTTGATGAAAATACATTACATACCAAACTTGCGAACGAAAAGGTAAAACGTGTCATTAAAAGAGTCACACGTAAGAATGCATGAAAATACATGTAGCACAAACATGTCTGTGGATTGTCTTATCGAACGTATCAAAGCAAGTACGGACATGAAAAACCGTTGCATGTCCGCACTTGCTCACGGTAGGACAAGACGATATTTGATATTAGCAGAATCTATCAGTCTTGTACGGTCATGCTTTCATAAAACACTATAAATTGGTTCATTTGATGTGACATGTACTTATTTATGATTTGAACTTTGAATATAATTATTTATTGAGGAGCAGTACTATGAAAAAGAAAATCAGAGGACACAGTTTATTTATTCGAGTTTGAACAAAAATCTTCTGTTTCAAGTAAGTACATACTTTATTGGGTTTTTTTTTTATCACAGGAGCTGTTGAAATTGTTTGTTAATAAAAGTTTTTATTTCTTCAGATAATAATATGACTGAACCAAAAAAGAAATGCAGACAGTACAGCTTGGACTATTTGAAGCTAGGATTTGTCCCATCATTATCAAACAAACATTTACCAATGTGCCTCATATGTGAAAAAGTCTTTAGCAACGACGCTATGAAACCATCAAAACTAGCAGATCACTTGAACAGAATTAAGCCTGACAAAAAAGAAAAAATTTTGTCAAACTTTCAATCACTTAAAGATAAAATTCTGAAGAGAACTACAATAGATAATTTGATTGTTTCATCATTGAAGCAAAATGATGATAGATTAAGGGCATCGTACAACATATCTCTACTCATCGCGAAGTCTAGGGAGCCGCACACCATAGGGGAGAAACTGATTCTACCGGCCGTCGCGGAGGTATTGAACACTGTACTCCACAAACCTGCACAAGATGCTATAAAAATGATTCCTTAGAGCAATGACAGAGTTCAAAGAAGTATCGATGAAATGAGTCACGATGTGGAAAACTGTTTGTGTAATCATTTGCAAAGAAACGTTTTTTCCCTCCAATTGGACGAGTCAACATTACCCGGTAATGAAGCTTTGTTGCTGGCGTACGTTCGCTTTATTCAGGATCAGGAAGTGCATGAAGAGCTGCTTTTTGCTAGAACTTTAGAAACTGACACCAGAGGTGAATCGATTTTTAATTTAATGGAGCTATTTTTCAGGGAAAAAGTGATTCCATTGACAAATATAATATCTGTTGCGACAAATGGAGCACCAGCTATGGTTGGATGTTATCGCGGTTTCATAAGTTACCTGAAACAACACGTACCTGAAGTGCTTGCAGTTCACTGAATAATCCATAGGCAACATTTAGTAGCCAAGAACCTTAGCGACAAATTGCATCAATCACTTCAGTTTGTTTTAACAGCTGTGAACAAAATTCGAAGCAACGCTTTGAACACTAGACTGTTTGCACGATTTTATGTGAGGAAAGTGACGAAGATTTCTATCGATTGGTTCTCCGTACTGAAGTCCGCTGGCTTTCAAGAGGTTTATGTTTGGCGAGATTTTTTGCACTTTTTTAATCTGTTTTAGAGTTTTTGGAAGACAAGGATTCCAGTTTGAAAGAAAATTTACTTAAGATTAAAACAGATATTGCTTATTTAACCGACTTATTTGGCAAATTTAATTATGTTAATTTACAACTGCAAGGAGACAATTTGAATCTCATCAAAGCAAAATCGGTCATATCGGCTTTTGTTGCCAGATTAATGTTTTTTAAGCAAAATATTGCAAGATCTGAGCTTTCCCAGTTTCCCAACTTATTTAAGATAGGCACAATCCAAGAAGAAAACATCTTGCTGTACGTCAACCACTTGGAGGCTCTTCACTTAGATTTCAAAACTAGGTTTGAAGATGTTCTATCATTGGAAATACCGGACTGGATAATAAACCCATACACTACTAGTGCAGAACCAAATATAATTTTGCAAGATGAGCTGATAACCATCAGCATGAATGAGGATCTCAAGGTACAATTCAAACAGGGTTATGAAAAGTTTTGGCTGCAACAAGATATTCCACTTCTGTACCCAGCTCTATGGACTGTTGTACAAAAGTATTTGCTGGCATTTCCATCGTCGTATCTGATAGAGAGAGGCTTCAGTGTAATTTTAAACCTGCTTCAGAACAGACATTGATTGCATATCACTGAACGTGGAGATTTGAGAATGCAACTCACTAATTTAAAACCAGACATAGATAAATTGTTGACAGATCACCAGGTGCACCCATCTCATTAAATTCAGTTTTCCAAGCTAATTTATTTGGTATTCTTATTTTTATAGTCTATATATATAATTCACTAAGCAGCCGACCAGGGCAAGCAAGACAACCATGGGATACGCACGACATAGCCACGCCCGCCAACCCACAGAGCCCTGGCCACCAACTCTAAGAACATGGGATACGACAACAACTCATAGAGCCACGCCCACCAACTCTAAGACCATGGGATGAGAACGCCTGTCCACCCGCCTGCCTGACTGTTACCAGCATTCACCACAATGTACTAGATTGTAAAACTATTGCAGCTGCTAACTCACAAACTGTCCTTATTCCCCAGCCCGCGTCCACCCTCGCTCTCGAGGCATTCACACTGCCTGCTCACGTGTTCAGTCTCACCCTGTGCATTCCCTGTGCAGCGAGTGAGCGAGCCAGAAAGAGAGATTGAGAGACACAAACAGGTGCGCGAGAGAGACACACACATACAGGCACGCGAGAGAGACCCACACATAGAGAGGCACGCGAAAGAGAGAGACACATAAACACAGGCCCACGAGAGAGAGACACACACACACACAGGCGCGCGAGAGAGAGAGAGACATACACACAGGCATGCGAGAGAGAGAGACACACACACAGGCGCGAGAGAGACACCCACACACACACACACACAGGCGCGCGAGAGAGACACATACACACACAGGCGTGCGAGAGAGAAAGACACACACACAGGCGCGTGAGAGAGACACACACACACACAGGCGCGCGGGAGAGACACACACACAGGCGCGTGAGAGAGAGACGGCTGGACGCATAAGGCAGAGAAGGCAGTTAAAGGATGCACCGGGCTTGATTTTGTTTTCACTTCGGTTCGTAGCGTGCATTGTTGGTGGCTTATTACATTACGGATGGTTCAAATGTTCATTTTTTCACTGTGCTTAAAACTCATTAAAAAAGCGTTTCTCAACTGTGACTCCGGAACAACTCAGTACACGAGCTATATTAAGCATCACCAATGAAGACTTGCTACACCTTAATGAACAAGTACTGAAACTTATCCCTACCGACGAAGTAACTTTCACCAGCGTTGCCTCCATCGTCACAGACGATCCCGCAGACCAAGTTTCATTCCCCGAAGAATTTCTTAACAGTCTTACTCCCACTGGCATGCCTCCACATAAACTCAAAATTAAAATAGGTTCAGTCGTCATGCTTCTCAGAAACCTCATGCTAGCAAGAAGTCTCTGTGATGGCACTAGACGGACTGTTACCAGCATTCACCGCAATGTACTGGAGTGTAAAACTATTGCAGCTCCCACCTCACAAACTGTCCTTATTCTCCGGATATCCCTGACCCCATCAGATTCAAATTTGCCTTTTACTTTTACACGCAGACAATTTCCTGTTAGATTGGCCTTTGCAATGACAATTAATAAGGCACAGGGACAAACTTTCAAAACGATATGCCTGTATCTGCCAAAACCAGTTTTCAGTCACGGACAAATGTATGTTGCTGTCTCCAGAGTTCCATCTTTTCATTCACTCACAGTCGTATCCTCAAACCCACCCCATTTGGACAACTGTGTCGTTCAGGAAGTGTTCACCCATCAATAAATAATTATGCGTATGCTACGCCGCGGGTTGGCTAGTTCTGATTAAAATCTTTCATTGTTGTAATTTTGTTGATGTTTAATTCTGTCTGAATATGTTGATTTTTTCACTTCATTTTTATGTTTAATAAAATGATTTCAATATTTGTACTTATTTTGAATTTACATATTTATTTCATAAATGTCAAAAATGTAAAAAAACTTATTTTTTTGCTTTAATTTTCGTTAGTGCAAGTTTCGATATTAAATGTTGCACAAGATAATGCCATATTCTGTAGTCCTTTTATCTTTTTCAATCATTAATTACAAATGATTAAAATGAAAAGTTTGATATCTGGTGAAATATTTAATATCAAGTACTGTACAAATTTATTAATTTGAGTAAGTAAAGTAAGTGACTAGGGGGTGGCCGACAGTTTTAAATGTTTTTGTTTTTAAATAAGTTTTTGTTAAAGGGGTCTGTGGTCGAAAAAAGTTTGGGAACTCTTGGTCTAGAACAACAGATAATAAGTAATTACCAGTAGTAAATTAATCCAGGGTAAATTCCTGAAAAGTAAAGTGCAGGAATCAAACCCAGATTTCTGGGTTAAAAGGCAAGCACGCTAACTATCACATCAACATCATAACGTGGATTAGTTCATACCATTTACTAATTTGAGATCTCTTCATTAGCTTTGCAGAGGCATTATTTCCAAATTTCCAAAAATTGTTCAGCCTCAGATAATGAGAAACAGAAAAAGGTCCATAAAAGAAAACATTCACAGTACTTGTCTCTCAGGTTTGAATTCAGACTAGGGTGTGTCACCTTGTGGAATCTTAACTCTTCTTATGTCTTCATGCATCTTCATGGTGCCACAGATGTAACAGTGTACTTTCAGAACTGAACTGCCAGAGTGCACTGTTGCATGTACCTACTGGCATCAGCCACCATCACCAAATATTATATTACAAAACTGTTAATATTTATTGCAAGATGCAGCACATGAGGCAGACATTCTCAGTTTCATTTCCTGCTCTCTCCCGAATGGCTCATCATCCCTTCTTTATTTATGTTATTTCTCAAGATAAATTACAAATTTGTAATTTTTCACCTGGTATATACTACACCTTTATGGATACTATTAAAAAAAGTTGTTACTCATGGTCTGTTTAACTTGTTGTACCACTGTAGCCAGAGATAAAACCCTTTTGAACCATTCTTTCACTTTGTATTGTAAACAGTAGTTTTACAGTAAACAGTTGTTTTGATCAAATACATTGCTAGTTATATTACATAGCTCATTGACAAAATATTATGTTATTGTTTGTGATATTTATTTCATTTGGTCTAAAGAATGTTTGCTGTCCATTAGCTGCAAAAAAAAAGATAATTTCTTAAATCATGAAAAGCTTTCTCAAGCTTCTGTTGTTTTACAACTCCAGTAAATGGGACTTGCTGTAAAGTTGTCTGCAGTTTCTTTTCTAAATTAACATTTAACAATTAAAGAATAGTTTTTTAACTCAAAGAATTAAGAGTTTGGTTTTTAATTCTGTAATTGACTTCCAAAAAGACTGCTACTCAAAATGGTTGGCATATGCTTATATCAAGATGACAGATCTAGATGTGGCAGATTAAACAATAATAATAATTAATAAAAAGCAGAAAAATAATTACACATCCTGCACTTAGGGCTCCATAACATATTGTGATTTCTTCTTTAAAATAATAAAGACACCTTGATCTTGTGACCACAGTGTGCACACTGAATTATATTTACTTACTATATTTACTTCAGTTTATTTACTAGATCTTCTTACCGCTCAGCAAAGCAGTGAATGCATAGAAATTCCATTAAATTGAACTGATTTCCAATATAGTGCATTTTCTAAGTATCTTAAAGAGCCATGCAGTGGTCTCCAGTTTCATTCTCTATAATTTCAACCACCCTGTGGTGAGCTGTAATATTTGTTGGACATTTTGAACTATTCATACCATTGCATGCCTCCTGCTGGATAACTAACGTGGTGATTGCTGTTTTGTGTTTGCCTGAATGCTGCAGACAATCTTTACCATCTTTACACCGTACTACATGCTCATAGTTTTTTTCATGACCTTAGTGACTATATTTGTTCCACGGTAACCCCTAGGTGATTCTGTACCATAGCATTGAGACACTTGCAGCTTTTACCACACAAATGCTAACATGTAATTAAATTCACTTTCATTTCTGTTTCCAGAACATTCCAAGAATTTCCTGTAGTTTTATAAACATTCTGTTGTATGTAGATGACTTTGTGATATTTGAATCAGTACCAAATGAGCATTTTCAAGTATATTTAAAAATGATTTCTTAGCACAACTTTATATTTAATGTGAAGAAATCTCAGGTTTTATAGATAGATAGATAGATAGATAGATAGATAGATAGATAGATAGATAGATAGATAGATAGATAGATAGATAGATAGATAGATAGATAGATAGATAGATAGATAGATAGATAGATAGATAGTCAAATGGAACCATGGCCCTGACAAGATTGGCGTTATTAAAAAAATCAATTCCAAGTTTTAAGATTGTCCTTAAATTACATATTTCTAAATACAGTAATCCCTCCTCCATCGCGGGGGTTGCGTTCCAGAGCCACCCGCGAAATAAGAAAATCCGCGAAGTAGAAACCATATGTTTATATGGTTATTTTTATATTGTCATGCTTGGGTCACAGATTTGCGCAGAAACACAGGAGGTTGTAGAGAGACAGGAACGTTATTCAAACACTGCAAACAAACATTTGTCTCTTTTTCAAAAGTTTAAACTGTGCTCCATGACAAGACAGAGATGACAGTTCCATCTCACAATTAAAAGAATGCAAACATATCTTCCTCTTCAAGGAGTGCACGTCATGAGCACAGAATGTCACATAGATAGAGAAAAGCAAACAAATCAATAGGGCTGTTTCAAACAGCCTGTTTGGCTTTTAAGTATGCGAAGCACCGCGGCACAAAGCTGTTGAAGGCGGCAGCTCACACCCCCTCCGTCAGGAGCAGGGAGAGAGAGAGAGAGACAGAGTTTGTTTTTCAATCAAAAATCAATACGTGCCCTTCGAGCTTTTAAGTGCCCTTCGAGCTTTTAAGTATGCGAAGCACTGTGCAGCATGTCGTTTCAGGAAGCAGCTGCACAAAAGATAGCAACGTGAAGATAATCTTTCAGCATTTTTAGACGAGCGTTCCGTATCGTCTAGGTGTGCGAACAGCCCCCCCTGCTCAATCCCCCTACGTCAGGATCACAGAAAGTCAGCGCAAGAGAGAGAGAAAAGTAAGCTGGGTAGCTTCTCAGCCATCTGCCAATAGCGTCCCTTGTATGAAATCAACTGGGCAAACCAACTGAGGAAGCATGTACCAGAAATTAAAAGACCCATTGTCCGCAGAAATCCGCGAACCAGCAAAAAAATCCGCGATATATATTTAAATATGCTTACATATAAAATCCGCGATGGAGTGAAGCCGCGAAAGGCGAAGCGCGATATAGCGAGGGATCACTGTATGTACAAAAGAAAAACTAAAAGACATACACAAGCACATAAAAAACTCTTTGTAATTAATTGTTAAAATCTCAAAATGCAATATTAGGGGCAGGGATGAGAGTTAAGAGATCTAACTTTTAGTTGTGCCTAGTTAGAGTTCAGTACTTAACAATTTAAGACTAAAAGAAAATGGTGGCACTTCAAAATATTTCAATTCCTATTGGTGATATGTCAAGAAAAATGCCTGAAAACCTCTGACCTAGAGGTATCATGTGACATTTAATCACATAGGTGTCAATAATGTACTGTAGTTAAACATTGCATAAATTAATAGATCTACTATTAGTGCTGGGCGGAATACCGGTTCATACCAAAAACCGTTTTTTATTTTTGTTATGATATAGATTTTTCTTATACCGGAACACCGGTTTAAATAGCCTAAACAACGTTCGGAACGTGGCGCAGCGGGAAACTGTTTAAGGGGGACCTTTTTCCACTGCTGCACCAATAAACACGCACGCAACAGAGTACATGCGTTAGTAGAGGTATTGAGCGGTGAAAATGGGCAGAGAACATTCTGAAACGGAAGTTGCAGCAGACGATAAAGTTGAACATGATGACACAGAATAACTTTTGACAAAAAAAGGTGCCGTGTCTGTTGTCTGAAGATACTTTGGTTTTAAAAGGTCGGATGTGGACCATTATGTTCCAATGTGTGAATACTGTTTCTATACTACTGGATAATACTGCAAGCCAAGTTGTACTTGTTTTATTTTATTATTTTTTCAATACTGTGTAATGTACCTGGTTACTGTGTAATAGTGTGACGATGCCGGTCCCCTACAGACTCCCTCTTCCCACATGGGAGTCTGTTGAACCAACACCGTCGATAGTTATGACCAAGGTGAGCTGAGAAATCTCATTGAAGCCAAGGAATGGTGGAAAGTGCTCAAGTGCTTTTGTTAAAAACAGTCAAAAGTAAAATCAAAAGTGTCCGTTGTGCAGTGTTCAGAAAAATACAGTACCCAAATAAATAGCAAATCCATAAAACCAGTGAAACATGGGGACAAAATACATAATAAATAAATCAGTTAAAATAAAGGTTAAAATGCAGTCTCTCTCCTCACCTGATCGCAGCACACCACCTTTTGTCTCCACGGCTCACCCTTCACTGGTGTTGCTAGCGGAGCCTTTGCAGCACGAACTCCTTTCTGCCAACCCCTGTCTTGGCTGCCGCCACACTGCGCAGCCAGACCGTCTGAGGTCGGCACACCTCCCGTCTTTCTTCGCGCTCACTCAGTCGCTCCTCAGATCCATTGGGAGGTCCTACATTTCGCTCGGCCCACTCTACACGCTTATTCAATGGGGTGAACCAGCCCCTAGAGTGCCTCAGCCTGCGCTCCCTCACAGAGCCCCATCTCGTGCTGCCTTCTCCTTCCTGGTGTCTGGATCGTCTCCCATGACTGCCTTTTCCCTTCTTTAACTACCTTGTGTTCTATCTTTTCTTTTTTTCTTCCCCCTATCCTGCCGGCCCATAAATATACGTCTCAATGGGCGTAGCACCTTATTCACACACCGCAGTAAGCCGATGAAGCAATTGAGAACGATCGGGTACAACTCGCCCCAATCACCTCATCAACTTCCCTTGGTCGTGCAATCGCGCCCATGGAGAACACGGCGAACTGGATTTAAAAACGGACCTTTTTTTTTTTGAAGCCATGGACCCACTATACTGGAAATAGCATTATAAATGCAAGTTGTAGTTTTATTATTTATGTATATAGCTTGAGGCAAGGTCCATATTAATGCAATTTGCCTTAATGACGGTTCAGTTGGTAAAGATGTCATCACCAAGTTGTACTTGTTTTATTTTATTTTATTTTGGTGAATACTGTGTAATGTACCTGGGCTTGAAGTTTTGAAGTCATAGTATTAGTACTGGAAGTTGCACTATTATTTATTTTAGATAGATAGATAGATAGATAGATAGATAGATAGATAGATAGATAGATAGATAGATAGATAGATAGATACTTTATTAATCCCAAGGGGAATTCACATACTCCAGCAGCAGCATATTGATAAAAAACAATATTAAATTAAAAAGTGATAAAAATGCAGGTATAACAGACAATAACTTTTATTAAATATTATGCAGTTTAATTATGGTAAAGTTGTTTAAAAAGTCACTTTAACATGTCAGTGGACAGAGATTGTTAACATTAACAGAAAGTGTAGTTGGTTTACAAAAAATATTTACTATTTATTCCTTTTCTAAGACATGTTCAGTGCAATACAACTTTTGACAAGTACCTCTGGATATTTTACTACATCTAAATGCCTCTTTGGATGGTTAATATGGTTCGGATATGTTGTCAAAATTTTAGTTTAAGTTGTTTGCAAAATTTGTTCAATAAAAAGGTTCTATATTTTGACTGCATCTGTCATGTCAATGTGATTCCTTCTCTTCATTAGTGCCACCCCCTTGAAAACTATCACTTTATGGGGCCATGCAAACCTGTATTAATACTTGTGTGTACATTAAATTGTACAATGTACAATTCTCATGACAGTGGAATAGGTCATTCTTTGCCAGTCTATTGCAGTAATTGCAGTGGAAAATGTGGTTAACTCATGCATGGGAAAAAAATACAGTCGAATACCGTGAAACTGGTATAATTTTGAAAAATACCGTGATATAGAATTTTGGTCATACCGCCCAGCACTGTCTACTGTTATACTTAATCATGCAGTATAACTACTGTTAGAAGTAATTGAGATCCAAGATCATGCTCTGCTTCACAGCACTGGGTTTATATTAGTGGGGGCGGCACCTACAGTTTGAGAATTACACATCTAAACTATTCTGTCAAGAAAGACCAAGAATGATAACATGTATAATAGTGTCTTTTGATACAAAATTTTCCTAGCTTGTTTAAAGTGCAAAACATGTCAATAGCTGTAAATTTAGTGCCAGGAAATTTAAATATCACAGAAGTACAGCGTCCTTGGCTTATCACTTAAGGGAAAAACACACATGATGTCACCGTTAAAAGCAACAAAATCTATGGCAGACTACAATCCATGAATGTACAACTAGACTTCAATATCAATAAATGAAACAAAATTTAACATATTAACTACTGCTATTTATTGCAAAATAGATTGTATCAGACTGCAGACCTCTAAAAGTAATTGAAAGTATAGGGCTGAGAGACATAGATCAGCAAGATGTGGCAGTTATGTTACATCACCTTCACGTGGGACAGTTGTATCACATATCAAGGATTTATATGAAAGGCACAAGCGTTCACAGTTTGAGTCACATTTCCAGGGGACTACTGGACATTGCTAAATGTCTGGGTTAAACATGCAGTTAATCTAGAGTAATCAAGTGAAATTTTGTGATTGATTGTGCTTAAAAATTGTAATAATGTGACAGTTCTAATTTTAGTTCTAATATACTGGTTTTTAATATGAGCATTCAAATCTTAATTTTTGGATAATTTGAAAACCTTACAGCAGATTTGTTTGTTCAATATTGAAAGCTGAAATTGAAATTGAAAATTTAACACATGCTGGAGCATTAACTTCGTAAAATCTCTAAGCTGCATTGAAACACTCAGCATGGAAAATTCTGACATTTTTGATTTGCAATTTAGTCTTCCTTTGTTTGAAAGGAGTCTGTCACATTTTTGAAGTAGCAGATCAAGTGTAGACTCGTGTAAAGATTACTCTGTGTTCTACAGATATATAACGTTGTATTTCACCACTGTGCTACTAATAATAAATAGAGTACATTCCCAGGCTGAACATTTAAAATTTTACTATGAACTAAAAGTTTTAAAGCACTGAAACTGCAGCATGGCTTTTTTTATAGCACTAACCCATTTACTGATTTTATACGGGTTAATCTCCTGCTCCATGCTGAACCATTACTCAGCATTTTCAGCAATGGCAGAATTTAATGATCTATAATAATAAAAGGCAAAGTCCTCACTGACTGACTCACTCACTCACTCACTGACTGACTCATCACTAATTCTCCAACTTCCCGTGTAGGTGGAAGGCTGAAATTTGGCAGGCTCATTCCTTACAGCTTACTTACAAAAGTTAGGCAGGTTTCATTTCGAAATTCAAAGCGTAATGGTCATAACTGGAACATATTTTTTGTCCATACACTGTAATGGAGGAGGCGGAGTCACGTATCGCGTCATCACGCCTCCTACGTAATCACGTGAACTAAAAAACAAGGAAGACATTTACAGCACGAGTCACACGCGGGAACGAAGGTAAATTACGTCAATTTTTGACTGTCTTTTAATACTGTGTGAGCATACATATTAACACATGTGCAATTAAACGTGTGCATTTACGGGGTGATTTCTCAGGCTTAAAAGCTCACCTTTTATCAAACGCGGGAAGAAAGGTAACTGACGTTGTTCACTGTCTTTTAATACTGTGTAACCATACATATTAACACATGTCCAATTAAACGTGTGCATTTACGGGGTGATTTCTCAGGCTTAAAAGCTCGCCTTTTACTAAAAAGGTAAATGCAAAACTATTTTCAATCAGTTTATTGAAACGCTCCCGTTAAGGATTGCAATAACATATTCGCGAGATAAAAGAACGAAGTAGGGGGAAATGGAGGAACAGCCGCAAACAGCGAAGAGCAAAAAATTAATTAAACAATTGAGAACGGAGCGAGTTAAGCATACAAGCATGTTCATAAGGGAAACAAAGCACGGTGTAAAACGTAAGTTTAAATTAAGTTAATAGAAACGCTCCCGCTGCGGATTGCAATAACATATTCGCGAGATAAAAGTTTAATGAGAAGACACGAGGTATAAACGAAGCACACGCCGTGGCGCAACATTAGGGGCAACAGTTTCAACCATTCTATGATCTGCTTCTCGCAACTGAAAGACGGCGCATGGCGGATGTTAGCCGACTTGCTGACCGCAACGTTAGGGGCTTCAACTATGGCGCTGACGCCATATCTCAGTGCCAACACTTTGCAGACTGTACTTAAAAGACACGCCCTCCTCACTGGACAGTTAAAAACACCAATCAAACTAACGATGACATCAAGTATTACCCAATCAAAAGTAGGAAAGGAGGCATCTTCATAAAATGCGTGTGGGATGATTTGCATGAGACGCTGCTTTAAAAAAAAAATGATAAAAAAAATACGGGATAAATCCCGTCCAGTATTGATTCAAAACGGGACGCACAATTTCATTCTCAAACGCGGCACGATTCCGTATTTTAAAAGGACGGGTGGCAACCCTACAGTGCCAGGTAACCACCCATACAATCAGATTGTGATTCAGACTAGGAATGCAATGAATGTAATTACCCCGATCTACATACAAGGCGAAAGTCTTGCAACATTCAAAGATGATGGTTTGGGATAAGTACACCATACAACATAAAAGAGCTTATGAAGCCTTGAACCGAAAAAAGCAACATCTCAGAGATCGTAAAAAAAAAAAATAGGAGGTAATGTCGTTTTACTCGCTGTAGATTTTAGTCAAACATTACCAGTTATTCCACGACGGAGACCAGCACATGAACTCAACGCGTGTTTAAAATCCATGCTTCTCCCACGCTCGGTTATATGTCGCGTGTTCTCGGGTAGGTGCACCAAAAAATTTATACATTTAAGCATGTAATGGGCAAACAAAAAATGAGGTATACCCGAAGGCACTGCATTAGTACTTAATGTAACTTTACTTCTTAAATGTTAATGTTTTACTGTTTAATAATTTATACGCTTCTTATATGTTGTTCAAATTCTTTTATCAAAATACCACTGACAGCGCAATGCACGATAACATGGAGTGAATACACCATACGCATCCGCCCACGGCTGCCCTGCTGTGCGCAGATACGAGTTGATTCTACAATAAAATAAAATAAACATAAAAAGAGTAAAACAATCATCACCCATAAACCGTGTGTGTGTGTATATATGTGTATATATATATGTTGATATGTGGATGTGTATATGTATATATATATATTATATAATATATATGTAGATATGTATATATATGTGTATATGTATATTTATGTTTATATGTGTGTGTGTGTATTTTATATATATAAAACACAGCAACACTCATAACAATGACAACACAATTACATTGACAATCATGTTACGTTATTTTTAAAATGTTTCCTTTTTTTTTCATAACCTCTTTAACACACTACTTCTCCGCTGCGAAGCGCGGGCATTTTGCTAGTAATCTAATATAATTTACAAGAGTGAGTTATGCTGCTAACATTTCTGATCAGTTGATTGTTCAATACTTAGACATGTGAAAGTGCTCCATTCATATGTTATTTACACTGTGTACTTTGTAGTGATGACTGAGGAAAACTTGTAACCTCAATGGAACAGGCACCTATGGAGATCAATACCGGACAAGAGCAAACAAAATTAAAACATTATTGAAAAACCTTCTTTCCAGTTGAATGTCCATGACATGCAAAATACATGCATTTTGTGGTAAAATATTTTAAGTAAACATTTTTATAAAATCAGAGCAGTAAATAAAAAGGAAGCATGTTTCAATTGAAGACAGGATTCTTGACCAATGAATATGATAGATAGATAGATAGATAGATAGATAGATAGATAGATAGATAGATAGATAGATAGATAGATAGATAGATAGATAGATAGATAGATAGATAGATAGATACTTTATTTGTCCCCAAGGGGAAATTACAATTTTACAGAAGCTAATATATATATGTAGATATAAAGTAACGTTTAAGGTGTGGACATTACAACAGGCTAGCAATTTACGAATTGTTACGTTTTGGCCAGATATTCATTCCTCCTTAAGTGTTCTTTTTTATTTTTATGTTATCTTTTGAAAATTATTTTGTATAATTTGTCATTACATATGTGTTTGGCTTTTTTGTAATTTTCTAAAATCAATTACTTAATATTTTTTTCTGTTTAAATATTTTAATGGTGTCTTGTCCTTTATATGTTAAAACCAGAGGGGCAGGAAGGACCTCCTGACATGGCAGCATGAGGAATTGTCCTCAGCACTTTTTAAGGGCCTGGAGTCAAAGAGCTGCTTCAGCATCATCATTGTTAATGTTCCTTTGTTTCTGCATTCTTTTTTTTTTTGGACGTGTGATTTTAGGTGGATAATCTTGTTTATGGATATTGTGGCTTTGATTAAGGTACTGATTTTGGATTTCCGGGATGTCTGAAATTTGTCATGCTTATTTTTCAGGGAAATTTCAATTTCAGGGATAGTTCAGTTTTTGTTTAGATATCTCAAACAGATCATGCTGTATAAAGTTTTGAAGTTTCAAAATATTCTATTGAAAAGCATTTGTGAATCTGATAACTCATCTGTCTTAAAACAGAAAAACACTCTCTGCAAATTCAACTACAAATTACATTACTGGTGGGACTTTAACTTGACAGCAGTTACACCGACTTGTATATTTTCCTCTTTTAATCACCCATAAGCCGCTCAGATCCCCAATGCTAGGGAAATGGCACACATGTGCAAGAAGCACTTATAGCAGCACCCTTTTGCTGCTGCTAACATAAGTTTACCATAAAAGTAGCAAAAAAAGTCACTTCTCTGGAAATGAATGAAAAGGAAATTTTCTGTGGGGAAGATGATGCTGATTATGCTGCAAAAAGCAACAACAGAGCAAAAATACAGAATGCTCCAAGCTGAAAGAGTTGCTTAGTGGTATAATGTACAACAGAATGTGCATTATGGTTTATCGATTCCCGGAGTGTGCATCTTCAGTCTGGAATGTTCACATTTGGTATTCCTGTTATACAATAAATCAGTTCATTGCAAAGTTCTTAGTTATGTAAATAACATTAATGAATTACTGGGATTTAAGTAATATAAATAGCTATATGAGGAACTTATTTCAGTTGCTCTTCTCCATTCATAGGGTAATGTTGATAGTGATTTTATGCTGCTATTGGTCATTTTGCTGTTTATGAAAGTTTTTGAGCCACCACAAGTCTGCTTAGGCTCAGTGTTTAACAACATGATATTGTAAGGTGCTATTAAGAAGCACATATTTTATGTAGCCTATTAATACATATAGTTGCATTCACTTTATTGCTGTTATTTTTGTATAAGAATTGTTGTTACAAAAATATTTAATAAACAAAAATGTGATAACTAACTCTTGGATGAAGCAAATAAAAAACTGTGAAAACGCTGTCATATCAGTTAACTTAGTCGCATAATGCACCTGAATGTTACACACACCATACACACATTTTCTAACTCGTTTTTCCTCATCAATAAATAGTTTTTAAATACCTAAAAAGTTTCCAAAAGCAGTATAAAGCCAGCATCTCCAGGACTTCACTACCTATTATTTAGTATGTGCAATTATTAAGGAAAGGCCTAATTACTATATATATAAAATTAATGGAATAGTAAAATAAAATAAAAGTTGTTTGGATTGTATACTTGTATAATGTATGTAAACAGATTAAAGTGTAAATCTTCTGTGTGGAGAATTAGTGAATGTTTTTGGAGGTCTGGCTTCAATTTTGTTCTTTTTCACTGCCTTATGCTTGTTTGGGCTGCTGAATTTCAGGTAGTATATTGTTGCTCAGAGACAGCTGACAGCAACCATCTGGCACATACTGTACACAAACTGCTATAACATAAGATTTGTTCATGGCACATTAATATGGAACACATTGTTTTGTTTGCAGGATTGTTCGTAGGGAAAGTGACTTTGTAAGGCAGTATATTGTCATGAAACTATTCCAGCAACTTAATCACTTGAACACTATTACAGGATGAATCAAGTGTCCCTTTGAGCCTATAAGAAGTTAAGTTATTCTGTTTCTTCACTCTTTGGAAAGTAGGAAGTCTTGCACACATGCCTTATTTGGCACATTTGCCTCCTTAAGTGTGGCACCACAGGTATCCTCCGCAACAACCTCACTACCTACAACCCGTAAACTGATTAGGTACATGCATGTGTTCTGTAAATTGTGTTGTAAATTTAGGACAAAGTTTATAGTTAGTTGTGGAAGTGGCAAAATTACATTAACTGTCAAAGAGAAATTTGGGGAAAATGTTGCCAAATGCTAATAACTACACTAAAACATTGTGTTTCAGTTGATTAGCATGGTTCTGAAAAGTTGAAGTGGTTAGGAATGACAGCAAAACAGTATTGACAGAGGTAAAATGGTCACCTTATGAAAAAATCATAACCTGGAAATATGTGCCCATTGAAACTTCAAGAAGATTCTTATCTCAATGACTGTGAGAGTAGAATGTTTATTATTTTAATTAGTAATAGTGTTTTTTAAAAAATGAAATATTTGTGCAAAAGTTCAAACATTTTATTCAAAAATGAGTTTTATTAATTACAAAATGCTGTCATTAAAAACAATATATGTAACTTGTAAAATTACATTTGCTTAACACTAGAATTACCAGAGTCTACGAAAAAACTCGTAGATCTGTCCCACCTTAAATCTGTTCGCACCTTTCCGCCAGCGTCTTTTGTCCTTTAAATGTGCCGATAAAGGCAAGCTGCAAGCAGCCGGCTATTCCATCCCCCCACTGACTTAGAACGTGCACGAACTTCTCCCAGCTCATGCCTTGATTGATTATCTGGGAGTGAAGCGGAGTTTTAGAGTGGAAATAATAGATTGTTATTTGGAACACACGCATTTCATGTGTGTTCCATTTCTACAGTAATCTATGTAAACACATTTTTAAAACAGAAACTTTTTTCATATTTTAGAAGTAAATGACAAAATGTAGGCATAAACAATATAATGTATGAAGCCTGAAATCCAAAGATCAAGTAAACACTTTCACAAAAGGTTCAAGAAAAAGACAACAGCATCCGTGGCGTAGCAGTACAATTTGCTGACTTGTAATCAAGAGTCCCCGGTTCAATCCCGACTCACTCCTATATTTGCCGTTTTCAGTAGTGAGCTGCTCTTATTGTTAATATTATACAGTACACACATACACTTGGTTTGCGTCTGTAACACACGGTGTGTATTTATAGGACTTGTAAAAATTACCATTTTTTTTTTTTTCACTTTTATTCTCTCTAAATCACGATCACGATACATACTTTTTTATACAGTTTTATTGAATGTTCCTGCTCACGCTGAATTAGTGTGCACCTTATGGTCTATGATGTCAAAAGAAAAAAAAACATAGACATGGGTATATATGATATTTGGAATTATTCATTTTATGGCCTGTATAGTACATTTCAGAAAACTTTGTGGCACGGATGCAACTTTATTCATATTATTCATATTCATTCGAATAACATCTTGTGGTTTGTAATCAGTGACCGCGTGTTTTTTTTTCCCCCGATCTTGCCAGTCCCCACATGTTGTTGTATGCTGTTTCTTTTGTACTCCAGGACATGCAGGGGAAAGAATAGTACAGAGCAGTAACTTCAGTGCTATATGCAATCATCAGATTCAAATGTTAACAGTTTACACACACGCATGGATCGTCCTTCCTACATTTATGCGTGTACCTGTTACAGTGTACACACTTCTCTCTATGCTGTGGTTTCTATTACACACCTGAAAGAAAGAGACAATATATGTGAAAACATCATCGCACTAATACAATATTATTTGAAAACGAACAGCGTCAGGTCGGGTGTGAATTTATGCTGGCGCTGTTACTTAGAGTCAGATCAGGAACTTATTCAGTGCAGGTGGCCAGTTGCTGTGTGCTACAACATGCTGGCAGTGATCAACGCACATTTTAAAAAAAGAAAGAGACAAATATATGTGACATTTTGAAGAAATCATTTTATGACGCGAATAGTACCAATCAGAAAACACCGTCGCAGTAATGCAATATTATTAACTTAACTTAATATTATTATTAATGCAATTATAATTAACTGAAATTGATGTTCCATTTCAGTTGTACTACTAGACATTAGTTTGGCTTCAAAACTGAATCTATAACATTTAGTGTTTACTAATTCACTTTCGGCAGTTTAGAAGTGTGCAACTCTATACTTTCAGTATATACAACAACAACAACAGCAACATTTATTTATATAGCATGTTTTCATACAAATGATGTAGCTCAAAGTGCTTTACAAGATGAAGAAAGAAATAAGGAAAAATATAAAAATAAAATTAGGCAATACTAATTAACAAAGAATAAAGTAAGGTCCGTTGGCCAAGGAGAACAGAAAAAACAAAAAAAAACCTCTAGAGGGCTGGACAAAAAACAAATCTGCAGGGGTGAGACTGGCCAGGCCCCCCTGGGTATTCTACCTAACATAAATGATCTAAATCAGACTTCATGGTTTTCAGGCTTCACGTTGAAGAATTAGACAATGATGGTCATGTGGACCTCTGGCCTTCAATCCATCAATGTAGGGACTGCACGGTGCTTTGATCAGGTGGTGATCACAGGTCGCCACCACAGAAAACCAGAAAAAGAACAACAGAGAAAGTAGGGGTTAGTACGAAAAAAAAAAAATTAAATACATATATAGAATATCATGGTTACACTAAAATTAAGCTATGAGAAAGCCATGTTAAAATAATGGGTTTTTAGCAGTGTTTTAAAGTGCTCCACAGTATTAGCCTGGCGAATTTCTATAGGTAAACTATTCCAGATATTAGGTGCATAACAGCAGAAGGCTGCCTCACCACTTATTTTAAGTTTAGCTCTTGGAATTATAAGCAGACACTCATTTGAAGATCTAAGGTTATGATTTGGAATGTAAGGTGAAAGGCATTCCGAAATATAGGATGGTGTGAGATTATTTAAGGCTTTGTAAACTATAAGCAGTATTTTAAAGTCAATTTTAAATGGAACAGGTAGCCAGTGTAGTGACATCAAAATTGGAGAGATGTGCTCAGATTTTCTTTTCCTAGTTAAGATTCTGGTAGCTGAATTCTGCACTAGTTGCAATCGATTGACTTCATTAGCATATTACGTGTCATATCACAATAATTATTTTCCTTGTGCTTCAGGCCCTTATAAGCTAAGCCATGGAGATGTCTGCCCAATGTGGAAGTTTTCAAACACTAACTAAATTTGTACTTTGGAACAAACATATGGAGCAACCCATTTTGTCACTGTTGTAGAGAGATGAGTGGATATGTGCTAGGAAGGCACTGTATCAATGACTGGATCCTGTCGTGTGCTAAATCTGGCAAAGAAAAATATCTTGATATTGTTGGTAAATATGGCCTTGGCATCAGAAATCAAATAGGAAAAAGTCTCTGAAGAATTCAAATTATTGATTACCAACCCTTTGTTAGGGATAACAAAATGCAGAGTCCTGCCAACATCTACAAAATTGCATTGATTTTATTCTGATAAATAAAAGGTTTAGGGACTCTGTCATTTTACCCAGGGGGCTAATATAGATTCTGAGCACAACCCTCTCATGATAAAAGGTCAATTTTAAATAAAGAGACTAAAAGTGACATTTTGATGATCAGATAGATATAAATCTGTTAAAGCAAGAAACATTTAGGTTTAAATTTCCAATAGAAGTTCAAAAAATTTGATATACTTAGCCAAAAGGAAACCATACAGAACTCTTACACTGAAATAACAAAAAATGACATCTCTAAAAAGGAAATGGTACAATTTGTACAAAAAGTATTTCTAATGAAAAGTAAATCAAAGAAAAAGTCATGGAGGACAGAATTAATTCTTAACATGATGAAAACCAGAAGAAAATGCAGAGGAACAGTCAGATGTGGAAGGCGAGATAAAGAGATTAGACACAAGTGCAATAAGCAAAAGAAGATTGGTGGAATCAAAGACCTCCATAGAAAGTACAAGTCAAAAGGAATGCATAACAAAATAAAAGAAATTACAAATGAGAACAAATATAAAGGTGGAAGCACTTGTGTTTGTGAAAACCAATAAGAAAATGCTACTTGAGACAGGTGATATGTTAGCAAGCTCTTTTAGGACAGAGGAGAACCACCAAGAATTAATGACAACATAGGCTTAGAAATTATCAAGTCAGAAGTTTAAAGAGTCATAAAAGCTATGAAAAATAGTAAAATGAGTGGTAATGGGGTATAACTACAGAAATGTTGAAAGCACTTGAAAATAAAGGGCTTAAGAAAATAACAAATACCATGTATGTAATTTAGTTTATGACAGGGGATATGTATCAGAGATGAATGAATCATTTTTGCATAAGAAAACCTAAAACAACTAAGACAACAAACAATTTAAATGATAGAAAAATAAACCTGATGAGTCATGCTGTGAAGATTATTCTAAAGATCATCCTTAAGTGCAAACAGATGTAAAATTGAAGAAAAGTTAAATGAGACTAAGAGTATTTTTATTTTTGGTAAAGGCACTAGAAAAGGTATCTCCAGCTTAAAACCAATAACAGAGAAGTACCATGGCCAGGGTAAAGTTGATGACGATAATAAAAAACAAAATGCCAAAGATAATTTTTTTCATATAATCATTTTAAGTTGTTTGGGTTTTTAGGCTCCTTATTGTATAATGATAAGATACTGTAAGCAAATAGTAATATAATATACAATATAGTGCACTAAGTCAAACTGAAAACAAGTCAAAATCAACAACTCCAGTTGATAGAAAATAAACTTGTGGGACACAGACACATTCAAACTCTAGTTAAACAGTGTCATCTGGCTTCCCAGACATTTTCAAGATGTAATGTTCCACTATGCAAAGAATTATATATGATATTTCACAGCCAGATTTCCATTGTCAAATGAATTCAAATTGTTATTTTAATTAGCCTTTAAAAGTGTATATATGGAAACCTTTATTTTCATGTATACAGAATTATTTTCATTCATTATATTTACATATTACAGTATATAGTATACATCAGTAAGTATTTATCCATCCATCCATCTATCCATTCTCTTCCACTTATCCAAAATCGGGTCGTGGGTGCAGCAGCTTGAGCAGAGATGCCCAGACTTCCCTCTCCCTGGCCACTTCTACTATCTTTTCCCAGGGGAATTCTGAGGCGTTTCCAGGTCAAGCGAGAGACATAGTATCTCTAGCGTGTCATGGGTCTTCCCCAGGGCCTCCTCCCAGTTAGGCGTGCCCGGAACATCTCACCAGGGAGGTGTCCAGGAGGCATCCTGATCAGATGCCCGAGCCACCTCATCTGACTCCTCTCAATGCGGAGGAACAGTGGCTCTACTCTGAGCTCCTCCTGGATGACCAAGCTTCTCACCCTATCTTTAAGAGAAAGCCCAGACACCCTGCGGAGGAAACTCATTTCAGCCGCTTGTATTCGCTATCTCATTCTTTCGGTCACTACCCATAGCTCATGACCATAGGTAAGAGTGGAAACGTAGATCTACTGGTAAATTTAGAGCTTTGCCTTTCGGCTCAGCTCCTTTTTCACCACGACAGACCGATGCAGAGCCAGCATCAGTGCGGATGCTGCACCGATCTGCCTGTCGATCTCCCGCTCTATTCTTCCCTCACTCGTAAACAAGACCCCGAGATACTTGAACTCCTCCACTTGGGGCAGGATCTCGTTCCCAATCCTGAGAGGGCACTCCACCCTTTTCTGGCTGAGAACCATAGTCTCGGATTTGGAGGTACTGATTTCCATCCCAGCCACTTCACACTCAGCTACAAACCGATCCAGAGAAAGCTGAAGATCACGGCCTGACGAAGCAAACAGGACAACATCATCTGCAAAAAGCAGTTACCTGCACCTAGAAATTCTTTCCATAAAAGTTATTAACAGAATCGGTGACAAAGGGCAGCCCTGGTGGAGTCCAACTCTCACCAGAAACGGGTTCGACTTACTGCTGGCAATGTGGACCAAGCTCTGACACCGGTTGTACAGGGACCAAACAGCCCTTATCCAGGGGTCCAGTACCCCATACTCCCAGAGCATCCCCCACAGGATTCCCCAAGGACAAAGTTGAATGCCTTTTCCAACTCCACAAAATACATGTAGACTGGTCGGGCAAACTCCCATGCACACTCCAGGACGCTGCCAAGGGTGTAGAGCAAGTAAGTATTTATTTCCCATTTATTTAAAAGGAGTTGTGCCCTTTATTGTTACGTTGAAAAATTTGAAGCAATACTAGCCACACATGACAAATATCGTATCCTTGTATGTTATGTATGCCTGTGGGTAGAAGGGTATTTTTGTTTGCATAAACTCTCAACATGTTTACACTCTGGGAAGAGATACATAAGTAGAAGAGGTCAGGCATCAAAGTCAGACTGTTAAAAATAATCATAATCCAGTCTAGATACAATGTGCTTTCTGTTTGGCAAGCTTCTAAAATACATTCAGGCTTAGACTCCAGAAGACAGTAATAAACAAAAATGATAAAAAAAAATGAAACAGTAATGCACAACCACTTAGAAGAAGCCAAAAATGGTAATGTTTTCTGGAAATGGCATGGCATTATGGCTGTAGCAGTGGACTTAAATCACCAAAACTGTCAAGTTCAAGTACCATGTTGGTTGTCTTTTTTTTGTTTTGTTTTGGGACAGGAGGTGTGCCGACCTTGAACGATCTGGCTGCACAGTGTTGCAGCAGCCAAAACAGGGGTTGGCAGAAATCAGTTCATGCTGCAAAGGCTCCGCCAGCAACACCAGTGAAGAGTAAGCCGTGGAGTCATAAGGTGGTATATTGCGATCGGGCGAGGAGAGAGACTGCATTTTAACAGATTTATTTATTATGGATTTTATCCCCACATTTCACTGGCTTTATAGATTTTCTATTTATTTAGGTACTGTATTTTTCTGAACACTGCACAACGGGTACTTTTGGTTTTACTTTGACTGTTTTTAACAAAAGCACTTGAGCACTTTCCACCATCCCCTAGCTTCAATGAGATTTCTCAGCTCATCTCGGTCATAACTATCGACGGTGTTGGTTCAACAGACTCCCATGTGGGAAGAGGGAGTCTGTAGGGGACCGGCATCATCACACTATTACACAGTAACCAGGTGCATTACACAGTATTGAAAAAAAATAAAATAAAACAAGTACAACTTGGCTTGCAGTATTATCCAGTAGTACAGAAACAGTATTCACACATTTGAACATAACGGTCCACATCTGACCTTTTAAAACCAAAGTATCATCAGACAACAGACACAACACCTTTTTTCATCAAAAGTTCCTCTGTGTCATCATGTTTAACTTTATCGTCTGCTTCAGCTTCAGAATGTTCTCTGTCCATTTTTATTATTATTATTTTCACCGCTCAATATCTCCACTAACACATGTACTCCGTTGCATGCGTATTTTGCGGTGCATCAGTGAAAAAGGTCCCCTCTTAAACAGTTTCCCGCTGCGCCACGTTCTGAATGTTGTTTAGGCTATTTAAACCGGTGTTCCGGTATAAGAAAAATCCATATCATAACAAAAATAAAAAAACGGTTTTTGGTATGAACCGGTATACAGCCCAGCACTAGCATCTAGTAATTCTGAGAGTGTCAGAGGTTTATCTAGTTTACACATCACTAAGAGTATCTAGGTGCAATGAGTCAAAGAACTCATTAGATTTTGTCTTATCTTCTTTAGACTGAGTAGAATATAAGGACTTGTAGTAGTCTCTAAATATGTGCATTATATTTTAATGGTCAATGATTTTGTCTCCGTTTGTATTGGTGATTGCTGGAATTGTATTGCAAACTTCTTGCTTGTGGATTTGTTGAGCTAAGAGCTTATTAGCTTTCTCTCCATGTTCATAGTAATGATGTCTTGATTTAAAAATGAGTTGTTCAGTTTCTTTAGTTGTTAAGAGGTTGAGTTCGGAAAGCAGAGCCTGCCTTTTCCTATGAAGAGCCTCACTTGGACACCTGGCATGTCCTTGATCTATTCTAGTAATTTCACTGGTTAGCTCTGATACCTTCTTGGTTTCCAGTTTATTTCTGTGAGAAAGATATGAGATAATCTGTCCTCTTAAGAAGGTCTTCAGGGTTTCCCAGAGTATTCCTTCAGAGACTTCTGAGGATGTATTTGTCTCTAGAAAAAAACTGATTTGTTTGGATATAATTTCTGTACAGTTCTCGTCTGCTAATAAAAGTGGATTAAGATGCCATCTGCAAGATGAGTATGTGGGGAATAATGATTTTAGCTCCAGGATCAGAGGGGCATGGTCGGAAATGACAATAACGTTATACTTGCAAGATTTAATCATAGGCAAGAAATTGTTATCTACAAAGAAATAATCAATTCTTGAGTAGCAATAATGCACTGGTGAGTAGAAGGAATATGTTCTTGAGTTTGGGTTTAGAAATCTCCAGGGAGGTATTTTTCGTACGTGGATTACTCGTTTAACCGGATGTAATTGTTGACGATTTGGCATGATCCTGGGTCTGTTGGTTTTTTGAAACTCTTGCTGGAAGTGTTGTCATAGCAACACATCCTAATCCTCAAACCTGCTTGGAACAGGTTTGTTCTATGTAAACAAGGATTAGCTCACACACTTAATCAGTGTCAATGCATGGAATTCATTCAGTCATGACTTCACCATTCATGAATGAGCGACCAGTTGATATCGGTACGCAAATTATAAGAAGAGAATTTCATATAGAGAGGGGTTTACGCGATCGGCAAGATCCTTTATTGCTCCCGGAAGGAAATTCTTTTCGAAAGATACCGCTTTAGCTGAGGGGGAATATTGTACCTCAAAAATGTATTAGGACCTTATATTCAAAGTCAAACTCGGCTCTCACAACCACACAGACAATATGCATTGCTTTGAGGTTTTTGGCAAGCCGCACTTTTTTTATATATTGTAGGCGATGCGGAAAAATCTATCAAAAAGTGCAGTTTGCTAGGCAATTCGTAAGTCTGTTTGGCTCTGAAATATTTCCTTCAGGTTTTCATTGTTTTTCCTGGACATCTGCGTGTGCAGACAAAAGAGGCGTTTCATGCCTTTGCAGGTAGGTAATACACAGGTAAAAACACCCACAGTTCCATAAAGAATCTCACAATCAGCCTAACAATCTTATTACCCAGGATTTCTAAATGTGATTGGGTCACAGTGGAGTTTGATCAGCCATTATTTGGAAAATGTACCTCTCCTCCTGATTAATGATCAGACACAGTGTCTTCATCAAATATTTGACCTTGTCAATATCTCGTTGGTCATACACAGGTTCTTGGGATATGAAATTCCCTGCAACTGACCCAATAAAAAAAAAGAGGGCTATATGGAACATATCTATGGCACACATTGAGGACAAATATATGCAATGACCATCCTTTACCTGAAATGAAGTGACCACTGCATCCTGCCACTGGTTCTGGGGAGGAGCTTCCCCGTGGAATACCCTCAGAAACAGGGCGATGGGCATTTTGCTGGATAGCCAACTCTTCTGCAGGGGTTAGTTCTGGACCACGTGGACCTCCACCTGTTTTTTTGCTTGTCTGCCTTCTTATTAGCTTTAAAATGAATGTTTTTTATATTATATATGATTCTTTATGTCAACAATTCTTTAAATAGTTATATACCAATATTTACCAGTTTGAAGTATATTCTTGTACTTCACTTTAACCTGTTCCCGTGTTCTCCTTGTGTTCACGTTTGATCTGGAATTATGACATATTAAATAATAATTATCTGACACATAGGAAATGAAATGCTGCTTTCAGTAAGTACAATGCACACGCATTTAATTTGTCGGCCACTTTTTGGCCAGCCGTCTTTTCTGGTTTGGGCTGCTTTTGCAGTGTTACCCCTTGTGCATATTAAATCTTGAAATTCTTCATGTCCTTCGAATGAAAGGTCTTGCTCCGCTTGTGTGAAAAAAAAATACGCCCATTCTTTCGTCATTTTGTTACAACCTATCAAAGACTTGCTGATCATGTTTTCTAGACTCACTATATATGGGCTTTTCAATCAGCGCGGGCGCGCGGATTCATCTCAGATGATTAGATCCAGCTGGACTAATCTACTACACTGCTGCGTTTGAAAAACCGACTTATCCTGGATGAGTTTCACTGGCATTAACTCATCCAAGATGAGGCATCTGATCTCGGATGATTTAAGCGAAAGTACGGAAAATACCCCCCAGGGCTCTGATAAGTTGTGGTTAGTTACAAACTGTGTAATTGTCTTTGCAGTGTTAGATATCATCACCCCTGTGACAGGAGACCTATCTAGGTCTGGATTTAAAACACAATTACAGTCCCCAGCCATTATAATTTTATGAGTATTCACATTGGGAATGGATGCAAATATATTTTGGATGAAGTCCCTATCATCCACATTGGGTGCATAAACATTTATCAAAATCACTTTACAGTTAAATAAATTACCCATGACAATCACATATCTCCCTTCAGGATCAGATACTACTTCTGATACTACAAATGAGACTGTTCTATGTATAAGAATTTCCACACCTCTAGTTTTTCTTTGTAAAGCTGGAATGGAACATTTGGCCAGGTCCAGTCTTTTGCAGCCAGAACTGATCCTTTCTTAATAAGTGGGTCTCCTGTAAAAATACTATTTTAGCGTTTAGACCTGTTAGGTGGGAGAATACTTTCTTTCTCTTTAATTCATGATTCAGGTCTCTAACATTCCAGCTCACAAAGTTAAATGTCCCATCATGGAGACATTGATTCTGAGTTTTTGATGTCATTTTGTAGTCTTAACTGAAAGTGAGACAGCTTTGACCTTAATTTCCAATTTTCCCAGGAGTTATTGTCATGAAGCCTATTGTTACATTGGAACTTATCATTATAAGGATTAAAAGGATAGATTAGATATAGCTTGCTCTCTTTCTCTTCCCCCCAGTCCCCCCAACCCGCCATTTTGCCTCCCCACTTGAGGCTGGACCACACTTCACAAAGTCCCAGTCCTCTGACATACCTAGAGACAGAGCATGTAACAAAAAAACACCTTGTGGAATATAAATATTTTTATTATGGTATACTTTTTTATGATGCCTTTTAAAATCATATTAGAAGTATCACTTGTACAGGTTATTTTGTATCATTAGTAATCTTCTCTGTCATTTACCTCTACCCTGTTAAAAACAGATTGGGATTTTCATTTATTAGTTTTTATCTACCGGCAAGCAAACATCCCAAAAGTATTCAGCCTGAAAGAAATGTTTCACTGAGTTTACAAAAGTGACTTCTTGTCTTCACATCTTGAACTACTTAAAAAAAAAGCAAACTGCAATCATTGTAGTAAAAAATGAAAAGTCTTTCAGTTTGACTCCCCTTGGATCAGTCTTTTCCCAACAGTGATTGGCCACTCAGGGTTTATTTTCAAGTATATATTTTTCTTGTCAATTAAAGGTGTATTATACAGTATTTTTTAAAGAACCAGTGCCTGAGTTCCCTGACATGGTAAAGCATATAGTACTTTTCAAAAAACTCATTAAGAAATATATCTGAGACAGCCAAGCATCATTAAAATTTTCTGTACACCCTGTGCAAGAGGCCAAGAGCTGTAATCAGAATGTCTCTTACAGAGCCGTTTGCTGCACTCCTGTTGTCAGTAATCATCAGCTCTGCCCAGCTGACCCCGCAGCTATCACTTGTTTGATTGATTGCCAACAGGAGTCTGTTACGTCTCAAGAAATCCTCCAAGCTGCTTCTTTTCAAATCATTTTGAACAACTGATGCTAAATCTGTGATGAGACACCAATAATTAGTCACCACTCCTAGCCATGGTCCAAGTAATGCAATTCTGAGAGCAGTGCTGTCAACCTCCATTTTGTAAAGTCCCCTTATAAGCCAAAGAGTCTGTGATGAGCTAGCATGTAATGTGAATAACCTAACATCAACTGAATTTAATTTCTCATTCAGTTAAAAACATGTTACTGGCTGTACAAAAAAAGCATTTGCCACCATCAGATTTGGATTTTTTTGTGTTGGGATGATAATGCATTACAATTAGATTTTGTGCCATTAATCAGCATGAAAGAATCAAGATTTCTTTTGAAGATTATAATGAATAAAGACACAAAATGACAGAGTCTGCTTTGTCCAAGCTTTATACCTGTTATTGCCAATGCCGTTGGGATAAACTTCAGACAGATCAATAGTAAACAGCTGAAGTAGAGCAATAGAAAAATTTAAAAATTCCTTGAGTAAAAATTTAGTATAGAAACTCTTGGAAATAAATAGAACCCTACATTTTTTAGATCATATCAGGTTTTTATATCCCTTTACCCAAAAATGTTCAATTTTTGATTTATATATTTCTTAAATGGACCAACATCAGAGTTTTAACAAAGCTACTCTAGAGCATTGACTTTTTGGTTTTAAGTCACTCCACTATGGCTTTAGCTGTATCCTACTTGAAAATTAATCTCCTCACAAGTCTTCTTTTTGTTACTGAATATAGTAAAGGTTTTTTTCTACAATTTGTTTGCAACTGGTTTCACTAATTGTACCTTCAGTCCTCCAGGTTATGAAATGCAGAGGCATCCCCATTACAGCTTGCTGCCTCCACATTTCTTCACTGTAGGGATGGTGTTGTGAAGCTGTATTGTTACACTTACCTTAAGATACTTCTCAGCATTGAATAATTAAAAATCAGTTTTTTGTATAGCACTTTTTCCTGCCCAACAAGTTTAGAAAATATTCAAAATGGAACAATAGAAAGTAAAGTTAAACACCTAAAAAAATGTAATAAAAGCAAAACTGTATACTAGGGTTGGACCATGTTTAAAATTCTCAGGTCAATTAATCTGTTCCCGGGGTGGGGCATTACCATTTTAAACTGAATAAGCCAACATTGCTTTTCTGCAGTTTCTGTAAGTTTTAGTTTGGCCACATTGTGCACTTACTGTTAATAGTCGTCACTGTAACATGGTTGTTTTATATGCAAAAGCACAGATGGACAAACAGGTGGCTAAGAAGAAACCAAACTTGTGAAATGTACAGTTCTTTGGCTTCAAAGCAAATGAGTTTGGTCAACTAAAAGATTTAGCCAATGCCACTTAGGATGTTATTGGAAACAATTCACAGACGACAAACTTGCATAGCCATTTGTACATGCACCAACTAGCTGACTATGCAATTTTACCCAATGCTGCTAGCTTAAATGATAAAGGCTAATCTCACCAGCCATTAACTTCTGGCACTTTTGGATTTAGGAAAAGCACAAAATATAAGCCACAAGTGTCAGACTTCAAATGCTCCTAAATGGCAAACGTAGAGTGCCGGTCAGGATCAGTTATAGGCTGGAATAAAATAAAGTGATATCTGTTTTGGTTGTAATAATCCATATCAAATTCTTTTGAGACAGTAATTGGGATGTGTGACCCATGGATTGCACAACCTTAGTGATGAAGACCTCCCCTTTCAAGTCCACAAATTTCACAAAGTCTCTTCCCTTTTGGGACACTGATGCATGTCTCCTGCAGTGATGAATTCCAAAATGACTGGATAAGGTGTTAAAGCCAGCACCAGTAGCAAGGTACCGTAATGCCACTGTGATATGTTTTTCAATAAGTATGCATTTTCAAAGTGTCTTCCGTTTCTTTTCAATAGAAGCTGCACATTTTTTACAAGTATAGAATAATGTGTAGCAATACAAACATAGATTGGACATCCAGTCATGGTCATTGAGCAATCCAGGATTTTATTCCAAGAGTCATGACTCCATTCATGCATCCAGACAACAGTACACTTGCAACTTTGACAAAATCTGTAACAATTGCACCATTATACAACATCCTATGCCTCTGTTGTCTTCTCTTAATAATATGCTATTGTCACCTTCTTCCTGACCTTTCATTATCAGTAAAAATGTTTGAAGTGTACAATTAACCTCACAACAGATTAAGTTGTCAGATTGCTAATTACTATTTTGGAAGGTAAAAATGTAATCTGTATGCTAAAGATGCATTTAAAGTTTCTAGTGTAAATGCAATACATGTACAGTGCTTGTGCAGTCTATCTATATAGTCAAGATACAATTGCCTGTTGCAAACATGGTGTTTACAACATGTATAATCACATAGTTCAAATCATAAAGTAATATAGTAATATCCATCAACGATGTACAGTAAGTGATCAGTTGTTGATTGCTGATGATATTGTTCATTGGCTCAAGCCCTAATATGGTATATACATTAATATCAACAGTATCAAAATTCAAGTACAGTATCAGGAGTTCAATGTGCTATGCATGAGGGCTGCTGGAAGAAGACCCCCGTCACTGTGTTCCTTTTCATCACATAACTTGCATTGTAGTATCTTTCACATTCAAAAGCTATGAAACAAATCCTGCAAGTACACACTTTTATGTACTTTCCCTGTACTGCAGTCTGTTAGTGGCAAAGTCCTTACATAAAGAATGTCACACTGAGAAAATATTTTTTTCCAGGAATTAAAAGAAGATTTTCTTTTTATGCAGGGGTAGTGGGGTGGTAGTGGGGTTTCTTACATTAACCTTGGATTCCAACTTCACTGATAATCAACTTTTGAGAAATAATTCTGCTTTAAGAAGTCAACACATGGGCGGCAGATAACATTAAATAAAGAGAATGATATATATTTTGATAGGCAATATTACATTTATTTATAGGTTAAAATGTTTGATTTAATTTAATTTGTTAAACACTTTGTGCTTAAATTAAGTTTTTGCAGACAGGGATTTACTGTGTATAAAAAATTTGGTAAAACATACACTTTGAAATTATAAACTCCAACCTGACTTTTACATTTTTATATGCTTAGCAAGCACCTTTATCCAAAACAACTTACAAAGGATGTCAACGTAATCAAGTAACATCAGCCTAAGGACTGTTTTTGAACAAGAGTAGCAGGGTGGGTTACAAACGTTGATCATCACAAGCAAAGAGCTATATAAAAAAATCAACTGTCAAAAATCATCAATTAACAATTGATATTAAAGCAATAAAAACTAGTGTAACCACCAGGGGACATTGCAGCTCTTCAGACCACAGACACAACTTCACAGACACAAATCCAATATAAATAACAGGTTTATTAATAATAATACCTTACAAAAGGCTTTAAATTGCCATAAACCAAAGTACATTTCTTTTTCTCTCTCTCTTTTCTTCACCTTCACACCTCCCAGGCAAGCTTTGTCTGTCCTCCACACCTGACTCCAACTCACTTGGATGAGGTCGAGCAGCTCCTTTTATCTAGGACCTGGGAGTAATTTCCAGTGCCAGGGGCATAGCCCTATGGAAGTGCTTCCACCTCAATTGGAAGTCCAGTAAAGTAGGGAACTTAACATCTTGCAGCACCCTTGGATCCTCCCCTGATGTCTCTATTACATTATCCTATCACTGGAATTGGATCAGTCCCAGCTGGGATGCCAGCCCGTGCATGCTGTCCTTTACACTATCCTAACAAAAAATCGTCAATTAACAATGACAGATCCATAGAGCCAAAAACATTTCTTAAGCATTTGACATTTAAAGAACACTAGGGTTTTCAATCACTTCTTCAGTACAAAGGGAGTCAGCAATTTGGATGGAGGTGGGCAACTCATTCCAACAACTAGGAGTTACCGTACATATAAAAAGAGTCTGGATTCAGATTTGATACCACACAGTGGTGGCATCTCCAGACACTGTTCACTGGCAGACCTGAGTGGGCAAGAAGGAGCCTAGCACTTCACCAGTGTCTTCATATACACAGGTGCCAACTCATGGACTACTCTGTAGGCAAGCATTAAAGATTTTAACTTAATGTATGAATTTGCAGGAAGCCAATGTAGTGACCTGAAGAGAGAGGAGACATTCACCTGTCTTGGCTGGTTGAATACAAGACGAGCCACAGCATTCTGGACTATCTGCAGTGGCATGATAGCCCATGTGGATACTCCTGCCAGCAGTGAGTTGCAATAGTCCAGACATAACAACACCAAAGTCTGGACCAGACGTTGTGCTGTATATTCAGTCAGATAAGGTGTGATTTTGCAGATGTTATACAGCATGAATCTGCATGAACGAGAGACAGTTGAAATGTGAGACAGTCGAACTTTTAAAATGTTGTGACAAAAACACAGTAACTATTTACTAAGCAACAACAGTAAAGTTTAATACCTATACCAGCAGTGATCTTCTTGAAGGATCTTTTCTCAAAGAATTGGGCTTGCCTGCATAAATGATCTTGAGTACTGTGACTGGCTATGGGCATCATTTTGGATAGGGCATACAGTGAGAGAGAGAAGAGACAGCAAGCTAGAAGAGACAGGACTGAACATGATCAGTCTGAGTAAATAGTAGGATAGATGAAAAACAGAAGAAGAGAAAGCTGGGATGAGGTGCTCACTATGATATCTTGTTTGTTAATACAACAGTACTTTAGTTTGTTAATAGTACAAGTACTTTGCAGCAATAGTATAAATGTTTGTGTATGAGTCAGCAGTTAGTTAATTGAAAGAAGGAGTGACTGTTTGTGTCTCCCTTTTTCCCTACATAACATGTAAGATGGGGATAGAATTTTTTCTGCCACTGCCTACCATTTCCTTGCACTCCCTACCCTTTCCTTGCACTGCCCTGTGAACCTCCTGTGGTATGAACTTGTGCCTGGAGTCACACCCCTTTTCCTTAACAGCATGCAGGATGTGTAGAAGACAATGCTGACATATTACCTAGGGACAGAGGGGACAGTGTATTTTCAAAACCTACAGATTTGCACCTGATTATGTGGCTGGCACAAACATTTTGTCTTCTCACTTCACAATACCTCAGAAGAGTATTGTCAGCCAAATCCTATTTTAGCAACACTGAGAGCAGCTGGGTAAGTTAGGGAATCAGTAAATGGCAGACCTGGACACATGAGCTCCAGTAAGTTTTGTTTATTTACAGATGAATTCAGATATGTAGGCACAAATGTGCTGTGGGAAATCAAATCACTTTGGAAAAGTTCCTATTTCCATATCTCCAAAATAACAGTAGTGGGCTTTCCAACAATGGCACTCCTCTATAGTTCAAGATTCTGCAAGCATTTACTTTTCAAGTGTCTCACCATGATGCCTGTCCTTTGACTTGGACTTGTTTTGTGTTTTAACCCCACTGGGTGTACTGTCCTTGCTGCCAGCTTACCATGACAACAACAGTGGTCCTGTTAGTTTACTTTCTAGGGCTGCACTCCAGCTTTGTGCAATCAGTCCCTCATTGACTCATTATTCAGCCTTGTTTTCTATTCACTTTGCCATATTCTCCTGGCTATCTGTAATGATGTTGCCCCAGAGATCCAGGATCTGTTTGAAGCAATCATTATACAGGAAGATAAAGCTTTTCTATGCATCTACAGCCTTGCCATTACCACAAATAAATCAGGGACTGCATGTGTGTTGATCTAAGAACAGTCAATAAAGTTGTAATCCCAGAAAATCACAGCTCGCCAACAGTGGAAGGGTTTACTAACCAGTGCCACGGCTCTTCAGTTTTCTCAAAACTTGACCTCTATAAGGAGTACTGGTCCCACTCCACCCTAAGAGGCTGGACTCTCTCATCTTGAGCCACCAATAAAGAGCCACCTTCACTGGACTCCATAGGGTAGAGCATTGACATACGTTGTCCATAGTCCCACTGGAACAAATCATGATAAGTGTCTTCTGAAGGTTTTGAAATCCTGACCAAGTATCACCTCATATTTTGTCAGGAGAAATGTGCGTTTTCAAATTAATTACATTTTTTGTGACATACAATTGCACATGCAGTACAGTATGTAGTAAAATGCTTAGTTGATAAACTCCAAGACTATGCATTATGGTAGAATAAAAGGAGAATAAACAATAACACATGACTTTATAAATATCAATAAAAATAATTACATGAATTAAATAGTATGCATTATATTAGAATTATAAAACATGAAAGCTTAAATTAATGAATTAACAATTTAAATTACTTAATATATGAGAATTGACAGTAGAGCATCATGTGGTTGTCATTCAAGATATGGATGGACTGTTGAAAAAAGCTCCTCCTCAGTCTCTCTAAACTGGACTTTAGGCAGCAGTAGCGTTTTCCTGAATGCATCTCAGAAAAGGGGCCGTTATTGGGATGTTTGGTATCACTAATTTTCTTTGCCCAGGTCCAACATCACTTGGTATACATGTCCTGAAAGAGGGCACACCCAGCGTTGCGTGCAGCTGGCAGTATCACTCACTGCAGGGTCTTGTAGTCTTGTTGTGCTCTGTTTCTAAACCAGGTGGTAATATTTCCTGTAAGGGATGTTTTCAATGATGGATGTGTAGAGGATCTTAAGTAATTGGGAAGACAACCTAAGGTGGTAAAGGCATTGTTGTGCCTTCTACACCAAGCTGTCAATGTGATTGCACCAGGTCAGGTCCTCTGTGATGTGGGCGCCTAGATATCTCAAATTCTCTCCCTTCTCCACCTGAATGCTGTTAGTACTGAGACTGTGCTGTTTTCTGTCAAAGTCAAAAATCATTTCCTTTGTCTTGCTAACATTTTGGAGAACACTGCTGTCTTGACACCAGTGTGACAGACTCTCTACTTCACCCATGTAAGCCTGCTCTTTATTGTTAGTTACTAGGCTTATGACAGTTGTGTCAGCAGCAAACTTGACAATGACATTAGAGGCATGTGCAGCTATGTAGTCATTTTTGAGTTTATGAGATTCTGCAAAAGTACTTGTCTGTCGGTCTTTCTACAGCTAGATATTTATAGGGAGCTGCATACAGTTCTACCCCAACAATGCTTTCTCCTCTGGGATTATGCTCTGCAGTCTTAATGTCCAGAGGTGTTGTCCAGTGGGCCTGTCATCACTTCCCTAGCCATTGTCTTTCTTTATTGTTCACTGAGACCTACCTTCTGCAATAATCCTTGACGATGGTCCTCAGTTTGCATGAGTAGAATTCTCAGCCTTCTTAGCCAATTGTGATATCTATCATATTTGTATGTCTCCATACCCCCCCCCCCAAGGCAAATGTGGGGGTTGAGAGACCCCATGAGACCCCAAAGAATGTCTTCTGTGATCACTTAGCAGGGGGTTGCATCCTTCCAGCTGCTATTTTTCACACTTTATTACATTACAAAGCTAAACAGAACTCCACAACTGTTTAATCTCCAGTAATGTTTATGACAGAACATGAATTTCAGTTACTACTAGTTCCACTACAACCTCATCATGTTCACTAAGTTGATGTCCCTCCAAGGCCTGTTCGTACTCAGTCCTGGCCTCAATACATCAAGGATTATGTAAACATCTACATAAATCAAATGCAATCTTGATAGTTTTTTTCTCACATTTTTTTCTCTTTCATGGGAGGAGAATGTTACATTATCAATATGGCACTGCTACAGTTGGTTGCTAGTCAGCATGCCTTACAGCTAATATGAGTCAGCTGTAAATTAATTAAAACAAGGACTGACATATTTGCATGTGCATGTGGCCTCTTTCTTCCGTATTCTGCATATAACATTTGAATTTGTTGTTTTAGAGGTGTTTGCTTAAGAGTTCTGAAGTTTGTGTGCATCTGTATCAAATAAGAAATACACTCAAACAGAGGAAGGGCTGAACTGTTAATTCAGTGGTGTCATGGTTTTGTGTCCAGATCTATGCAAAACTAAGGAGGAAATGCTTTGGGCAACATTGTAATTAATACCTGCATATTTTTGAAGCAAAGCAATGAGCAAACATTTAACAGAGCATACAAATCTTGAGTGATTATTTGTAGTGAGTGCTAATCACAAGTAGACATGCTTATTGCGGAGCAAAACCCTCAGTGTCTTCAGGGGACTATTGATTTCTGACATGACTTCCCCAGTAAACTGAGATGATACCTTAAAAAAGGCCATCAGCTTTCTAGACTCAAATCCTGTCCAGTCATGACACTGGCCTCTACTTAGTGGTTCTGGTAATAGGCTACTTCCACTTTATTCCCAATTATAATTTGAGTTACTTGATTTTGAACATGTATACACATATATGATACGGATGCACATATAGCAAAGTATCTATAGTACATTCTTGGTCTGTGAAGTGAGCACAAGAACATTCCTGGGAAGTATATACAGTACATAAAGCCTGTCTTTTAGGTTCTGCTGGGCTGCCATGTAAAGTCTTCACTAACCTGGGAAATGCTGCTAGTCTTGGAATTAAGTATTGAAGAATGATTTTTATGCCTGTTATTTGGTGTGGACTTCGTCTCTAGAATAAATTTTGTCTCCTTGTAAATATGTAATGGAGTAGAGAGGGTTCAGCTCATGTGTGGATGGATGATTAAACAGTGGGCCATATACAGTATTTACTAATATGTTTGTAATTTTGCACATCCAAACTAAAAAGAAATAATTTAAGAAGTACATTCCATCACAGTCTGTTTTGAATTGAAATGAAGTTACAAAGACCACTATTATACATTTATAAAAATGTTAAGTATATGAAGTAGGCATGTGTCAAAGATGAGGGATGTGATTATGCTATGTGTTTTTTCTAGCAGTTAAACACCAATCATCTTCCTCTGCAGTGGGAAGATTCAAACATAACAATGCATTAAAGTAGATAATAAATAGCTTTGAGATGGTTGGTAAATCTCTCAGTAGACAGTCTATTCTGAAGAAGCTTATACAACAGACTGAATTACACATTTACAGAGGCAGATGGATGATGCACTGATTCCTGATGAGCATAGCACTGTCAAGAGTGTTCGGTGATGAGGGATATCCTCACTTTTATTCTAGTTAAGATGTAACTCTAATCATATTTAATCTAGGTACTCCATGCCAATCATTACTGTATATTCACATCAATATACTGTATTTTATTATGAATTAGTTATCTGATCAATTCTTACTTGTAGGTTTCTCCAGCTAATATTTTATCTTTTTATACATCATTTTTATTCTTTGTACTGCATATTGGTAATTCTGGAGAAGCCTTGTTACATTAAAGTGGACTCTGACCAATTTTTCGCAATGTCTTTTGGAGCAGCAATTTACTTTTTCCCCATCTTCAAGTGTGTTTACCTAATCATATCATTTTGTTCATGTGCATTCATGTCACTTATGCTCCTAGTTGCCTTCCGATGACTAAAGTGGTTAACTCTCATTACAACAACTAAAAGTCTTCTTTCCACAGATTTTGTTTGCCAGAATTTGCCACAGTCTTTCCAGTCCCAATGGTGTAAACAGATAAATAAATATAAACTACAATTCGGGGTCAGTACATGGAAGTAACAAGCATGAGTAAAAAAATCCAAAAATAGGTTCAGCAATGGCTTTCATTTTAATACTTTCTTATAAAGTATAAAGTGAAAATTTAATCAGGCTGTATTTGATGCTAATCTATCACAGCTTTCCCCATTATAATGAGATTTTACCATATATTATAATTCTCTTTCCCTTTTCAGTGCTTTTCAATCACTTTATCAGAAATTTGCTTTGAATGTGTCTCTATTGTCATGGTGAACACTGAATTAGGAGACTTGTTATTCTACTGTGGGATTTTCCACAGTTAATTGTATTTTACCTGACTTCGCATGATTCCAAATAACTGTACACACAGATCAGTCATAGTAAATGGAGTGAATTCTTATGTCATACTAGGATGCTGTGTTTAAACCCAATAAAACATAAAAAGAAACCCAGGGACTTGATATGAATAGTGATGAAGTACCATAATTCAATGATTAATGTGTTTAGTTAAATAGTTAGTATTTTTGAATCAGGAAAAATGAGCCAATGTTAAATAAATACATAATCTAAAAAGATAAGCATTCACTGTTATCAATCTGCATGATATCAGGTGTGATGAAATAATAGATTCAAAACTTCAAATAAGAGTTGGGGAATTGCCCCGTATAATATCGGCTAGTTTTCTGGTCCAAACGTGTTGAAATAAATCAAACAGTTGACAGCATACAGTAGTGGAATGATCATTTAAATACAAAATGGCTACAGGATATGAGTTGGCAGGAAGTGATGTTAACAGGTCCTGGGAGTGACGTTATCTTGAATGGCCGGAAGTGACGTCATCACCGAGGGACTTGTAGTGACTTCCATAGACATATATAGATAGATGCCGCATTCACTGTGTTCCTCAGTTGACACGATACGTCAGCGCGTCCGCCATATTGCAAGTGGCGAAAGTGCCATTTGAACAAATACAGGTAGATGTGTACAGTGATCCCTCCTCGATCGCGGGGGTTGCGTTCCAGAACCCCCCGTGAAAGGTGAAAATCCGCAAAGTAGAAACCATATGTTTATATGGTTATTTTTATATTATCATGCTTGGGTCACAGATTTGCACAGAAACACAGGTTGTAGAGAGACAGGAACTTTATTCAAACACTGCAAACAAACATTTGTCTCTTTTTCAAAAGTTTAAACGTGCTCCATGACAAGACAGAGATGACAGTTCCGTCTCGCAATGAAAAGAATACAAACATATCTTCCCCTTCAAAGGAGTGCACATCAGGAGCAGAGAATGTCAGAGAGAGAGAGAGAAAAGTAAACAATCAAAAATCAATAGGTGCTGTTTGGGCTTTTAAGTATGAATGTCAGAGAGAGAGAGAGAGAAAAGCAAACAATCAAATACCGATAGGTGCTGTTCGAGCTTTTAAGTATTCAAAGCACCGTGTGGGAAGCATGTCGCCTGACAAAGCAGCTGCAAGGAAGGCAGCAATGTGAAGGTAGTCTTTCAGCATTTTTTAGACAAGTGTCCGTATCCTCTAGGAGTGCGAACAGCCCCCCTGCTCACATCCCCTCCGTCAGGAGAAGAGAATGTCAGAGCAAGAGAGAGAGAAAAGCAAACAATCAAAAATCAATAGGTGCTGTTTGAGCTTTTAAGTATGTGAAGCACCATGCAGGAAGCATATTGCACAACAAAGCAACCACAAGTAAGCCCAGCAAGAAGGGAGCAATGTGAAGGTAGTCTTTCAGCATTTTTTGAGGAGCGGCCGTATCCTCTAGGGGTGCAAACAGCCCCCGTGCTCACAATATATTTGAGGAGTTTTATTTAATACGTAATACGCTCTGATTGGGTAGCTTCTCAGCCATCTGCCAATAGCGTCCCTTGCATGAAATCAACTGGGCAAACCAACTGAGGACCCATTGTCCACTGAAACCCACGAACCAGCGAAAAAGCGATATATATTTAAATATGCTTACATATAAAATCCACGATAGAGTGAAGCCACGAAAGTCGAAGCGCGATATAGCAAGGGATTACTGTATGTTACATTACATTCTGATGAAAAAACAATAACGTTTAAAACAGTATTGTTGACATACAACAGATTTTGGTGAATCGTTTAAATGCAATTATTTATATCAATTTATACACTAATAATGGTAATTATTAAATATAATAATAATAATTATTATTATTATTAATAATAATATTAAATAATTCCATTTCTCGGACTGCCTTCTTCCATCTCTGAAACATTTCTAGACTTCGTCCTGTTCTTACGCAACACAGTACTGAAGTATTGGTTAATGCCCTAGTCACCTCACGTATAGATTACTGTAATGCTATTCTACAGTATCTGGCATCCCACAAAAACGTATCCATCGCTTACAACTTCATCAAAATTCTGCTGCCAGGATAATAACCTGCTGTTTTAAATCCACTGAAAATATTTCACCTATTCTCTCTCAACTTCATTGGCTCCCTGTTAATTACCGAATACAATACAAAATAATAATAATAATAATAATTCATTACATTTACTGCTCTTAACAGTTAAAACTCTCCACAACCTCACTGATCTCCTACAGACTTACACTCCTCTCACTCACTCAGATCCTCATCTGCAGCTCTATTTTCTGTACCACACATCAAACTCAGTTCTATGGGAGCTCGAGTGTCCTCTCATGCTCCTGAACTCTGCAATTCTCTTCCCTTTCATATATGTCAGATCGATTCAATAACACATTTTAAAACTACCCTCAAAACTTATCTTTTCAAACTGGCATATCAATTGTGAATTTTGCACTGTTACTGCCAGTTACCTTTGTTTGTTTGCTAATTATTGCTGTTTGATTTATTATTCTCTTGTTTTAATTTTACTAATGTTGTTTAATTTTATTGTAAGGTGGCCTTGAGTGCTAAGAAAGGCGCCTATTAAATATTGTATTATTATTATAATTTTTAATTATTGAGATGAAAACTTGACCAATGTCTGAAAGTCAAAATAGTAACAGTGGAACTGGCAGTCTGGTCTTTCTTTTAACAGTGAAATGATACACTCAATGACAAAAATAAACTATTTAATTGTATACAAATTGGCTTAATAATTTCTGAAAACATTTCACTCGTTCCTCTCTCAATCTCTCTCTCTCTCACACACACATGTGCACACACACACACAATGTGGTTACTTAAATATATACAGGATAGGATCTAAAATCCATGAAACAGAACTGTCTTACATAGCTTTTTCCATGTGTTGCCACTCTGTAATTTGAGAGTATTCAGTCTGGCAATATGGTGCAGCCTTAGTTTATGGAAGACAGACACAACTAAAGATATGAGCATGAAATGATGGTTGTCAATTTCAAATTGCAGTTTCCTCAATGTGCTCCTTGAGAAAAAACACATCATCTGAACCAATCTCAGCCCGATCAAACTGATTGATCAAAGATACACTGACAGCTTGCCCTAATATTGACTGTTGGATAACACGCTCAGCTACTTTGACCACCTTGATTGTACCCTCAGAAGGAGTCATCAAACCTCCTTTGTATTTTAATGTGAGCAAGTGGTAGCTTTGATCATATGATGCCAGTACAGCATTTGTCACCAAACTAGCACGGCACACATCACAGGACAGCTTTCTCAAAATCCTGTCTAAGGGCTACCTCCCACTGCTTCTTGAGGTGGATTTCTTTGGGAAACCTTCAAAGTTTGAGAAATGTTAACAGCTAACAACAATCTACATAGTTAGTGACTAAATACGTTTAGCCAAAACTTTGCTTGGAGGCTCACTTGAGCACATAAGTGCATAGCTTTACTTCACTCCACAGCAGTGCCACTTGCAATATGGCGGTCGACACTGACGTACGATGCTGGTGGTCATGCGGTATCTAGTAATTCTATGTCTATGGTGACTTCGTCTTGAATGGCCGGAAGTGATGTCATCAGCGATGGATCGGAAGTGACGTCATCCAAATGTGTCGGAAGTGGCATCATCACAGAAGGAGTGGTTTGTATGAAGCCATTTTCGGTTATCGGAAGTGTTGTTGGTGAGTGAGTGTTATTTTTCTTCTTTTGTTCTGTAGATACAGAGAGAGTGATATCAGTACCCCAATTCAACCCCCCGTCTGGTATTATATTGTTCACCTCAAGGCTTGTTGACTGCCTCCTAAGCGCACGTGTGTGACACAGGATAATATATTCTTTATTTATCTGTAGTTCTTTCTCACTTAAATGTTTCTTCAAGAATTAAAGTGTTTTATGAAGAAAGCATTTTCATTCAGACAAGACAACAGTTAGCCTCTCAACTTCCAATAGAGACGGCTGTTACTTTCTTCTGCTGCCTGCGGTTTCTTGACCCAAAGAAAGATTTGGAGCAACCAACCTAAGATGTAATCACTCATATTTCTCAACTAGTTTGAAACAGTTTCATTAATTACCAGTTTCCAATGTACTTTCTTACTAGGGATATCTCATGAGCACTGAAGCAGAAACAATTAATTTTGAAAAGTACGGTAATATTTTAAAATGCATTTACAGTACTTTGAATTGTTTTTCTTGTTTCAGATACTCTACCTCATTTGTCTAATAGGGAAATAAATATAGAGTGCAGTGCACTGTTCTATGGTTCTGTTTGACTTAAGACTTTTGTAGAGTAATTTTATATGTAAAATGTGTTTTGTAATATGTATATCTGTTTGCCCAGCAAGTAGCATTTCAGTGTTCTGCATTTGGACTCCAATGTGATTATCAGCTGCGGTGCCTTGTGTGTAAACACTTCTACAAGTACTTGAGGATCCACATCAATAACAGGTTGGACTGGTCTCAGAACACAGAGGAACTGTATAAAAAAATGTAGAGCAGGCTCTTTTTCCTTAGGAGACCACATTCCTTTATGTGGAAAGTGACATCTTTAACATACTCTACAACTCTTTGATACCAAGTGGAATATTCTATGCAGTGGTGTGCTGGGCTGGTGATAATTAAAAGGGTAAGCTCGGTTATGGGACACATTCTGGACCCCTGGAGGTCGTAGCAAAGGAGAGAATTAAAACAAAACTGAGTGCCATTATAAACAATGCTACACATCCTCTCTCTTATACACTAACACTGAAGACTTTCAGCCAACAAATTTTTAAGCAGAAGTGTGTCAAAAAACACTACTGGAGCTTCTTTATACCAACAGCAATAAGTCTGCATAATGCCTCACTGTGACTGTGATAGTCAACTCAGATGTTTTCTTCTTTCTTTTTAGATTTTTGGTTCTTTTTAGTCATTCTGGTGTGTGTTCAGAGCATAGTGTGTATGTATATGTATTTATTAATCTATTTATGCATTTATTTAAATAAATTCCATAAAAAGCCAAATTTCCCCCTGGGGACAAATAAAGTTCTATCTGATTTAATCTAATAGTCATATAGTGTCATTATTGTTGCATATATGGACAATATTCAAAAGTCACCAGTCTCTTGTGCTGTGAAAATTTCACAACACGATTTACAGGTTTTGGAAACTTTAACTACTGACTATCCAAGCTGCAGGATTGTGTAGCATTATATCAATAATAGTTTAGTAGACTAACATTTATTCAATATCCAGTATGTTCTCAGCTGATTCAGTTCACTTGCTGAGTAACAAGCAGTATGAATCTCGTTTGGTCCCATTTTTGTACTTGAATTTTTTTATTATAATGTTTGTGCATTATATTAAAATTAATTATAGTCTGGTAAAGTCAATTTGACACAATAAATTTCAAGTGTAAGGATAATGATATTGTTCAAAATGGTCTGGCAAGTGATCTCTTCTTCATTCCATTTGGAATGAATGTTCTTTAGATTTCTTCTGGGAACTCCACGCATTGATAAAGATTTTACAGTTATTTCTGTTAGCAGCATTACATTGGCCTTGTTTGAATTAGTTTGTGCCCTGCAGAGCACAATACTGCCCCATTTTGGTTTCTGCCTTTTGACCATTACTGGCAGAATACACACCACATCATCAAAATCTGCATTAGAAAAGTGGATTAAAAAAATAGCATTAGTGTTGGTTTGTAATGGATGTGCAATATATAGTAATATTACATACATTTGTTGAAAATGTGTTGTGCAAAATATATCAACCTGGCAAATGTTTGCATATTCTAAAAATATACTATTACATTTCATAAATCAAATACATACATGTGATTATATTTCAGGATGAAATTTACATTTTCAGATGAAAATTACATTTTCTACTTTGAATTAATTCACTGAAGAAATATCTTTTTTTAATATAAATGATCTTAATGTCTATAAAATACAAATAAATGTGTTATACCTCCCCGTTTTCTCCATTCAAGTCAGAAACGGAAAAGATCATGTATTACAGTATATACACTGCCTCATCCTACAACTACAGTACATGGAAATCTGTTCCATCTGGATAAATATGCACCATTTGCCATTGTCTGTATAAGGATTTAAAGATCACCTCCCCTACAATGACAGTTCATTAACAAACTATTATCTTAAGTCGGCTTAAAAGATTTTGTATCAATCAGTGCTCATCTGTCCTCATAGTATTACCACGGAAATCATCCTTCCATCCTTCATAACAATTTGATATGGCAGTGCTTCTCTCTACTCAGAATTACAAACTGCAGAATGTGCTTCGCACTATAGAATGTACGTATGCTTAAAACTGAAGTTCAAGCAAAATAGTCAAACACATTCCTCACCTGACTAAACACCTCCACTTCCTTTAGAAAATCCCTTAGGAAAATGTTTTTGAACCTAGAAGACTTGGCAGACTCCATGTCTCTTCTAATGGAAGAAGCAGGCTAGGGAATGAAGATATTCCTTACCTTCTGAACTTTCATTATTCGTGCAATTTTGCTAAGAACCATTAAGACTTTTGAAAGGTATTCCTCACATGTCTGTCATTTTGCTTGTAACATGAAACATCTACAAATACTGTTTGTATAATTTTATATTTCTTTCCTCTGTATGTGTAAGTTCTTCTTCAAGTGCCCCGGTTTCCACTCATATATCTGCAGTTTAGGTTAATTGATGATTCAGAATTGGCCCAGTAAGTGTACTTGTGATGATGGATTGACAGCTGATTCAGGGCTAGTTCCTGTACTCCACAATATGCTTTTGGGGTGGGGTTCCACTCCACAATTCAATTAAGCGGTTTTCAAAATGGATATATGGATTTTTGAAATAATATATAAATGTTGGGGAGATAACACCTTTTTTGTGTTACTCTTTAATAAAGCTGTACTTCAGATAGCATCTGCACGAATGCAGAAAATGGGGCTAATCGAGTTGTGAGAGTAAAAGCATATGAAATTGCCTACAGGCTAGGAAGGTAGTATGGTAATGCAGAAATTCATAAACGTTTACTATTGCTTCAGAAATCAGCCACTGACATGAAAGAGAACAGCATCACAAGAAATTGAATGGAAATACAAAGTTGTAGGTTTCTCTAAGGTAAGAGAGTGGATCCTAAAATGATGGCCAGCAGAGATCAAAGGAGATAAAATTGCTAAGATGAATACAGAAAAATTAGATAAATCTTGTAGTACTTAAAAAGGATACAGAAGTGCACCTGCAGCATCATTTCATCTTCAGGATTGTTCTGACAGACTAAAAAAGACATTATACAGACTATACAAGTCTCTGCATGGGAAAAATCATAACTGACACACTTGCAAAATGGATGGATCTGTATCAGGTTAGTAAACCTCCTCTGCTTCATGTGACTTTTTACACATAAAATTTAAAACCATGGATTGCTGGAAATATTATATTCTGGAAATGGAGCCTGGTTTGTTACCATGAGCTGCCATTGGACCTTCTTAGTAAGAACGGTATTTACAGTCTTTGGGCAATGGATAAGGAGTATATGGAGCACAATGAAAACAATACTGAATGAATACTTGGAATGAAAGCTACCAAGTTTAGATACAAAACACTTAAGTCAACATGTTTATAATCAGTAAACATGCTATGTGGATACAAAATCAAGAAAAAACAAATTGCACTAAGGTAAACCACAAATTGAAGGACATTTTCACATAGAAGATCTAGTTCTTAAAGGAATTAAAGTAGTGGACCAAAGTGAATCTCAGGCTTTTTTGATAGTGCTGCAGGTCCTATACCGTAAAACACTACTAGCCAATAATAAAGCAGAGAGAAAGAATGTAATTTTACTGAGATTAACAGAGGGATAGAGGCTCCAAGTTGTAGTTTGCTGTACCTGTCTTTTCTTTACCCAGCAAAAAAAAAAAATGGTGACCCACTTTTGACATATACTTCCATCCCCAGGTCCATCAATTAAAGGGCTTCCAAACACATGTCCACTATATGATGACACTGGCTATATATGCTTTGCAAACACTGAGTGAAAAAAGCAACATAATGTTTTAATTTTCAGCACATTTCACTTTTGCAAGTCAGATTCTAACCTAGGAAAAGCTGAGCTGATCAGACCAAATGTTCCTAGCCCAGAATATTAATGCTTATTCAATATACTGTATATAAACGTATATATATTATATACATAGTTAATATATTAAAAGTTAAGCTAAGCCCAATGCTTACATGTGAAAGACAAATGCCCTCTAGCACTTAATAACCGGTTATACCATTTCAACATATAACTGCATCTAAACATTTACAGTAATTATTGATCAGTTTCTCACGGCTCAGTGGGAAAGTTTTCTCACACTTTTCTTTGCAGGTTTACCTCAGCTCATTGACATTTGTGGGTTAATTTAAAGAACTACACGTTACAGATTCTGCCACAACATCTTAATGAGAGTCTAACAAATTTAGATCTGCATTTTGACCACATCATTTAAAAATCTGTATTTCTTAATCTTCAGACATTAAGTTCAAGACTGATGTTTGTTTCAGGTTTCTGTCTTATTGCATTACTCTAATGTGAATCATATAAAATATAAAGACAGATTACTTGACATTCTCTTCAATATTCTTTTGACAAAAAGTAGAATTCATGGTTCCTTTAATGATGGAAATCATTCTAGTGTCTGTTTTATCGTGACATACACCTAAAAAGTAAGGTACCAAATTATCTTTTAGATTCTTTTCTTAATGGGGGGCAGGAAAAAATAGCAAAACTAGCTGCATACCTGTTTCCTATAACCTCTTGCCTGTCTCACTATCATTAATGTACCCCACGTATTCAAACGTAGTGACCTCACTCCTTCATTTCTGTTATAATTTCAAGTATTTGTTTTTTTTTCATAATTTCTATGCCATTTTCATGATTTTGACAACCTCGATTTTCAGTATTAATTATGTCTGCATTGCTAGGCAATTGACCTGAAAGTCACATGTTTACACTTTCGAGGTCAAATATACAAAAAAAGAGCCTTTTGTTATTTTGTTTCTAAATTGTTTCAGATCCCTTTTCCCAATTTTTAAACTTCAATCTTGATTATCATTTTGGTAGATAAGACATACTTTCTGTTTTGATCTTTGTGTGTTTTTTGGCATTTCTCTTCTGGTCTCCTCCATTATTTTTCATATTGTATCCCTCTGATAAACTATAACATTTTAACCTAGTTTACCACCAATGGAGGGCATCTTTTAAAACCATAAGAGACTGTAGCTTGACAAGGAATGACAACTCAACACTTATAGACAGAAAACAAAAATATTATGAATATGAAAAGTAGTACTTAGTATTGAAATCAAGTTGTGGTGGTTAAATGAGGTAGGCAGTAATTGACGTTATGACTGCTATTACACATAAGTAGCAGAGACATGTAGGAGTGTTTGACACTTTGTGATATGTTGGCAAGCTGATTACCCTTGCCTCACAGTTCTACGAGTGTGGGTTTAATTTACACCACCATGTCCAGTTTTAATATTTCTCTATGTTTTCCACCTTCCTTCTGAACCCCAAAGAAATTAATTTAATGGTAATAGTCAATTATAAAATGACCCTTTCTTTAAGTATGTCTAACTTATGATTGACTGACATCCTTTCTAAACTTGGAGTCTGTCTTCAGCCTGATGCTTTCAATGAAATGATGGAGTTTCATTCCTTTCCAGTTCATAATAAATAGTGAAAAATCACTACAAACAATCTGGAAGTGCTGGCTAGGTGCAATAGGATATAGTATGTTTTATTGCCTGAAATAATGTTCTGTAGAAAGTAAGGAAATAAAAAGATTTTACAAGAAACATGATTTACTTAAGTACTGTGCCCATAGTAACGATCTTAAAAATACTGATGAAGTATAGCCTGGCTCGAGTACTTCCTGAAGCAATACTCTAAATTGTTTTCTTTTTAGTTTTTTTTTTTTTGTACTGTACACAGAACTTTGGGAGTAATTATAAATAAAAGGCAGGAACAGCATGATCACATTAGGATGCTGAAAATGAAGAGGCTCTAACAATGAACCACCAACTGTCAAATTACTATGTTGTAAAAATGTTTTGTGTGTTAACATTGTCAGGAATTTAAAAGCACAGTGTGCAGTGCAAGCAAACATTGAGTTTTTCAGCTTGTTTACTTAAAAGGAAGACTTGCCAGGCCTAGACGTAATACCGTCACATTCATCCACACTGTTCCATCCATTTGAGATATTTCACTTTAACTGTGTGTGGCCTGTTTGTGTTCCCATGCAACATTGTTCTTGTCTGCGTGCTGTTGCTTGTTCTTTCACTGTAAAAACATGAAGTCAACCAATTGGATTTAGCACAAGTCAGCAGGACAAATGGTGGCAAGATGGCAATTAGTAATGTCCAGCATTTCTGAATCAAATTCATTTTTCAGGGCTGAACCTGCACCTACATGACTTGTCACTTGATTCATTTAGTGCCAAGTGTTTAGGTTTGCTGTTTTCAAAGAAAGCATCCTTAATTTGACTGGGTATAATTTTAACCAAACTGCAAGACTTACATCTGTCTATTCATTTAGAAAAAAACAGCTTGTCACCCTTCTTGCATAACACATTGTTTATGATTTATGATTTTAGAAAGTGTATCTCTGTAGACCAAAAAGCATGCTGTATGTAACATGAGAAATATCTTTACATCTTTACAAACTTGTGGATAATGGCAAGACCCCAGAGATCTGTCATAGTGGTGCACTTATTAACACCCTACACAGAGGAGAGATTAATATTGGATGAACACAGAGTAAAAAGGGAATGACAGTAACACTAGTGTCCTCTTCCCCAGCTCTGCCTAAGATGATCTAATAGTGAGCACTTTGACAATATTTGATCAAGAAGTTATTACTGATAAAATTTCTTTGAGTGTGGACATTAATGGAGGATTAGGGAATTTAATCAGGTTTGTTTTTACAAAGTTTCTGACTTATAAATAGGAAAATAAGTGTGGTGAGGGATTTCCATATGTACAATACAGTTGATCATAAAGAGACAAACTTGTTCTCAATATACATATGTCGGAAAGTCTAAATACCTAATGTTTGCCATGAGTTAAATTAGGGGAGGACTGGGACAAAAAATTGTCCTGTAGAGGAGCTGCAAAGAATACCACGTGGTTCAACGTTTTGAGGGACTCAAACATAATTCAATCACAAATCTGTACAGTATAGTAAAGAGAGACATTTTATTATATCACATGCATTTTCTGAATCCAAAGATTATAAAGCTTATGAGAGTTCATTTGCTAAGCAGTGTATAATATGTCAGATACTCCGGAAACATTTAACAGTTTGATCTTGTGATATTTTTATTATACCGGCTGTTATCTTTAAGACACTATCCTGCCAACATAAAACCACATTTCACATTTCCATTCAAAATTAAATGTGTTTGCAAGTATATACTAATTTTTTTTTTGTATTTTTAGCATGCCAGTAAAACATCCATCCATCCATCCATTATCCAACCCGCTATATCCTAACTACAGGGTCATGGGGGTCTGCTGGAGCCAATCCCAGCCAACACAGGGCGCAAGGCAGGAAACAAACCCCGGGCAGGGCACCAGCCCACCTCAGGCCAGTAAAACAGTTTTTTTGAAATCAGTACTGCAAAAAGACTTTCATCTAGTGGATTAATCACCCGGGAGTAAACAAATATCATAGCAAGAATCAAAAAATACTACAGTGTGAACTGTCAACAAAGAAATGAGCACAATTGTGGTGTGATGGTTAGCTCACTTGCCTGGAACGATGGGTTTGATTCCTCTGCATTACAATTAACCTTTTGTTTAATTAAGCATTCTTATTTACTAAGTGTAACAAGTCTGAGGGTAGTAACATTTGGTAGATCTGTAATTTGAAATTACTTTTTACCTTTCCACCAAGTCAGCTACAAGAATGGATTGACTGATTGATCTTATTCCCCTCCATTCTTTCCAGTGAATACAATGGTTTGATACCCATGATGCTCCCAGTGTAACTACTGTGAATATGCTTCTGAGTCAGGTCATTTAATCTTGTCCTTCAGAGGAGTTACATTGTCTGACGAACTAGGAGATTCAATCAGGAATATCCCCTAACTGAAGTCCTACTTTACTCACCAGCTGCCTTTTGATCCATGAGCAAAGGCACGTAGTATTGGCCAAATGGAAACTTGATATCTGCTCTCTCCGTGAAAGGAAATGGGATCTAGTGACAAGATGGGCGGAGTGGTGGCTCTGAGGCTAAGGATCTGCGCTGGTATCCTGAAGGTTGCCGGTTCGAATCCCCATCACTGCCAAAAAGGCCACTGCTCTGCTGGGCCCTTGAGCAAAGCCCTTAACCTGTAATTGCTCCAGGGGCACTGTACAATGGCTGACCCTGCGCTCTGACCCCAAGGGGTATGCGAAAACTACCAAATTCCTAATACAAGAAATTGTATAAGGCGAAATAAAGAACAAAAAAAAAAAAAAAAGATCAGAGATCACTGCAGCGTCCAAGGGATGACAGAACCGACTGCCCTCTGGAGACCCCTATCTTCCTACACAGAATATTTCCTGCTGCATGTATGTCTCTTCCTTAATCCATTTCTCACTGTCCTGGAAGCTTTCTGTAGAACTTAGCACTATCTTCTGCCATCCTGCTGATACTGTTGTCCTCTGGCAAACTTTTGTCAGTCTGGTAAGGGGACTATTAATGCTAACTTATACAAAAACCCACCACTTATTTATTTTTTGCCATTGCATTAGCAAATGGTGTATTTGTGTACAGTATATATGAAATATCAGTTTATAGCTGCAAGTTACTAGAGATGTGAGAAAAATCCAAACTGCCTATTGAGTGGGGATTTCAGCGTAAGTGTCTGGAGCTGTGAGGCAGCAACACTAGCCTCTGTGCTTCCATGCTACCTCTGTTTTAAGTAAATTACAGAAATTTAAATTGGCTTTATTTCATCCCATGGGAAAGAAATACATCTTTGAACTGCTCATATAACATTTCCCATAGTCGAGAATGTGGTGCATTCTAGATAGACACAACAATTTAAGGATTTTCTGTCAAAGAGCAGAAGCATGAGGATTTTGCTGCCGGTGCCTCATCACTCCGACATCACATCAGACATTTTTTACATGGAATGAAAATTGGAAAGGATGAAGGTCTGGCCCAGTTATGAAGGTAATTACTCATGTTTCATTCCTCTGATGCAATTAATTTGCTAATCTTAACTGATTTAAGATCTGAATACAGTTTATTAAAGGAAAATATACCAAATGTTTTTAACTACTCATTTATTTCTTTAATAATGACACAAGTTGATGTTATTTTATCTCTGCAGTACTTTGTGCTATTTTGCTTTCATATCTAAATAAAAGTGGCTGCACTTTTCTTGTTACAACCAAAATATAAAATTTTCTTTGTTAAGTTAATCTGTACATATTATGTCTGCTTATACATTAAGGGTATTAATTACTGAAAGTGAATATTGATGGATTTCCATAAAGAATTGTCAAGAATCCTCCAAGCAGTCCTAGTGTCTTCAAAGGAACATCTTATTGTAACTGAGTAAAAGTGAAAGCATACTGTTCAAATAAGTAATTGTGTACACATTTTGCAATATGAATTCAACAGGAAGTAAGCATGCCAGCCAGACGCAACATGGATACAACTAACTGTAAGCTGAGAATGGACTTGTTAATTAACAAACAGGAAATGTACATTTTGTTGTAGTGAGTGTTTTCTGTGCGTTTTAAAGGATATCTGCAGGTAATAATAAAATATACTATTGTTATAATTGTTCATTGTCTATTCTCTAAATTTGCCCTCTCTAATTTGTATTCCTGACATGAGTCATGTTCAATCTCAATCAATGCTGATAGCTTTTTACATTATCTGTCATTTTAGAGTCCTGGCATTCAGAACTCATCAGATTTCAACTGTTTTCCCTGCATTCCCTTTTTACCTCTCAAATCTCAAGTTTGGCATTAATATTGCAAATTAAAATGTAAAACAAACAATGTAAAAAAAAACAAAACTTTAGATCCATATGTAATGGAGGAGCAGGAAGCATCCATAAATTGCCTCCTCAGATTTTTTTTAGTGTTTGATTAATCAGCTACCATTTCACCTCACTTTTCAGCTCATTCTTAACACAAGATTAAGAAAGGGTATGCTGTGGATTCTTTAATGATTACATCCCTAAACTCAGGTTAACTTGTGGGAGTAAGTGTGTGTATGTGTGCACGAGTGATTCCTGAGATGGACAGACACCCTGTCCAGGAATCTTTCCTGCTGTGTGCCAAGTGCTGCTGTTAATTTTTTTTAACTGTATTTTTTTAGTACTCTGGAGCAGTCTACAAGAATAGGAATAATGTTATTGGTTGATCTTGACATCTCATTACAAACAATACTATTACTTATTTTTTGAATAGACCAAACTGACATTCAACTCATTTGTTAATGTCCTATTTACTGTCCTGAACTCTGAAGTAATAGTAAGGTCAAACTGTCAATGCTTTCTCTATTTCTCTAATTTTTTGAACTGTGGTACTGTTAATTACTCAGTATAGCTAGATGACTATGAACAATGCTGTATAAAAAAATAATAGTTGGCTTTCTACTCTAAAACACCCATTAATTCTCATTTTGTTATTTTGAAGTAGTTTGATGATTGAATATCCAACAGAAGTCTTTTCAAAAATTTTATCAGCAAAAGGCCTCACCTCATAGCATATCCAGCTCCACATCAAACTAAATTAGTTAGTTATTTGGTTATTGGCCATTATACAGCAGACATCTATCATGCGGTAGAGAGACAAGCAATCATCTTATAAGCAACTGTTTCTCACCACACTCAGACCACCCACCCACTGCCCGCCTGGTTGGAATGTTGTCACTGAGTCTGCAGAGAGGATGTAGATACTTTGTGGATCTGTTGAAACGACAGAGGTAAACCAGAGAATGTTATGTTATGTTATGTTGGACGTAAAAGTGCCATCCAACCTGGTGTCTTCTCTCCACTCTGAAGCACAACTGTGAATGACACACTACTAGAACATTGATCACTAATTTGAAAAACGATTTTCTGCTTTTACCATTAGCTACCAGAGACAGCAGGAGATTAACATACTTCCCATTATGCATTTTCATTTGCACAAAATATTAAATTATGCAAATCTGTATTTATTTTGTGTCTGTTTTTCTCAGTCTTTCATTATTTATGGTTAAACAATGATCAGTTCTTCTTTCTTTCAATACATTCTGACACTTCTTCATAACATTTGTACATACATTTCAGTTTAGTCTTGTGAAACATCAATGCACCAAACTGTAGGAAGTACCACAATTCAATGCAAATTTAGATATAAAGTACATAATAATCACTTTAAAAATGAATCTCCTGTTACATTCATCCATCTTTCCCGCTTAGATTTCAAAGCATTTTGACTCAGCCAAATTGTCTAAGATGAGGTGTTTGGAGAGGTCAAAACAGAAAAAGAATTAAAGAGATTCAGTAAAAGAAAAAACTTGAAGGAATGGAACTAGAATTGAACAATACTTTAAAATTGTCAGAGCTGAATGGAAATTCAGTGCTTATGTCAAGGTATAATAGTACAGTTTCACACTTTGGAATTGACCACAGTAACATATAAGAGGAAATGAGACAGAAACAGCCAAATATGTATTGCATAATTATGGGTAATAAAATAAAAATTGTTAGAAAAGAGAGTTTGATATCAGGACAGCATACATGAGGCTGAGCCTAGAAACAATGATTGTTCTTGCAATCTTGTTGGCAAGCCATAATTTTGCCTGAATTCAAAGTCCAGGGGAATGCAAATAAAGAACTATCTGTACTGTAGAAAATATTGAAACAATTTCAGGATATTAAAAATCACATAGAATGGAAACAGTATGGATAAAAGAACTTGAATGGGTTTGTGTGGATTATTTTGAATTTGATCATCTAGTGTTGCATGTCCAGCTTGCGTACCTTGTGTGCTTAAGAAGAGCAATTTAGAAATATCACAGTAATAATTATAGGGGCCAGATGCATCTGTAAAAGATCATTGAAATTCATCCAAAGCAAAAGAAAAATAAATTAGAGAGACCCTTATGCTCTGTAGTTTATATTCATTTGTTGTTCTGATATGAGCAACTCATGTCTAATTTGAAGGAAAAGTAGAGTCTCTTTAATGCTCATGATAATTACCCAGCAGGGCATGAAGAGAAGAAAAACAAGAGTAAGTAACCATAATACAAATCTTAATTATAGAGAGGAAGCAAACAAACAAAAATGTATAAGACTGCATTACCAATTAAGACCACCTGTGCTTAATGCTCCTTGCTTCTACTCATCTGATAGCTATTTGTAATTCAAAATTTCAGGTTCATTTTCCTGCTCACTGCTGTGTTAATGAAGTATCCTTACTTTCCATGTTGGCATACAAAAGATCTATGTTTATGACAGTGGAAGGCTATTGGGCCTGATATACTTTATAGTAGATTTCCTGAGGTAAGAACTAGTATATGGTGTTTTTGCTTGTTTGTTCAATGGCGACTGTCATATAAATAAGAAAGTATAACAGATGAAAAAGAGACACGTGTCAAGCTTCTTATCACCATACTGCCTTTCTATCAAAATACTTCAAAAATGTGCATATCCAGGATGTGAAAATAAAATGACAAAATGTACTTTCAGGTTACTTCACACATTGTGTAAAGCCTTTCTGTACTTTCAGGATGCATAATTCCTTCATTTGTCTCTCAAATTCCCCCTCTCTATTTTTTCTTTTTATTTTCAATCTATTGGAGTGTCTCTTCGGTTTATTCTGGTTTATACAAATATGTGCTTTGATCTCAGGGATATCAAAGAAGGCAGTGCAATCAGCAGACAGCACCAAATGTGACTGAAGCAATCAGGGGATCTTATACCGGGTTACAGGAGAACACAAGCTGACTATAAAGAAACAATTACCAAAGTTATAGTGACTGGAACAAGTGACTGTCCAAGCACTTAAATCTTAATGAAAGCATGCATGAGCATCTTCAGACACTAAGGGAGGTTCCAAAATGCACAACAGGGCAGAGATTATGCCACTGATAGAAAGTCAGAATTTCACCGAGAAGTCTAAGGTACAGCCTGAGTATCCTTAATCTGAAATGGATGGGATGTGAAGTATTTTAAATTTTGGATATTTTTGGTGGGCATCTATTCATACCATGTTTAATTTTTTCCATGCAAACAGCAAAAGTTTGTTAAAAAGGAGCTTTATGCAGTATTTACAGGTGATATTTACCACTAGATATTTGAACTGATCTGCTAAGATAAATGGGAAGGTGTCTAGTCTAGTATTGTGTGCTAAAGAATTCACTGGAAAAAACACAAATTTTATTCAAATTAATTTTGAGTCCAGATATCTTTTGAAAACCTGCTAATACTTTTAGGACTGCTGGCATGGAATTTTGTGGTCAGATATATAGAACACCTTGTCATCTGCATATAATGGTATCTTCTGTTTAAGTCCTTCTCTGAAAACTCCCTTTATCTCAGATGCATTTCAAAAGTAAACATCCAATGGCTCTATGGCGATTGCAAAGATCAATGGTGATATGAACAGCCTTGTCGAGTACCGTGTTCTAGTTTGAAGTAGTTTGATATGATGTTACTATGAACTGAGGCTTCTGGAGTAGTATAGAATAGTTTGATCTATACATATATGTTTGGGATGAACCCAAATTTGTGGAATGTAGTGAATAGGTAGTCCCAGTCAACCATATCAAATGCTTTTTCTGCATCCAAAGATAGTAAGATATTAAACAAACATCAAAGATTAAAAGCTAAGCGTCTACCTTTAATAACGCCGTGTGATATTACAGAATGAAGCACTTTCTCGATCTTTCTAGCTAGAACTATGGAGAGCATTTTAATGTCATTATTCAGGAGTGAGACATGTGTGTATGATGCACATTGTAGCAAGTCCTTATTTTTCGTACGAAAGACATAAATGTTACTAATAATAGTGGAGCTAACATATTTGGATTTTTTTTTAATAAAATTCCATTGCCTAGCAATCAGGGCCAGCTGCTTTCCCACTTTGAAGTGAGTTTATAGCGTCTAGTAATTCTGAGAGTGTCAGAGATTTATCTAGTTTACACATCACTAAGAGTATCTAGGTGCAATGAGTCAAAGAACTCATTAGATTGTGTCTTATCTTCCTTAGACTGAGTAGAATATACTGTAAGAACTTGTAGTACTCTCAAAATGTGTGGGTTATATTTTTATGGTCAGTGATTTATCTCCAGTAATTATCTCTGGTAATTGCTGTTATTGCATTCCGGACTTCCTGCTTGTACGTTTGTTCAGCTAAAATCTTATTGGCCTGCTCTCCATGTTCATAATAATGATAATGATGTCTCGAGTTAAAGCTGAGCTATTCCATTTCTTTATTAGTCAAGAGTTTAAATTCTGATTACAAAACATGTCTTTTCCTATAAACTGCCTCATTTGGAGACCTGGCATATTGTAGGTGTATTCTGGTAATTTTGCTGATTAACTTAGATGTCTTCTTGCTTTCCAATTTATTTCTGTGAGAAAGAAATGAAATACAGTAATCCCTCCTCCATCGCGGGGGTTGCGTTCCAGAGCCACCCGCGAAATAAGAAAATCCGCGAAGTAGAAACCATATGTTTATATGGTTATTTTTATATTGTCATGCTTGGGTCACAGATTTGTGCAGAAACACAGGAGGTTGTAGAGAGACAGGAACATTATTCAAACACTGCAAACAAACATTTGTCTCTTTTTCAAAAGTTTAAACTGTGCTCCATGACAAGACAGAGATGACAGTTCTGTCTCACAATTAAAAGAATGCAAACATATCTTCCTCTTCAAAGGAGTGCGTGTCAGGAGCACAGAATGTCACATAGATAGAGAAAACAATCTCTAGCAAACAAATCAATAGGGCTGTTTGGCTTTTAAGTATGCGAAGCACCGCGGCACAAAGCTGTTGAAAGCGGCAGCTCACACCCCCTCCGTCAGGAGCAGGGAGAGAGAGAGAGACAGAGTTTGTTTTTCAGTCAAAAATCAATACGTGCCCTTCGAGCTTTTAAGTATGCAAAGCACTGTGCAGCATGTCGTTTCAGGAAGCAGCTGCACAAAAGATAGCAACGTGAAGATAATCTTTCAGCATTTTTACACGAGCGTCCGTATCGTCTAGGTGTGCGAACAGCCCCCCTGCTCAATCCCCGTACGTCAGGATCACAGATAGTCAGCGCAAGAGAGAGAGAAAAGTAAGCAATCTAGCTTCTCAGCCATCTGCCAATAGCGTCCCTTGTATGAAATCAACTGGGCAAACCAACTGAGGAAGCATGTACCAGAAATTAAAAGACCCATTGTCCGCAGAAATCTGCGAACCAGCAAAAAATCCGCGATATATATTTAAATATGCTTACATATAAAATCCGCGATGGAGTGAAGCTGCGAAAGGCGAAGCGCGATATAGCGAGGGATCACTGTAATCTGTCCTCTTAAAATGCCTTCAGAGTTTCCCAGAGTATTCCTGCAGGGACCACTGGGGATACATTTGTCCCCAGGAAGTAATCAATTTGGACATGAATTCTGTACAGTGCTCATCAGCTAATGACTGGGGGTTAAGATGCCAGCTACGGGATGAGTGCATACGACATAATAAGTTAAGGTCCATGATCAGAGGGGCATTGTCGGAGATAACAATGGCATTGTACTTACACGATTTGATAATGGGCAAAAAAATATTGTATATGAAGAAATAATCAATTTTTGAGTAACAATGATGAACTTTTGAGAAGAAAGAATATGCTCTAAGGTTAGGACTTAAAAACCTCCATGGGTCTCATAGGTTCAGGTCCATTAAAAACTGTGTAATTATTTTTGCAGTATTAGATGTTATCGCTGCTGTAGCTGAAGACCTAACTAGGTCTGGATTTATAACACAATTAAAGTTTTCAGCCATTATAATTTTATGAGTGTTCACATTAGGAATATGTGAAAATACATTTTGGATGCACATAAATATTAATCAGAATCACTTTAGTATTAAATAAATTGCCCATCACCTTGACATATTGCACTTTAGGATCACATATGTCTGACGCTACAAATGGCATAGTTCTGTGTATTGAGATTCCCACACCAATAGTTTTCCTTGTATAGCTTTATGGTTTTTGTAATTTCTTGGATTTCAGAGAGCCTCAATAGTTTGTCCAGCTCTTCTATACACAATGTGTCAAGCTTTGGCACTGTAATTTGTTAAGGAAATTACTGGCAAAATCCACAACATAACTATACTTTGATGCATATAAGGTCTTAAAACTATTCCTTAAATGTGTTAGTTATTTTTTTTTCTGTTTGCTATCATTAGTTCTAACTACAGTATTAAATCTGTTCAACTGTATCTCATTGCTTACTCTTTGTGTATTTGTTGAGCAAAAATTGTATCAGCCATTTCTCTATCTTCTCTCTCTCTCTCTCTCTCTTTCTCTCTGACTGTGGCTGTTTTGAACAGTAGTGGAAATAAGTAACCAATTTATCACTGGCAGTGTTTCATTTAAACTACTGATGATTGCCACCAATTGTCTTATTATAAAATACTTCAGTGCAAACAATTTCTAAAATTTTCATAACATTAAATATTTTCTCATTCCAAATGATATACTCTCATACTGTATCAATAGATTGATTTGCTTCTGTTTTAGTAATTGGATGAAAATAATTAAACTTACATTTTCAGTAGGTTTTTTTTGCTTTTTTAGTAATTTTTGTGTTTTATAGCTGCTTAACAGTGCCTCACATGTACAGCCTTACTTACATGTGGACAGCTGCTTTAAGCAAAAATATTTTCCAGCTACATCTGTGATAATCACCAAAGCAAGTGCCTGCTCACCTTGCTGCTTCCCATAAAAGATGCCTCTTCTCAGCTGCTAACCCCTGTGGGAATATGGCAGTCACTCACACTAGGTGGTCTTTAAACAATATATGTTGACCTAATCAAACAATATAAAAGCAATATTGAGCAAAATGAATACAACATAGTAAAGATGACGGTAGCTAAAGTTGTAAATGTTTTTGGAAAGAGTCGATCAGATACAGTGGCAACATTTGATGTTGGAGTGTACCTACCTTCTGCGTGGCCAGAAATACATTTTTTTTTTAAATTGACCAAGGCCCTAAAGTTTGTCCTGTTTCACTTCTATGTGGGCGGAGATGCAAGGTACAGCTAGTCATATATAAAAAATATGATACCATCCCACAAATATTTGAGCATTTCTCATATGTCTGCCAAAAGTTGTTTTCTATTGAAGAACGTTTGTTTATTTAGCTTTAGTTTACAATAAGATCATCAAAGTTTCTGTGAGCAAATTTATAGGTTTTTGAGTTTTTCCATCTATTACTGTTTAAATTACGTTAAATTGGGTGGGCTGTATAGCATTTTGGAGCGTGCATGGGAAAGTCTTTGGGTGAATGTCGTCCTTAAACCTGATAAGTTGTTACCTCCCCAGCAAACTGTTAAATCCTCTATGAGGGAAGCCCTTATATTTGGTAATAATGCAAACTTAAATTTTCATGACCATATTACTCTCTGCTGTTTAGGCTACTTTCTCTTTTTTCTTTTACTAGTATTGCAATTCAATGCCAAAGTGCATTTTACAATTTTTAAGATTTTAACATGTTTTAACATTGAAAATACATTGATGCTGTGATAAAGGCAATAGTAGGCTTATGAAAAGTGTGTGAATATTCTGAATGGTCCAGCTATTAGTGTCCCAAAAATAATAAATAAGATTCATTTAAAATACAGTATGCAGTGCACGTTTGATTGATCAGGAATGTATGAGTGAAATGCAGGCTGTGTTTCTGAATGTGATGTAAAATAGTTGTCAGGAAAAGTTGTAAAGTGGAGTGAAAAACGGTAATCTTAAAATAAAAATGCAAATTTCCTTTTACATGCTGCAGTGTACAATTAATCTGTCCTTGTAATTTTGTGTTAAACTGTGCATCTGTGTTAGTGGGAGTACTCAAGGCTTGCAGTGCTACTCTGAACTGTTTATTGCAAATACTCTTGTACAGTATGTGCCACCTCCATATTAAATTAAACATTTGTCTTTCTTTTCCCCAATGCACAGAAACACTCATCCCTTTTTTCTGTTTGTCACAGCAGTCAAATATTTTTGCTTTTACTTAAGTTTACCTAGATATTCAAAGCTAGTGGGTTTACATTTTGGCTCCAGCTTCTCCTTTTTCTGAAAAATTTTGTATAGATTTTGGCATCAGTTTTCATTTTGGCTTTAAGAGCTTTTGGGTTTTCATCAAAGTTTCTTCTTCAGGCCACAAATAAAGAAAAGTTTTTGATTGGACTCTAACTCTAACCCTAACCAGTTCCCTCTCTAATATAAACCAACATAACCATGCCATTAATGGAAAGTTATCATGTGGTTAGCATTTCTATATGTACATCGGGGATCTAAATGCCTATATAACCTAAAAATTAATTTTATTGCTTACCCAATAAAAAGCCTCACGTAATTACTCATTGTTTATTTCTTTGCTGTATAAGAAATCATAAGACATTACACTTAAGGGCCAATTGAAGACATACAACCTTATTTCATTTCAAGCTCCCTCAGTACTTGTACTTTATAATCTTAATAAATGGGTTAGCTTTACAAATTAACATGGTGATGCAAATAAGTAACAGACAGTGCTGCCTTCAGAAGCTATTCAGACCCCTTCACTTTTAACACATTTTGTTATGTTTCAGACTTAATGCTAAAATCATTTAAATTCAGCACTCAGTACTCCAGGATAACAAAGCAAAAACAGGGTTTATGAATTTTATTAAATTTAAAAAAACTGAAATATCACATTGATACAAGTATTCAGGCCCTTTGCTATGATACTTGACATTTGGCGCAGGTGCATTCCATTCATCATTGAGATGTTTCTACATCTTGTTTGTAGTCCACCTGTGGTCAATTTAATTGATTGGGGGGTGATTTGGAAAGACACACACCTGTCTATAAAAGGTCCCACCACTGATCACGTGTATCATGGCAAAAGTTAAACCATGAGGTTGAGTTAATTGCCTACAGAGCTTAGTGACAGCATTAAGAAACGCTTCACAAATCCTTTGCATTATTAAAGGTTCCCAAGGGCACAGTGGTCTCCATAACTTATGTAGTATTCAGGGTTCTCAAGGGCACAGTGGTCTCCATAATTCATAAATGGAAGAAATTTGGAACAACCACAACTCATTCTACAGCTGTCCCACCCATCCAAACTGAGCCTTTGGGGTAGGAGGGCCTTGGTCAGAGAGGTCACCAAGAACCTGATGGTCAATCTGGCTCTGTTCCAGAGAACCTGTGTGAACATGGGAGAAATGTTTAGAAGGATAACCATCACTGTAACTCTCCACCAATCTGGGCTTTATGACAGAGTGGCCAAATAGTAGTAAGAGACACATGGAAGTTAACTTAGAGTTTGTAAAAAAGCACCTAAAGGAGTGACACTCCAGCCACCATAAAAAAGCCTCACACTGGTGTGATGCTGAGGTGTAACCAGCTGCACTCAGGTCCTGATCCAGGTAGTTCATCGTGTGGTAGGTGCAGCAATGTCTTATCAGCGCATGATCCCAAACTTATCAATTTCTGATTGCTGGAAGTAAGACCCTATGCTAATAGCCAAAAATGTTTACAGGGACATTTCTTCAACATATTATCACTTCATCTACAGGGGCAAAACAGCCAGCATGCAAATCTACACCATAATATTTTGTATATGTACAAAAAAATCTACCTTAAAATTTGACTTTGATCTTTGAAACAAATGAGGAGTTTGAACATATTATCATGGCTATTGAGATTTGAAGTCCTTCCCAAAGTCCCACCACAGTGTTATTGGCCCGGTATTAATTCTGGTCAATATTCTGTCTGTTCCTTTCACATTTATAGTTTGACTCTGCTGCCCTTACAATACAGTGGTGCACAAACCATTTTTGGGAGTAACTGCTCACCCACATGAGCAGACTGGAGAGTAATAAGCAAAGTACATGTCTCCAGCTAATGGAATATTTCTTTAGCCCCAGTAGAGAAGCAAGTGACATTTTCACACTGGAGACCCAAATTTATGTCATGGTGGTGTATTATAACTAGGAGTGCTGTGTGTACAGTATGTATGTATGTATGTATATATATATCCATCCATTATCTGACCTGCTGTATCCTAACTACAGGGTCACGGGGGTCTGCTGGAGCCATTCCCAGCCAACACAGGGCGCAAGGCAGGAAACAAACCCTGGGCAGGGCACACACACACACGGGACAATTTAGAATCGCCACTGCACCTAACCTGCATGTGTTTGGACCATGGGAGGAAACCGGTGAACCTGGAGGAAACCCACGCAGACACGGGGAGAACATGCAAACTCCACACAGAGAGGACCCGGGAAGTGAACCTGGGTCTCCTAACTGCGAGGCAGCAGCGCTACCCACTGTGTCACCGTGCCGCCCATATATATACATATACAGTATATATATGTGCATGTGTGTGTCTGTGAAAAGATGTAGTATATTTTGTTTATTCCCTCAGCGTTTTTGTCTTTAGCATGGAGCTAAGAAAATGTGGTTGGTGATCTTTACCGTGTATTAACAGTGGACACAAAACCTGTCAAATCTATAAAGGAAACATACTCCATGATTAAATAAGCATAAATGACTCTCAGACAAATGTGGCCTCTGTGTATAGGAGGTACACATTATTGTACCTAGTGTACAATTATTGTGAGATTGTTCAACCAACTAAAGTGATGCGACTGTGTTGGGTCTTCAGTTCCAGGCTGACCTAAGTTTTCAGTGCCACCCAGACTTTTCATATTTTCAAGAATTCTAAGTAGTGACCAACAAGATAAATTCACAGATACACTTGGATTTTTCAATGGGATTACAGTCCTTGAGTGACCATGGAGCTGTGCTTCTCAACATTATGATGAGAATGGCTCCTTGAAAACTACCATGGATATGTCCAGGACCAGTCCAATGTTATCTGATGAATCTAGGATAGTCCAGAATAAGTATTATGGTATATTCCTTCACTTAATGGGCAGAAGCACTAAAAATATTGACAATAAAAAGTATATTTTTTAACATTTTAATTGAATTGTTTTTATCTGATGAGATTTTATGTAAGGCAAAGTTAGATATCTCAAGTGATGTGTTATGATTTTTATTACACAAATGTTGCTGACAAACATTTGACTTCCTTTTTATTATGTTGGGTTTGCATGAACAAAATTACAATTAACATATTATTTTCTTCTCTTTCAGATGCTTGTGAATTTCAATCTTCTTACATGCTTCAAAAGATGAGCTTGGCAAATGTATTTGGAAAACCATCCAGCACCAGTTCATTTTGCACTTTCTGAAGTCCAAATCCAGAGCAACAATAGTTTTATGACTGAAAAGAATCTATAACCTACTTTATAAAATGTTCAGTTGCCTCTTTCATCCTGTGTCTGGTGTTTGCAGAGATCATGTCCAGATGTAGATGGTTTCTACACATACGTGATATCTGGGTAATCACACACCATACAATTTTTGTTTTTTGACAGAGGATGTTCCTGGGTAGCCAAGTATTCTAACAGATAACCAAGGGTAGAAGCTCTGCTTTCCTAAGAACAATATTTTGTTCCTTAATTTCCCTGAGTGTTGAATAGAAATGCTGGGTCAGTACTTTATGTCATCATCTTTGTATATTATCCTGCTAAATTATTTTCAGAAATCAATGTTACTCAGAACTCCTGTTTTATTTACTTTTTGTTTAGTAAGTACCAGCAATCCATTAAATGAAAACTCCCTAAAATGAAGAAAAGCTCATTACTCACTCATTTGAACTTGTCCCCTTGTCTTTGAATCTTTTTGTTACATCAACCTAGTTTAGGTCAAGGTTAAGGAGGCTCTTCTGCCACTGTGAAAGTGTCATAGTGTACCTTACTATGTAATAAAGTTTTAGTCTTCACAACTTGATCTTCAAAGTGATGGTACTAGTTGTAGAGAACGTGACTCCTGGACTTCTTCCAAACTGTTCCAACTGCACACGGACAGCAGCTCAAGGAGTAGACATCACTAAAGCTGTGGTTGTTGGGCTCATTCTAGGTATCGTTATTGTTTTTGGCATTCTTGGGAACATACTTGTTATTGTCTCTGTGGCTTCCCACCGCCACTTACAGACTGTCACCCACTACTTCATTGTCAATTTGGCTGTGGCAGACCTCCTGCTCACTACTACAGTGCTGCCCTTCTCGGCTACTTTTGAGATCCTGGGCTACTGGGTGTTTGGCAGGATCTTTTGCAATATATGGGCCGCAGTGGATGTTCTTTGCTGCACAGCTTCTATCATGAGCCTGTGCATGATCTCTGTAGACAGATATGTAGGAGTCAGTTACCCTCTGCGTTACCCATCTATTATGACAGAGAAGCGAGGTCTATTGATGCTTGTTGGACTCTGGGCTTTGTCTATCACCATTTCAATTGGACCATTATTTGGCTGGAAGGAGCCAGCCCCTGATGATGAGACAATCTGCAAAATCACAGAAGAACCAGGGTATGCCATCTTTTCTGCTTTTGGATCCTTCTATGTGCCAATGACCATTATCCTTATTATGTACTGCCGGGTGTATGTGGTAGCCAAAAGAGCTACCCGAGACCTGAAACTGGGAATGAAGATAGAGAAATCCAATTCAGAAGCGGTGACACTAAGGATACATCGCAAGAATGTTGTTCCATCGGATGAAACTCTCAGGAGTCGCACTCCCTTTTCTATCCAACTGCACAAATTCTCAAGGGAGAAGAAGGCAGCAAAAACTCTTGGAATTGTAGTTGGATGCTTCATCCTGTGCTGGCTCCCATTCTTCTTGGTACTGCCAATTGGTAAGTAACTAGTACAGATTTCCAAAATATTGCACAATGTATCTCTGTTGGTTTGAAATTATAGTAGCTTCTGTTTTGACCTAGACTGTTCTCAAGATATATTTAATAATTTCAAACAGGGTATTTGTTTCTTCCATAGTTCATAGGCAGAATGTTTAGTAAGAACTACAGTGGGTGTATTTGTCCTAAAGAAGTGCATAAAGTGCTGGGAATAGCACTGCCTTGTACTGGTTAATAACACTGGATTACGATGAAATGCTTTATTAAAATGACAGAATAAACAGTAGTTTTGATGAAAAATATAGAAGATAATGAGGAGAGACCTGAACTTGTTTTTGGTTCTGTTTATGATGACAGTTGTAATTTAAAGAAAAATCAATTTAATTATTTAATGAGTCTCAAGTTCAACATATTTCACAACAATAGATACTGACAACTGGTCAACATTCACTACCAAGATTACATTATTTCTCATCAGCCTGCCATGGAGAAACTGATTTGACAGAGAAAGTTATTGAATCCCGTGGCTCAATTGTCTTTGTAAAGGGCTATTGTAATTTAATAATAATTGGAAAGCAAATGAGGTTCCCATTAACTTAGCCAAGACATTGCAGAGCATTTCAATTTCTTCAGTCCTCGTGAGGCAGTGGGAACAAATTTGGATAACTGAGTGATCATTTTCAATGATTTCAATCAAATAAGCTGTTAGCTGAACAAGAAAACAGCAACAGCTGGTACAGTGTTTTAACAAAAAATTGAATAACCTGCTGTTGCATTTAATACATAATTGTTCTCTAGGGGTTAAGACCAAGTTAATCTCTATTAATAGCTTACACAAAAGGAAAATTTGCTGAGCACAAAGAAATTGAAAAGAAAGTATAATCATGAGTTCAGGAGCACTAGTTAGAGATGCCCTCTGAAGATTAGGGAATGTCAGGAGATTTGTGAGACAGCATTCCAGTTTGACTTTTATCTCTGACAAAGGTGTAATTAGACTAATGTAGCTGCCAAGTGAGAAGCTCTATGTAAATACTGATTGGTGCCTACTGGCAAACTGGGACCCTCTGGGGTACTGAGACATCAGAGTAATATATGATGAAATAAAGAAACACTGTAATTATTAAATAAAAAATAAGTTTATTGAGTGCTTAATTTTGCTTGTTACAAAATATACCTTTCATAGCAAAATCTTTTATATGAATGATAAGTATTAAGTAAAATGCATATAAATGTGTTTTTTTGGGGGGGTGCTTTTTATTTTTATGATTTTGGAACATTTTTAGATTGTATGTGATAATTTAAAACATTAAAATTTGTTCTTTTTTTAATTATTCTTCAACAGAGCAGAGTTATTCTTTAATTATTCTTTAACAGAGCAGATGCCTCTAAGCATGTGCCAACTGTGTTGGCTGGATAATATTGACAGTTGGCAGCTCTTACAAACATCACTAATTGAAGCTTTTGTATATTTCCCATTCACATTGCCTTACGTTAAACACACTGGTGCAAGAGAGAGTAGTTATATAGAGAACTAGCAAAATACCCGCGCTTCGCAGCGGAGAAGTAGTGTGTTAAAGAGGTTATGAAAAAAAAGGAAAAATTTTAAAAATAACGTAACATGATTGTCAATGTAATTGTGTTGTCATTGTTATAAGTGTTGCTGTCTTTTATATATATATATATATATATATATATATATATATATTATATATATAATATACACACACACATAAACATTTATATACATATACATATATATATATACACATATCTACATATACACATATCTACATATATATACACACATACATAAACACACACATAAGACTTATTGACTGAAACGGGCTTTCACGAAAAAAGTTAGGGCTTTGCTACAGGATACACCCTCCACAAGTTAAGCAAGTAAAAATAAAATATATATTTCTGTTTTATTTAAACCTTTTAAGTTCATATGCATAGCCCCATTTGGCTGTTTAATTTTTTTTTTCTTTCTTCAGTAATATTTAATCTCCTTAAAGAAAAAGAACATATCCATTTTACTTTTTTTATATCTCTTTAGTAATATTTTACTGTAAAAGGATAACCAGTATTTAAACCTTTTATGTTACTTTATACATTTATTTTACACAATGTTGAAAAATTAATAAGAAAGCTACATATTTTGGCAGCTGCTGCTTTCATTTTCAATGAAATGAAAAAAGCTCTCCAAGAGAAAACGTCAATAAAGAAGAAACAGTTTGCACTATCTAAAAATCAGAAACCCTCATTTAGAAAAGTTTGCTGCA